>NC_092642.1:21380261-22030261 GCF_039555335.1 Amphiura filiformis | reverse complement strand
GTCAAGGATGAGATTAAAATTTATTTCTCATTGAAGAAATCAAAGATCAAGGATGTGATGGGAATATTAGGAAATTCTTTAAAGTGAATCGTATCATATAAAAAGATGACGATTAAGGATGTGGCGGATAAGATTTCCCATTGATGTTCTATACAAACTCAGAGATCAAGGTGGTGATAAGAATATTATGAAATTGTTAAAAGCGAACTGTATCGTAAAAAAATGAAGATCAAGGATGTAAAGGATGAGAGTAACATTTATTTCTCATTGTTCTATAAGAGCTCGATCAAGGATGTGATGGGATATTAGGAAATTCTTTAAAGTGAATCGTATCATGTTGTAAAAGATGAAAATCAAGGATGTGGCAGATGAGATTTGTCATTGATGGCTTATAAAACCTCGAAGATCAAGAATATAATGTGAATATTAGGAAATTGTTAACGTGATCAAGGATGAGGCGGTGAGATTTATCATTGATGTTCTTGTTCTATAAGAGCTCGAAGATCAAGGATGTTATGGGAATATTGGGAAATTCTTTCAAATGAATCGTATCATATAAACAGATGAAGATTAAGGATGTGGTGTATGAGATTTGTCATTGATGTTCTATAAAAAAAAATCAAAGATCAAGGATGTGATGGGAATATTTTGACACTGTTGAAAGCGAATTGTATCATATAAAAAGATGAAGATCAAGGATGTGAAGGATGAGATTAACATTTATTTCTCATTGATGTTCTATTAGAGCTCGAAGATCAAGGATGTTATGGGAATATTATGAAGTTGTTGAAAGTGAACTGTATCATATAAAATGATGAAGAACAAGGATGTGAAGGATGAGATTAACATTTATTTCTCATTGATGTTTTATAGGAGCTTGAAGATCAAGGATGTGATGGGATATTTGAAAAACTCAATGATCAAGGATGTAATGTGAATATTAGGAAATTGTTTAAGGGAACTGGAATGAGCGTTTTGAGCGTTTCGACAGCATTTTTTTGTGGGACATGAGAGCACATCAGACCTGTCGAATTGCATTCTGAATACGAAGAATGTCTTTCTGATATCAAATAATTTTCATTTTATGAAATTCACGATATGATACAAATTTTATGACAAATTATTAAAATTTGATATTTTTCAAATTTTGGAGATATAACAGTGTTAATAACAGTCCTCGAAGTAAATTTTATAAATTTAATGATATAGTCTTAAAGTGTATGTAGCTGGGAGGAAAAGCCGACGATCAATTGAAAATTTTGACCTTTCATATTGAATATATGGATTTTTTTCCCAAAAGACCTTTTTTGGTGTTTTGGGAAAAAAATCCATATCTTCAATACGAAAGGTCAAACTTTTCAATTGATCGTCGGCTTTTCATCCCACCTACGTACACTTTAGGTAGAAATCATCAAATTTATAAAGTTTACTTCGAGTACTGTTAAATATCAAAAATATCCATTTTTAATGATTTGCCGTAAAATGTGTATTACATTGCGAATTTCAAAAAATCAAAATTATTTGATATCAGAAGGCCATTCTTCGTATTCAGAATGCAATTCGATATGTCTGATGTGCTCTAATGTCCCACAATAAATACTGTCCATATGAAGGTCAATGATGTGGCGGATGAGATTTGTCATTGATGGCTTATAAAACCTCGAAGATCAAGAATGTAATGTGACTATTAGGAAATTGTAACTTGAACCGTTTCATATAAAAAGGTGAAAATCAAGGATGAGGCGGATTAGAATTATCATTGATGTTCTATACAAACTCAAAGATCAAGGATGTGATGGGAATATTATGAAATTGTTAACACAGCGAACTGTATCATATAAAAAAATGAAGATCGAGGTTGTGAAGGATGAGATTAACATTTATTTGTCATTGAAAGTATATAAATCGTATCATATAAAAAGATGAAGATCAAGGATGTGGCGGATAAGATTTGTCATTCATTAGGAGCGTAGCGTCACATGGGCACGGGGGACGTGGCCACAATCGATTGCTTGTGACACCCCCAATCAGACCCGCCCCCCCCCATCATGGTCGGTGCCCCCCCCCCCCCCAATATGATGACACACGCTACGCTTCCGTCATTGATGTTGTATAAAAACTCAAAGATCAAGGATGTAATGTCAATATTAGGAAATTGTTAAAGTGAACCGTTTCATATAAAAAGATGAAGATCAAGGGTGTTGCGGATGAGATTTGTCATTGATTAGTAGCGTAGTGTCATAGGGGCACGGGGGACGTGGCCCCAATCGATTGCAAAATTTAAAAAAAAAAAAACCATAGGAAAATTGCCAAAAAACGGCTTGTGCCACCCCAATCAGACCCAGTACCCACCCCAATCATGCCCCCCCAATATGATGACCCACGCTACGCTTCTGTCATTGATGTTCTATAAAACCATCTGTGATAAAACTCAAAGATCAAGGATGTAATGTGAATATTAGGAAATTGTTAAAGTGAACCGTTTCATATAGAAAAATGAAGATCAAGGATGTGGCTGATGAGATTTGTCATTGATATTTCTATACAAACTCAAAGATCAAGAATGTGATGGAAATATTATGAAGCGAACTGTATCATATAAAAAGATGAAGATCAAGGACATGAAAAATAAGGTTAACATTTATTTCTCATTGATGCTCAATAAGAGCTCAAATATATAGGATTTGGTGGGAATGTTATGAAATTGTTGAAAGTGAACTGTATCATATAAAATAATGAAGAACAAGGATGTGAAGGATGAGATTAATATTTACATGTATTTCTCATTGATGTTCTATAGGAGCTTGAAGATCAAGGATGTGATGGGATATTTGGAAATTCGTTCAAGAATGTGGTGGATAGGATTTGTCATTGATGGCTTATAAAACCTCGAAGATCAAGAATGTAATGTGAATATTAGGAAATTGTTAAAGTGAATCGTATCATATAAAAGGATGAAGATCAAGGATGTGGCGGATGATATTTGTCATTGATGGCTTATAAAACCTCGAAGATCAAGGATGTAATGTGAATATTAGGAAATTGTTAAAGTGAATCGTATTATATAAAAAGATGAAGATCAAGGATGTGGCGGATGATATTTGTCATTCATGTTCTATAAAATCCCGGAGGTCAAGGTAATGTGAGTATTAGGAAATTGTTAAAGTGAACTGTTTCATATAAAAAGATGAAGATCAAGGATGTGGCGAATGAGATTTGTCACTGATGTTCTGTAAAACTCGAAGATCAAGGATGTAATGTGAATATTAGGAAATTGTTAAAGTGAATCGTATTATATAAAAAGATGAAGATCAAGGATGTGGCAGATGACATTTGTTATTCATGTTCTATAAAATCCCGCAGGTCAAGGTAATGTGAGTATTAGGAAATTGTTAAAGTGAACCGTTTCACATAAAAAGATGAAGATCAAGGATGTGGCGGATGATATTTGTCATTGATGGCTTATAAAACATCGAAGATCAAGGATGTAATGTGAATATTAGGAAATTGTTAAAGTGAATCATATCATAAAAAGATGAAGATCAAGGATGTGGCGGATGAGATTTGTCATTGATGGCTTATAAAAACTCGAAGATCAAGGATGTAATGTGAATATTAGGAAATTGTTAAAGTGAATCATATCATATAAAAAGATAAAGATCAAGGATGTGGCGGATGAGATTTGTCATTGATGTTCTATAAAAACTCGAAGAACAAAGATGCGATGGGAATATTATGAAATTGCTAAAAGTAAGCTGTATCATGTAAAATGATGAAGATCAAGGATGTGACGGATGAGATTTATATTTATTTCTCATTAATCTTCTATAAGAGCTCAAAGATCAAGGATGTGATGGGAATATTATGAAATTGTTAAAAGCGAACTGTATCGTATAAAAAGATGAAGATCAAGGATGTGAAGGATGAGATTTATATTTATTTCTCATTGATGTTTTATAAGAGCTCAAAAATCACGGATGTGATGGGAATATTAGGAAATTCATTAAAGTGATTTGTCATTGATGGCTTATAAAACCTCGAAGATCAAGGATGTAATGTGAATATAAGGATATTGTTAAAGTGAATCGTATCATATAAAAAGATGAAGATCAAGGATGTGGCGGATGAGATATGTCATTGATGGCTTATAAAACCTCGAAGATCAAGGCTGTAATGTTAATATTAGGAAATTGTTAAAGTGAATCGTATCATATAAAAAGATGAAGATCAAGGATGTGACGGATGATATTTGTCATTGATGGCTTCTGAAACCTCGAAGATCAAGGCTGTAATGTTAATATTAGGAAATTGTTAAAGTGAATCGTATTATATAAAAAGATGAAGATCAAGGATGTGACGGATGATATTTGTCATTGACGGCTTATAAAACCTCGAAGATCAAGAATGTAATGTGAATATTAGGAAATTGTTAAAGTGAATCGTATTATATAAAAAGATGAAGATCAAGGATGTGGCGGATGATATTTGTCATTGATGGCTTATAAAACCTCGAAGATCAAGAATGTGATGTGAATATTAGGAAATTGTTAAAGTGAATCGTATCATATAAAAGGATGAAGATCAAGGATGTGGCGGATGATATTTGTCATTGATGGCTTATAAAACCTCGAAGATCAAGAATGTAATGTGAATATTAGGAAATTGTTAAAGTGAATCGTATTATATAAAAAGATGAAGATCAAGGATGTGGCGGATGATATTTGTCATTGATGGCTTATAAAACCTCGAAGATCAAGAATGTAATGTGAATATTAGGAAATTGTTAAAGTGAATCGTATCATATAAAAGGATGAAGATCAAGGATGTGGCGGATGATATTTGTCATTGATGGCTTATAAAACCTCGAAGATCAAGGATGTAATGTGAATATTAGGAAATTGTTAAAGTGAATCGTATTATATAAAAAGATGAAGATCAAGGATGTGGCAGATGACATTTGTTATTCATGTTCTATAAAATCCCGCAGGTCAAGGTAATGTGAGTATTAGGAAATTGTTAAAGTGAACTGTTTCATATAAAAAGATGAAGATCAAGGATGTGGCGAATGAGATTTGTCACTGATGTTCTGTAAAACTCGAAGATCAAGGATGTAATGTGAGTATTAGGAAATTGTTAAAGTGAACCGTTTCATATAAAAAGATGAATATCAAGGATGTGGCGGATGATATTTGTCATTGATGGCTTATAAAACATCGAAGATCAAGGATGTAATGTGAATATTAGGAAATTGTTAAAGTGAATCATATCATAAAAAGATGAAGATCAAGGATGTGGCGGATGAGATTTGTCATTGATGGCTTATAAAAACTCGAAGATCAAGGATGTAATGTGAATATTAGGAAATTGTTAAAGTGAATCATATCATATAAAAAGATAAAGATCAAGGATGTGGCGGATGAGATTTGTCATTGATGTTCTATAAAAACTCGAAGAACAAAGATGCGATGGGAATATTATGAAATTGCTAAAAGTAAGCTGTATCATGTAAAATGATGAAGATCAAGGATGTGACGGATGAGATTTATATTTATTTCTCATTAATCTTCTATAAGAGCTCAAAGATCAAGGATATGATGGGAATATTATGAAATTGTTGAAAGCGAACTGTATCGTATAAAAGATGAAGATCAAGGATGTGAAGGATGAGATTTATATTTATTTCTCATTGATGTTTTATAAGAGCTCAAAAATCACGGATGTGATGGGAATATTAGGAAATTCATTAAAGTGATTTGTCATTGATGGCTTATAAAACCTCGAAGATCAAGGATGTAATGTGAATATAAGGATATTGTTAAAGTGAATCGTATCATATAAAAAGATGAAGATCAAGGATGTGACGGATGAGATTTGTCATTGATGGCTTATAAAACCTCGAAGATCAAGAATGTAATGTTAATATTAGGAAATTGTTAAAGTGAATCGTATTATATAAAAAGTTGAAGATCAAGGATGCGAATGATGAGATTACCATTTATGTCCTACTATAAACACTCGAAGATCAAGGATGTAATGTGAATATTAGGAAATTGTTAAAGTGAATCGTATTATATAAAAAGATGAAGATCAATGATGTGGCGGATGAGATTTGTCATTGACGGCTTATAAAAACTCGAAGATCAAGGATGTAATGTGAATGTTAGGAAATTGTTAAAGTGAATCGTATTATATAAAAAGATGAAGATCAAGGATGTGGCAGATGACCATTGTCATTGATGGCTTATAAAACCTCGAAGATCAAGGATGTGACGGATGATATTTGTCATTGACGGCTTATAAAACCTCGAAGATCAAGGATGTAATGTTAATATTAGGAAATTGTTAAAGTGAATCGTATTATATAAAAAGATGAAGATCAAGGATGTGGCAGATGACATTTGTTATTCATGTTCTATAAAATCACGGAGGTCAAGGTAATGTGAGTATTAGGAAATTGTTAAAGTGAACTGTTTCATATAAAAAGATGAAGATCAAGGATGTGGCGAATGAGATTTGTCACTGATGTTCTGTAAAACTCTAAGATCAAGGATGTAATGTTAATATTAGGAAATTGATAAAGTGAATCATATTATATAAAAAGATGAAGATCAAAGATGTGGCAGATGAGATTTGTCATTCAAATTCTATAAAAACTCAAAGATCAAGGATGTAATGTGAATATTAGGAAATTGTTAAAGTGAATCGTTTCATATAAAAAGATGAAGATCAAGGATGTGGCGGATGAGCATTGTCATTGATGTTCTATAAAAATTCGAAGATCAAAGATGTAATGCGAAAATTGGGAAATTGTTAAAGTGAATCGTATCATATAAAAAGATGAAGATCAAGGATGTGGCAAATGGGATTTGTCATTGATGTTCTAATAAAATTCAAAGATCAAGGATGTAATGCGAAAATTAGGAAATTGTTCAAGTAAATCGTTTATATAAAAAGTTGAAGATCAAGGATGCGAATGATGAGATTATCATTAATGTTCTAATATAAAAACTCGAAGATCAAGGATGTAATGTGAATATTAGGAAATTGTTAAAGTGAATCGTATCATATAAAAAAAAGATGAAGATCAAGGATGTGGCGGATGAGATTTGTCATTGATGGCTTATAAAACCTCGAAGATCAAGAATGTAATGTGAATATTAGGAAATTGTTAAAGTGAATCGTATCATATAAAAGGATGAAGATCAAGGATGTGGCGGATGATATTTGTCATTGCCTCGAAGATCAAGGCTGTAATGTTAATATAAGAAATTGTTAAAGTGAATCGTATTATATAAAAAGATGAAGATCAAGGATGTGGCAGATGAAATTTGTTATTCATGTTCTATAAAATCCCGCAGATCAAGGTAATGTGAGTATTAGGAAATTGTTAAAGTGAACTGTTTCATATAAAAAGATGAAGATCAAAGATGTGGCGAATGAGATTTGTCAGTGATGTTCTGTAAAACTCTAAGATCAAGGATGTAATGTGAATATTAGGAAATTGATAAAGTGAATCATATTATATAAAAAGATGAAGATCAAAGATGTGGCAGATGAGATTTGTCATTCATGTTCTATAAAAACCCGCAGATCAAGGTAATGTGAGTATTAGGAAATTGTTAAGGTGAACTGTTTCATATAAAAAGATGAAGATCAAGTATGTGGCGAATGAGATTTGTCACCGATGTTCTATAAAAACTCAAAGATCAAGGATGTAATGTGAATATTAGGAAATTGTTAAAGTGAATCGTATCATATAAAAGGATGAAGATCAAGGATGTGGCGAATGAGATTTGCCATTGATGGCTTATATTGATGGCTTATAAAACCTCGAAGATCAAGAATGTAATGTGAATATTAGGAAATTGTTAAAGTGAATCGTATTATATAAAAAGATGAAGATTAAGGATGTGGCGGATGATATTTGTCATTGATGGCTTATAAAACCTCGAAGATCAAGGATGTAATGTGAATATTAGGAAATTGTTAAAGTGAATCGTATCATATAAAAAGATGAAGATCAAGGATGTGGCGAATGAGATTTGTCATTGATGGCTTATAAAACCTCGAAGATCAAGAATGTAATGTGAATATTAGGAAATTGTTAAAGTGAATCGTATCATATAAAAAGATGAAGATCAAGGATGTGGCGGATGATATTTGTCATTGATGGCTTATAAAACCTCGAAGATCAAGGATGTAATGTGAATATTAGGAAATTGTTAAAGTGAATCGTATCATATAAAAAGATGAAGATCAAGGATGTGGCGGATGAGATTTGTCATTGACGGCTTATAAAAACTCGAAGATCAAGGATGTAATGTGAATGTTAGGAAATTGTTAAAGTGAATCGTATTATATAAAAAAGGTGAAGATCAAGGATGTGGCAGATGACCATTGTCATTGATGGCTTATAAAACCTCGAAGATCAAGGATGTGACGGATGATATTTGTCATTGACGGCTTATAAAACCTCGAAGATCAAGGATGTAATGTTAATATTAGGAAATTGTTAAAGTGAATCGTATTATATAAAAAGATGAAGATCAAGGATGTGGCAGATGACATTTGTTATTCATGTTCTATAAAATCCCGCAGGTCAAGGTAATGTGAGTATTAGGAAATTGTTAAAGTGAACTGTTTCATATAAAAAGATGAAGATCAAGGATGTGGCGAATGAGATTTGTCACTGATGTTCTGTAAAACTCTAAGATCAAGGATGTAATGTTAATATTAGGAAATTGATAAAGTGAATCATATTATATAAAAAGATGAAGATCAAAGATGTGGCAGATGAGATTTGTCATTCATGTTCTATAAAATCCCGCAGGTCAAGGTAATGTGAGTATTAGGAAATTGTTAAGGTGAACTGTTTCATATAAAAAGATGAAGATCAAGTATGTGGCGAATGAGATTTGTCACTGATGTTCTATAAAAACTCAAAGATCAAGGATGTAATGTTAATATCAGGAAATTGTTAAAGTGAATCATATTATATAAAAAGGTGAAGATCAAGGATGTGGCAGATGAGATTTGTCATTCATGTTCTATAAAAACTCAAAGATCAAGGATGTAATGTGAATATTAGGAAATTGTTAAAGTGAACCGTTTCATATAAAAAGATGAATATCAAGGATGTGGCGGATGATATTTGTCATTGATGGCTTATAAAACATCGAAGATCAAGGATGTAATGTGAATATTAGGAAATTGTTAAAGTGAATCATATCATAAAAAGATAAAGATCAAGGATGTGGCGGATGAGATTTGTCATTGATGGCTTATAAAAACTCGAAGATCAAGGATGTAATGTGAATATTAGGAAATTGTTAAAGTGAATCATATCATATAAAAAGATAAAGATCAAGGATGTGGCGGATGAGATTTGTCATTGATGTTCTATAAAAACTCGAAGAACAAAGATGCGATGGGAATATTATGAAATTGCTAAAAGTAAGCTGTATCATGTAAAATGATGAAGATCAAGGATGTGACGGATGAGATTTATATTTATTTCTCATTAATCTTCTATAAGAGCTCAAAGATCAAGGATATGATGGGAATATTATGAAATTGTTGAAAGCGAACTGTATCGTATAAAAAGATGAAGATCAAGGATGTGAAGGATGAGATTTATATTTATTTCTCATTGATGTTTTATAAGAGCTCAAAAATCACGGATGTGATGGGAATATTAGGAAATTCATTAAAGTGATTTGTCATTGATGGCTTATAAAACCTCGAAGATCAAGGATGTAATGTGAATATAAGGATATTGTTAAAGTGAATCGTATCATATAAAAGGATGAAGATCAAGGATGTGACGGATGAGATTTGTCATTGATGGCTTATAAAACCTCGAAGATCAAGAATGTAATGTTAATATTAGGAAATTGTTAAAGTGAATCGTATTATATAAAAAGTTGAAGATCAAGGATGCGAATGATGAGATTACCATTTATGTCCTACTATAAACACTCGAAGATCAAGGATGTAATGTGAATATTAGGAAATTGTTAAAGTGAATCGTATTATATAAAAAAGATGAAGATCAAGGATGTGGCGGATGAGATTTGTCATTGACGGCTTATAAAAACTCGAAGATCAAGGATGTAATGTGAATGTTAGGAAATCGTTAAAGTGAATCGTATTATATAAAAAGATGAAGATCAAGGATGTGGCAGATGACCATTGTCATTGATGGCTTATAAAACCTCGAAGATCAAGGATGTGACGGATGATATTTGTCATTGACGGCTTATAAAACCTCGAAGATCAAGGATGTAATGTTAATATTAGGAAATTGTTAAAGTGAATCGTATTATATAAAAAGATGAAGATCAAGGATGTGGCAGATGACATTTGTTATTCATGTTCTATAAAATCCCGCAGGTCAAGGTAATGTGAGTATTAGGAAATTGTTAAAGTGAACTGTTTCATATAAAAAGATGAAGATCAAGGATGTGGCGAATGAGATTTGTCACTGATGTTCTGTAAAACTCTAAGATCAAGGATGTAATGTTAATATTAGGAAATTGATAAAGTGAATCATATTATATAAAAAGATGAAGATCAAAGATGTGGCAGATGAGATTTGTCATTCATGTTCTATAAAAACTCAAAGATCAAGGATGTAATGTGAATATTAGGAAATTGTTAAAGTGAATCGTATCATATAAAAGGATGAAGATCAAGGATGTGGCGAATGAGATTTGTCATTGATGGCTTATAAAACCTCGAAGATCAAGAATGTAATGTGAATATTAGGAAATTGTTAAAGTGAATCGTTTCATATAAAAAGATGAAGATCAAGGATGTGGCGGATGAGCATTGTCATTGATGTTCTATAAAAATTCGAAGATCAAAGATGTAATGCGAAAATTGGGAAATTGTTAAAGTGAATCGTATCATATAAAAAGATGAAGATCAAGGATGTGGCAAATGGGATTTGTCATTGATGTTCTAATAAAATTCAAAGATCAAGGATGTAATGCGAAAATTAGGAAATTGTTCAAGTAAATCGTTTATATAAAAAGTTGAAGATCAAGGATGCGAATGATGAGATTATCATTAATGTTCTAATATAAAAACTCGAAGATCAAGGATGTAATGTGAATATTAGGAAATTGTTAAAGTGAATCGTATCATATAAAAAAAGATGAAGATCAAGGATGTGGCGGATGAGATTTGTCATTGATGGCTTATAAAACCTCGAAGATCAAGAATGTAATGTGAATATTAGGAAATTGTTAAAGTGAATCGTATCATATAAAAGGATGAAGATCAAGGATGTGGCGGATGATATTTGTCATTGCCTCGAAGATCAAGGCTGTAATGTTAATATAAGAAATTGTTAAAGTGAATCGTATTATATAAAAAGATGAAGATCAAGGATGTGGCAGATGAAATTTGTTATTCATGTTCTATAAAATCCCGCAGATCAAGGTAATGTGAGTATTAGGAAATTGTTAAGGTGAACTGTTTCATATAAAAAGATGAAGATCAAGTATGTGGCGAATGAGATTTGTCACCGATGTTCTATAAAAACTCAAAGATCAAGGATGTAATGTGAATATTAGGAAATTGTTAAAGTGAATCGTATCATATAAAAGGATGAAGATCAAGGATGTGGCGAATGAGATTTGTCATTGATGTACTTATATTGATGGCTTATAAAACCTCGAAGATCAAGAATGTAATGTGAATATTAGGAAATTGTTAAAGTGAATCGTATTATATAAAAAGATGAAGATCAAGGATGTGGCGGATGATATTTGTCATTGATGGCTTATAAAACCTCGAAGATCAAGGATGTAATGTGAATATTAGGAAATTGTTAAAGTGAATCGTATCATATAAAAAGATGAAGATCAAGGATGTGGCGAATGAGATTTGTCATTGATGGCTTATAAAACCTCGAAGATCAAGAATGTAATGTGAATATTAGGAAATTGTTAAAGTGAATCGTATCATATAAAAAGATGAAGATCAAGGATGTGGCGGATGATATTTGTCATTGATGGCTTATAAAACCTCGAAGATCAAGGATGTAATGTGAATATTAGGAAATTGTTAAAGTGAATCGTATCATATAAAAGATGAAGATCAAGGATGTGGCGGATGAGATTTGTCATTGACGGCTTATAAAAACTCGAAGATCAAGGATGTAATGTGAATGTTAGGAAATTGTTAAAGTGAATCGTATTATATAAAAAGATGAAGATCAAGGATGTGGCAGATGACCATTGTCATTGATGGCTTATAAAACCTCGAAGATCAAGGATGTGACGGATGATATTTGTCATTGACGGCTTATAAAACCTCGAAGATCAAGGATGTAATGTTAATATTAGGAAATTGTTAAAGTGAATCGTATTATATAAAAGATGAAGATCAAGGATGTGGCAGATGACATTTGTTATTCATGTTCTATAAAATCCCGCAGGTCAAGGTAATGTGAGTATTAGGAAATTGTTAAAGTGAACTGTTTCATATAAAAAGATGAAGATCAAGGATGTGGCGAATGAGATTTGTCACTGATGTTCTGTAAAACTCTAAGATCAAGGATGTAATGTTAATATTAGGAAATTGATAAAGTGAATCATATTATATAAAAAGATGAAGATCAAAGATGTGGCAGATGAGATTTGTCATTCATGTTCTATAAAATCCCGCAGGTCAAGGTAATGTGAGTATTAGGAAATTGTTAAGGTGAACTGTTTCATATAAAAGATGAAGATCAAGTATGTGGCGAATGAGATTTGTCACTGATGTTCTATAAAAACTCAAAGATCAAGGATGTAATGTTAATATCAGGAAATTGTTAAAGTGAATCATATTATATAAAAAGGTGAAGATCAAGGATGTGGCAGATGAGATTTGTCATTCATGTTCTATAAAACTCAAAGATCAAGGATGTAATGTGAATATTAGGAAATTGTTAAAGTGAATCGTATCATATAAAAGGATGAAGATCAAGGATGTGGCGAATGAGATTTGTCATTGATGGCTTATAAAACCTCGAAGATCAAGAATGTAATGTGAATATTAGGAAATTGTTAAAGTGAATCGTTTCATATAAAAAGATGAAGATCAAGGATGTGGCGGATGAGCATTGTCATTGATGTTCTATAAAAATTCGAAGATCAAGGATGTAATGCGAAAATTGGGAAATTGTTAAAGTGAATCGTATCATATAAAAAGATGAAGATCAAGGATGTGGCAAATGGGATTTGTCATTGATGTTCTAATAAAATTCAAAGATCAAGGATGTAATGCGAAAATTAGGAAATTGTTCAAGTAAATCGTTTATATAAAAAGTTGAAGATCAAGGATGCGAATGATGAGATTATCATTAATGTTCTAATATAAAAACTCGAAGATCAAGGATGTAATGTGAATATTAGGAAATTGTTAAAGTGAATCGTATCATATAAAAAAGATGAAGATCAAGGATGTGGCGGATGAGATTTGTCATTGATGGCTTATAAAACCTCGAAGATCAAGAATGTAATGTGAATATTAGGAAATTGTTAAAGTGAATCGTATCATATAAAAGGATGAAGATCAAGGATGTGGCGGATGATATTTGTCATTGCCTCGAAGATCAAGGCTGTAATGTTAATATAAGAAATTGTTAAAGTGAATCGTATTATATAAAAGATGAAGATCAAGGATGTGGCAGATGAAATTTGTTATTCATGTTCTATAAAATCCCGCAGATCAAGGTAATGTGAGTATTAGGAAATTGTTAAAGTGAACTGTTTCATATAAAAAGATGAAGATCAAAGATGTGGCGAATGAGATTTGTCAGTGATGTTCTGTAAAACTCTAAGATCAAGGATGTAATGTGAATATTAGGAAATTGATAAAGTGAATCATATTATATAAAAAGATGAAGATCAAAGATGTGGCAGATGAGATTTGTCATTCATGTTTTATAAAAACCCGCAGATCAAGGTAATGTGAGTATTAGGAAATTGTTAAGGTGAACTGTTTCATATAAAAAGATGAAGATCAAGTATGTGGCGAATGAGATTTGTCACCGATGTTCTATAAAAACTCAAAGATCAAGGATGTAATGTGAATATTAGGAAATTGTTAAAGTGAATCGTATCATATAAAAGGATGAAGATCAAGGATGTGGCGAATGAGATTTGCCATTGATGGCTTATATTGATGGCTTATAAAACCTCGAAGATCAAGAATGTAATGTGAATATTAGGAAATTGTTAAAGTGAATCGTATTATATAAAAGATGAAGATCAAGGATGTGGCGGATGATATTTGTCATTAATGGCTTATAAAACCTCGAAGATCAAGGATGTAATGTGAATATTAGGAAATTGTTAAAGTGAATCGTATCATATAAAAAGATGAAGATCAAGGATGTGGCGGATGATATTTGTCATTGATGGCTTATAAAACCTCGAAGATCAAGGATGTAATGTGAATATTAGGAAATTGTTAAAGTGAATCGTATCATATAAAAGATGAAGATCAAGGATGTGGCGGATGAGATTTGTCATTGACGGCTTATAAAAACTCGAAGATCAAGGATGTAATGTGAATGTTAGGAAATTGTTAAAGTGAATCGTATTATATAAAAAGATGAAGATCAAGGATGTGGCAGATGATCATTGTCATTGATGGCTTATAAAACCTCGAAGATCAAGGATGTGACGGATGATATTTGTCATTGACGGCTTATAAAACCTCGAAGATCAAGGATGTAATGTTAATATTAGGAAATTGTTAAAGTGAATCGTATTATATAAAAAGATGAAGATCAAGGATGTGGCAGATGACATTTGTTATTCATGTTCTATAAAATCCCGCAGGTCAAGGTAATGTGAGTATTAGGAAATTGTTAAAGTGAACTGTTTCATATAAAAAGATGAAGATCAAGGATGTGGCGAATGAGATTTGTCACTGATGTTCTGTAAAACTCTAAGATCAAGGATGTAATGTTAATATTAGGAAATTGATAAAGTGAATCATATTATATAAAAAAGATGAAGATCAAAGATGTGGCAGATGAGATTTGTCATTCATGTTCTATAAAATCCCGCAGGTCAAGGTAATGTGAGTATTAGGAAATTGTTAAGGTGAACTGTTTCATATAAAAGATGAAGATCAAGTATGTGGCGAATGAGATTTGTCACTGATGTTCTATAAAAACTCAAAGATCAAGGATGTAATGTTAATATCAGGAAATTGTTAAAGTGAATCATATTATATAAAAAGGTGAAGATCAAGGATGTGGCAGATGAGATTTGTCATTCATGTTCTATAAAAACTCAAAGATCAAGGATGTAATGTGAATATTAGGAAATTGTTAAAGTGAATCGTATCATATAAAAGGATGAAGATCAAGGATGTGGCGAATGAGATTTGTCATTGATGGCTTATAAAACCTCGAAGATCAAGAATGTAATGTGAATATTAGGAAATTGTTAACGTGATCAAGGATGTGGCGGATGAGCATTGTCATTGATGTTCTATAAAAATTCGAAGATCAAGGATGTAATGCGAAAATTGGGAAATTGTTAAAGTGAATCGTATCATATAAAAAGATGAAGATCAAGGATGTGGCAAATGGGATTTGTCATTGATGTTCTAATAAAATTCAAAGATCAAGGATGTAATGCGAAAATTAGGGAATTGTTCAAGTAAATCGTTTATATAAAAAGTTGAAGATCAAGGATGCGAATGATGAGATTATCATTAATGTTCTAATATAAAAACTCGAAGATCAAGGATGTAATGTGAATATTAGGAAATTGTTAAAGTGAATCGTATCATATAAAAAAAGATGAAGATCAAGGGATGTGGCGGATGAGATTTGTCATTGATGGCTTATAAAACCTCGAAGATCAAGAATGTAATGTGAATATTAGGAAATTGTTAAAGTGAATCGTATCATATAAAAGGATGAAGATCAAGGATGTGGCGGATGATATTTGTCATTGCCTCGAAGATCAAGGCTGTAATGTTAATATAAGAAATTGTTAAAGTGAATCGTATTATATAAAAAGATGAAGATCAAGGATGTGGCAGATGAAATTTGTTATTCATGTTCTATAAAATCCCGCAGATCAAGGTAATGTGAGTATTAGGAAATTGTTAAAGTGAACTGTTTCATATAAAAAGATGAAGATCAAAGATGTGGCGAATGAGATTTGTCAGTGATGTTCTGTAAAACTCTAAGATCAAGGATGTAATGTGAATATTAGGAAATTGATAAAGTGAATCATATTATATAAAAAGATGAAGATCAAAGATGTGGCAGATGAGATTTGTCATTCATGTTCTATAAAAACCCGCAGATCAAGGTAATGTGAGTATTATGAAATTGTTAAGGTGAACTGTTTCATATAAAAAGATGAAGATCAAGTATGTGGCGAATGAGATTTGTCACCGATGTTCTATAAAAACTCAAAGATCAAGGATGTAATGTGAATATTAGGAAATTGTTAAAGTGAATCGTATCATATAAAATGATGAAGATCAAGGATGTGGCGAATGAGATTTGCCATTGATGGCTTATATTGATGGCTTATAAAACCTCGAAGATCAAGAATGTAATGTGAATATTAGGAAATTGTTAAAGTGAATCGTATTATATAAAAAGATGAAGATCAAGGATGTGGCGGATGATATTTGTCATTGATGGCTTATAAAACCTCGAAGATCAAGGATGTAATGTGAATATTAGGAAATTGTTAAAGTGAATCGTATTATATGAAAAGATGAAGATCAAGGATGTGGCGAATGAGATTTGTCATTGATGGCTTATAAAACCTCGAAGATCAAGAATGTAATGTGAATATTAGGAAATTGTTAAAGTGAATCGTATCATATAAAAGGATGAAGATCAAGGATGTGGCGGATGATATTTGTCATTGATGGCTTATAAAACCTCGAAGATCAAGGATGTAATGTGAATATTAGGAAATTGTTAAAGTGAATCGTATCATATAAAAAGATGAAGATCAAGGATGTGGCGAATGAGATTTGTCATTGATGGCTTATAAAACCTCGAAGATCAAGAATGTAATGTGAATATTAGGAAATTGTTAAAGTGAATCGTATCATATAAAAAGATGAAGATCAAGGATGTGGCGAATGAGATTTGTCACTGATGTTCTGTAAAACTCGAAGATCAAGGATGTAATGTGAATATTAGGAAATTGTTAAAGTGAATCGTATTATATAAAAAGATGAAGATCAAGGATGTGGCGGATGATATTTGTCATTGATGGCTTATAAAACCTCGAAGATCAAGGATGTAATGTGAATATTAGGAAATTGTTAAAGTGAATTGTTTCATATAAAAAGATGAAGATCAAGGATGTGGCGGATGAGCATTGTCATTGATGTTCTATAAATATTCGAAGATCAAGGATGTGATGCGAAAATTAGGAAATTGTTAAAGTGAATCGTATCATATAAAAAGATGAAGACCAAGGATGTGGTAGATGAGATTTGTCATTGATGTTCTAATAAAATTCAAAGATCAAGGATGTGATGTGAGTATTAGTAAATTGTTAAGGTGAACTGTTTCATATGAAAAAATGAAGATCAAGGATGTGGCGGATGAGCATTGTCATTGATGTTCTAATAAAATTCGAAGACCAAGGATCCAATGCGAAAATTAGGAAATTGTTAAAGTAAATCGTTTATATAAAAAGTTGAAGATCAAGGATGCGAATGATGAGATTATCATTTATGTCCTACTATAAACACTCGAATATCAAGGATGTAATGTGAATATAAGGAAATTGTTAAAGTGAATCGTATTATATAAAAAGATGAAGATCAAGGATGTGGCGAATGAGATTTGTCACTGATCTATAAAAACTCAAAGATCAAGGATGTAATGTGAATATTAGGAAATAATTAAAGTGAACCGTTTCATATAAAAAGATGAAGATCAAGGATGTGGCGGATGAGATTTGTCATTGATGGCTTATAAAACCTCGAAGATCAAGGATGTAATGTGAATATTAGGAATTTGTTAAAGTGAACCGTATCATATAAAAGGATGAAGATCAAGGATGTGGCGAATGAGATTTGTCATTGATGGCTTATAAAAACTCGAAGATCAAGGCTGTAATGTTAATATTAGGAAATTGATAAAGTGAATCGTATTATATAAAAAGATGAAGATCAAGGATGTGGCAGATGACATTTGTTATTCATGTTCTATAAAATCCCGCAGGTCAAGGTAATGTGAGTATTAGGAAATTGTTAAGGTGAACTGTTTCATATAAAAAGATGAAGATCAAGGATGTGGCGAATGAGATTTGTCACTAATGTTCTGTAAAACTCTAAGATCAAGGATGTAATGTTAATATCAGGAAATTGTTAAAGTGAATCATATTATATAAAAAGATGAAGATCAAAGATGTGGCAGATGAGATTTGTCATTCATGGTCTATAAAAACCCGCAGATCAAGGTAATGTGAGTATTAGGAAATTGTTAAAGTGAACTGTTTCATATAAAAAGATGAAGATCAAAGATGTGGCGAATGAGATTTGTTATTCATGTTCTATAAAAACCCGCAGATCAAGGTAATGTGAGTATTAGGAAATTGTTAAAGTGAATCGTATCATATAAAAAGATGAAGATCAAGGATGTGGCAGATGAGATTTGTCACTGATGTTCTGTAAAAACTCAAAGATCAAGGATGTAATGTGAATATTAGGAAATTGTTAAAGTGAATCGTATTATATAAAAAGATGAAGATCAAGGATGTGGCTGATGATATTTGTCATTGATGGCTTATAAAACCTCGAAGATCAAGGCTGTAATGTTAATATTAGGAAATTGTTAAAGTGAATCGTATTATATAAAAAGATGAAGATCAAGGATGTGACGGATGATATTTGTCATTGACGGCTTATAAAACCTCGAAGATCAAGAATGTAATGTGAATATTAGGAAATTGTTAAAGTGAATCGTATCATATAAAAAGATGAAGATCAAGGATGTGGCAGATGGGATTGTCATTCATGTTCTATAAAAACTCAAAGATCAAGGATGTAATGTGAATATTAGGAAATTGTTAAAGTAAATCGTATCATATAAAAGGATGAAGATCAAGGATGTGGCGAATGAGATTGGTCATTGATGGCTTATGAAACCTCGAAGATCAAGAATGTAATGTGAATATTAGGAAATTGTTAAAGTGAATCGTTTCATATAAAAAGATGAAGATCAAGGATGTGGCGGATGAGCATTGTCATTGATGTTCTAATAAAATTCGAAGATCAAGGATGTAATGCGAAAATTAGGAAAGTGTTAAAGTAAATCGTATCATATAAAAAGATGAAGATCAAGGATGTGCCGGATGAGATTAGTCATTGATGGCTTATAAAACCTCGAAGATCAAGAATGTAATGTGAATATTAGGAAATTGTTAAAGTGAATCGTATCATATAAAAAGATGAAGATCAAGGATGTGGCAGATGGGATTGTCATTCATGTTCTATAAAAACTCAAAGATCAAGGATGTAATGTGAATATTAGGAAATTGTTAAAGTAAATCGTATCATATAAAAGGATGAAGATCAAGGATGTGGCGAATGAGATTTGTCATTGATGGCTTATAAAACCTCGAAGATCAAGAATGTAATGTGAATATTAGGAAATTGTTAAAGTGAATCGTTTCATATAAAAAGATGAAGATCAAGGATGTGGCGGATGAGCATTGTCATTGATGTTCTAATAAAATTCGAAGATCAAGGATGTAATGCGAATATTAGGAAATTGTTAAAGTGAATCGTTTCATATAAAAAGATGAAGATCAAGGATGTGCCGGATGAGATTAGTCATTGATGGCTTATAAAACCTCGAAGATCAAGAATGTAATGTGAATATTAGGAAATTGTTAAAGTGAATCGTATCATATAAAAAGATGAATATCAAGGATGTGGCGGATAAGCATTGTCATTGATGTTGTATAAAAATTCGAAGAACAAGGATGTAATGCGAAAATTAGGAAATTGTTAAAGTAAATCGTTTCATATAAAAAGTTGAAGATCAAGGATGCGAATAATGAGATTATTTTTTATGTACTGCTATAAAAACTCGAAGATCAAGGATGTAATGGGAATATTAGGAAATTGTTAAAGTGAATCGTTTCATATAAAAAGATGGAAGATCAAGGATGTGCTGGATGAGATTTGTCATTGATGTTATATAAAATATCGAAGATCAAGCATGTAATGTGAATATTAGGAAATGGTTAACGTGAACCGTTCCATATAAAAAGATAAAGATCAAGGATGTGGCGAATGAGATTTTTCACTGATGTTCTATAAAAACTCGAAGATCTAAGATGCATTGTGAATATTAGGAAACTGTTTCATATCAAAAGATGAAGATCAAAGATGTGAATGATGAGATTATCATTTATTTGTCATTGATGTTGTATAAAAACTCGAAGATCAGGGATGTGATGGGAATATTATGAAATTGTTGAAAATGAATTGTGCCAAGGATTTGACGGATGAGATAAACATCTATTTCACATTGATGTTCTATAAGAGCTCAAAGATCAAGGATGTGATGGGAATATTAGGAAATTCTTTAAAGTGAATCATATCATATAAAAAGATGAAGATCAAGGATGTGGCGGATGAGATTTGTCATTGATCTTCTATAAAAACTCAAAGATCAAGGATGTAATGTGAATATTAGATAATTGTTAAAGTGAACCGTTTCATATGAAAAAATGAAGATCAAGAATTTGGCGGATGAGATTTGTCATTGATCTTCTATAAAAACTCGAAGATCAAAGATGTCATGCAAAAATTAGGAAATTGTTAAAGTAAATCGTTTCATATAAAAAGTTGAAGATCAAGGATGCGAATGATGAGATTATTTTTTATGTACTGCTATAAAAACTCGAAGATCAAGGATGTAATGGGAATATTAGGAAATTGTTAAAGTGAATCGTTTCATATAAAAAGATGGAAGATCAAGGATGTGCTGGATGAGATTTGTCATTGATGTTATATAAAATATCGAAGATCAAGCATGTAATGTGAATATTAGGAAATGGTTAACGTGAACCGTTCATATATAAAAGATAAAGATCAAGGATGTGGCGAATGAGATTTTTCACTGATGTTCTATAAAACTCGAAGATCTAAGATGCAATGTGAATATTAGGAAACTGTTTCATATCAAAAGATGAAGATCAAAGATGTGAATGATGAGATTATCATTTATTTGTCATTGATGTTGTATAAAAACTCGAAGATCAGGGATGTGATAGGAATATTATGAAATTGTTGAAAATGAATTGTGCCAAGGATTTGACGGATGAGATAAACATCTATTTCACATTGATGTTCTATAAGAGCTCAAAGATCAAGGATGTGATGGGAATATTAGGAAATTCTTTAAAGTGAATCATATCATATAAAAAGATGAAGATCAAGGATGTGGCGGATGAGATTTGTCATTGATCTTCTATAAAAACTCAAAGATCAAGGATGTAATGTGAATATTAGATAATTGTTAAAGTGAACCGTTTCATATGAAAAAATGAAGATCAAGAATTTGGCGGATGAGATTTGTCATTGATCTTCTATAAAAACTCGAAGATCAAAGATGTCATGCAAAAATTAGGAAATTGTTAAAGTAAATCGTTTCATATAAAAAGTTGAAGATCAAGGATGCGAATGATGAAATTATCTTTAATGTCCTGCTATAAAAACTCAAAGATCATGGATGTAATGTGAGTATTAGGAAATTGTTAAGGTGAACTGTTTCATATAAAAAGATGAAGATCAAGGATGTGGCGAATGAGATTTGTCATTGATGTTCTATAAAAACTCGAAGAACAAAGATGTGATGGGAATATTATGAAATTGCTGAAAGTAAGCTGTATCATGTAAAATGATGAAGATCAAGGATGTGACGGATGAGATTTATATTTATTTCTCATTAATTTTCTGTAAGAGCTCAAAGATCAAGGATGTGATGGGGATATTATGAAATTGTTGAAAGCGAACTGTATCAGATAAAAAGATGAAGATCAAGGATGTGACGGATGAGATTAACATTTATTTCTCATTGATGTTTTATAAGAGCTCAAAAATCACGGATGTGATGGGAATATTAGGAAATTCTTTAAAGTGAATCGTATCATATAAAAAGATGAAGAATTGAAGATCAAGCATATAGCGGAACAGATTTGTCATTGATGTTCTACATAAAATCTCAAAGATCAAGGATGTAATGTGAATATTAGGAAATGTTAAAGTGAATCGTTTCATATAAAAAGATGAAGATCAAGGATGTGTCGGATGAGATTTGTCATTGTTATTCTATCAAAACTCGAAGGTCAAGGATGTAATGTGAATATTAAGAAATTGTTAAAGTGAACCGTTTCATATGGAAGATCAAGGATGTGAATGATTAGATTATCATTTATGTCCTACTATAAAAACTCGAAGAACAAGGATTTAATGTGAATATTAGGAATTTGTTAAAGCGAATCATATCATATAAAAACATGAAGATCAAGGATGTGGCGAATGAGATTTGTCATTGATGTTCTATAAAACTCAAAGATCAAGGATGTAATGTGAATATTAAGAAATTGTTAAAGTGAACCGTTTCATATAAAAAGATGAAGATCAAGGATGTGGCAGATGAGATTTGTCATTGATGTTCTATAAAAACAAAAATGTGATGGGAATGTAATGAAATTGCTGAAAGTAAGCTGTATCATGTAAAATGATGAAGATCAAGGGTGTGACGGATGAGATTTATATTTATTTCTCATTAATTTTCTGTAAGAGCTCAAAGATCAAGGATGTGATGGGAATATTATGAAATTGTTAAAAGCGAACTGTATCGTATAAAACGATGAAGATCAAGGATGTGAAGGATGAGATTTATATTTATTTCTCATTGATGTTTTATAAGAGCTAGAAGATCAAGGATGTTATGGGAATATTATGAAATTGTTGAAAGCGAACTGTATCATATAAAAAGATGAAGATTAAGGATGTGACGGATGAGATTAACATTTATTTCTCATTGATGTTTCATAAGAGCTCAAAAATCACGGATGTGATGGGAATATTAGGAAATTGTTTAAAGTGAATCATATCATATAAAAAGATGAGATTTGTCATTGTTATTCTATAAAAACTCGAAGATCAAGGATGTAATGTGAGTATTAGGAAATTGTTAAAGTGAATCGTTTCAAATAAAAAAATGAAGATCAAGGATGTGGTGGATGAGATTTGTCATTGATGTTCTATAAAAACTCAAAGGTCAAGGATATGATGGGAGTATTATGAAATTGTTGAAAGCGAATTTACTGTATCATATAAAGAGATGAAGATCAAGGATGTGACGGATGAGATTAACATTTATTTCTCATTGATGTTCTATAAGAGCTCGAAGATCAAGGATGTGATGGGGATATTATGAAATTGTTGAAAGTGAACTGTATCATAAAAAAGATGAAGATCAAGGATGTGACGGATGAGATTAACATTTATTTCTCATTGATGTTGTATAAAATTCGAAGATCAAGGATGTGATGGGGATATTATGTAATTGTAGAAGTGAACTGTATCATATAAAAAGATGAAGAAGGATGAGATTAATATTTATTTCTCATTGATTTTCTATAAGAGCTCGAGGATCAAGGATGTGATGTGATATTAGGAAATTGTTAAAGTGAATCGTATCATATAAAAAGATGAAGATCAAGGATGTGGCAGATGAGATTTGTCATTGATGTTCTATAGATGTAGATGTAGATATTTATATAGCGCTTTATGCCGTAAACAGCCTCAAAGCGATTTACATTTATTCCGCCGTTATTAGAATATGTCGGAACCACGTTTGCTGCCTACAAATGGCGCAAGGTTCATCAGTACAACGACTGTGACTACCCCTAACAGCTTCCCATTGCACCTGGGTGGGGTGAGGCAAGCGAGACAAAGCGCCTTGCCCAAGGGCGCAACACGGTGGCGGGACGGGGACTCGAACCCACGCACGTCAAGCAAGCTCTCAGATTGAGTCCAAGGCCGTAACCACTGAGCCACCGTGCCCTCACATCTCATCATTCACATCCTTGATCTTCATCTTCAGCCAGAGACTAGTGTGTAATTACTGTGTACAAAGGTTATGTGCGCCGTATTCTTGACTCACCTGGCACCCGACCTGGCACTCCTCATTAACAACAAATCAAACAAACTCACTTGACCAACTCCAAAGATGTGCATGCAGGATCATTTTAGGTCAGAGATTTGCATCATAAATTAGGCCCAAAAAAAAAATTGTTTGTTTGTCCACGTCCGACCGACCGTGTACCCTGGTCCCGACCGTTTTTTTTTTTTTTTTTTGGAATTTTTTTTTGTTGGAATTTTTCAAAAAAAAAAAAAAAAAAAAAAAAAAAAGATTTTTTTAAAGTTTTTTATTTTTTCGGTTTTGTAGTGTCCCTGGACCTAGACCTAAATGCTAGGATCATTCATGGTTGACCTAAAAAAAAAAAATTAAAAAAAATTAAGATGTTTTGTATTTTTAAGAACCATCTCAAGAGTTAAACCAGTGAAGTGCTGTGTGTTTGGACTTATTTACCAGTCTTGTCAGTTGTCAGTTTCAAGTGCAATATCTGTAAAAAAAAAAATTAAAAAAAGAAATCCGACCTACCGACCCAACTATTTCATAAGCCTTTATGGACAAACAAACAATTTTTTTTTTGGCCTTATGCTGAGGTGGTGCGGTGCAAGCTTGCGACCTTGATGAATTGAGCGCCTGTCAGATAGAAGAGAAGATCATTGTCGAAGGTTGACCGAAGGGTTTGCCGACTCAGACCGTACTAAAGATCTCCTTCCTCCATCTAGACCTTCGCAATGCGCATAAATTCACCCAGCTGCGATTCAGAACCGCCCGCTTCCAAAATATTGCCATACACTACTTTGTGAGCTTTTGTGAACCTGCTAAACAAGAAGTGCTTATTTTTTTATTCATTATGCTCATTGTATCCTGCATGCACAGTGGCTGTGCAATCCCCCATTTCTGAAGTGTATTTTATTTAATGTTTTCTTTCTTCGTTTTATTTGTTGATACTATTTTAAAAGTGCAATATTAGTTTCTGTAAATGAAATTTTATATCATTCTGTATGTTATTGGCCTTATTTAGAGATTCAACTTGCAGTGACTTGACACGTCAAACCATGCCAAATTATAAGCTTATCTATTTCAACATGCGAGCAAGAGGGGAAGTAGCTCGTTTATTATTTACACTGGCACAGGTTGAATTCCAGGATATTCGAATAGAGTATCCAAGTGAAGAATGGATCAAATTGAAACCAAGTAAGCACTATTATTAACTAAATAAAGTAAATGTCGGTGATTTAACGTGCGCTACACCTAAGTACCATGCCAGCACACTTTAACAAGTTATTCCGCTGCCATTGGGATATATCAGAATCATTTCCGTTTCCGCAAGTCCACAACTGATGCGCAGGTACTCTCTAAGATTGTGATTACCCCCAGTACTCTTGAAATGAAAGTAGTTATCTACCGCTGATAAGGGTATTGATGAGGTAGCTACATGCTGCTGATACAAGTTTTAATGAAGCAGTCTCTATATCATGATAGCTGATATCAGTATATCGATGAAGTAGCTAGCTATCTACTGCTGATAAGAGTATCGATGAAGTAGCTACCTGCTATAGTGCTGATACGAGCTTGATAAGGGTCATGAAGTAGCTATCTACTACTGCTGATATTAGGTAACACCTGATATTAGGGTATTGATAAAGTAGCTATCTACTGGTGATATTAGGGTATTGATAAAGTAGCTATCTACTGCTGATATTAGGGTATTGATGAAGTATCTATCTACTGGTGATATTAGGGTATTGATGAAGTAGCTATCTACTGCTGATATTAGGGTATTGATAAAGTAGCTATCTACTGCTGATATTAGGGTATTGATGAAGTAGCTATCTACTGCTGATATTAGGGTATTGATAAAGTAGCTATCTACTGGTGATATTAGGGTATTGATAAAGTAGCTATCTACTGCTGATATTAGGGTATTGATGAAGTAGCTATCTACTGGTGATATTAGGGTATTGATGAAGTTGCTATCTACTGGTGATATTAGGGTATTGATAAAGTAGCTATCTATTGCTGATATTAGGGTATTGATGAAGTAGCTATCTATTGCTGATATCAGGGTATTGATGAAGTTGCTATCTACTGCTGATATTAGGGTATTGATGAAGTTGCTATCTACTGCTGATATTAGGGTATTGATGAAGTAGCTATCTACTGCTGATATTAGGGTATTGATGAAGTAGCTATCTACTGCTGATATTAGCGTATTGATGAAGTAGCTATCTACTGCTGATATTAGGGTACTGATGAAGTAGCTATCTACTGCTGATATTAGGGTATTGATGAATTACCTATCTACTGCTGATATTAGGGTATTGATGAAGTAGCTATCTACTGCTGATATTAGGGTATTGATGAAGTACCTATCTACTGATGATATTAGGGTATTGATGAATTAGCTATCTGCTGACGTAGTATGTATATTGCTGGAGTAGCTATCGACTGGTGATAAGGGTATAGGTGAAGCCGCTGTCAATCCCCAAGTCAGAAATCTTGGTGCTGGTTTTGATCAACATCTTAGGATGGGCAAGCATGTCAATAACTCACCCACACTGATCGGGCGAGGCGTTGCAAGACGAGAAAAGTATAGTGATCTGCTGCTGATAATGATTTCAGTATTGATGAAGTACTATAGTAGGTCTACGGCCCATATCCTGTAAATGTTGTTATCTACTACTGATACCAACATTGATGAAGTAGATATCAATGATGAAGTAGCTACCTGCTATAGTGCTGTTAAGATCTTGATAAAGGTGATGAAGTAGCTATATCTACTGCTATTAGGGTATTGATGAAGTAGTTAAAGTGGTCCGTGTCCAATATTCTAGTATGATAGATAACAATAGAACGAAACCAGTGGCGTAGATTTATTTTGACATGAGGGGGTTGTAAAAATACTTGAAAATAGCACCTTCTGGCGACATAATGCGCGCGAAGCGTGCGAAAATTTTTGGCATATTGAAGCTAAACTGGTGAAATATGATGCAAAAGTGGAGTAAAATTGGCACTTTTTAAGCCCCACCCCGCCTATTGCTGCTGCATGTCGGTATTAATGAGGTTACTATATCTATTGCTATAATATTAGCATGATGCAGTCATGTCTACAGTAGAATTCATCTCGACCTTTGCAGGACTTAAACCCCATTAAAAGCTATTAAACCAAGATAACACTCATTGAAGCAGCTCAACTGATTAAATCAGATCTTCTCTGGTTGTGCACAAGTGTCTGTTTTAAGCTGTTTTACATGTGCGACATCGCAATAAAGCTGGTATTAACCGTATTATAGCTTCAGTTGGGTAACCGATTATAAAGGAAACGAAAGGAAACAATGGTATGTGTACCTTTGTTCACGAAATGAGACAAAGACCTGCTTTTTGTTAACCAGCATTCTTCAAAATGAGCAACATAATGATTGTTGACTTAACACGGTTTGGAAATAATTTCTTCATATTTTTGGTGTTATCTGTCGTTTACATATCCTTCCTAAAACACAAAAGTGCGACCCTCTCCAAACATCTAAATAAGCTAAAAATTTAGAACATGTTACAAAACTATATTTTCTAGAACCTATTTAGAATAGTTTAAATGAAGCTTGTACCGTTTTTTTGTGGCATCCTTCAGAACGGAGCGGTCCGTTACCAATATAGCTCAATATTTTCGGTCAAATCTCCATTCAATTAACACGGGGAGTTGGCTAGCTATGAACTAGCTATGCTTTGCCCTCACTCATATTTTACAAAAGTGCGACCATTTCTGAACATCTAACCTAGCTGTAATTTTAGGTCATGTTAGAGAAACATATTTGCTAGAAGTTTGGAGAATAAATTAAATATTGGCTGGTTATTTTTCACACAGTGATGTTAACTAGGCAAGTGTCCATTCTTCCAACATACATCATTTGTAGAGGTCACGCGTCAATGGTGAGAGCACTGTGTATTGTGTATAGGAAAACGGACAGTAACTGCAGTATGGTTTGATGAAGAAATCATGTGCTGTTGATTGATTGCTCAGTTTTTAAATTGCTCCATTTAATGTCATAATGTCAATAAGCTAAATTAACCAACATTAATTTTGTCTGTTGTTTCCAATTTCGACACAGCAACACCACTAGGGCAGTTACCAGTTTTAGAGGTAGATGGACAAAGATTGGTTCAAAGTAAAGCGATATTCAAATATCTTGCCCGGGAATTTGGTAAGTAGGCCTATACGTGTACATGCACAGGCTCACCAATCGTGCATAGCACATTCACGTGTATATCTATCCCGGGTATTGAGTTTAGTGTCTCTGCTGTACCAAGTAATTATTAACCAGGCGATGTCGGTGTGCCCGGTACATGTAGAAGGCATTATATTGAACATGGGACGGCTCATATTATATTACTTTGAAGGTCGGACTTAGTTGTGTCAAAATCATGAACCAGTCCCCGGCAGTGGCGGCACTACTATACCAGCAGTTCCCAAACTGCGGGTCACAACCCGTCTAGCGGTCGCGGACTCTTCCAAAAGGGGTCCCGAGATTTTCCATGAAAAACAAAATAATCTCCATGCATTAACGTGCATGGTATTGGTCATATAACCACATTTTGACCCATTTACGCTTTAAAATCACTTATTTTCGTGCCTTCATGAGCATTTGTCCCGGTAAATGTCATTCTGGCAGCCGGTCAGCGGGATGACTTGGAAATTGTGCCCACCTTTGGAAATGTTGTGGAAAGTTTGGGAAGCCTTTAAGACTCCCATTTTTTCGAACCTGTTTAAGGTGTTTCAGTTTCAGTTTTATTTCCAATGTCCAATGCGATGTTGTTAGATATGATGTTGAGTTTCATAATCATATTTTCACTTGATCTTGATTTTATATGCAGGTTCTCTTATTTCGCCAATTAAAAAAGTCTTAAACAATCTTAATCAATCTTAAACTCGTGTTAGTTACGTGGTCCTCTCGTCGAAATATTGGTTAAGAGCCCTTAATTTTCTTGTTGTTTAAGGCTCAAATCAATAGTTGGTTAAAACTTTTAACCAATAAATGCATATAGCACTTTAACCAGCTTCAAGTTTAAGTGCTTAACCAACTATGTTGTTTAAGGTCTTTTAATCAATATTTGCTTAATAACTCTAAACAGATAATGATTTATATGTTCTATTTTATCTAAGGATTGTTTAAGAAATACAACTGCTTAATCAATGGTTGTATTGGATTTAATTATGATTGGGACTTTCTTTCTTTCTTTTTTTAAAAATTTTATACTGAAGCATAATTCATGATAGATTTGAAGTCATCAGATCTTGGTCAACTGTGAGATTCGTTCAAAAATACAATTTCATGCATAAAGTATTTTGGTTTTTTATCAGTTCAACCCGCTATGTATCCGGGCAATGTATCCGAGTAAAAATTAAAATCTAGTAAGCCTTTCTCTCTCGCATGCATTACGATACAATGCTAAAATACAATACATCAACGCTAATAAATTCACACACTCGATACGGTATCCAGCATACCGATACTTCAATGCATCTCGTCTACATTGTAAGCTATTGTACGTATGCCCAAAACTGAACATCGCGGTACACACATTGGTGATATACATGTACCGTGCACGTAGAACAGTACAGTACAGTATCGCTAGAATGTCAATCCCAATGACGTTGTTAAATCTAGCAAATGAACGCATCAATATCCATCCTGTATGTCTCAACGATGTCTATGCATAACTTATCAAACGAATCTCGAGTTAGGTGCAAACTGATTGACTCAAACCTACCTATTTGAACGAAGTTTCATGAGACCATAAGCAGCACGACCAGCATTCACTCGTGGCCGCCATTTGCTTTTGTCATTTTAAACAATAATTGGTTAAAATTCCGTGGCGCGAGATGTATCGTTAAACAGGTAAAGTACAATTCCACTAAACATTACACAGTTTAACGCCTTTTAACGTAACAAAAAATAAAATGCGCTCGAGTTTAACAGTCTTTTAGCCATGATGCAGTCATGTCTACAGTAGAATTCATCTCGACCTTTGCAGGACTTAACCCCATTAAAAGCTATTAAACCAAGATAACACTCATTGAAACAGCTCAACTGATTAAATCGGATCTTCTCTGGTTGTGCACAAGTGACTGTTTTCATGCGCGATATCGCAATAAAAGCTAATAAAGCTGGTATTCATAGCTTCAGTTGGGTAACCGATTATAAAGGAAACGAAAGGAAACAATGTTATGTGTGGCTTTGTTCACGAAATCAGACAATGGCGTGCTTTTTGTAAACCAGCATTCTTGAAAATGAGCAACATAATGATTTTTGAATTAACACGGTTTGGAAATAATTTCTTCATATTTTTGGTGTTATCTGTCGTTTACATGTCCTTCCTAAAACACAAAAGTACGACCTCTCCAAACACCTAAATTAGCTAAAAATTTAGGACATGTTACAAAACTATATTGTCTAGAATTTTAGAAGAGTACTTTTAATATTGGCCGGTTATTTTTCACACAGCGACGTTAACTAGGCAATGTACTATTACCTATAACATTAACTAAAACACCAAAGTACGAATATTTCCAAACATCTAAATTAGCTAAAAATTAGGACATGTTAAAAAACTTATTTTTCTAGAACTTTAGAAGAGTACTTTTAATATTGGCCGGTTATTTTTCACACAGCGACGTTAACTAGTCATATCCCCATACTGTTAACGTAGGGCTATTTGTAAAGGTCACGCGTCAATGGGAAAGAGCACTGTGTATTGTGTATAGGAAAACGGACAGTAACTGCAGTATGCATACGTTAAACTTTGCAGATTAAGCGCAAAATCACGCCTTTGAACATTAATTGTTTAAAAATCTTAAACTTTTCTTCTTATACTTGGCGACTGTTAACTGCCGGAACAAGAGTGTATGGAAAGTCCAACTGGGAATGTGCAGAGATTGACGGGATCATGGATACATGTGAGGACTTCCATACTCCCATTACTCCAATATTGCGATCCGAAGGTAGTGAAAAGGTAATTCAAATTTAATTGTAGAACTGAGGTATTTTTGGTAACACGTCTAACGAATGGGTGGGCCCCTTCTGGATTTTTGCTATAAAATGTTGTACCAATAAATAGGTATGGGTTTTCACTTTCCATTGATCAATACCAACACCAGTACAAATACCCCCAGAATGACGTCATAATCGACCAAAAACTCGCAATCGCCGCTAATTTCAGCCATGTCAGACAGAATTTGCCATTAGAAAAAGTTAAAGGACATCTCCCATTCACCGTGTGTGGTGAATTGACTACGTAATAATCACACACTCAAGGGTATAGGCAAATTGCTCGTATCCACTCCTTTCGAAAACTTGCTAAACGAATGTATTTAGGCCAAAATATCACAATTAATATTGATTTTAATATGTTATCTTCATATTACATGCAAAAAATGTTTTTGAAATTAAAAAACCGACACAGGTACCTGATGTAATTTCAACCAAGCATTTCACTGTTTCGTAGTGAATATGGATGACGGCGTGCTGCCATTCATACTACAGTTCATTCATAAAAAATATCAAACTCACTGGATAGATTGACCATAAAGTATATTCTAGCCAAATTTGGACACCATCCGGTACCATGCAAAAATTCATAAATATTGGTCATAATGCCCATATTTGATAAACCATTTAAATATTATTCACAAGTGCGCTAGAAATCCTCTGTCATTTTTTGACACGGAAAACAGCTAGCTACTCTTTTTAGGCGGTAGCTAGGTACATGGTCAAATAATGCAGATTACCCCTTTGCTCTGAGGAGACTTGTTTAGGTTGACTCGTGTTATCAATTGGAAAGTGGGGGAAGTTCAATCAATGGTAAATCAATTAGGAAATGCTTCACAGTATTCGTTCTTGTTTTTACGTTGCATTTAATGTAATTTCTCCATTAGGCAAAATTGTTACAGACCTACCAAGAAGAAACATTGCCTCAGATTCTGAATGGTTTGGAGTCACTAGTGCCAGATGGGCACAACTATTTCGTTGGTGAAAAGGTAAGATACATTAGAATTAATTTTGTTATTACTGTGGAATGCAATTAACGATACAAAGCCAAAAGCATCTTTAACCCTAGAATAATTTAGAATACATAACAAAATAAATTGCCGTATGTTTCGTTAATAAAAATTATAGCATGATTGGACAATGATCTTGCACATCCGACATCCGATTCTTCTTGTTGTTGATTAAAAACTTCTGTTGCACTCAATGTTCGGGCAACTGCATATCCTGATTTAAACTTGCCCAGCGAAGATCATAGACTCTTGCCCAGCGAAGATCACAGACTTCTGTATAATTATATCCCCTGCGTACAAAATCCTTGCACATATGATAATTGCTTGCTTTCAGCACTCGCCATGTTCACTCACTTTCTTCAGTTACAGAACAGGCATCGATCTACTCAGTTCCATTGACATACGTGTCACTTCAGTTCAGACAGAAGCGGCTAACCTATTATTGTTACACAGTAAGCAGTAATCCGTTGACCGCTATCCTGTCAATCGACATCTAATTGGGGGTTAGGGTTAGGTTGACAAGAAAATACCGAGGTTACCTGGCGTCCCGTGGCCGCTTGTCTTCAGACACTAGACTTCAACAAGTGGAAGATACAAGTTCCTTTTTTGTGAAAGACGTGCTACCGTTTGGCGTACTCCAAATCCTCTTCGTTCTGGCCGGAATAGTAGCTTTTCAGCTACACAAAATTGACTGGTGTACAAGTGTTATATATAGAAGGTTCAAAACCAGAAAGCCGTAACTTAATATGACCATCTCTCACAAAATGAGCATAAAGTTGGCTCCTTGCTTTGGTCTCAAAAATCAACATTTCCTCCATAATGTCTTTTGTTTTCTATTGAATTTTGTCATGATTAATGGACTGTATTTTTTTATATTGACCTGGCGACTTAATGCTCAGCAGGTGATTGTGAGTTGAGCTTTCTGGCTCTCAACCCTCGATATGAGAAATATACATTATACATATACATATATTATACATGTACATTAAGGAGTTGCAATCCTATATAGCAGATACTTGGAACACTCTAATAGTAATAAATCTGCCCAGAAATCATGTTTACATAATTATTGTTATGTACTTAAAGCCGCCATTATATTAACAGCTTTTATCTTTCATCCACATTAAGCAACGGGGTTTTTCATAAAATGATGCAATGCAATGGTCATCTGACAGTCATTGAGTCATCTGGGAAATGCCAAGATAATAATAGACCTGACTGATTTTGTTATTGTGCGGATTTCCATCTCTCTTAAAATCGTTTTTAATGTACACATGTACACAAAGAGTTACAAAGTAGGGTTTAACTTTGATCTCCATCTGATTTGATTACAGCTTACTGTGGCTGACCTAAGTGCATACTGTGACATTGAGCTGGCCAGCATTATCGCAGAGATACCCATCAATGAACTGCTTCATAAATATCCAAAACTGTCTGCTATAAGATCACATGTGGAATCAAATGATCGAATAGCGTCGTGGGTAAAAACAAGACCGAAAACATACGTATAGTTGACTTGGTGTGTGTTCAAGCTGGTAAAAATGGAGTGACACAATTGAAAACCCGCTGTTCTACTAAATCCAACGCAGAACGCAGAATGATAGGGCCAATGGATCTTTGGCGAATTATTTTAAGATCAATTGACCCGTTGTCGTGCTGAAATCAATTTTAAGTAAATTTTGATGCCTACCTTCTTTCTCCATTTTTCTTTTCTTTTCTTTTCTTTCTTTTCCCTTTTTTTAGGGATCGCCAGGGGTGTCGAAAAGAAAAGAAAAATGGAAAAAGAAGGGGAAGAGAGAGGGTGAGAACAAGGAGGGAGAAGGAGAGGTAGGGGGAGGAGAGGTCAGTGGCGACAAGGGCGCCACCCTTAGGAGGAAGCCGAATACCCTGCGCACATTTCTCAATTGAAATTAGTGGTAGGCCCTATAATTTTGTGCCCTAAATTATTTAGGGCACAAAATTATAGGGCCTACCATTGTTTCTTAACCTTGGCCCGATAAAGTTCCCCCCGATCAGATGCATTTCGCCCTAGATAGGCTGGGTTCAGTTTCCCCGACTGACTGACTTGACAAAAATGGCGTATAACTCTCCCCCTGTTTTAAATCTGTAGGTGCATTTCCCCCAACTGGGTCCATTTCCAATTCCCCCGACTGACTGATAAACTGAGTTGGGGCCGCGGCCTCGGACTCAGTTTATCAGTCGACCGGCCGTTGCCCCAGTCCCCCTCTGTGCATGCTATTGTTATGGCGCTATTTCTTTCGATTTATCAATTATTTAAATATATCGCTCCGCGGTCTTTCTCTCGTCAAACACGCTCGCCTACGATTCTTGGTAGTCGATGGCCAGCTGTTGTAGGAGACACGCCGCAAGCGTACTCAATCCATAATCTATGATACTTTTTTGAAATAATGGTGCGGAATTTGTTTTAAAGATTGAATTAAAGATTATTGTGAAGTGATATTTTCTTATCCGGGTATTTTTTCTTCGTGTATTCAGCGAGTCTTTACCCGTGAAACTTTGAGATCCATCGGTCATCTATTATGGTGTGAAATCTATCTTTCACAGCTTTTCACCAGAATAACTAATTCTCGCTATTCGCAATAAGGGCGCCGCCAGCGGTTTGCGATGTAATCGTGATGTATCATGGGAAAATCGTGATGTATCATGGGAAAAGGTCGACATCAAGTCCGCGCAATACGAATATTACCATGCTATTACATAGGAACACGTGACAATATTTTTAGTTTGTCAATATAACGGTATTACACGCAAATCGATAGAGAAAAAATTATTTGTGCACATTTCAAATCACATTATTAAGTATTATTGAGTATCGATTCGCGTGTAACACCTTTATTTTGACAAACTAAAAAATATTGTCACGTGTTCCTATGTAATAGCATGGTAATATTCGTATTGCGCGGACTTGGATGTCGACCTTTTCCCATGATACATCACGATTACATCACAAACCGCTGGCGGCGCCCTTATTGCGAATAGCGAGAATTGATGGATCTCGTGTAAGTTTCGATTCACAACACTACTGGTTTAAGTTCTATTTTGTATATGTGTGTATAATCTGTATATTCTTTTCTTTAGTTCATAAGCATGTATGATTGTTCCTTCTATATTTAAAATAAAGATCAGGAATAACTGAAGATACGTGATACTTTTTTATTGAAAAATTGCAATTTTGCAAAATAAAAAAGGACATAAAATCTAAGCCACTAATCTACCCCCAATTACCAGTGGCGGCGCTATGGGGGAAGGGGCATTGCCCCCCCCCCAATATTTTTCTTCCCCCCAGTTTCCCCCACTTTTGAGGCAAAACCCCCCAAATCACGTACATTTCCACTTCTTTGCGCAAAATTTGCAAATTCCCCCGAAATTCACTTTTTCCCCCACCCAATGACCCCAAAAATCATGGCGCCGCCACTGCCAATTACTGGTTATTATTCCCCCCCCCTCTCTCTAGTACTTGGTCTCTGATCCTGGTCTGGTCAGGTAATTGCTCATTGCCTCAACAAGGATGATATTCATTTATTTATTTATTTATTTATTTATTTATTTATTTATTTATTTATTTATTTATTTATTTATTTATTTATTTATTTATTTATTTATTTATTTATTTAATTATATATATATATATTTATTTATATTTGTGAGAAATTTATTTATTTATTTATTTATTTATCTATTTATATATTTATAAATATCGTTGCATAGTGGTAAAACATAATCCAGCTGCAGTTAATTTTTCCATGATCTTTGAACCTTCAACTGTAGAGCAAAGTTCAGCTGCCGGAGAATTCAGCGTGCATGCATGGACAATTCTGATAATATCCGAATTTTGCAATTGTGTGCCGCACGTGTAAACAGAACACCGTTATAGGCTAAGATTTTTATACTATTGACTGTGGAAACCTGCGCCTATGCAGACTGAAAATGCAGTAGGCTAAACTAAGCCTATAGTGTGGTTTGGTGACAAATTAAGGCGCAATCACACAGTTCCTTGTTTTATAGAGATTCAACTTGCAGTGATTTGACACGTCAAACCATGCCAACTTATAAGCTTATCTATTTCAATTCACGAGCAAGAGGAGAAGTAGCTCGTTTATTATTTACACTGGCACATGTTGAATTCCAGGATATTCGATTGGAATATGGAAGTGAAGAATGGCTAAAAATGAAACCAAGTAAGCAATATCATTAACTGAAAATGACAGCATCACCACGATCACTAACAGATCTTGCAATCGTTTCTGTTTGGTGGTACTAAATGTGATCCGTGTCCAACTTCCTATGATCCTATGAAGTTGGAACCATAGAACAAATGAACAAATAACCAAGTGCGTTGACACTTTGACTTAAAGTATATTGACCAAAAGTACTTTGCTATATGCGCGGTTTTGACTAATATTAATTGTTATGTTGCTATACAGCTGTGTGTACATCACATGTTTGTATATGGTTACTATAATAATACCACCACGGGTTTTTGAAGCCACATGGTACGATTCTCGTCATAATAAATTTGTTATTTTTATACCCAAAATGCTGAAAATAATATAGTATAATATCTGTAAGAAAGAGTTTCTGTCTAAGCCAATTTAGGCCCTACTCTTGAAAATAATGAAGTGGTTATCTACCGCTGATAAGAGTGCGTATTGATAAAGTAGCTACATGCTGTTGATATCAAAATGAAGTAGCCTCTATACTTCTGATATCACTATATCACTATATCATGTATATTGATGAAGTAGTTGGGTATCTACTGCTGAGAGTATTATAGCAGGTAACTACTTGATGAAGTAGCTTAGTGCTGATGAGCTTGATATAGGTGATGAAGTAGCTATCTACTGCTGATATTAGGGTATTGATGAAGTAGCTATCTACTGCTGATATTAGGGTATTGATGAAGTAGCTATCTACTGCTGATATTAGGGTATTGATGAAGTAGCTATCCACTGCCGATATTAGGGTATTGATGAAGTAGCTATCTACTGCTGATATTAGGGTATTGATGAAGTTGCTATCTACTGCTGATATTAGGGTATTGATGAAGTAGCTATCTACTGCTGATATAAGGGTATTGATGAAGTAGCTATCTACTGCTGATATTAGGGTATTGATGAAGTAGCTATCTACTGCTGATATTAGGGTATTAATGAAGTACCTATCTACTGCTGATATAAGGGTATTAATGAAGTAGCTATCTACTGCTGATATTAGGGTATTGATGAAGTAGCTATCTACTGCTGATATTAGGGTATTGATGAAGTACCTATCTACTGCTGATATTAGGGTATTGATGAAGTAGCTATCTACTGCTGATATTAGGGTATTGATGAAGTACCTATCTACTGCTGATATTAGGGTATTGATGAAGTACCTATCTACTGCTGATATTAGGGTATTGATGAAGTAGCTATCTACTGCTGATATTAGGGTATTGATGAAGTACCTATCTACTGCTGATATTAAGGTATCGATGAACTACCTATCTACTGCTGGTATTAGGGTATTGATGAAGTAGCTATCTACTGTTGATATTAGGGTATTAATGAAGTAGCTATCTACTGCTGATATTAGGGTATTGATGAAGTAGCTATCTACTGCTGATATTAGGGTATTGATGAAGTGGCTATCTACTGCTGGTATTAGGGTATTAATGAAGTGGCTATCTACTGCTGATATTAGGGTATTGACGAAGTAGATATCTACTGCTGGTATTAGGGTATTAATGAAGTAGCTATCTACTGCTGATATTAGGGTATTGATGAAGTAGCTATCTACTGCTGGTATTAGGGTATTGATGTAATTTGTGTGGTGCGTGTCCCAACTTCCTAGTATGATAGGGAACCATAGAACAAAACAATTAAATAAAAAGTGCGTTGAACCTTAAAGTAAACATTGATCCCAAAGTACTTTGCTAAAAGTTCAGTTTTGTTGCTGTTCTGTATTAATTGATATGTTGCTATATTGCCCCATTTAATGTCATATTTGACAATTTTAACTCTCTAGTATTTCTTATTTCGACACAGCAACACCATTAGGGCAGTTACCAATTTTAGAGGTAGATGGACAAAGACTGATTCAAAGTAAAGCGATATTCAGATATCTTGCCCGGGAATTTGGTAAGTATACGTGTATATGCATAGGCTCACCAACATGACTTAAACCACCTGCTGCTTTACTTCTAGTTCCATCGTCCGTTTTTGGTCACTTATTCAGCTCAAGACGCAATCTACTCTCTCAAAGCGCAAACTAACGACTATCATATCTGTTCAAAATATATATTCAAGTGCAAGGAACCACATCTGGTTTCTTTATACGAAATCATTTACGGGAGATATTCATCATTTTCCACCCCGGTATCCAAAGATTTATCGTCTGAATATCAATCGTGCATAGCACATCTACGTGTATCGATCCCGTGTATTCATTTCAGTGTCTCTGGTTGTATAATGTAATTATTAACCGGGCGATGTCGGTGTGCGGTACCATCGTATTGGCCATATAACCTCATTTCGATCCATTTACGCATTAACCTCACAAATGTTCGTGCGCTTCACGTGCATTTGTCTCGGCAAAGGTCAGTCTGGCAGCCAGTCAACGGGATGACTTGGAAATTGTGCCCACCTTTGGCAATTTGGGGGAAATGTTTGGGCCGGAGTTTGGCAAGAAAGCCCTTTAAGACTCCCATTATTTTCGACCCCGTTTAAGGCGTTTCTGAACACTACCATCAGTTCAGTTTCAGTTATATTTCCAATGTCCAATGCGATGTGATTGGATATGGTGAAGGGTCGCTGTTTCATAATCATAATTTCACTTGATCTTGATTGTGTTCTTTATTTTATATATACAGGTTATTATGGAAAATCCAACTGGGAATGTGCAAAGATTGACGGGATCATGGACACATGTGAGCAATTCCACACGCCCGTTGTTCCAATATTGCGATCCGAAGGTAGTGAAAAGGTAATTCAAGTTTAATCTACTGAGGTAGATGGTAAATCAATTAGGAAATGGTGCAGAGCATTTGTACTTGTTTTACGTTGCATTTAATGTGATTTCTTCATTAGGCAAAATTGTTACAGACCTACCAAGAAGAAACATTGCCTCAGATTCTGAAAGGTTTGGAGTCACAAGTGTCGGATGGGCACAAATATTTCATGGGTGAAAAGGTAAGATACAATAGAATTTGTTATTGCTATGGATCACAATACATAATAACACCTTTTACCAACAATGCCCAAGAACACTTCATAACAAAACACACTGTATGTATCGTAATTGTTAATAATAAGCCAAATCGGCATTGGAAGTTTGCAATGCATGGTGGGACAGTTTTTGCAGTTTTGGGACACTTTGTCCTTTGACCTATTGGGAAAATTCAGAAATATTGGGTTTTTGTACGTACAAAATGTTTTACAATAATTGAAACAAATATAAAAAATATTATTATTGTATAAATTAATTATTAAAGTATTTATAATGATAACATTGTGACAATAATAAGTAAATTAATAATAATTACGTCAATTTTTCCGATATATTATTTCAAAGGTCAAAGTGTCCCAAAACTGCTCTCAAAAACCGGAAGTTAGAATGGCGAATGGGCTTATTAGAGTATGATTGGACAATGATCTTGTATATCCGATTGTTCTTGTTGTTGATTATAAACTTTCTGTTGCACTCCATGTTCGGGCAATTGATTTATATCCCGAATCAAAATTGCCCAGCGTAGATCACATACTTACGTTATATATCCGTTGCGTACAAAATCCGTGCATATATGATAATTTCCAAAGGCAGTACTGCTTTCACCATTCACCATGATCACTCACTTTCTTCAGGAACAGAACAGGCATTGATCCACTCAGTTCCATTGACATACGTGTTCCTTCAGACACTAGACTTCAGCAAGTCGAATGAAGATACAAGTTCCTTTTTTGTGAAAGATGGGCACTTTTGGCGTACATCAAATCCCCTTCGTTATGGCCGGAATAGTAGCTTTTCACTTACACAAAATTGACTGGTTTACAAGTGTTATTATATGAGAATACATATAGGAGCTGCAATCCTATACAGATGACACCTGGAGTACTCTCATAAATCTGCCCCGAAATCATGTTTACATTTTGATATGTACTAAAGAAACCCCATTATATTAACAGCTCATTCTCTCTCATCCACATTAAACACGAGTTTTTTTTTCATAATATGATGCAATGCAATGGTCATCTGGGAGTCATTGAGTCATATGCCAAGATAATGGGGATTCACATCTCGCTTGACATAGTTTTTAAATGTAAACAAAGAGCTACAAATATAGGATTTAACTTTTATCTCCATCTGATTTGATTACAGCTTACTGTGGCTGACCTAATTGCATATTGTGACATTGAGCTGGCCAGCATTGTCGCAGAGATACCCATCAATGAACTGCTTCATAAATATCCAAAACTGTCTGCTATAAGGTCGAATGTGGAATCAATTGATCGAATAGCGTCATGGATAAAAACAAGACCGAAGTCATTCTTATAGTTGATATGGTGCGTTCAAACTGGTAAAAAATGGAGGGTGAAAAAATTGAGCAAAAACCGCTGTCATACTAAATCCAGCGCAGAACACAGACTGATAGTGTCGAAGGATCTTTGACCAATAATTACATTTTAAGATGAATTGAAACTTTGTCGCTCTAAGATCGTTTGTAGTCAATTTTGATGCCTACCGTGAATGGAAATGGTTGAAAATGGCTGTTGCTATAGCAAATGGGATGTGAATAACTAAATTCTGCATCTACATGTTAAACGTATCCCCGGGAACGTATTTTAATACAAACCATTTCATTACAGAACATGTTGATGCAATTAAACACTTAAAAGGTGAGGAAGATTGCCTACCTTTTAGCAAAAATAGCCATGAAATGTCACACAAAAATTGATTTTATGTTGACATGTGATTTACAAACGGTCATGTAAACTAGAGTGGCAAGTTTTCCGTGATTTAAAACACCGAATTCCGCGATTTTCCGTGCGTGGTTTTAAATATTAAATTCCGTGATTTAATTTAAATTCCGTGTTCACATTCGGGGTAAAAATAAGTTACTTGCATTATCTTTTTAGTTGTTTTAAGCCTGATATCTTTAAAGACGGACTTCATTTTCATTACTTCAAACTCACATCTCATTATTTTTTCTCAGGAAAAAACACGTTTTCCGCGAATTTCCGTGTTTTCCGTTTTTTTCTTAAATTCCGTGAATTTGTCCGTTTTTCCGTGACACGGAAAACTTGACACTCTAATGTAAACATCCTAATTAATACAATTGTATGATTTTTCAGTGTGTCAAATATCTTGATTTGTGATTTTTCCACGTAAAAATAATTTTTTATTTGTATAACTTACTAGGCCTAAGATGCGATATATTTTGTCGATATTAAGAGGTCTTGTGGTTATCCACAGTCAGTGGCGTAGCCAGGGGCAAGGGATGGGCAGGTCCCCCCGTGTGGGAACATCTTTTCCCCTTGTCCCCTACATGTGAGATGTTGCACGCCAAAGAATTTTAGATTTTTTGACAATTTTTGACCTTTTGACCATTTTTGTCAAAACTTTCATCCCCTGTACCCCACCTTGTACCCAATGGTCCTGGCTACGCCACTGTCAACAACAAATGTGCTCATTTTATTTTAAAGGAAACAGCTGGTCATGGTTTAGAAAAGCAGGGATATGATAAATCAGAGAAAATTGTTGATATCAATTTTCATAATCTAACTGCTCTCAACAAGTTCTCAATCTATTATAGGCTATTTGAGTGTGAACTAAATCTTAGTGGACTATGTGGACTCTGTACTAATACACAAAAAGTCTGTGATTAATTAAAAGCAAAGTAACATAAACATAAATGCTTTGAGAACTTTATAAAAGCCATAATGTACGATCTTATAATATGAAATTTTTTCCAAAAGTTTAAACTGACTTTCAGCACAAAAATTCACTAACCTTGAATTTTCGATGTGTGACACACATCTTCATCAGAAGAAGTCCTATAAAGATGTAAGTTGTGATGGACTTGCCCTTTTGTTGATCATTGGCAACTTTTGGTCGAATGAGGGCGTTGTATAAGGTTGGCAATTCCAGTCCTTGATCAAGAAGAAATCGCCAGAACTAAATCGCGATCAAGGACTGGAATTGCCAACCTTATACAACGCCCTCATTCGACCAAAAGTTGCCAATGATCAACAAGAGGGCAAGTCCATCACAACATCTTAGGACTTCTTCTGATGAAGATGTGTGTCACACATCGAAAATTCAAGGTTAGTGAATTTTTGTGCTGAAAGTCAGTTTAAACTTTTGGAAATTGTTTATTACCAGCACGTATGAACTTACATTCGAATATGAAATTTGTTAATTTTTTTCAAACCTGATTTTTTGTGCATTTGTGTAATATTTACACACGTTCCAACTTGCACCTAAATGTTACGAAAACAAAACGACTGGTAAAAAGTCTACTAAATGACCTCAAAAGGTCAAGTCGTCTGTGAAAATTAAAATGGCGAAATTCCGACAAGAATTGTCTGAAGCTTATTTAGCCAGTGCAACAGGGTTTCATCGGTTTGAATATTTTCTTAACATATTTGACCAACACCACAGCTATATGATTTTTCACAATGTAACAGTAATGGAAAGAAAAGTGCAAATGTTCGTCATTTTTTGGCACAAACATCCCGACATTAAAACGTTTTCTGGCAACCTTTTCTAACCTTTTGCGAATGATGTCGAAAACGTTTTGTGTTTGCTGGGTTATTTGGTTCCAAAACATTGTACGTATTTAAAAGACAATACATAGATTGGGATTTCCAAAAGTACTTTTCGAACGTCACGCCCGTGCAATCTATTCAAAATCACTCTCCTGTGACGGGAATTGAATAGATTACACAGGCGTTCGATACGTACGTTTGGAAATCGCAACTCTCTAATATCGGGATTACCGTATAACGCGACCTCTATTTCCCACCCGATAAATTACTCCACACATAGCTACACATAAAAACTAATAAAACATTTCAGTGCAAATTTAATATTATGAAGCGTTATCTACACCCGGTACCCGTTGATTTGTCTTTTTTAAAGACAGTTCTTGTTGTTTTCCCATTATTTTGCTGCGCACTGGGTCAACATTGTCACCTTAACCACGACTGGCCTATTTGTATTTCCTTTAAACCACTTACCGTATATTGATATTGCATCTTAAGCCGGGATCTTAAGATAACCTCATCAAACATCTATTACATTAAAGGCCCATTCAGTGATTTGCTCATCCGGACGATCGTAAAAATCATCAAAATTCAGATTTTGGTACCTTTGTAATTGGCATAGATGTGCTAACATAGCCTGCTAGTGGTTCGGTCGAAAGCCGTGTATTTTAGACAAAATAGAGCATTTGCATGATTCTGGACTTTTGATACTGACAGTACAAAAAGTCCGACTCGAGATCGAAAGAAGCTCACTCTCCACGTACCAACACGCGTTGCGTATTGTTTCTACTACTTATTACATCAGTAGCTACTATTTTAAACATAATACACAATTTTAACTGTTTTTCATATTTGAATTGACCGTTAGTTTGCCTCGATGACCTTTAATTGCTTATTTTGTTTTCTACTACAAAATTGTAGCTTAAAAGCGTCTGTTTTAAATCAATTTAGACTCTACTTCCCCGTGTTAGAAACACTGGACTAGGAAGTTTTTCCAGTCGATTGGTGGCGCACTGTACGAAAATCTCGATTTTCTCAGAGTTGAAGTAGAAAACCTTTCTAAAACTTCTGTTTTTGACTAATTTGTCGATGTAATTCAGGGGAAAAGTGGTTTAATGAAATTCTGTAGACTTATTCTTTATTTCTAAGCAACTCTGACAAATTTCCATTTTTTTTAATGTTCCTGTGAAATCCCTGAAAGGGCCTTTAAGGGGTCCAAAGGTATGTCACATAAAGTGCGAAGTCATTCGACAGTATGCATATTTGCACATAGAATCACACACTGCAAGGACCTCAGGTGGGTAAGGTGGTCTTGGAATATCGGTCAGCCGGTCAAAAACACCCCAAAGTTGTTCATCATGGCTTCCTACAAACTGACCTACTTCAATGGAAGAGGAAGAGTTGAAACTGCTCGTACGCTTTTCAAACTGGCAGGAGTCGCTTTTGAAGATCATAGAATTGAAATGAAAGACTGGCCTGAATACAAACCAAGTAAGTGCGGTTTTTTTAAATCATGAGATGGGGAAAAGTTTTAAAGGTTGAATTCTATAGTTTGAAGTTAACGGAGAAAACCCGGCATGGTTTGGAAGTAGTTTAGTTTGAGCCAGGCTCATAACTACCATAGGGACGTACATGGTATCGGGGACCCAGAGGGTCGGGGGCATCCAGCTAAAAACGCTTATTTTGTAAACAGATAATACTCTGTGATTATTTATGGACGAAAACTAAGCAAAATGCTATCAATGAAATAATATATTAAAAATACATTTTGTTTTGTCAACGATGACAATCTGTTCATAAACAGTTTTAGGACATTTTAACTCTTTTTAGGATCTATAATATTTGACATTAAACACTACTTTTGCATAATAACTTTGCAAAAGTATTATAGTCAATATATTCAGAAAATACAAGATTGGATTGAGCAATCAGTCTTTTTGATTATAATGTGCTTGTAACTAACAGTAAACTATATATTGCGATTAAACATATTTTTAATAAAATGCCATGCTTTTAAGGGATTGCAGGAGCTATATTTTTCAGTTTTAGCCATTTAATGTGCATTTCGTGATCCACAGCATCATCCCCTACCTTTCTCAGCAACAAAAAAAGTTGAGATCTTTATTCCACTTGAAACCTCTGGCTACATAGTGACAGACAATTTCTTGCATATTAATTCGTTCAGCAAAAATATCTTGAAAACTGTATTACGTTCTGGTACACCAGGACGAAATTACAACACATTGTCTATGGAGCAGTGTAATACGGTAATAAAAGTTCTTTGTCAAGTCCAAAGGAAAAACTTGCGTTTTCTGCTGAGAGTTTCGCCAGAAACCTTCTGGCTTTCTCAAAGCGATTGATGTTGTTATTGAGAGCGGGAATCCCGGCCGGATGTAATTATTTTACCGGAAGTACTCCTGTCTCCTACGTTGGTCTTGAGCAGAGGATCAAAGATGTAGCTTAGAAAGAATGTCCCCTCGTCTCTGTTCATGGTGTTGTCTCCTCTCTTGCGAATCCATACTGATTCCTTGACCCATCTTGCCCTGCGGTTTTCTTCCCTATCAAGAAAGATCCACAGCATCATCCTCTACACAGCATCATCTCCTATCATCTTTGGTCTTGCCAAATAACTTTTATTAGCTGTTTAATCAACAGACCTGATAAACCTCTTCAGGCAGTGTAATACAAATAATCTTGCATAACTCGCAAACGCAAAATCGGAATCAACTGAAAGTTTTGGAATAAGATTTTTTTTTTGTGGATATCTACTGAAAAATGTCATAAAAAGAGGATGCTAGATGACGAAATACTCCTTTAAGAAACTGTAGTGTACAACATTATGGAGCATAGCTCCCCCCATCCAGAGAAAATGATACCTCCTTAGATTGTTATGGACATGATGGGTGTATTAAAGCGCAAAAATGTTGACGGTCAGGTTAAGGTTGAATTGAGTTTGAATTGAGTATAGATTGTCGATCACAATTCTGCGCCAAAATTTAAAGGTCATTTGAGGTAGACTAAATATATTGTTGGATTGTCAGAATGTTCAAAGTGGTGTCAAGGTTGTTGATGTGAACTGAATATTGATGGTCGGATTGTCATAAAAACGTGGTGCATGTAATCACTATTAAGTGTCAAAACCATCAAGGTCATATCAAGGTTAATAACAATGAATAGTTGGATTATCATGAAACTTGGTTGATATGATCACCCTTGAGCAGCAAACATTCTGAGGGTCGTCTGAATATAGATTGTTGGATTGTAGTGAAACTCGGTGGATGTGACTTCCATTGAGACCTTTGTTACAAGTAGGAATTAAATATAGACCTATTTAGCACACATTTTCAATTTAGCTTTCAACATGAAAATTCTTGAGTATTTCCTAGTATGTCGTGGTAATACCGATATTTCCAACCCGGTTAGTTATGACACAAAAATACTACCATTCCAAATACATGTCAAAGCAAAATTATGAAACATGATCTTCATACATGGCGTTGTCTTTTAAAAAAAAATCAGTTCGAGAACGTTTTTGTGTAAATTTGATTAAAAAGTTGAATCTGGCCAACGGCATTTGTTGAGAAATAGATCACACTGTAAATGCATAAAACTGTTCATTTCTGGAGCCACGGTTCCCCGCGCATCGTGTAGCCTTGTAGGGCGAGTTTCCCGACAGGAGTCTTATTAAGGGATGAGTCTATAGGAATAACGACCAAACAAAGAAATTCTTGTTTAAGCCGTAATATTGTAGTCTTTCAACCCTTTCACAACTTCAGCTGTGTAACTTACAAAAATTCCCGCTAAAAAGTGGTTCTTTTAATTTTAGAAAATACATTAATAATCGCATTGGACTTTTCGTACTGATCGTACTATAAGTGACCACCAGCCTATAATGTTCTAATCACACTATAGACTGGGATTACATGTGACGTCATTGCCAGGCAATCGGTCTCTATTGTTCCTTGTCCGGAAATATGCCCACGCAGTCAGGGACCGTGCTTTTAAAACTCCCGCCAGATCACAATAAGGCCATTGAACTGCGTAGTAGCCAAACGTACTCATTGAAGTATAACGGTAGAACGTTCCCTTACCGACTCATTATTAATGTGTGGAAAGGGGTCAGGGACGGCATTCTGATCATTCTAATCCTTTCTTTTGAGGTCAATAGATAAAAGAAAGGCCTTGAACACAGGTGCCGAGTTGTAGATAATATTTAATCATCAAAGCTGATGGCATAAGAAATTTCGAGGAGGCAGCGCTTATTATTTCTTGTAAACACAATCTAATGTGGTACTCACTACATGTAGAAGGCCGGGCGGGTCTGCAAATTAGTGCATGAAGCTAGTAAAGATATAGCTTTATGTTCAGTTTAATCAATTAAAATACTATGGCTGGATATTAAAAAAATCGCGAGGCATTAAGTATTAATTTTTATATTATTATGACAAAATCCAGTCCCTTCTCAATTGAATAGGCTCCGAGATTAGACTTTCCTTTCCAAAAATAAATTATACATGTATGGCCTAGAGGACATGATATAGGCCTAATCTAAACCCATATTCGGTATCCAGAAACCTTCACAGTCTGAGCGGCGCTCGCATCGCATTAAACTAGACAAAGTTCGCTAAACTGAGGCCTGCTTCAATTGCCAACCTTTATCGAGGGGCGAGTTTGAGGTTTCATAGTCATCTATTACCTATACCATTTTTCACCCCGATGTGGCAGTGATGTCAACGCGTTGTGAACAGCTGTTTCGCTCGCGCATCTATGCGGTGTCTTTAAGCGCGTGCGTATGTACACCAGCGCCATCGAACTCCAGCGAGTGATGCTTGTTTGTCTGGGGCTGCACCTAATAAAATTCGTTTCATATCTCTTTCCCGCCATGAGTGTCGCAAAATACATCATCTCCCCGGGGGAGTACAGAGTTATGTTCATTGCATTCTGAAATACGGACATTTCGGCTGGTGCCTTCATCACAAAAAAGGAATCCCCGATCATCACGATAATGGCGCGCGATCACGAACACCCGGCAAGCGGCAGAGCGTTTCAACCAATGACAAGTCTTGATTGTGTCCGTTTGTCTGCAATGCGCGTGCGCCACGCCGCTCATTGCAACCGGCATGGTAGTATGAAACCAGTACTCCTCTGTGGAAACCAGCTTACTGACGCACAGTGTCTTCGACCCTATATCTTCATGGCAGGAATCGCCATGGTAGGATAAATCCACAGCCACGATTAGCCATTTGGTTCAAACCTTTAAAGCTCTTTTAAACTAATAATTAGTCGAGGGACATAACTAAGGCTACTCACAATAGCCGGGTAATCGATCTTGGTTGTGCGTGATTGCTTGTATACCCCATTGAGGTCAATGGTCATCGACTTTATACTGCCTACAGTGAGTGCAGCTGTACTACACGCTGCACGCTGTAGTCCATAACAGGACCAACGCAATATAAAATGGTCAAATTTTGAGTTCAAAGCGCACGGCCAATTTTCAAAGCGCATTCTAGCGACTATCATATCTGTTCAACACGTATTTCCAAGTTTATGAGACCAAATCTGGTTTCTTGAGAAAAAATCATGACGGGAGATATTCATCATTTTCTAACCCGGTATCAGAAGATTTTCGTCTGATATCAAAATCGTGCATAGCAATTCACGTGTATCGATCCCGTGTATTCATTTTAGTGTCCCTTCTGCACCAAATAATTATTAGCCAGGCGGTGTCGGTGTGTGACGTGACCCCGGATGTGACGTCACTGTCACATCAGGGTGAAATGTAGTCTTGGTACCAGCCGGTTTGTGCTCCTCCGTCACCGTTAGTGACGGAGGAGCACAAACCGGCTGGTACCAAGACTAGGTGAAATGGTATTGAACAACGCAAACCAGCCAAATTTGTCATAAGTTTGAATAGCCATTAGAACAACCGTGAATATAGTGTCAGAAAGTCTTACACATCTTAGTATAACCTTGTCGTTAGCGTGATACTGAATGCAGCGCCATATTTGGAATATATTCGTACACGGTGTGGGCAAATAGTTGCTCAACTGTAGGCTAAGTAGGCCTAAATCATGAAAATCGCTTAATCGGAATAATACTAACCAGTAACGGACACCGAGACAGCACTACGTTTGAAGTTTGAGGTAAGTAAAGCTTTTCCTTGTTATAAAAAACAAGGAAAAGGCAGTCATTTTTATCACCACGCGATATTATTAAAAAGTACATTTTGAGAGGGCCTACGCTGCTTCTTTTGATTCTAGTGTAAAATCTGTTCATCACATGTAGTCCGATTTGGTATCTATGGTCTCATCAAAGTCTTGAGAACTCTTTTTGATGTTATGTTGGTTAACAAAACGATACTGTTAAAAATAGCGGTATTTATGCAAGCGACGTATCTATTGTGTAAAGTGCATTGAAAATTGTCGGCTAAAGAGGGCATAAATTAAAATCGCGAAGAGTAATAGCAACAATAACTATCTACATTCCAAGCGGAAACGCTTTTCAAAAACATACCACCTTTTTCGGGCAATCGCTGAAACCGAAATATGAAATTCCAGGCCATCTGTAAAAAAGTGCGTGAGCAGAAATGACCATGAACTTGGGTCACCGAAACAAGTGTTTATATTGGTGTCAGGCCTATAGCTGCCTATCATAGTGATACAACAATTAGCCCCCAATAACGGCTTTCATTTGAACCGTTATTTGTTAAACTGCGATTTTTACCTTTTGAGAAATCAATGAATGTATCAAAAAACTTTTCGAAAGTCGATTTAAAATGGCATAACCCGTTAAGCCGTAGTCTTAAGGTGGCCTTGAGGCTACTAAGCCTAGCCCGCTCTCGAAGCCCGAGTCTTAACTCTAGCCGGATTTCTTCAACGCAAATTCAACCTAGTCTTAGTGGCCTTCCAGGCTTAACGCTTGACAACCTCGTCCCTTTCAACCAGCGACTTAATTGTATAAGCTGTTGGAGGTAGATGTATATAAGCTGCGGTCCTCACGGTTTACCGTACTAACAAGGTTGCCGTCTCATTATCGCAATGTTCCCGGCGCAAAGACTAGCCTGGACCCGCGGTCTTGTGCTTGGGCTTATACCGTACACAACTTGATGCAAGAATATTGTGTCTGTTTTTGTGTCTTTTATGTATTATTTTATTTCCACTTGGCTTTTTATGAGTCCAACTTGTATGAATGATACGTCTATGCTTTATACTCGTGATTTTTTCTTTGCATCCTAAAAAGGGTAAAACTGTAAGCCTAATGGAAAGGAATCTGTGATTCCCCTAAAAAGGAAAGCAACCAACGTGCTATCTACTGCTGATATCAGTAGTCTTCTCAGATCTCACATGAAGTTATCTGTTGGTACAATATTTATAATTATTTAAGTAGAAGATATAGCAATATTATATGCATCTTATCCGTAAATTCAGTTTTAATACTGCATGCATTATTGTTTCGTGTCAAATATTTACTATATCTTTACCAATTTTGTCCTTCTTCTATTGTATTAAATTGATGTCCAACCTGGTATAATATAGGCACTCCAAAATAATAATAATAGGCCTACTTATTAAGGCTTGGATAGGGACAGGTGGTATCATATAGTTCATGATGATGATGATGATGATGATGATGATGATGATGATGATGATGATGATGATGATGATGAAAGAATGTTTTAAAAATTATATTCGTTGTTAAAAATATCATTCAAAATGTGTAGGTCTTATGATGATAGCAACAGCTACTTAAAAAAATTCAACTAACTCAAATGAACACTAAAATAAAATGCTGAAATGTTCAACTAAATCGAACAATTTACCCACAGTGGCGTAACTAGACATTTTCATTTGGGGGTGGGGTGGGGGAAAGCGGGTGCAAACATAATAAATGAGGGCAGGCATCGTTCATGCTGTTTGGGTTTGTAAGGGTGGAGTGGGTCTGAGGAGTTATGGGATCTGCTTGGAATGTGTCCCCGGAACATTGGCGTAGATTTCTTTTTTGACATGGGGGGGGGTGGAGGTGGAATTGAAAAATAATTATGGTACAAATGCCATATTTAAGCTATTAAAGTTGGTGACATATAGGCCAATGGTACAAAAGTGGGATAAATGCAATTTATTTAACCTTAAATTGTGAAAATGGCCACAATAAAGGCATTTTCATCCCATCATGGGCGAAATACACAATTTTTGCACGCGTTTTGTCCCAATAAAGCCTTTTTTGGAAGCTCAAATACATTTACGCTCAAATACATGTACATCAGTCTCTCTAAAAAACAAAACCAGTATATGTATTTGCAACTGCAATTTCTTTTTTCGTCTGTGCCCTGAAATTTTATTCACCCCCGACCAAGAAAACTGGCTACGCCCCTGTATTTTGGGCTAAAATAGTCTTGTTTTTGCGCGCTTCGCCACAACAAAAAGTCCCAGTAAACATAGGCGTAGCGATTACTACACCGAGTATTGATAATTTTGACAATACCCAAATCACTGCCCACTGATCACTGTATGAATAGAGGCCTGAATGGGTTAAAATGGCCAAATATGAGGTTAAAGAGCCGAGAAAAGCCGCTGTGGGTTTTTAATGGGCAAAAAAGCCCCCCAAACCCTGCCACACTATTATCATCTCAGAAGAAGGTGAAGGTGTGGCATCTAAGGTATGTCTAAGGTATGTCTAAGCCTGGTCTAACAGGCTTGCGTAGACTACGGCTACAGAAGACTAATTTCGAGAAATGCAAATTTTACTGAAGCCTGGGGCTAATCCTACAAGCCTGGCCCACGGGCTAACGAAGCCTCGAGGCTATGGTAGCCGTGCTTCGGGAAATACGTTTTCAGTTAAGCCTGGTCTTACGACCTCTTAAGCCTTGAGGCTAGACAAGCCAATTGCTAAGCCACCCGTCGAGAAATTCGCCCGTAGAGGCCTTCTAAGATTTCCTCCCTGCTTGAACTATTTTTGGGCTCGCGAAGTCAGTGAGCAGGTGAGGGCCACAGATTACGGCTATTAATGACCGTGCGTATACACCAATCCGACTTCGCCATTACTGCGGTGTCCCCGATGTAAAACTGCGGTGTCCCGAGGTCGGGGGTTCCACCTTCCACCCATTATTTATTGTGTGCTACACAGAATTGTATCCGGGAATTGTACACAACAGTGATATTCAATACACGATCATAAGTATTGAATTACGAATTAAATCTCCCGCTCTGGTACATCTGTGTTACCGTCAATAGAGGGCCAAATACAGTAAACGCTTCTCGGATTGGTGTATACTGACAAATCGAGCTCGGAACCGCCAAAACGTCTCGCCCTGACGGGCTCGTAGGCTCGTAGGTTCAATCCGAGTTCCGTCGTTCAACTTACGCGTGATTATAGGTAACCGCAGTCTGCCCCTCATGGGCTTGGCGAGCCCAAAAGTAGCGATAGGATTCAAATGCTGCATGAGGGAGGAAATTAGAGGGCCTTGAACAAGGCTACGCATCGTGCCGCACATTTCTTAGAAACGTTGCTTCTTACGTTTCCGACTTTATCGTCATGTACGAAAATGTGTCATAAAATAATAACATAATAAATATTGACCGACCTACCAACCCACCCCAAACATTCCACGGAGGGCAAAACGATTTTTGGCCTAATTAAGAGGTTTCGATTCCACGTCTTGGAGAGCAATCTGAATACATGTATCAGGAAAGTTGAGAGAGCAACTTTCCTGCATGTAGTTACCACTGATCAGTGGTAGTTACGCTGAATATATACTCTATCGCTGAGTGACAAAAGGCGCTCTTCCTCATAGGCCAAAACCAATCGCTATCGCTCAGCTATGTAGTATAAATACAGCTTTAAACGGGCGTAAGCAGTATAAGCACCAAGGCAAAGAATCGCAACCTCACAAATCACGTATGTTGTGTACGTGATGATTTTGTCAAAACAAAGTCATCACATTGTTCTGGTAATCTATTTGAATCTCTAATATCACTCATTTTCCTATATTAAGTATATATATATTGGACAAAAGTGATAATAAATAATTTTTCTTTTTATATATAACAGAAACACCGTTTGGATCACTGCCTGTGCTTGACATAGATGGGAGAATAATAGTTCAAAGTAAAGCAATTTTTAGGTACCTAGCTAGAGGATTTGGTAAGTTCAAAAATATCCGAAAATAGTTATTATTATCATGGTTTTTTTTATTTATAGGAATCGTCTTGATTTCTGCATGCAACAAAGACAACCTGGTCTCTCTAATATTGTAACCAGTCTATATCACACCGAGCCCACATTTGTAATCAGCCTATATGAGACTGAATAAATTGAGTCGAATTTACCCCCTCTGTTGGTCAGTGTTACATTAAGGTTACTCTACGTTTAAATTACCCCCTCTGTTTGGCAATTTTACATTAAGATTACTGTTGCTTTCTTGCCCTGCGGACCATTATTATATTGGTACTCCATTAGTTGCAACTTGTCCTCACTATGGGAGTTTTCGCCGGATTTGCGGCCTTGATGTTTTTTGTTGATATTGGGAAAAAAACATCAAGGCCGCTAGGGCTGAGGCCGGAAACTCCCATAGAGAGGACTTGCAACTAATGAAGTTTCAATATAATAATGGCCCGCATGGTTAGAAAGCAAGGTATATGCGTAACCTTGACATGTATGTTACTTTTAATTAGTAAAATTAGCACAGGGGGGCCACCTCAATATTTTCCTTAAATAAAGATATCCGGTCAAAATTCCACTAAAATCCTTAAAAACTCATGTTTGCAATCTTAGAATGTAGTGGAACCTACACAAATAGATATATATAACAATGTTGGTCTTTCATTTTGAATCCCACAATTGAAGGTTTTTATGGTGAATCTAACTGGGACTGCGCTCAAATTGATTCCATTGTGGACATGCTGGACGAATTTTATTATCCTAAGATGTTTGTAATTCTCACTGGCTCCGGTGAAGAAAAGGTAAGCATAAGAAATACTCTGTTTTTATGGATTGTTCGAACAAATGCCCCTTCTGTAAAAAAATACAACAACAACAACAACAACAAAACCCGACACATCACCCGCAAAAAACATGCTCACTGGATGGTTCCAAAAATTTCGATACACCCTGTATTTGAAAAATTAAAAAAAAAAAAAAAAGTTGTTGTGTTGCCCTCAACCGTCCGACCCTAAATCCTGAAAAATCAGGGTCGCAATTTTTTTTTTTTTTTTTTTTTTTTTTTTTGAATGATTTTTTTTTTTTTTTTTTCTCTTTATACCTCAGTGAGGTTGGCGAAACGCCTTTATTTTATTTAGTTTATATATCAAGCTCAAAAACTTGCTATTCCACAATATTGCGGCTCAATAGCCACGACATGTAAATTAACATTATCAAAACATTATGTATAACTTATTACAGTATATTCAAATGAACCTTAAGTTCATCCCAGACATTTTGATTTTCTTTTATAATTGTTGGCACATTTTCTGCATTTGTTGTTATTTCATTCAATCTTTCTACTTCATTAATAAAGAGCATTGGTATAGGAGTAAATATATTGGTTTCACTATATCTTATTTTGGCCTTGTAAACTGAAAACGATGCTATAATTAAGAGCAGGTTTACAAAATCAAAATGTGAGTCTTTCTTGTTCCAACCATAAATAATATGTTCTAGAGACACGTTCAAGTGTGCGTGTGTAGCGCGTGCGAAACCAGGAGTTGAGTGTTTACAAACACAGGAATTCGAGGAGGTTAGACCCAAAAAGCAGTAATTCGAGAAGCTTCTCAAAGTGGAGAACCCTATAGGGGGGTTAGGACGTCTTTTTCTGGCATTTTTGCCTTCAATTCGAGGAGATCCATAATTGTATTTGTGCTAAGTTCTCCTCACACACCTCCTCACATTCCTGTGAAAACTCCTCGTATTGTATGTAAAGTGTGCACAGTTTAACACACTTCACACACTATGCTTTTCTGTCTCCTCATTTAGACTGCGCTACGAGTATGAGTGTGTGTGTTGTAATTAACACGCATTCTTTAAAGAAAATCCAAAATGATGTATTTTTCCTGCATGATATGAAAAAGTGTTCATAGTCCTCACGACAATTGCAGAAACAACATTCGTCCGAATTACTAATCTTCCATTTCAATAGGTTTTTCTTACACGGTATTAGGTTATATAAAAGGTTATATTGAAAGTGTCCAAATTTGTTTCGAATTCTATTTTTTATTTTAAAAGTGAAGATTTGTCTCCAAGATGATTTACTTGTATTACAATTGAAGTGATCTTGCCAATATTTAACGCAAATTGGGTCGCATTCTGATGGCATTAAAAGTTTATATATTTGTTTTGTGGATAGCTTTGAAATGTGTAGTTTGGTTTTCCCAACTTGAAATAATCGATCATTGCCCTTTGTTTTGTTGAAATCTACATGATTATTTAAAATTAACGTTTTCCATTCTTTTGGTATTGCTGTCAGTAATGTATGCAAGTTAAAAACATCATTTGGACACCGAACTATTTGTCTTAGCTCAAAAGAGTTATAAACGATTATTGATTACAATATCACTTAAGTACATTATACCAGCATCTTTCCACTTCTTAAACATAAGCAACTTATTTCTAAATTTTATGTCATTATTGTACCAGATTATTTGATCATGAAGTACTCTTGCTTCGTGTAAAGAGGCATCAGCATTCTTTTTTTTCAACATAAACCAAGATTTTAGTATCTCTGTGTAGAACTTGGGAATTTTTTCTTTTGTTACTTCCGATACATTAGAGGACTTACATTCCAAATTAAGTACAAAATCTAGGCCTCCTATTTGATTAAACCAAAATTTTGCTATTTTTATCCAAATACCATGATCATTTTCGCAAAGTAATCTTGAAATCCATTTAATTTTTAGAGCTCTTATTTGGCTTTGCAGGTCTATCATTTTCAAGCCACCATATTCCATGTATCCCGTTCTTTTGACTTTTTCCCTCTTTGAACCCCAAATAAATTGAAAGAGCATTTTGTTTGCTTCTTTTATCACATAATCTGGTACATGTATAGAATATGCACAATATAGTAGTTGTGAAACACCGAAAGTCTTGACAACTGATATTTTACCATAATATGATAGTTTTCTGGCTTTCCATCCGTTCAAAGCAAGTTCCATTTTCTTTAATTTTTCAGACCATATCAATTTATGACATTTCTCAATATCTTTTCCAAAGTACATACCTAGACTTTTAATAGGTTGTGTTGACCACGAGATAGTTGTTTGAGGAATGTTAGGGGGACTGTCTCCCAACCAAATACCTTCTGTTTTGTTTTTGTTAAGCCTAATTCCCGCAGAATCACTAAATTTTTCAATTGCTTCCAATGCTTTCACAACTGATGTTTCATTTCTGACAAGTAAAGTAGTATCGTCAGCCAATTGGACTAACTTAATCTCTAAATCAGACTCATTTCCAATTTCGATACCCTGTATTTTCTGGTTTTGTTTAATATCCCCAGATAAAAATTCTACCGCTATTATGAATAAAAGGGCCGAGAGAGGACATCCTTGCCTAATACCTCTGCTGATTGTAAAAGATTCGGATAACCATCCATTTACAGAAACACAACTATTAATGTTACAATATAGAGTAGATACCCATTTTCGGAACTGTTCACCAAAACCCATTTTGATTAAACATTTATCAATAAACGGTATTTCTAGCGTATCGAAAGCTTTTCGAAAGTCAACAAATAATACTGCACCCTCCTGTTTATTATTCGTACAAAATTCTATCGCATCTTCTATCAGACGAATATTTTGGCCACTAAAACGACCCTTCACATACCCTGTTTGCTCCGGATTTATCACTTTATCAAGAACTTTGTGTAATCTCAGTGCTAGAGCCATCGCACATATTTTATAGTCATAATTGAGCAATGAGATAGGACGCCAATTATCTAAATTCGATCTATCACCCTTTTTGTATAGTAAGGTTATTACTCCTTTACGCTGTGTATACGACAGTTGTCCCTCTTGAAAACCTTCATTGATTGCATTAACAAACATGTATTTAATGTCATCCCAAAATGTTTTATAAAATTCTGGAGTCAATCCATCAGAACCCGGAGTCTTATTGATTTTGAGACGTTTCTTTCTTCTGTAAAAAAATACAACAACAACAACAACAACAAAACCCGACACATCACCCGCAAAAAACATGCTCACTGGATGGTTCCAATAATTTCGATACACCCTGTATTTGCCTTATTAGGCAAAAAAAAAAAAGTTGTTGTGTTGCCCTCAACCGTCCGACCCTAAATCCTGAAAAATCAGGGTCGCAATTTTTTTTTTTTTTTTTTGAATGATGATTTTTACAGATTTGTTCAAAAACTCAATGTTTTTCACTTAAAATTAATATTTTATTGAAAGACTAGTCTTTAATTGATGTCTAACAGGAATCCAGAAGTCAAAATTGACAAATGTCCCCTAATTGAAGAAGCATTATTTAATATTTGAGGGGAATTTTAAAAACTGAAGGTTTAAAAAAAATTAAAAAAAAAAAAAATCCGACCGTCCGACCCAAATTTCCCATTTTCCCACTTGAGGGCAACACAACAATTTTTTTGGCCTTATGAAACGTTCTGGATATTTAGTCGTGCTAACACTTTGAACGCTCAGAAACAACATGGTAGAGAATCTCAAATTGACTTACTCGATGTGTTTATTTACCTTGTTTATAGGAAAAGGCTGTGGCTGAATTCACAGAGACAGCAACAAAGGTTCTTGGTGACCTGGAAAAGATACTATCAGAGAACGACGGAGGCGATGGATATTTTGTCGGAAAAAGGTATAACTAGATCTGGTTACAGATCTGGACCTAGCTGGGGCCGGAAATGCCAGTCTTAACTTAAAGTTTGACCTTTGACCGGCTATTATGGACATCTCACACCATTAATGGTGCATCACTGTAGCATGTAGGGGCTTTATCCGTCTTCCATAGGCTGAGATACAGCTACTTTTCCGTAATTTTAAATATTTTTTTTGCAAATTTGACGTTTTGACCTCCTTAATGACCTTTGACCCCAATATAAAAAAACCCTCATATACACCGAGAAAATGCATTGTTACAGTTTAAATTTAAAAAATCTACTATGCTTAATTATGGAGATAAAAATTCTTGAAGTTATTTAGCTTAAAACCGGAAATGATCCCCTTAATGACCTTTGACCCCTTATCTGTGAACACCCTATAGACACCGACCAAAGTCAAGTCACATGATCTAAGCATGTCACCATCACATGTAATTTGTGGAAGAAGAAGCATTTTGAAGATATTTGGTTTTATACCGGAAATGACCCCTTAATGACCTTTGACCCCAAATCTGTGAACACCCTATAGACACTGGATATAGACGATGCATATGTGCAAGTGACGTCATTGTAGGATGTAACATGTAAGGGAAGAAGCATTTTGAAATTTGTTGCCAGAAGAAAGAAAGATCCGGTAGCATTTCAAGACCTAGCCGGTGTCCCGGCTAGGTAATGCCCGATTGCTGATGGACTGATGATCCATCATTAAACTCTTTAGAGTTGTTATCAAAGAACGAACAATTTGAGGCAATTTTTTTTTATCAAACTTTGAGCAATTTTCTCTTTTAACTCCTGTGGAGTTCCAAACAAAAAACGTTCTCAACATTATTCGCAAAATGTTAGAAAATGTTGCCGAAAAACGTTTAAATGTCGGGTTTTGTAAAGAGCATGTAAAATAACATTCAAAAACATTTTGACAACTTGCTGCAGAAATTATAACATAATGGTAAAAGTGTTGACAAAATACCTTTCAACTCTAAAAAAAAATAACTGACATTATGCTTGACAAAACCAAGTGAAATTTTAACTCACTACAATATTTCGTCCTATACGCATCGGAGGACTTCATCATCAGGTATGACTGATCTGGTCATCTGATCCACTTGAGACTGGTTTCCGGTGTTGTTTAACCTCTTTTCCAGTCTTTAAAAGTGGGTCATAAACGTGGCTTAGGAACTCTCTGTTCAAGGTCTTACTCACCCTTCTTATCTCCATGGCTTCTCGAACCTCTCTAGACCTCCTGTCGTGCTCCCGCCCAAGGATCTTTGATTCATCCCAATTTATTACATGGTTGGCCCGTGCAACATGATCAGATATTGCTGATTTAGTCTGTTCCTTTTCTGATAACTTGCGTTCTGAGCGGGTGTATTTTTGTTGGTGGCCTTATTGACTTCAGCTTTGTGTTCTGCCATTCTAGTTCCAAACATGCGCGAAGTTTCGCCAAAAAGACTGATCACAAATTTTGCATCCAATTTCGTAGATGCAATTTCCTGTTTTCTCCTTATCTCGTTTATCCATTGGGTGGACTAAAATGCGTCTAAGAGTTTGGTGGGGTTTCATGGCTGTATCTACCTTATGTTTTTGAAAATTCTTTGTATCCGCTCTGATAAGCCATTCACATAAGGGATAACCACCATACCTTTGCTTCGATCTTCAGTGGTCTTACTTTTCTTCGGGTTTGGTTTATTGGCGTTTTGGATTTTGTTTTGCATTTGATCTTTCACTTTGTCCATCGTCCATTTCGGGTAGCCACAGTTTTTAGGGCTGTACGTATATGCTCTTCTTCTTTGATTTTATCACCTGTTTCTGTGACGAAAGAGTTCATACGATCAAAAAGGGTTCTGATCACTCCCATTGCTCTGAACTAAAATCAAGGTACTGATCAGTATGGGCTTTCTGTAAACAAGCAGTTTTATGGATCCGTCGGGTTTTCTGATTATAAGAGTGTCCAAAAAAGGGATTTTGCCCTCTTTCTCTTCTTCGAAAGTGAATTTGATACTGTCTGTTTGATCAATAGTGTTAAGATGGTCAGATACTTCCTAAGCCACGTTTACGACCCACTTTTAAAGACTGGAAAAGAGGTTAAACAACACCGGAAACCAGTCTCAAGTGGATCAGATGACCAGATCAGTCATGCCTGATGAAGTCCTCCGATGCGTAGGACGAAATATTGTAGTGAGTTATAATTTCACTTGGTTTTGTCAAGCATAATGTCAGTTATTTTATTTAATCAACAAACCTGATGAACTTATTCAACGAACTCTAAAAAAGCTTTTCATGACCTTTATTATAACCCGACATTTAATGTTATTAAAACGATTTTTACCAAAAACCAAAACTTTAATCCGTTTAAAAAAAAAAGAGGAATAATTTGACATAGGTTTGGACAAAATTCAGAGGATGTTTAAAGACATTCCCACAACCCAATGGGGTTTCTGACCTTGTATGTCTGGCTTTTGTACACATATGGTACAGTTGATCATGCCTTGCATTGGAATTGTGTGCAAATATCTGGTGTTTTCATCCTATTATTTAACATTCATAACATCGAGACTTAGGAATAAAATTAATGCAGTGGGACAATATGAATGTTTCCTGTAAGAAAATCAAATATCAGTCCTAAGTCTCAACTATTAGCTCGTTGGCTGCAGTTTTAAAATGACCATTTTGTGTGTGTGGCAATGGGGACTTTGCCTTTAAAATTAGGTTATATTGATCAAATTTCCCAATCATAGTGCATTGTAGGAATGCCTTTAAGCCTCCTCTGGACAAAATTGGACCAGTGTTTAATTTTGACCCCTGTATAAACTTTGACCTTTGATATCTCGAATCGCCCAGGGGTTACAGATTTCAAAAATCTCATTTTGTACCGCCCATAGAACAATAATTATTAACAAAGCAAAAACTGCAACTGGTAAAACCAAGCTACCTTGTTCTGTCAACAACGGTGTTGTGCCGAAATCACGGGATTGCTGTATATTACTGTTAAATACTTTTTGTCTTTCTTCCTTGCAGATGACTCTAGCCGATATCCATTTCTACAACCAATATACCAACATAGCAACTATGCTCGGAAAGGACATTTTCGCCAAATTTCCCAAATTAAGTGGTTTAAGACGACGTGTTGGCCAAAATGATAAAATAAGTGACTGGGAAAAGAGACGTCCTGCGTCTATGTTTTAAGCTAAACGAAATCTCCCTATAGGTTAAATCCCTGGCGCATGGTAAACATCAGTTCTCATACATGGGAGTTGTTTAACTCTTTTAACATTTTAAGATATAGACAATTAAAATATTGCCTTCACAATACAAAGTATGGCCTATTCATGGTTGTTTGATACCATGTTAAACTACATCATTTTTAAGAAATGGTAAACACTGATGGCGCTATTGATCTTAAAGCATGTTTTCATCTCTAGAATGGGTATAATGGCATTAAAACATCAGAAAAAAGTAACAAATAGCAACAAATTTTTTAAAAGACTTTTTTTTGTCTTGAAATATTAGGAATAACTTGTATTATTTGGCTAAATTAAATTCAAAATATATGTAAATAGCGCCCTCAATTTGCACACAAATTTACAGTTTATAGAATAGAAAATACCACAAAAAGTAGAAAAAGATGAATAAGTTGGAAAAAAAATATAATGTTAAAAAGAGCTGGCAATATAATGTACATATTATTGTGATACCACCTGTTGGTATTTTCCAGGTCTAGAATTGGACATTTATAATGTTTTGTTTAATAAATGATCACATCAAACAACCGTGCCTTTCTCGGACCTCAATACACTGGACAGGGCTTTTTTGACACTAGTCAGTCGGGTCATGCCGTATATTTAATATCATCTGTTCATCTGAAAGAACTGCCGGCAGACATTTTATATTTACTGGTCACAAACTCAATGCGCAATCAAGAATGTGGTGGTATGTCTTGTGTAAGAGATTGACGTGTGGAAGAGTTGAATCAGGTGATGCACATTTTGTTGTCGTTTCAAAAAAATCTAAATGGCGAGAAATGAGGAACATTTGGTCGTTACTTTCCATGTGACAACCAAATAGCTGAGGTGTTAGTAGCTCAATATGCTAAGAAAACATTTGGACCGTTGCCCGTACAACTCGGTAAGTTCACACGTAAAGGAACCACACAATCCATCAATTGAAGCTTCTTTTTCTTTTTAACAAGAAAGGCAATTATTCTTTTAATCGACCTTTTCTTGTGTGCATCTGTGCTTAAAACAATATCAATTTATTATGTGCAACAATTGTAAGCAATTATAGAACTCGTAATCTATAACGTTATCTTGCACTTGACTTTGTTGGTAAATCCTATAACACTTTACTGGAAGGCTTGTAATGTCGTCACGCAGACTCACGCTGATACGCACATTGCGTATTTCACGGCTTTGAAATGCGCAATTCGTTACGTTAAATGACGACATCTGAGGTCTACCAGCAGAGGCTTATGGGATTAAATGACGACATCTCAGGTCTACCCGCAGAGGCTTATGGGATTTACCGAAAAGGTCAATTGAACAGGTTTCAATGTTCAAAACAAGTATATCAATTAATACATATACAATTGAATTTAAATGCAATAATTAAATATATTTCTTGGAAAAAATAGAAATAATACCCTTCTAATATTATATTATGATTCACTCAATTCTTGAATAATAATCCACGAGGCGTTTAACGAGGTGGAAGCTGTGCGTAGTTGCATTTATAAAAGAATCGTTTTTGTAGCCAAACCTGTTCATATGAGGCACTTATAATTTTATTAACCAGTTAGATATTTGAGTTAGCGAAATTGTCAAAAATTTGTAGATTGAGCACAAACTTTTTATTAAAACAATTAGGCTATTTTTCGAATTTAGCGAAAATATTTGTTTGCTTTTTACTTTAATCTCCAACCTACCCAGATAGCATGGCAATGGTGGCCCAAAGAAGGGCCAATGTTTGAGTTCAATTGGCCCAACATTGGCTGACAGTATTGGGCCAATCATGTTTTGCTCATGGGCCCAAGGTTGGCTCAATATTGGGCTTGGGCCAATGTTGGCCCCAGCTTGGCCCAAACCTTGTCACAGTTATTGAACCAACATTGGGCCTGTACCTATTTCTCATTGGCAAACAATTGGCTGCCAATGTTTTAACAATATGTAATTTTAGTATTGGGCCAATATTGATGCAATGGATTACTTTAATTATTGGATGTTATTGGCTCGGACGATATGTATCATCTCTTGCCCGCTTCACGGTAAGAGAGGAACACGACTCATCACCGTGGTGTTGAATAGCCATCAAGAGTATTTGATAGCATGGTGACACGTACTTTAGAAATTATCTTTAAAAGTATGGTCTTAGAATTGAAATTGCCGAAAATTCTTGTGTATTTTCTTTAAAATAAATAATCCGTGGTGTTAAATAGCGTTTGCCCTGCGTTTTATCATCCGTGGTTTTGTTTCCTATTATTTCAACTTAGTATAATATTTAGGATTTAAATAAGGTCTTCCAAACACTAGTACTCATCACAATAATTATTTATTACCATATTGTTACCCAATTTGTTACCGAAATTGGTGTGATAACCTATATTGGCTGCCAACATGATGCCAATGTAAAAATGGCCAATTGAAAGCCAAGATTGGCCCAATATTATATACTGATGTAATGCCAATCAAATGATATATAAAAGGCCAACATTAAACCAATGATTGGTTTATTATTGGCCCGAGATCAGCTGCCAATGAATGGTGAGCCAATATTGGCCCAATATTATATACTGATGTAATGCCAATACAACTTTTTGCCAATATTGGCCCAATAAGTATATGTTATCTGGGTATGGAATGTTGAATAGCTTTGAATTTCAGTTTTTATTCCAAGTTTTGCCATGCCAAATAGGCTACAGGTTATACATACTGCAAATAAATGTGGAATGTATCACTTTAAATTAGCTGTGCGTATGGGTTTTTCCCATTATGTCGCAATACAGTTTTCCCACTGGTTAAAAATAGTAACACACTTCTGTATTATCAGGCACGTTCATAAAACACCTGACGTCACATATCGTATACGATTTAGTCCGTGTAAAACGTAAGAAAATAAACTGGGGACGACAATATTGTCACGATATGCCAAATATGGACGGGTTTTTCCAGGCGGCGGATGACATGATCGAGCCGGCAACTTGTGAAACCGCCCGGTCGTATGGCATTTTCCAATATAGTCGGTTAGTTTTGTGGGGTTCATTATCGAACCCCAACGGTTTTAGCTTGTATTTATATTATTTATCAACATAGGCCTATTTGTTTGTGAGATTTCAAGCGTTTTAAAATTTCAAATTAATCCCATTCAATTACACGGTTGACGATGAAAATTTACTGAATTTAGAGAATGCAATACGGCCACCACCTGGGGTTTTCCGCGGCCTGTAAACACGTTCATATTAAACCAGGGAAATATAATCCAAACGGTGTATGTTTTACTTTCAGCTTTGATATGGGAGAGACGAATTATACTACATGTACCCGGGGCTTGCTTTTTAAATAAATAAAGCTAGGCCTATATGTCGAATATTATTTTGATAAAACTCTATTAGTAGCCTACGTGATTAACGGCATCGTGTGGTAAGTACGTGTATATCTAAATCGATGTTATGTGTTTTCAATATTTTTTGCACAGTCTTCTGAATATTTTTTGCTTGTTAAGGGCTGGGGTATGAACGTTTGGACAGTATTTATTTTGGGACATTAGAGCACATCAGACATATCGAATTGCATTCTGAATACGAAGAATGTCCTTCTGATATCAAATAATTTTGATTTTTGAAATTCGCAATTTAATACACATTTTATGGCAAATCATTATATTGATATTTTTGATATTTAACAGTACTCGAAGTAAACTTTACAAATCTGATGATTTATACTTAAAGTGTATGTAGGTGGGATGAAAAGCCGACGATCAATTGAAAATTTTGACCTTTCGTATTGGAGATATGGATTTTTTAAAAAAAAAACAAAAAAAAAAGAGGTCTTTTTGGGAAAAAAATCCATAGGTATCTTCAATATGAAAGGTCAAAATTTTCAATTGACCGTCGGCTTTTCCTCCCAGCTACATACACTTTAAGAATATATCATTAGATTTATATAATTTACTTCGAGGACTGTTATATATCAAAAATTTGAAAAATATTAAATTTTTATAATTTGTCATAACATTTGTATTATATTGTGATTTTCAAAAAATGAAAATTATTTCATATCAGAAAGACATGCTTCGTATTCAGAATGCAATTCGATAGGTCTGAGGTGCTCTCATGTCCCTCAAAAAATACTGTCGAAACGCAATAAACGCTCATTCTAGATCCCTTAAGGGGCTGTGCAATAATTTTGTGTTAAGTGGTAACTGGTGAGTTCTCAAAGTGATCTGCCAAAATCGCTTGCTCCCCCATTGACTTGCCAAAAACCTCCCCCATCTCTTTTTGACGTGCCCAAAATCTTTGACCCCATTATACACTAAGAATTTGGGGAACCCGAATTTAAACCCTTTAATTGTCTTTTCTTATAATGCGAGTGTAGCGAACAGGAAATGTTACATATTTGAACGTGTTCCTAATGTTTTCCTAAACCTTTTTAGGGTGTAGGGGCCTAATATAGAAATGGTGCCCAACATTTCTGTGCCAAAATCGCTTGCCCCCCCTTCGACCTGCCAAAATCGCCCTTTGACCTGCCAAAATGCTTGCCCCCCCATTTTGGCCTGCCAAAAATCTTTGCCTCCCCCCATAATTCACCTCCTGGGGTACACATAATTATTGTACCACCCTAACTGTTTGCATGTTTGATCACCGTTACAAGGATTAAACTGTTAAAGGGGTAGCTTTTCCCCCACTTACTCCAAACAAATTAAGATTTTATACCATTAAGAAACTATTAAGGACTAGGCCTATATACACTCTAAGAAAAAAGGGTTCTTCAAAGGTTCTTCAAAATAATATAGGGTTCGTTCACGAACCATATGCGCTTGAAGAACCTTCAAAGGTTCGTTAAAAGTCTCAATGGGGTTATCGCAGTGAAAATAAGGTTCTTCACAGCTTTAGGAACCGCCGTTTTACTTGAAAGGGGGTTCCTAGTGCACGTATTACATACTACTGAAACGCTATTTAACACTACGGATTTTATATTTTCAAGCAAATACACACAATATTTCAAAGAACCTTATTGTTAAGCTTCTTTGGAAAAACCATAGGAGCCATATATGGGGACAAACTCGAAGAACCTTTAAAGGTTCAAAAAAGTTCCGTTTTGATAGGGTTTTTCAAAGAACTCTTATCATGAAGGTTCTTTGAAGAACCGAAAGGTTCCATATACGGGACAAAATTGGAGAACCTTTAGAGGTTCAATAAAGAACCTTTGTGATTGTGTTCTTCAAAGAACGCTTGATGAATCAACTTCTTGTCCTCCCACAACTGTAAAATCGCTGGAGTGTGACCATTAATAAGGATTCGGTGGCTAATTTTGTAAGCCGTGTCAAACTTTGCGCGGAATCAATTATAAAAAAAATGGAGTAGCGTAGCGTAGCCGGGGGGATAATATTATTTCAGCATTTTGAGAGTAAAGAATAATATATTTGAAATTTGATGAGATGGAAATAGTACATTATGGGTTAAACTCAAAAATTGGTTTAATAATGTTAGGGTGATGGACCTCAAATACGAGGTACAAAACATCATGTGTTATAATCGGACTACTCACCTTTAATATAATTAATAAAATATTAATATCAATTCACACACAATGTCCTTCATAGATTACATTGTACTTTGAACTGTTTGCAAGCAAAATATTTATGAAGCACCTGGGACAGATCAACGACTCGTTGAGCTGGAAATAACGCTTTTATTAAAGTGAAATTAGTTTTTAGTTGCTACATGAATTCCGTAAACTGCAAATAAAATGTAATATTTAATTGCTGCTTTCTAAAAAGCTCTAAAACAATTCATATTACCAAGAACATTTTACAGTATACAATGGTATTTAGAGGCACTTGCTGGTAATGGGTGTAAAGAAAAACGCAATGTTTAATTTGGTGTAAGTTTCATGACTTAATATGTTGCTTCATAGGCATATGCGGTACAAATTTGCATTTTATCGGGCTTTGAAAACATGTTTTTTTACTTAATATAATACCGTAAAACCTCGTCTACAAGCATATAGAGTGTTTTGATGAAAGCTAAACTAATACGAAGCAGCCGTAAATATGCCAATACTTCAAACTCCATAATTTTATAATTTTGCCAATGGATGTCTTAAGGTTATACACAATTTTGCCATTTTCAGAAGCAAAATGGGATGCACGTAGCCCCCTTTAAACTTATCTATTTCTGGAAATAAATATCGGAGAGAGAAAACGCAAACTACGTCTAAAAGCTGAAAGTGTAAGGGTCATTATTATGCTTGAATTTTCCACTTGGCTCAAAATGAAATGTACTTTTCAAACATTTCAAATTTTTTTCAATATCCGGAGCATCAAGATTTTTGGGAACACGGCCATAATTTCTCATTGGAAGTGGCGATTTTGTTGGGAACTTCGACGCACATTACAAACAAGTCAATAAAAGAATGTGCATATTCATTCTTGATATTGGTTGTCTCGATTTTTTATGTAAGCTTAAAATGTTGGCCGAATTTGAAGTAAAATGGCCTCCACTTGTATGTCGTTTTGTAACCAGTAATAATAATTCCGTGCAAGATTTCATAGACAAAATTCTGACCTACATTATTTCTATAAACCCTCTTCTGCATGCAGGTGCTATTTAAATTTTCATTTCGATAGCAGAAAATTGAGATATTTGCTATTTTTCCGACTCGCTGCTGCCAAATTGTCTAGTTTCGCGATAAAAAGATACAGCGAAATCAATTTTTTTTCGAACCATTTCACCTCGTTTCGGCTTGTGCTTTGAAGTACAAACTTCAAAATTGATATAGTGATTCTATATTTCAAGCTGCGTCATACTGTGTTTTTCTTACCTCTGATTGTCGCTGCTCAAGGCCAAAATTCGAAATTTTTTGGACAGAAGTGACACTCTCATTTCTTTTTAAAACACGTTGTTTACGTACGACATTACGACGGGCTGTATTTGCCAAGTGGTGTTGCCGAGGGCAAGTGGTGTTGCCGAGTTTGGATTTTAAAATATTTAGGTATTTTCTAGCTTAAAATCCAGCGCCAATGCTGCGCTTGCAACAGGTAGATATTTAGAAATCCATTTAAGGTATGGGTATGGGTATGGAAATTGGGGATCCCAAAAATTGGCATATGCCTATATATAGGCTATATGCAAAGGGATGGGGTATTTTGGCAGGCCAAGGGGAGGGGCCACAAAAATTTGGCAGTCCAGGGGGTGCGGACAAGCGATTTTCGGCTGGCCGAGACGGGAGGCAAGCGATTTTTAGCGAGTCGCTTGGAAATTATATAATTAGTGGGCTAATACCGGTACTGATTGCACAGCCTTTCGAGAAAGCAATTTTTTGGCAAGCCGGGGCCGGGGGAGGGAATAAAATTAAATTTTGGCAGGTCGAAAGGAAGAATGACTTTACCTAGCACACATTAAAGGGGCATTTCGTGATCCACAGCCTCATACAACCCCATAGGCCTACGTCCTTTCTCACAAGTTAAGATTTTTATACCAGTCATCCTGCTCTGGCCACATGTTTAGGCATTTTCACGCAGATCAATTCATTAAGCAATGGAAAATATTGCCAAATTTGAATTTCGTTTTAAAAAGCCTACTCCCCATTAAAAAACCCACTAATTTTGGGGGATTAAAAAGTTCTGTAAAATGAAACAAAAGGCTGCCTCAATCCTAATTATTCATTTAATAGGCCAGGCCTTCATTTCTGAAAATAGCGGGAGCTCAGTTAGTCACTCTCCTATGTGTAGGCCTACTGAGGAGCTTGACAAGGAGCTCAATTATATAATATCAATATTCAACCATAGGATTTTCAAGAAGTGAGCAGCTCAATAAATGCCATTAGTAAAATTATTGGGCCTACGATTTTTATATTTTATTTGACTGTGATCCATTTTTCTATAGGCTATATACATGCCTACACTGTATATAGGCCTACCTTTAAAATTTCTAAAATTGGCGGAATTGAACAAGCTCTAAATTTCTCATCCAGCATAACCAAGGGCAACGGGGGGCGCCCCCTAGCTATAGCCATACCCGTAGTGGCGGAACCAGAATTTTTTCCGGGCATGGGGCCCGGGGGGAAGTGAATTTGAGACGGGGGCACTTATTGCACTTGAAATTGCCGCAAAAAGTGGAAAATTACATAATTGTGGGGATTTTGCCTAAAAACTGGATGAGAAAGAAAAAATATTGGGGAAATACTGCCCCCCTAGCGGCGCCACTGCATATCCATCCATGATGCTAGAATGACGGAAGTTCTGGCGCTGAAATTCAATTTCAATATCACGAGTTTTTATCAGGGATTTTACCAAGGGAAGGCGATAGTGTAGGATTTTGCTGATATACCAGGCAACACGAGAAAGGTGTGGCTAAATAAGGAGTGTTCATTATAAATATTTTCCATTATCATACTTTTGACGCCGAGAGCATAATTATTTGAAGCGTACATCGTGTCAGTCACATGGTCACATTATTTTCTGTTGAAAGAGAAACGCACATGTCTCTGATTAGCTCGGGGATTAGCTACTGCGCGCTGCGTGCTGGTCTGTTGTTGTCGAGTGGAAATGGGAAATTTATGAATGAACTTCCGCAACTTTGCAACATCATCACGCAGCGGCGTAGCTGTGATTTTTTCCAGGAGGGGCAAGACTGTAGGCCCTATGGGGCGGGGCCCAAATCCACCAAATTTCCCACTGGGGGCGGGGGCCCAAATAGACAATTTTTGCCAGGCTTATCATAATCGTATATGGTAGGCCTATTGAGCTGTATTGCATATCGTTTGGATTCCCCATCTCTCTGCCCCTCCTCTCACCCTCTCCTCTCTTTTTCCCTCTTTCCCCCCCCTTCCCCTCTTTTTTTCCTTGCCCTAGGGGGCGGGGGCCCAAATAGGCAATTTTGCAATTGCCCCCCCGGCAGCTACGCTACTGTCATCACGGTAGACATACGCGGTAGGCCTACAAGCAGGGCTGTCAACTCTCACGCATTGGCCGTGAGTCTCACGCATTGGGTCACTTTCTCACGGTCTCACGCCAAGGTAGTACAATCTCACGCCTAGGTAATAAATCTCACGCAAAAAGCTGGAAAATGAGTAAAATCTCATCGTCCTGAATAATTTGTTGCTCCTACCCCCCCCGCTTTCTTTTCACATTCCCGAGCGCCGTGGCTCAAATATTAATGGTTCAAAATGAACATTGGAGTCGGCAAATCCCGGTACGCCTAGCTCTTTATACAGACAAATATAGTAGCCTAGGCCTATCAAAATGTTGTATTTTTATATTTTCTGGTGGACTCGCGGAGAATATCATGTCATGTAGGTCCCGGCGCTGGGTTGGGGGGGTCTCAAGGCATTTTGGTAGGCCTACCCATGCTTGATTCCGGGAGGTTTTTAGCAGGCCCGACAATTTTTTTAAATAAAAACACCTCGGGCGGGTCTCTTCATAACATTTGTACCGCGGGGATCAAAGTCATCCAAATTTGGCCTAATTTGACGCTTTTTTAAGGGCACTTTTGCCAAAATGCGCCCAAAAGTTGGTCTTCGCTGTAAACCCACCCATCATAGTCGTTGAAAAGGTAGGCCTACCCCAAAACTGTGGCACATCCACGAACCCGAGGGAGAGACCTCCGCGGGTAAAAACACACCTCTAGCGGGACCAGATTTATAATTTAAAATAGGCCTACATTTTGGAAGCCAGTCATCACGACAAAACGGGCCATGGCAGTGTTAATGGTATTAACACTTTGATTTTAGGCTTAAATAACGAGTGTAGGCCTATAAATTACAAATTTGCACACACCTGGGGAACCTTCTCAAGCTGGTTTGGGTAAGGATGTGAGGCTGTGACTCCGAAAAACTACGGTACGATTTTAAACCAAATTTGAAAAAAACAGACCCAAAATTGTATCAACTTTTGGACTGAAAGTTTTCGCAAATTTTTACTTTTTCGAGAAAATTATTGAAAATACCCTTCTTGAACCGAATTTTCATGACACTGAGGGTCAATAAAATCATGGCTAAAAATACAACAGAGTCTAAACTAAATGGCTGAAAATGCACCCCAAATCTGCCGCACATCCCCACGACACATTTCGGCATAACTACACAATACCCACCACACCATGGGCACAGCCCCGAGCTGCTTCGAAGGGAATAGCCCCCTCAATTTGATATTTTCTTGTATTTTGACAAATAATCCCCTATAGTCACATCATAATTTCTTTTTACATTTTGGTTCTTGGACAAATGTCTTCAACGAAGCGCCATCTATCTAGTAGTTGGACAAATAATCCCCCTAGAGTCACGACGTGGCTTTTTGGATTCTGGTATTTGGACAAACAATTTCAGACAGAGAGGGCGTGTTGGTTGCAAACAGCCCGACGGTGTTGGTCGGCGTAGACGCAGTGTCTTCAACGAAGCGCCATCTATCTAGTAGTTGGACAAATAATCCCCCTACAGTCACGACATGGCTTTTGGGATTCTGGTATTTGGACAAATAATTTCAGACAGAGAGGGCGTGTTGGTTGAAAACAGCCCGACGGTGTTGGTCGGCGTAGACGCCGTTGAAAACTCATTATTTGAGTGCGTCCAAGGTTCCACACCATGGGCCATTAAACAAGTGCGTCCAAGTCCAAATAGGATATGCACGCAATTCTTGGTTTTATGTTGGCGCAGTCGGCGCAGACGTAGTTCTGAATTCAATAGAGGGCTTATTCTTGGTTTTATGTTGGCGCAGTCGGCGCAGACGTAGTCCTGAATTCGATAGAGGGCTTATTCTTGGTTTTATGTTGGCGCAGTCGGCGTAGACGTAGTTCTGAATTCGATATGGGGCTTTGAAAACAGCATGCTTCTTAACAGGACATAGACACACTTGCGTGTAGGTCTTGGTTTTATGTTGGCGCAGTCGGCGCAGACGTAGTTCTGAATTCGATAGAGGGCTTATAGGTCTTGGTTTTATGTTGGCGCAGTCGGCGTGGACATAGTTGAGAATTCGCAGTGTTCCGTAATTAATGGACACACTTGCGTGTAGGTATAGACCTCATAGTTGAGAACTCGCAGTGTTCCTTTCTTAAACACAAAGCACGACTAAACATAATGTATGAGGGAATGGCTCGTTCTAACAAGAAAGCCCGACTGCGCGTTGGGACGAGAGACCTTATTTTTTGTAGTATATTTCGAATCAATCGTGTCAAATTTTTAATTGAGTTGTAAAAACCATAAAAAGAGTCTCAATCAGTCACATTAATTTTTATGTATTTTGCTGTTTCTTGGTATAAGAAAATATGTAATAGTGCAATGCATCGCAACAAGACCAAAGTCATATAATTTGGATTCTATTATTTTCCCAATTTTAACGTGATAAAATGGACTTTACAATCCATACCCGATGCCCCCCTTTTTTTTTTTTTTAGTTGCAGCTACCCAATGAACCCCTGTCTTTGGTTGCGGCTACCCATAACCCCCTTTTTTCTATAATAGCATCATCAAAATGCAAATAAAAAATGCCGAAACTGTCCAATTTTGCTTCATTTGTCCAAAATTATGCCGAAAGTTTCAACATTTGGCTACATTTTCTCACAATTTTCTACCCGATGACCCTTTCTTTAAATCTTATATTCGATGACCCCTTTTTTATTTTGTTTGTACCCAATGACCCCTTAGTTTTAAAAATAACGCTTTGTACCCGATAGGCCCTATACTTCATGACTCCGGTAGGCACATACCCGTCACTTCCAAAATTGAGTGCCCCACTCCCCCCCAGGTCCAAGTTGCATATGGTATCCAAATGTGACTCAAAGACAGAGATATACACAATTATTGTTTCATTCTTGATGGTTTATTGATAGTAATAACAAAATATACTTACAAAATTGGATGCAAATATAAGTGAGATGCTTGTAGTCATACAGTTATAACAAGATTAGAATGTACACGAATTTGTTTGCCTTATTAAGAAATACAGAAAGGTGTACAATAGAGTTGATAATGGTAAGCATGGCTATGTGTCATTCATGTTAACTGTGTTTTCTTTTGAAAATATGCAAGCTTCATAAGCATGTAATTGAAGATTCCGCATGTTTTTAAGGTGATAATGATACTTTTTTGATAATTTTGGCTATGGAGCACGGGCCCAAAACGGGGAGGCTGTATTGCACGCCCCACGGCTGGTAGGCCTACCAGAGGATGATTTAAGCACTTCCCAGCAAGTCTTGCGGTTAGCATAGCTGTGGGGTGAACATGACACCACTGCCCGCCCACTGCATACACACGTACACGTGCATGGTTAAATTTGAATTTGGACAGATATATTACAATAAAAACACCTTCAAAAAGTTGGTCGATTTCACATTTTATATGTTATCTTATCTACAGAAGGTGTGATTTATCCTTCGTGCATACATCACTTTACATCTGAAATCGACCAACTAATAATGACACACGGGCAATTCTTAAACAACATCTTTTGCACAGATGGGATTTGAAAAATATAGTGGCAGTTGAAACTCTACTGATACACTTTTACAGTGCATGATGGGGCTTCCTTAAATCATCCTCTGGGCTGGTACGTTCAATCTCAGCCCATTGGGCCATTCCAGATAAAGAGTGCACAGGGGTATAGAGGGCGCTTATATATGCATGACTGAACACATCCCACAATGCACCCTGTCCAAATAAAATTACCATATCAAACAATGGGTTGAGCCAAGATAAACACTTGTTATGTAATCAAAATGAAACTTTGACCTTCGAGGTGAATATAAAGATCACTCTATAGTGTGTGAATACAGGCAAACACAATTGGCTGTGTGCTAATGTTGCATATTGTGTACAAGGCAAGGGTACGCTTTGGCAGTGACAATTCAACAGTCTGTTTTCTCGGATTTCTACAGAATTCTACTTAAGCCTTAGGGGCCGTGCAATATAATTATGAGCCCCAGGGGGTAAAATTTCTGAACGGCCCAGCAAAAATCACTTACTTCCCTTCTAGGCCTGCCACAAATCTCCCCCCCCCCGGCCAGCCAACAAATCTCCCCCCCCCCCCTTGAATTGCACATGCCAAATTTTTAGGATTTCTTGCCCATGGCATGACCATGTTGCCCCCCTCGCTCATAATTATTGCACAGCCCCGTATTATACACAGTGAACATGCTGAAGATTAGTCTGTGCTGTGTTACGTGTTGCTATGGAGACCGACACACAACACTGTCTTAGTTTTGGAATTGGCAGGAGAGCATTAAATAACTCTTCTGGAGCCTTTCAGGAGAGCTGTTTTAAATAAGAGCATTTACATTAAAATGGATTAATTGTTAAGGAGATAATTTATGTTCAACTAATTTAAGGAGAGCTAAAAATTGCTCTCCTATATCAGATTTAAGGAGAGCAGTAGAGAGCGATTGCTCTCGCTCTCCTCAAAAGGCAGTCCTTAGCTGTCTCATGTACCATGCAAGACTGATAATAGCTCAGCCAGGCATGGAGTGCTGAATTTTGCAACCATGCATGCAGAACGTACAGTATATGTACGTATGGTGGTAGCCAACCAGGTAGGCTCTAGATATAAAACATTTTTTGATAAGCTTACACATATTTCGGTCTTTTCCCCATGTTTTACTCTATACTCACACGTGACAAATGTGCTTTACTCATGATAGCTGTGCAAGAATCATACATCAAAAAACTATCGAACACTGAGAAATCTAATTCATTGAATTTCGCGCAGGATGGAAACTAGTCTTGTTTGCATATCGCTGACAGATATTTTACATGTCTTTCTAAATACATCGGCCTAATCCAGTCTTTTCTGATATTTTGTGTACATATTTTTTTTCCTGCTTAGATTTATGATTACAAGTCAACTTTTTTCAGACTACAATAATAAAAACAAGAGCACTTTGGAATAATCAATCCAGATATTGCATATCGAACTCAAACCATCTCTGTACTGTATACAAACAAGTCACCACCATCATATTCAAGGATATCTGTTTGCCCTATTGCATTTAAAGTAGTCCCGCTGAACAGATTTAAAATCATTTTCTCAGCATGTACTTTCACCGACACCATCCCAGTTTTAATATGGCATCAAAACAATGTATCCGAGTCACATATTTCTTGAAAAATGTAACAAATAAGCTCAATTTTTAAGAGGCCTATTTTGCGGGTTACACAATTTGACTCGGAAGCTTGTGGTGGTGCTCTGGTCTGGCCCTCACGTCGTCTGCTAATTATTAGTAAGTTGGGCCGGGCACTTTGTGTAAAACACATCAGCACTAACTGGATGCATCTTGGCAGGGGGGGGGGGGTGCATAGAAATTCTTCTTCTGACCAGGTTTGGTTCAATATTGCTTCATGTAATTTTACACAAAATTAGGGTTAGGATTAGGTTTAGGATTAGGATTAGCTAACACAATTACATGGATTGACCTAAGGTTTAGACAATTATTACATTTGATTAAGTTTTTGTTCCATTTTTGAAGGGGGGGGGGTGATTTACACAATATCTAGGTCTTCATACCAGTCTACATTTTACACCATCAAGCTGCATGGATCATTTTTATAGACTTAAACCAAGAACTGGTCAATATTCCCTTGTCATAGTGGACTGTTATATTCATGAGGTCAAAGTTTCATTTACTCTATTATGTAATCTTATTTGGACAGGGAGCATTGTGGGATGTGTTCAGTCATGCATAGCTAAACGCCCTCTATAGGGAGGGTGCATGTTTTATCTGGAATGGCCCATTGTCATTCCGAAGCAATAAACATTTGACTTCAACAGGAAGGCCTGTTTCCATTGCTACATTGTACACGCTAAAATAGCTCCAAGTATGGGGATTTACACCAATTTTGCAATACAAAATAAAAAATAAAAAGCCCCCTCCCGGGGCCCCAAAAAAAAAAAAAAAAGTGGGTAATGGTGAATCCAACGGACGAGGACACAAAACACATCAAGGATCAATAAATGATACAAGAGGATACCTTGAATATAAACAACAGAAAGGAAAACAAATCATTGATCCTTGTTGTTTTTGCAGGTTTAGCACTTTTGTAAGCCTTGGAACTGGTAATTTTTGGCTATCGAACTTTGCCTACTTCCTATGCCTACATTTGCTGGTTTTGCCCCCCCCTGCATATTGTCTAGTCTGTATTTTACTTGTTTCCCCACATCAAGTTGGTGTACCTTGCTCGTTTTCCTTTCCCTCTTCCTCCTTTTTTTGAAAACCAGGACGTGAAACATGTTTTATTTTTTACTTTGCCTTAGATATCCACGAAATAAACCTATTCCCAAAATTTCAGTCGATCCCGATTTTGCGCTCGCGAGTTATGCATGATTATGAGTATTACACTGCTCCATAGACAATGCGTTGTAATTCAAATTTCACGATATCTTTGCTAAACGAATTAATCTGCAAGAAATATTTTGTACATAAACAATATGTAGCCACAGGTTTCCAGTGATATAAAAATCTCAACTTTTTTTGAGAAAAGTGGGGGGAATGAGGCTGTGGATCACGAAATGCCCTTTTAACTTCTCAGTTTAGAGAGGAGACAATTATCATTTCAGGTATACTGGGTCATTGAGTCAATAATCAATAAAGTAAACACAATTATCACTTAACAAGGTCATATTCATGGTATTTTTCAGCATGCCCAGCATGAATGTGAATATGGGTTAAGGGTAACAAGGTATTGTTGATCGAAGCAGATTTTCATTATCTGAATCAATATATAGGCCCTATTATTGAAAAATAACACTTAATTTGTGTTTTGCAGAAGTTCATTACTATAAATCATATACTTTGGAAAACTTGCTTACTTTATTGTTAATTACTATAATGAGTTATGTACGTTTTAAAAAGTGTTGTTGTTTCAGCCCTCTGTACAACATAACTCAAAAACCACAGGACCTACAAAAGTATATCTATGATATTTGAATTATTCTACACGCTCACTATGAATAAGCCCAATCGTCATTGTAACTTTCGGGTTTTTGGGACACTTTGACCTCTGACATATCAGGAAAATTGCTGTTTTCTTTTCATTATAAATAACAAATAAATCATTTATACAATAATCAAACTTTTGGGTTCGTTTTTATTCTAGTAACACGTTTTAAACACCCTCATCATTATACATTAAGCCTTCTGAAGATGAAAGGCCTAAGGGCCTTTACGAAACAGATTTGTCAAGACATGTAATAAACTAATAGTACAAGTTCCAAATTTATGTTTATATTAAGGGCTGGGGTATGAACGTTTGGACAGTATTTATTTTGGGACATTAGAGCACATCAGACATATCGAATTGCATTCTGAATACGAAGAATGTCATTCTGATATCAAATAATTTTGAATTTTGAAATTCGCAATTTAATACACATTTTATGGCAAATCATTAAAATTGATATTTTTGATATTTAACAGTACTTGAAGTAAACTTTATAAATCTGATGATTTATACTTAAAGTGTATGTAGGTGGGTTGAAAAGCCAACGATCAATTGAAAATTTTGACCTTTCGTATTGAAGATATGGATTTTTTTTCCCAAAACACCCAAAAAATTAGGTCTTTTTGGGAAAAAATCCATATCTTCAATATGAAAGGTCAAAATTTTCAATTGACCGTCGGCTTTTCCTCCCTGCTACATACACTTTAAGAATATATCATTAGATTTATATAATTTACTCGAGGACTGTTATATATCAAAATTCGAAAAATATCAAATTTTTATAATTTGTCATAAAATTTGTATTATATTGTGATTTTCAAAAAATGAAAATTATTTCATATCAGAAAGACATGCTTCGTATTCAGAATACAATTCGATAGGTCTGAGGTGCTCTCATGTGCCACAAAAAATACTATCGAAACGCAATAAACGCTCATTTTAGATCCCTTAAGCTTCCTTAGGCCCAAAAAAAATAATTGTTTGTTTGTCCTCCACAGGTTTGAAAGAGGATGTGCGGGCGGGAGGATTTTTTTTTCAAATTTTTTTTTTCGGATTTGACGCATTCCTGGACCGAGCTAGAGCTAAATGCTACAATCATTCATGGTGACTTTAAAAAACCAACATTTTGTTTCATTAATATGCAGTTAAAGTTATAATTTGTGTTCATATCATAGTCTTTTAATGATTTCAAATCCAATGTATTTTGAACATGAACATGAACACAAGTTATAACTTTGCATATGAAGACACAAAATGTTTTTGGGGCTTTTTAATTTTCAACCATGAAAGATCTGAGTATTTTGTGGGTAAAAAAAGGCGCCGCCATTAGAGGCCAGAAGGATTCAGGCTAGCTTAGGGGTAAGTTCGTGTTAAGCTAACACGAAGCTACCTCTGAGGTAGCTTCGTGTTAGCGCCCGTCTGATCAATCGTGTTAACTACCTCGAAGCTTAACACGGAAGATTTACCACAGAGAAATCTCTGTGGTAGCGCGCTAACACGAAGCGATCGTTCCGTGTTAGTGCCCGTATGAACAAGATTCCGGGTAAGCTTGACCTTATGGATACAACACTTACAATTTCGCAGTATTTAAAATTTCTTTAGCATAAATTCACAATAATTTATCTCCATTTCTCACCGAGAATGAACATGATGAAAGAAGCAGCACAAAAACGAAAAAAAAAACTAACAAAGCAAAACATTAAATGGCCAAAAGAAGAAATGGAAGAGCTGACAAGTGTCTTGAAAGACGAAGAAATTGAGTGGAGAAGAAAATAACAGCTAAAGAACACGTGTAGGACATAATTGCCCTGAAACTACGAGACATCGGCTTCCACAGTGTACTTGCAGTATAGCAAACGGCCCTATAACTTACAGGAAATCCCTATATTTACCACGAAGTAAAGACCGAGCCGTGCAGCTAACACGGAGTGCTTAGAGTTAAAGACCACGAGGAAGGACCGTGTGGACAAGTATCCATGTTAAGTCATGTCCTTGCACTACCTCCGTATTACGGTAACACGGAGGTAAGCTCCCGTGTGATCATGCCTTATGAGAAGAATATGAGCTTTCATCTGATACCAAAATCAGCATTTTGATGAGGTAACTGAGTGGGGGATGAGATTGTCAACCAGGTTACCCACTAGAGTTAATGAAAACAAGTTCACAGAAAGCAAGCGCACTTCGCGAGGGTTTTATTTTCGCGGATTTCGCGAATGGAGTTCCATCCGCGAAATTAACACCTCGCGAATACTAGTATATATAATAATGTATTACAAGTATAGGGCACGACTAAGCATCGCGAAAATAACAATTGCAAAAATTATTCTGTACTGAACTCCAAATCGCAAAAATAACTGTACGCGAAAATTACCACTTAAACAGTAATTATAGTAGGAGCATGCAGAGAAACGCACTGGACTGACCAATACTATTACGTAATTGTTTGTTCATGGTACATTGCACACATAGTGCACACACACTTCCATCCATGCAGTATAAGTAGGGGCCTACAAAGTGTTACAGTTGTATCTGTTTTCAAATTTACTGTGTGCTTTTAGAATATTTTTAGCAGATTTGGGTATTAAAAACAAATCAACCCATCGTGGCTTGGGGTTTTAATAACAAGTTTAATTTCCGGAATTGATTGATTTTCAATGATGGATACAAATTAAGTTTAGCGTCAGTTTTTGTTAATATTTAGTTAAGTTTTATAAAATGTAAAAAAAAAAAAAAAATTAATAATAGTATCAAAGGCTATGAAAAACCCTTCTCTACGGGCCCAACCGACCTGGAATTTGTGTTTTTGAGAATTAAAAAAAACATTTATTTTGCTTAAATCATAGAAAATATGTTTGTAAAAATTCTTCAGATTTTGGTGATATTTTGGCGAGATTACACATAAATATAAAATTTGAAAGAGGGACTCTTTGGTTTATATCAAATGATGCTCCCCGCCTAAAAAATCTGACATTGGGTTTTTTTTGCATGTTTTGCATTTGGAAAATGTTCCATTACAAACCAAATGTCAGACGAATTCATCTCTATGGATAGGCTTCTGAGGGATAGGCATATATGAATCCAATATCATACTAGCTAAAACTACTGTTCTTTGAATGGAACAAAATGCAGATGTTCAACCGAAATACATCTTCTCTGATGTTATGCAAAATACAGTAATCAAATATCATCCCTTTTATTCACGGGATGTGATTAATTAGCATATTATAAATTTGATGAGGAATTTTAATATTTATATGCCATTGGGTTTTGTGTAGGGATGGAGGAAAAAAACTTTGATTGATAATGCCATTAAAATATTAAGATACCCTGCATCTCGTTTCTACTAGGCTTTATTTAATTAACTCATTATAATTATAATTGAAGTTTTGCTTTTGTAAAACCTACAATGTTCTTAGCACATCTAAAATTCTCCTGCATGCTGGTTGAACATAAAAAGGTTGAATAACACATGGAGATTAAAAAACGTAAGTAAACAAAATCAAATCTGGTAATTTGCAAAACTTTAACCACAGAGCAGTACATCACATCCGTCTTTTTCGTATTCGACCTGTGCTAGAAATCTTTCAGGTTTATAAATAGCGCCATGTGCGGTATACTTTGGTAACTTCTAGAGGGTTTCAATTTATACTTATAATTCGCTTATGACGACTGGGAGGAGATGAGATTTCAACCTGGGCTAAACCCTTCTGTTACCGTTGGGGAGTGCAATACGTGATTGATTAAAAATCAATAACTCGCAGCTTGCCGATTGATTGTAGATCACTATAAATCGGAGGAGCCTTTTGTAAGCTATTTGACCCCGATCTTATTGTTAGAATACAATAGCTACCTTCTAATTACGTTTCCATATCAGGCCAAAAGGATGTATGCTTTGTGTCAGATGTATGTACTGTACTTCTTTTGTCGTGGTACGAAATTTGAGACCTAAAGTCCCGAAGCTTTATTCTAAAAAGTACAGATAAAACGCATTCTTCTTTTGGATTTTTGAGACAAGAACTATTTTGTGTGCAAAATAACACGGATAGATTTTCTTTTGAGACTTGAAATTCCTTGTAAATCGTCAGTTTTACCGAGGTTTCTTTGTAAGTTTTTGTTTCCATGAAAGTGGTCATGAAAAAGTTCAAAAATATCACATTTTTGGCCGGCAAATTTAAATTTTATTCAGGCTATCTTGCAGCTTCGACTTTAAAGTAAAGATATATATGGGACATTTCATATTTCCTTAGAGGTGTTCTCTGAATGTTTATGTCAGAAAGATCATGGTTCAATACAAAATATTCACCAAAAATAGTAACTTGCCAACTTGATATAATTTATTTTAAAGACGGTCCCTGCATGCATGTATACATGGCAGGCATGGTACAATTTTAGGGACGCACCATTTGATATCAAGGTGGGGGGGCTGAGTCGTGACAATTTTTAGTAGGCCTACCTCGGTGAAGCAATTTTTAGCGCCTCGATGAAGCAAACAGTTTACATTTTGTAGCACCTAAATTTCGCGTAGCACGAAAAACGTTCTTCTTATGTTAAAATGAGTTCATATCAGGAGCGTAGTCAGCTTTCGTGATCAGAGGGGAAAAATAAAGGTTTTGGGGGAAAATACAAAAATAATCATCAATTTGAACCGGTATTATTAATGCGATATGTATACACTGGGTTTTTTTTAGCGAGACTGTAGGGCCTACATATAAACTGTTAAGTTTTCGAGCCTCCAAAAACCGGGCCAAAATGTTTTTATTGAGACAATGCGCATTTTTTTGGGGGGGGTGGCTCTGAGGTGAAGCAATTTTTTTTATCAGATGGCGTGACAATTTCTTTTCCAAAAAACTACCAAGCCCCCCCCCCCACCTTGATATCTAATGGTGCGTCCCTTATATAGGTTTATACATACAATACATGTAGTGTTGTATTTTGTTTATTCGACATCGAAGTGATTACATAACTTGGGTCACGGCCGGTCGTTACATCAATCAAAGAAGTTTAGTCAGACTGATGGGGGGCACTCCCACTTTGGAGGTGACGCGTACTAGTATGTAGGGCTGTTAAGACCCCCCTTTTCAGCGTCGCTGTCACCCACATACCCTATATTTTTTACGAGCACATGCTCTGTCACCCGAAGACACCCTATTGTTCCATTCGATCATCTGTCACCAAAAGAGTGCCGCACCAGGATGAGGTGCAGGGGAGGGGGTAATGTGATGCAATACTTATCCCAGGGTGTTGAATTATAGGGGGAAGCTTTTTTGGCGGGACAAGGGGGGGGGGGGGCAATATTGGCACAGGTATAGGTATTTGCACCGTTTCGATATTGCGAATGTGATGTAGAAACATGTCAGGATAGGCCTAAATTCAAATGGTAGGCCTATATAAAAGGGGAATATTTTTGGCATGTCAAAATATTTTGATGTATATAGGCCTAGCCATGATAATCTTTACCTATTAAAACCAAAAAGAAACTGTCTTTGGGTCACTATGTTTGAAAAAAAATCGTTTTGATTAACAAAGGTTGTAGCTTCGGAAATACTAAAAAAATGACATTTTGCCGAATTTAATCAAAGTAAATGAGATATTTCAATTTTTCTCTTGAAAACGTTAGTCAAGTTACATAAAGTAGTGCAAAATATGGGTTCGAATTTGATTGCAAAGATGGTTTCTAGAAAAGGGGTAAATTTATTTTGTTGCAAAAGCCCTTACATCCACAAAAGGCACGATATAAACGAAATAATAAAATAAATAGGAAGGCTTGAAAATTGTACCAAACCTATTCTTTTAGTTTCTATTTATCAACACTTTATTCAAAACCAAAATGAATCAAATCGAACTAGTAATAATTGAACAATTTTTGAAAAAGCTGTTTTTTTCAAAAAGTCAAAAAGTAGATGTATAAAGGTCTTTTGCAACAAAACTCTTTATATATTAATATCATCTGTATTATTAATATTAGAAAGATTGACTATTATTTTGTTGTTGATATATTATAAGTACTGAATTTACTAGTATTACTATCACAAAGTCAATAGTAGGCCTATATCAAATGTCAGCAGTAGCCTATAGGCACATCAACAATATTTGGTGGGTAGGCCTATGTTCCCCCGGAATTTTTAGGTGGTGGTTCTTTGGGAGATGCGGGCGTACTAGTAAAGGGGGTCTTTTGGAGCTGCGAACAAGTAAAAAATATGGGGACTTTTGGAGCTGCGAATAGTCAAAATCAAGGGTCTTTCTTGGCTTTTTGCTTGAAAATCCCAGAAATATGAGGAATGAACAATTTTGGGGTCTTTTAGAGCTAAATTTATCAAAATCAAGGGTCTTTCGGAGTTCTAATTTGGTCAAATATAGGGGGTCTTTCGGAGCTGCGAAATCCAAAAAGGGGGGTCTTTCCGGGGGAGCATACCCGTATGGTCATTTGTGTTATTAGTGCCCTTCCCCCCGTGAGTATAATGCATTTGCCACTTCCGAAATTTTTTTACTGATAAGCATTTGCATATGAACCGCATAGTCAGAGGCAACGGTTCATTATTGATTGGAGATTCAGTAGGCTATAAAGAGACAAGTGCGGTAATAGCATTTCAAGTGTATGCGCTTAATTTCGTAATCAATAAGAGCTAATGAACAAAATCATTTCTGACAGAACTGCTAGCACAGTAGTGTAAGCGCTCGACTGTGAAACCGGAGGTTGTGGGTTCGAACCCCGTCAGAACTTTAATTCAGATAATTTTCTTTTTCTTTCGTGAAGAAGAAATAATAATTGAATCCGTCTTATAAAATTTAACATAGTATAGTAGAATCATGTAGGCCTATGTGTTATCAGATAAGATCTTCTGTAGATTACCATCAAAAGAATTTCGAAGTTTTGTCAAGCAAGTTTCTAATTGTGCCCCTAATCGTGGTTTGTATAGAATTGAGGCGATAGCTTTGTTTGATAATATACAAATATTAACTGTCTATGAGTGTGATGGTCGAAATATAACCACGAGGTGAAAGATGGATTGTTCCATTCCACGAGCCGGAACGGCGAGTGAAATGGAACAATACATCTTTCACCGAGTGATTATATTTCGACCATTACACGAATTTAAGACAGTTAATATTTGTTTTATATCACTCATGCATAAATTCTATTACTAAAATACTATTTAAGGTAGTAAACACATTTTTTCATCAACATAACACCATGTTTTGCCGTGATATAGTTCACATTTTGGGGTCCACCCCATAACTAAATCGGCGAGTCCAAGAGTCAGCGCACGGCTTGGCGCAAGCGCACGACGGCAGAGCACATGATGGTAAAGACTATCACACGGAGAGGGTGATAGTAAAAATGATAAATGGTAATCAACCAATGAACTGTCTAGAATTTATGTATGAGTGATATAATAACCAATGACAGAGCCGCTACGATTATAAATTAAAAACAGGTCACCGCTTGAGGCGCTGCATTCAAGACGCAGCCTAAAAAGTTTATTACGGGACAAAATAGACGTGACATGTATGTGTAACAGAACAAGATCTTGTTCATGGTTGTTTGTTTAACCATGGATAAAGATAATAATGCTCTTCAAACACATTAAAGGTTCCATGACTTGGCAAACAAAGTTATACACACTTGTGTTTATAATACACGCAGTCTTCACAGTCACTATGTTTTGGATGGGGGGGTCTGCTTGATCAGCAGAAGAGATATTTCTCCCATCTTCTGGTATTACTGTAAAGCTATCATTTGCTGCATATTTTGCTCAAATTTGTACTTCTTACATGATTGTAGTTGCCCAATGCTATCTGAAATACCATGTAAAGGACTAAACCTCCAAAGTAAAATTTAGAGTTTTTATAATAAAACTGGGATCCCCCAAAGCTCCACAGTTAAGCGGCTAAGTCGGTTTTTTACTTTTTACCTCATTATTTTCGCTTAGTTAAAACTGAAGAACAAAATTAAAATTTTACCAAAATCGTACATTATGTCTTTTGTCATCAATCTCCAAAATAGAAAAATAAGTGGTCTATGGTAAAACCAAATTTATCGAACGTAATCAAAACAATAAAATAATTATTTGGCCAAAACAACAACAACAAACAAACATTTTATTGTCCCTGTCCCTTTGAGGGATTCTGATTTTCACCAGCTAAGAGCTGGCTATCTAATTCGGAGATCGTCTTTGTTTGATAAAGAGATTACGGGGTACTAGCATTGGTTTGAATTACTTAGCGGAAATTTTTATGGTGAAAATATATGTAAGACATGTTATTCGATTTGTAAGAAAAAGAAAGTATGTTTTGCCGTTTCAACGAATGAAAACGAGTGAGAATTTCAAAAGTTATGGTTTGAAGGAAATATGACATTAAAAGTTATATGCCAGGCCTATAATAGTTTCCACAGCATGTCAACGAAAGAACATGATAGTATCCTTGTTATCAGACCTCCTGGAGATCATGTCAGCACAGCATGAGATGTGTGTATTGATAACATGATTAAAACCTTTATGGACGTAAAAGTCAAAGTAAAAATATCCTATATCCTGTATCGTTTTATGGATAAAAATGACTCAAAATGTAATTTATGAAATAATTGATATCTTAAACATCAGTTTTGTCTTTTCAACGGGAAAAATTCGATGTAATTTCAGGGCCCATTTTTAATATGGGTATAATTTATATACATGTAGGCCTATTGAACAATATCAGTCTTTATACATTTTATAATGTGATATGCATAAATTGCAAATTAATATATAAATTAATATAAAATTAATGTGCATGTATAAGGCAAGTAGGATGACAGTTTTTAGCCAATTAACTAAAAACTGCAGTGTATTTCTTTATATTAATAATGAGCAAGGCAGAAAAGACAAAAGACAGAACAATTTGGAGTAATTAATTGAAGAGTTGACAGGAAGTTATAGGAGTTAATGTTTGTTCAATTACACGGTTGACGATGAGAATGAATGCGAACACCACCTGGTTTGGTGGACTGTCATGAAACATGATGGATCATAAAAAAGAGTTATCCTAAAAATGCCTTCCACCCAAACTAATTACAAGACCTCTTCTGCATTGAAGCTGGCTTTCCCTTTAAAAGGAATTTTATCTTCTTCTTTTATTTCTTGCATAAAAGTGGAAAATTAAAGTTAACATACGGTATTGGCAACATAATTTGCTTCCTCCTCTTAATGATCAATTTTGCATTGTAGAAAAAATAAAAATAAAAAGTTCTCCTCTTTTTAATTTTTTTCTGTCAGTGTAGTTTTTAGCTGTGGGCCTACTATGGAGTGCAGCCTGTAGTGTAGAGGTGTATCTTACTGACTTGCTTTAAATACTGACTTTCTAACCTTTTATAATTTTATAATATAGTTACCCCTTTGGCTCTAAAATCATAATTGCAAGACTCTGAATTTGTAAAGCTATATAGTTAGTATAGACCCTACCGAATTCTGGCCACTCGTCCTTTATATTTAAATAAAAGTCTCCCCTCCATAAAGTACCACGGGGCAATTCGCAAAATAATACCATAACACAGGTGATATTTAAAGTGTGAATGGTTGTGGAATCGAACTAGAGAAATATCCCTCTGTCACTTAGAACTTAAAACCAACATGTCTGCCATTTCAATTGTTATCCATTCCAGATGAGTAAGAAAAAATGTAATGCTAATTTATTGCACATGCTGAGGAAGCCTGATTAGCTTTTTAAAATAGCTGAGTGGGAGGGTTTTCAATGAAATATTTTTTCACGGCAGTGAAATGATGCCACTTGCCCCCACATCTCATATTACTATTTAGCCCTTAAACCCGGCAAAGAGTCTACTCAGTGTAGGAATTTTTTAGCCTTTTTCATGATCAGGCCTAATCACAAAGTAAACATATCATCTGTATAGAAAACTATGCAGCAGGCGACTTACTTCAGAAAAAGTTCAATATAACTACATTGCATAAAACTAAGCCCATAGTTAATTGGTCAAATGTTTATTGACTCTTGTAATAACCCATGTGTAGGCCTATAAACTTGTATAATATTGGTGTTCATAAAAGCAGGACTATGAGACAAATATCCCTGACCCTGACAAAAGCTAGCAAGAGCAAATGGCTGTGTAATTTGTTTACTTTAGTGATAAGCCATCTTGCATACATGTACAATTTTCTTCGTACTTTATAGCCAAATTTGTTTCCTGTAGGTGGCTTAATAAAAAATTCCTTTAAAAAAGGAATGGGCGCCCAATGTGAGCTTGGTCGTGACGCGTGATGTGTTGAATTTCATGGTGTTTAGATTTGGTATTATTATCTCATGAAACCCGGTGACACCTCATTATAGAAATCAGACCTGTTGATAGGTTGTAAGAGGGATAGCCTTTTCCAGGCACGATTGGGCCATATATAAAGAAAGTTTTGCTACTTTGCGACGCAATAAAAACCCTAAATGCAAAATGAGATCCTGTAGGTGGCTTCCACGGTGGCTTAAAAACTAAATGCAAAATGAGGTTTTTAAAAAATATTGTTTTTCAGAGTCAAGACACATGTATCATTATTAAGCCTCATATCACTTATTTATTGTCGAATAAGTGCAGAGTAGGTTAGATATGAATATTAAATGTTAGACCAAAGTAGCTCAAAGTACATGTACTATACACCTGATCCGTGAACTTGTTTTTTTAAGACAAATTCTTGTTTGTGTAAAAACTGAAGCATCATATGTGTAAAAGAATATTTGAATATTAACTGTAGCCTACATCATATATAACGATTCGTGATACCCAATCATGCTTCAGTTTATGTGGTTTAATTTGGAAGCAGAGAATTTTATTTCAATTTTATATACGCCAAAATATTTTCTGAATAATAAACATTAACACTTACGTAGGTCCCCACTAAAGATTACTGTTTCGTCTTTATGGGAATTTTATCTTGTAATATCTGAAAGGACTTTGGGGACCTACGTGGACTTTTACTATAAATTGCAAAAATCCAGACAGTCTTACAAGAAAAATGGTAGGCTGACTAGGCTCCCTACCTTGCAGAGCATGTGCGTGCACGAAATCAATTGTGTATGTATCATAGGCCCCTCGTATTGTCTGTATGCGCCTGAGAACTTAATAATGGTAGCTCTACACATTAATGTTTTTAAGCAGATAAAATTCCAAAATATGGTACGTTTTCTGTCTTTGCTTGTCACATGGTATGTTGAAGTAATTGAAGTTGTGATTATATGTTCAAATTTTCAAGATGGCCCCAACAAGTCAGTTGGCTGAGCGGTAAAGGCGCTGGTAATATGTCGATACTGTATACATGATAGCGGTGCAGCGTGGGTTCGAGCCTCACCTCTGCCGAACTAAATTTTTTTTTTTTTAAATTTCATATTATGTTAGGGAAATGTGGCTGGGAGAATTTATGTATGACGAAGAGTGGTGTGGGTCTATAGGTTCATCCCCTGCAATGGTGATCCCCAGCTTGACTTGGGTCTTCACTCTTCATTCTAGCTTGTGCGAAGATTTTGTTTTTATAGGCCTGTACATTTTTTTAAACAGCATCACACTCACTCCCACAGCCCACACTCCCACACAGCACACACAACGCATGCGCATCATAGTAATACCGGTACGTAGTATAGACATATGATATCCCTATTAAATATTTTGAGCTCAAAATGTAGAAATATACACTTTGAGCTCATCTTATAATAATAGTTATACAACAGGGCAAGGAAAGAAATTGACAGGTGTCAATTATAAAAACCTTGAATATATTTACATAAACAAAGTCATGTAAAACGCAAGTGTGGACAACTCAGCTTGGTCGTGTTTACTCAAGAAAACTCAAGAAACTTGCAAATTTTAGAAAAGAAGTTGCATTGCGTTCGAAATACTAGCATTTGTGAGTCAAGTTATTTATTTTTGGTAACAATAAAAGGACCATTTCCTCTATCTTCCCAATCTGGGTGTTAAATTGATATACCTAGATTTGGAAGACGATTACTTTATTCATGTCGTATTTTATTCATGCATGTCGTATGTATACAGACGTTTAAACTTTAAAAAGTAACAGTCCCCAACGAATTTAGAAGTTTTTAGATATGAGCTCTTACTTCGCTTTGATCGTCCACTCCCCAATCAGGGAATTCCCTTTTAACAAAGGAGCACCTGCATAGTACATGGTACTGCAGCAATTAGCAAGCACCCTCGGCGCGACAAGATCGGACTCGTTCTACTTGCTGTGGCTTCATGTATTTATCATGTAGCCTATTATAAATCTATTTCATTCAAATACAGGTATATATTTAATATAAAAAACAACATTTGAGGCTTTAGGTATTTTAGTCTCAGCTCAAACCAAAGTAAGAAAGTTTTAATTCTTATGTACCGTAAACGTTCGCCTAATGGCGCACATGGGCTCCTTTGCCTTGGGGTAAATTTCATGTACAAAGAGAGAGCTACCTCCTCTAAAAATCACAACAAGAATTAAGGGTATGTGCCCTTATTTGCTGGTGGGATTTTTGAGGAGAGGCACTTTAAGTTTGTGTCTAAAATACCAGTTATATCAAGTGGGCCCATAGCGCCATTACTAAGCGAACGTTCTACGGTATATCCATTGACAATACACCAATATTCGAGTTGTAAAGTAGTGAAAAAGATCTAGGCCTCAAGAAAGAAAGAACAGGATGAAAGAATAATTAAGGACATAAAGAACGAATTTTGCCCTAATGAATTTTTAGAAAGAGCTGAAGCAAGAAACTGAGTTTCACAATACAATCCTTTTATAGTTCGAAATGTGTGCTGCCGACAGAGTAGGCGTCCCTTTGTGTGGTTCAGTTCATGGACCTAAAGACCCAGTTTAACAAAAATGTTAAAATTACGCCAATCAAACATTTTTAGGCCCAATATAGAAACTAGTAGGCCTATACATACCACACATTGTTATTGAAAACCCGTAAGGAGAACAGCAACCCTTCACAAAAGAGAAGCTTAATTTTAGTGGTTAGGCCTACCTAGGATACCAACACCAGTGGCGTGCGCAAAGGGGACAGGGGGATGTGCCCCCCCCCCCCCACTTTTGTCAAAAAGTTCGGGGAAATAATGCACCCAATCGGGGGGGGGGGGAACTGGGGAATTAGTTATTAAATTTTAAACCAGTCAGAGAATCGAGACCCCTGTCCCCGACTTTGAAAAGCGTACGTTACTACTAAACACATGCCTTGGTGGTTGTCCTATATTATACATGTAAAACATCATAGATGACTTGGAATAAATGCAGATAAAGCCAATAATTATAATGAAACCTTTAGAACAATAAACACCTATACAAGCCTAAAATAACTCTGAAAACCCTAACATGGAATTCCAGACTTTTTGGTAGTCAATTGAAAAATTCCAACTTATTTGTGTAATTTTAGATACCCTCTATAGAGGGCGATGGAATGCCAGATGTTTTTTTGTAAGTCAATTGAAAATTCCAACTTTTTAAAATTATTTTTAAAACCCTCTATACCCTCCATGGAATTCCAGACTTTTTGCTAGTCAATTGAAAAATTCCAACTTTTTATTTGGATATTTTTAGAAACCCTCTATAGAGGGCGATGGAATTCCAGATTTTTTTGGGTAAGTCAATTGAAAATTCCAACTTTTTTTTGACAATTTTTAAAAACCCTCTATATCCCTCCATGGATTTCCAGATTTTACATGCACTAAACAGGGCCGGAAATCCAGATTTCTTCCTCAAGTATGCTTTGGAATTCCAGACATTTTAGAAAAAAAAAATTTTGCCCTCTATAGGGGGGGTGCATGTTTTATCTGGAATAGCCCAATTCTATCCATAGCCGGACCAGTCACAACATTTAGGTGTTTTTCCAGCCATGGCTTAATTCTGAATTGTCACCTAATTTGGGTGTACTTTGTCTTGGGTCCAATCTCTATCATGGAAAGTTTGCTATATCTTTCTAAATAAGGTTGTAAGGGAACAAACCAAAAGATCGATGACGTTCTATAAACGACACTAGTTTCGTTTAGGGGGAGGGGTAAAATACTCGATTACGTTTGTACAAAAACATCGGTCTGAAGTATATATCATTATTATTATTATGTCAAAATTTTCAACATTTCATTATTACGTTTCTGGCAGGGAGGAGGGGTCGGCTGAGAAACGAAACTAGTTACGTTTATAGGACGTCATCGATCTTTTGGTTTGTTCCCTAAAAGCATCGAAACATCGCACTGCGCTGCGATGTGGAATAAGATTTGTAGGCGAGTAAACACAAATATGTTTAGCATTCCCACCCACTTCCTTTTATTTAAATATGCTTAAAAAAATCATCTTCGGAACTTTCAGTTTTACCTTTTCATGAAAATGGTTCATAAGTTCTATAGACTTACAACTGTATAGTTTATGAAACACTTCAAGAAGTTTTTTGATCAACAGAGGGGCCTAACCAAACAAAATCAAGCAGGAAAACCTAAACGAGTATTTTCTTAATCGACCTTATACCACATATTTCTAGACATAAAGATTAGCCCAGAGCATAATTTCAATACATTAAGGGAAGAGATATGAACGCTTGGACAGTATTTATTGTGGGACATTAGCGCACATCACACATCGAATTGCATTCTGAATACGAAGAATGTCCTTCTGATATCAACTAATAATGATTTTTTTAAATTCGCAATGTAATACACATTTTATGGCAAAACATTAAAAAATTATATTTTTGATATTTAACAGTACTCGAAATAAACTTTATAAATCTGATGATTTCTACCTAAAGTATTGTAGGTGGGATGAAAAGCCGACAATCAATTGAAAATTTTGACCTTTCATAATTGAAGATATTGTTTTTTTTTTCCAAAACACACACAAAAAATTAGGTCTTTTTGAAAATAAGTCCATATCTTCAATATGAAAAGTCACAATTTTCAATTGATCGTCGGCTTTTCCTCCCAGCTACATAGAATGTAAGACTATATCATTAAATTGATATAATTTACTTCCAGAACTGTTATATCTCCAAATTTTGAAAAATATCAAATTTTAAAATTTGTCATAAAATGAATATTATTTGATATCAGAAGAGCATTCTGGTTCAACAAACCTGTTAACATCATTTCTCAATTTGACTGGTCCTAATTGATGCGATAACATTAAAATTCAAAGATAACCTTCAATAATATGGTACCAAATGAAGACCGGGGCAAATACCCTACAATGTATTTTAAGGATCTTCAGAGGTAGCCAGCTTGGGTTCACCCCAAGAAACCGATCCACGGAGAGAGTTTTTCACGGCCCAAAGGGGCGGAACATATACAGCACTCAACGTGATGATATGTGTGTCTTGTGAGTAGGTCCAAATATTTTAACTCGAATATAGGCCTACCCGATGACCCCTTTCTTAAAACGTCATACGCGATTACCCCTTTCTTTTAGCTTCCCCTAATCCTATTAAATCCACAAAACAAATTACGTTCCCATATTATTAACATTTACGTAATCAAATATAACAATATTCACATACTGAATTTAAACATCCACGCCTAAACCCAGAACGTGCCATCATTTGAACAACGTCTGCGCCGACTGCGCCGACATAAAAACCCCGACCTATATCCAAACAACATAGCATACCAATCAGCTTCATCGGGAACAAATCGACCATTCCCATATATAAAATCACATTTTAACTACGACCACGCCCAAAGCACAAACTTGCCAATTGTAACTACGTCTGCGCCGACTACGCCGCCATAAAACCAGGATCTATACGTTGTCCAACTTACATGTACCAACAAAAAATTCAAACACTATCAAACACAAAGCAACATATTGATGGCCTACTCCTTCAACCCCATTGCGGACAAATTCCCTCGCAATACTGCATCCACGCCCCATTTATAAAATCGCCACTTTTAACCACGTCCACGTCCAAATGCTAAATCTGCCACTTTCAACTACGGCTGCGCCGACTGCGCCGACATAAAAATCAAGAACTATGTCCAACTGTACATGTACTGCCCACATTCACACACAATCAAACACAAACTAACATATTATAGTCATTTAAACTAATTTAACGTAAAGGAAACAAATCCCCCAACACTATGTCCCATTCATAAAATCACCAATTTTATCCACGTCCAAGCTCAAAGCCCTAAACCTGTTAATTTGCAACTACGTCTGCGCCGACTACGCCGACATAAAAACTAGACATAGAATTTGTCCAGGTATACGTGTAGTACCAAATATAATTCACATAGGCCTACTACCATACACAAACGTACCACATCTTGTACTCCTTCAACGGTAACGGGGACAAATCCCCCGCTAATCTACGTCCACGCCCAATTTATAAAATCCTCACTTTCAACTATGTCCACGCTTAAAGAAAAAACCTGTCAATTTTCAACAACGTCTGCGCCGACTGCGCCCACAAAAAAACCAAGACCTATACTTAGTCTCCAGAATACCACACTCACAACATTATCATACACAACTCATTACAACACAATCAACCACTCACGCACAAAACACCTGATTCCCATGCAATACTGCGACCACGCCCCAAAGAACAAACATGTCAATTTTTTGACTACGTCTGCGCCGACTGCGCCTTGTTAAAAACCGACACCTATTATACCGGGCACATACACTCCCGAGTAGTACATCTAGCAAAAAAAACACTATAAATTACAAACAAACAAACAGACTTCATTTTTTTCAACTGCGACTTAAATAATGCATCTACGCTGCATTGATTAACCCGCCAATTTAAACTGCGTCCACGTCAAACGCCAACTCTGTCGGTTTTTCAACTATGTCTGTGCCGACTGCGCCCACAAAAAAACCAAGACCTATACTTAGTTTCCAGGATACCATACTCAGAACATTACCATACACAAATCATTAAAACAGAATACCCCACTCAAGCACAAAACACCCTATTCCAATACATACAAACATGTTACAACTTTATACAACTATACCCCCGAGAGGGGTATTCTGTAGTTACTCCCACATTTCACCTTATAGATTTTGAAAATTGTCGCAATAAAATAGGCCCGAACTTATCCCAAATTATCCCCGAAAAAATATTTTTTTGCAGGTGAGGTTGGAGTCTTATTATTTTTATTCTCAGAGAGGATATGGGTTGATATTTTTAGCAGGGTACAATTTGTCTTGTTTTTTGACGTTGAAGTTCCAGATTCTGTTTTTTTATATGTTATTATTCATTTATTTATTTATACCCCGGGATTTATACCCTGTACGTGGGGAAAAGTACACACGGCAGCTACAGAGAAACCACGAAAAACTCCTGTGAAGTGCATGAAAATGCCCCGAAAATGTGCCAACCGAAACACCCGAACAGGAAGATAAAATAAAAAAAACAAAACCAGGCCCGTACGCAGGATTTCTTTTTGGGGGTGCTGATTTTGAAAAAGTGGACTTTTTCCAAAGGGGGGGAGGCGATTTCGTGAAAAGTGAACTTTTCCCCCAAAATTTGGACCTTTTTTGACCAAAAAGCCGTAAAAAACCTGATTTTTTTGCTCGCTACGCTCGCAAATTCATAAATTTTGGGACTTTTTGCGTACGGGCCTGAACAAAACCAAAAACCCACCAAATTTCCCGAAATAAGTTCCAAATTCTTTGTCCCCCGCTAAAATATATGAACACTCCCTTATGAAGTCTGCCCTCTTCCGGCTATTCTGGTAGTAGGCGTTGACAATTACCTTCATATTTTTGAAGTATGTTTGAACCCGATTTGTTCTCTATTCACATTTTTAACGTTGCAAGTAACATTTCAAGACCTCTATTTGTGACAGGTATTTATTATCTTGCTAGAGATGTGCCTAAAGTTGAAATTCAATATTTCGGATCGCAAAGATCGAGAGATATAAAGTTGTTGAATATCAGTTTAACACCATGGATCATATGGGCGTCTTATATGAACGATTACGATAACTAGGCAAAAATGGCTGGGATACAGGCAGGGGGATGACACTCACCTCATTTGCATGGCAAAATTACCCGTCTCCTCTGCAGCCAATTTGTTTTCGCTCCATCGAAATCAAGCTGGTCACGGAGGAGACTACCTTCCTTTGTGTTTGTTCATTTGTGTATGGAGAGCCCTTCTTGGAGTCCGTTTGGACTTAGGCTACGCTCTCAGCTAGAGTCCGACGCTGTATTGTACTAGAAACACCTTCTCTGTGAATTCGCTAGAGCAAGGAAAATAAAAACTGGTTTCATTACTATCTGTTTTAAAGTAGAAATTCACCTTCAGGCTTCAATATCTCTTCAGTTATGGTCATGATGGTAGCCTGATGGTGATCATCACAAATCTGAAGAAAATAAAAACAGATCATAGTGTCAGGAAACAGCAAAGGTGGGTAATCAAGAAAACGGACGTTAGTCCACTCGATCTCTATTTCTTTCTTTGTTTAACATGTAGGCCTATCTTGGACACACGCTTGGGTCATGGAGCAGACTGAAGCAAAATGATAGGCAAGTTACGCGCGTGACACAAAAATAAGGGTAGTTTTCTGAAACTGAACAAGTTGGAAGTAGGCCTATATTTTCAATGTTTTTAGTCCAAAAGTGGTAGCCTACATTTGTTGCATTTTTACTAGGCAAAAACTCTTTAGGAGGTAAATTCTAGGCCTATGCCTATAGGCCTATCACTACTGAGAGGAAGTTTTGGATTAGAAAACGGACATTTCGATGAGAAACGGCCACTGATGAGAATTTAATTTTCTCATTCTTCTTTTGGATGACAAAATAATAATGTTTATTTTGAGCTCAGCAGGGATTACCAATTTTCACCAGTTTTAATAAGACAATAACGATTGACACACACACCAGGAAGTTTCTCATCCAAAAGAATGAGAAAATTTAAATTCTCACCATTTTGGCCGTTTCTCATCAAAATGTCCGTTTTCTCATCCAAAACTTCCTTTAGTGTATTAAGTTAGCTTAGGCCTATTGATCCTAAATTTGCTGGTAGGGTAAAACTCGTTTTAGGGGTGTTTAAAAAGTCATGCGTTTAGGCCTACACTATCATACTTGAGTGCCCCCCCACCCCCGGTGAAATTTGGGACTCATTTGGTCACCGTCCTAAGCGTCCTTGCCCACACGAGTCGCCCAGGAGTAGGCCCTACCCGGCATTATTAATTATTAGTGCTTAGCCCCTAAATACAGTCGCGTATCGTGTTGTCAATTATCGGTACTTGTGTCCATGGATATGACCCTATGTATTAGTAGTCTTCATAGAATTCACACAGTCTATGCCATGTCATTTACGGATACAAAGAGGATAATAATGTTGAGGGCGCCCACAAAATCTTACACCGTCTTACACAATGTTCCAAGGCAAAGTTCAGTTTAATATTTACTCATCGTACAAATACAGACGTTTTATTATGTTATGATGTTGTCTGGATGGGTGGACAGTTGTCACACTGTGGAAAAACAACAACCGGGAATCCGCATTCATTTACAAATAGCATTAAATTAGTATCACATAGTGGCCTCCGTGCAGTGGAAAACCTTAATTCTTTCATCAAAAAGAAATGAAAATGGCCAAAAAAACCGGATCCACCTGTACGCCTATAAAATGGGCACAGAAATTTGTCTCAAATATGAATGAATTTTAAGAAACATACGGGATATGATGAACCAATGACCTGACGCCATGATAGCAGGCTCTATTAGTTGTTTTATATACAATGCATATACCGTGTTGTCATAATACCAATATTTGGCATAATATATAACGACTAATATTTAGTATTGTAAATATGCAGTTCATATGCACAAACGAACACTGATCTTTATGATATTCAGGTTGTTGTACATCTCATATAACATGTCATATAGGAGGTCATATGTGTTGACCTTCTCCTATTGTATTTGTTCATCTGTGTATGGAGAGGATTAGCGCCATTAAACGCCATTAAAACTCCATCAGTATTAGGGCGTAGTTCAGTGAACTCACCAGATTGCTATTCCAAGTACTTTGATAAATACAGATAATATGTATTGATGGGTCGAGGCGATTGCATTGAAAACCTAATACATTATTCATAACAGTTACGTAATCAATCGATAGTGCGGACACTTTTCATTTGCAAACCACCAAAATTCGTGATCTTTTAGCGTTGGAAAAGAAACCACGTGAATAGAGTGCCCTCTCAAGAATATCAACTCTCTGATACAGGTTGTGTAAATACTACATGAATATTCATGAACTATACAGATTCCATTCTTCTCTAATAATAAAGATGTCAATCACTCTCCCAGACGACAGTTGCTTGGCGCTTGTAAACAAATCGAATAATAGTGCTTGATAACAGCTAAAAAAATAGGCTAAAAACACATTTTCACACAATTTTTTCCGGATTTTTTTATTGCACATGATAAGTAGACATATTTTCTTACGTATAAGGTAATAATATATTTTTTCTGGAGGTAAAGCCCTTCAACACTTTGTTTAACCTTAATGTGTTTCTTTCCTTTGATCATTTTCGATTTTTATTTTCAGAGCATCAATATACCTACAATGGAGTTGATGACCAACTTCATAAAGTGTCACGCGGCTGTTCAATTGGTTACTTCGGTTGCGGTGCCTAGCCTCCAGTCCGCACTAGAAACATGGCATGAAGCAAAGAAACAAACATTACGTCCCTGTCTGACCCCTGAAAGATGTCCACTGAGGAAGAAACCTACCACAAAGAACAAGTTTTGCAGGTCATGCGTGGAGTGGGGCGAGGCAATCCAAGAAATATGTTTTCCAAAGACTTGGGAGATTTCTTGGAAGAATGTTTCTCCGTCCAATATATGTCAAGATCCTATTGAGCTATCCAAAGTTTTTGTGTTTCAAACACCATCCGAACTAGAGGACCACCATAAACAACAGCTACGTGATTTTGATTCTGGTAGCTTGCTCAAAATAATGATGTATTTCAGAGGATACCATAATGAAGATATGGATGTATACAATGCCTTAAAACAGGTATGCATATACGAATACACATCGGGTTGCATTTGGACATTTAGATGCCCCTGCGTGCGGACTGTGCGTGTACGCAGTGGCGTATAATATAGACCTTTTTCTGATGACGTCACCTAATCGATATTGGGGTCTGAGATGTAAACAAACAACACGTGCACTGCGTTTCTCACGTGTCCACGATGTAAAAACACCAAATACTGCGTATTTTCTCCTCTGTTTTGTCATATTTCACGTTAGCTTCCATAAAATAATTGTTTAAACGGGAACTGTATACTAGTTACCTTTGTTCCAGTTATAAAATACAAAAGATACGGAAAAACCGCGATGCTATTCAAAATTCAATCTTTGTTTTGTTTCACAATTTTGTTTACTTTTTACACCGTGGCGAACTATACGCGTACTGCGAGCTGGCAATTCCGCGCAGGACGCCTAGCGTGGCGCAAAGTTGATCGCTCGCGCCGGCGCGGTATTTGCGTTTGGGTGCTAATGACTCGAATGCTGGACCCCAATATCGATTGATTGGTGACGTGTGAGAAAAAGGTCTATAGATCGAGATTTTGAAGTCAAATCTAATGTGAAACGTACCAGCGCCACGTACATGAGAACCTTAGGGACTGTCCAGCAAACACAGAAATGTTCTTTGTTATTTTCAAAACGTTTTAATAACATTTAAATGTCGGGTTATATAAAGGTCATGGAAACATTTTTAAAACATTATTGCAAATATTTTGGTCAAACATTTTTCGCAAAACAATTTTTCAACCCCAAAATAACATTTTGTTTATAATGTTTTGTATCAAGTTTTCAAAAATGTTTTTGGAATGTTATTAAAACGTTTTTATACCCTTTCTATAACCAGACATTTAAACGTTTTCTGTAAAACATTTTGTGTTTGCTGGGCTGTTGGGGGATTCTGATTGGGGGGAGGTCTTGAGGGGGAATCTGAATTTTTTACTTGAACCGTGAGGGGGAATGTTAAGTTTCAAATGGAGAAAAAAGGGACAACAAGTGAACACTTTTGGTGCCATCACGTGACATTTAGTTTAAAACAAGCATTTTGACTGTTTTGTAGTGAATCAAGGCCCGATGCCATTGCTACCATTCATTCTACAGTTCATTCTTAAAAATATCAAACTCACTCGATAGTATCGACCATAAGGTATATTCGAGCCTAATTTGGACACCTTCCGGATATATTCTCTTCATATACCTTGTAATATTAATACATTTTCGCTATAATGCCCATATTTGGCAAACAGGCCAATGGTGCTAATTCTCGCTATTCGCATAGACATACCACCTAGACCTGTAACTGCCCATCACTAACCATGGCAGTAGGTGAAGCCACGTATCCAAGGTGATTTTGGTCGGGTGGTCGGACGCGGAGAAATAAGCGTTCATGTCTGGAACGAAAAACGCGATCGTTTGCGTGATTGCTGCGCCGTTATCGCCCGCGTCAAACGCAAAATGTTCTGTAGACGCGAACATGTCTGCTTGTTTGCGTCCGGGTTTCGTCCTTGTCAAAATCGTTGCTAAGCAGTGTTGACTTCACTACGCAAACCAAAGTTATAGGTCTAGGTTCTTGTTTGTCTGGGATTTTTAGTTTGTCAATAAGGGGCCGCCAGCACGCAAATCGATGTATCAGGGAAAAATTGATGTACATTTCAAATCACATTAAGTATTATTGAGTATCGAATATGTAACACCTTTATTTTGACAAACTAAAAAATATTGTCACGTTTAGTTTGTCAATATAACGGTATTATTCGTAATCGATAGAGAAAAACTTAATTGTCACATTTTCCCACGATACATCACGATTTTTCCCATGATACATCGCAAACCGCTGGCGGCGCCCTTATTGCGAATAGCGAGAATTACACATGAGCAAGGAAACTGGTTATTTGCATAATAAATACACTATTATTATAATTTTCTATCGCATTGTGTATAAATGATATGTCTAATTGTATTGGCTGTGGACAGCGAGATGTAAATTGGGTGATAATGTCACAGCTCATTATAGTTTGTCACTTGGTGTATGGCAACTTGTTGTTATGTAATTCTTAGGTTCGACTACCCAGTGACTCCCCTTTCTTTTAGAACTGTATCATCAAAATGCCATAAAATAATGCGGAAAAATTCTCTTATTTCAGAAACTTCGTATTGTAAATTTTGCAAACTTAAAAAAAAAAATATAATTTTGTTCCATGGGAAATTTTTAACCGATTACTTCTCAAAAATGTATACCAAACGACCCACTGTTTTCAAAATTTTGTACCCGATACCTTCATTCTGTTATATCCAATGACATGGTTAATTGGCAACATACTTTAAACCTGTTAAAACCTGAGCTGACAGTGACTGAAAATAATACTTTGAGCGATATTTTTGTTATGATTTATAATTGTTAATAACATATTGACAAGAAATAATTTATGCATTAAAATGTATAATATTTGTATTTATACTTTTATATTCAATGCCATATTCTTCACCTAATTTTAAAGGTGTTCCAAATTCGGAATGAACTTTGCCATTTGAAAATGAAGGACCAGTTTCGGATAGAGGACTCGACAATGGACGAATATTTTCAAGATATTCAGACTCTCATAGAAAGCCTGACGCGTGTCAACAAGATTTCACATGAAGATGGTGACGTCAAATCCCGCCTTAACCAGGTACACCGTTTTGTAATGTATATATATACACGCATATATGTAGCTCCCCAAACCACTACCATACCTACTAACACAATGAAAACGTTCCCGAAAACCGTAACCCATCTACCCACATCACAAGGTCCTCCCTTATCAGAACCACATCCCTACACACCCCAGGCCCCTCCCCCATTAATAGCATCCGATACACACCCACAAACTCATCTGACACATTGCTTCAAAATGGTACTTCTAAAATAACAACACCGTGATATCAATACCGAATTGATAAAAGCACATTTTACCATGTTTAATTTGATCTCCGTCTGTGCCTCATTATATAATACAGATACGAAAGTCTTTGCCTACATCTGAGGCAACAGAAAACGCTAAAGCTCCACTGACGCAAACCATGAAGGAATTCTTAGCAGATGAATTTCAAGGAATTGCTGCTTGCGAAGATGAAGTCCTTAAACAGCTTAAAGAAGAAAGAGAAGAGAATAAACGGAGAGAAATTGCTTTCGGAGAAATGATAGAAGAGAAAGTTAAACCAATAAAAAGTTGATGTCACAAATTCCAGCAACAGAAATTGCACAGCCGAAGGAAAGCAGAGGTACGCAGATATCAAATTGTTCAAGTATAAAATGTTAGATATGGGTAGATTAAGGAATCGGATAGCAACGTTTGTGTGGAAGATACTGCATTCTGAATACGAGTAATATCCTTCTGATATCATATAATTTTGATTTTTTGAAATTCTTTATAAATCTAATGATATGTACTTAAAGTGTATGTAGCTGGGAGGAAAAGCCGACCTTCAATTGATCATTTTCACCTTTCATATTGAAGATATAGATTTCTTTCTTAAAAAGACCTACATTTTTTGTTGTTTGTGGGGAAAAAAATCAAAATGCAATTCGATATGTCTGATGTGCTCTTAGATCCCACAAAAATACGCAAAAACGTCGCTTAAACGAGCCCTTAATAAAGCCCTTAATAAAGAGTGAATATTATTCAACAGCCATATGTTCTACTTTAATCATGTATACAATTATTTTTGCCTTTTAGGGAGCCAAACAGACTCCTGCGGAGAAAGTGATCTCAAAGGTTGCCGAGATGCATTGGTAGATTACTATACCAGAACGTACGGTAAAATAAAGAAATATCCGTGGAGCTCTTCGTACTCTGAAATGATTCCACTAGGCGAAGTTTTTACAAATATTTCTATGCTTATAGAAAAACCCGGACTTTGTCAATCGGCAAAAGAACCTTTGCAGGCATACGAAGAAATGTTTACCAGACGGTCGAACGAAAATAAACCATTTACAAGAATGATTCTTAAAGGGAGACCTGGATGTGGGAAAACCACAGTAGTGGAGAAAATTGCATATGATTGGGCTGTTTCAAATTTAAACCCTGAACAGATGGATGAAAATCGTAAACCAAATAAAAACACGGCTACAGGGGCACATCAATCTCCGTGGGACTTCATTGATTTGCTCTTTTTGCTCAAGATTCGATGGATTGACAAGGATGCAGAACTTGTGGATGTCATATTTGCTCATGAACTCCTTCCGGAAGACTCAAACTTCTCACCCGAATCTCTACTTCAAATCATAAAGGCAAATGAACATCGTGTTTGTATCATTATCGATGGATATGATGAAAGTCGAATAAATTATATGAGTGAAGATCAATCTGGTTCTTTATCAAAACTACTTAAAAATTTAGTTTGAGAAAATGCCGTGTTTTAGTAACAACACGGCCTAACAATCTCACAGATTTTTCCAAGAAATGTAAAGACTATACTGTTTTCGAGATCACTGGCTTTTCGGAGAGCCAAGTGAATACGTATATAAGTAAAGTCTTCAAAGATTCACAGAGTCTGGCGAAAAGTTTGATAAGCTATTTAAAATCAAACCATTTTAACCCTGGTATAGCAAGTGTTCCATTAGTAACACAACTACTTTGTCATTATTGGCAAGGACTTGAAAGTGAGGGCGAGCCTCCGACCATGAGCACAATGACAGAACTCTATTGCGATCTTTCCGACTATATGATAGAACATTATTTTGCCAAACAACCGATAAAAGAAAGTGAAAAGGATCAAACGAAACAAGTGATACGAGTTACGCAATTGTTGTTAGGAAGAATCTCCCTCAAATGTCTCTGGCCTCCTAACAATCAGTTAGTATTTTCTTCAGAAGAGTTAGCATCATCTTCTGGATCTGATGACTTTAACCCATCACTGGCTTGTCAACTTGGCTTTCTACTAAAGGACGAAGCGTCTTCTTCTGGGGGGAAAGACAACCACTCCAGACGACGTCAAACATTAGTATCGAGTCTGAAAAAGAAAGTTTGTTACGAGTTCTTCCATAAGACGTTTCAAGAATATTGCGCTGGCGTATACCTAGCTGACTTAGCAGATACTGAGCAAAAGATGTTCCATGCATATTTACGTCAGTTACGTAACATTTTTGATATTTTACACGTTCGTCTGATATTGCTGTTTGCTTGTGGAATAACAATCAATCCTGTTTCAGCATTAAATATTTGTAAGTATCTAATGCGCATCTTCGACGAAGAAATGAAGCCTGAGATAAAACAATTCCAAAAAGTAAGCCTAGACATAAGCAAGTATGAGCGATTTCAAGAGTTTTTGAATTTACTTTTACTTTGCCTATACGAAGGTAGAATCAAACAGTGTGAAGCATTTCTGCCACTTTTTCCCGATGGAGAAATGGTATTTTATGGGACCACATCTGAAACTGCAATGGCTGTCAATCATTTTGTGCAGAACGCCCCTCCTGATTTCGTTAAGTCTTTACGCATTACGGGACCTCCAAAATTTGGCCGTTGGGTAAGTACATCGGAATATAATGAAATGTTGACTTCAGTCAGGTTTCGAAATGAACTTGCAGACATATCTGAAAAGCCATTAGAGGTACAAGATGAACTTATTACACGTCATTCAACGAAGTATCCCATCGTTAAAGAAATGGAAAAAGATGCTGGCCCGTCGTACGCTCTTGCACAAGTATCACTGTGGCACATATTTGAAGAATGGCAAGCGGTTGAGGAAGGATCATTAGAGCATTTTTGTGACTGTTTAAGACGAACTACATCAATTCATATCTTGCAAATTCAAGACATCAACTTGTCTGCACAGATTGATTGTATCTGTTCAATCATACGAGACAATTGCCTACCGTTGTTAACGTACCTTGATTTGCGAAACACGGAGATGATTGATGACCATTTCATCGAGCTTTCGCGAATTCTTCACCATTTACGAAACCTCAAGATATTAAACCTATCCCTAAATCACGGAGGGAAAGGTATTGCGGACTTGGCGATGTCAATGGGCAGATTGCAATTAGCCTTAGAAACAATCGAGATTAGGGATAACAAAGCTCCAACAGAGAGTACCAAGGAATTGTGGGAGATGATTCCTTCCTTACGTAATCTTAAAACACTGTTTGCTTATGACAATAGTGTCGATGATAACGGATTACGGGTACTCATCACGAACGTCCCTCAAACTGAAGCCCTGACAAGTTTGTCTCTCGATCTCGACCAGATAACATTGAAAGCAGAGAAGGACAGCAATGGATTATTGGAATTTTTTAAGGCGGCTACCCAAAGTCATCTGCAAAATTTATCGGTACAGAACATTAACGCACATCATGAGGATGTTTTAAAATGTCTCTCATCTCAATTACCAAAAATGAAATCATTCAAATGGATTATTGTAGGTGCACGTGAAGCAACTGACGAAGAAGTGTCCCAAGAAGTGTTTAGTGATCTTATTGGTAACCTGAAAACGTCTAGTTTGGTCAACTTTGGTTTGCTGAATATCCGTTTAAGTGCTAGCCAGTTGCAGGAGATACTCTTTTTATTCCGGGAAAGAAAGTGTGAAAACTTTGGGTGAGTAAACTCAACTGTTTATTAATTACGTTAATATTCTAGTCAAACAGTAACCCAACTGTCTAATAAAAATTACGCTTGTTTTATTCTTGTCAAAAAGTAACAGTAAATTATTCAAACATGACTTGCTTAGGACCAACGAATAGACGACGCGCTAGTTGAGCAAAAAGGCAACTAGTCATCAGGACAGGCTGCTCCTAAAAGTAGATCTGACCATCTTTGTTATGTCATTGTATGTGTAACCAGATGAAACACAAGTAATTTGTTCCGGGAATCTGTTCTTCCTTGAGGAATTGTCTTCATGCCTAGTTACAAGTGACGTAACGGTCAAAATATCCAGACTAGCTGCATGGTTAGAATACTAGCACGTCTGGTAACAAAATAGTCTGTTTCGGACGTACGGACGGGCGCTTAGGCTTACACACTGGATACATAATGTTGGCAGTTAGTGAGTTAAAACCGTGATCATTAATGAAGAAAAATATTAGTAAATACAAAGTAATATAAAGTAAGTCATGACAAATGAAACATCGGTATTTTCTCTTTTCTTTTTTTTTTACTCTAGGCGGTGTGCACCGCCAAGGTTCGTCTCGGAATATGAATTTTTCAGATTGATGTGAAAGTAACATTTAACTCCAATGTATATTCGAACTGCAAACGTTGCAACGCGACATGTGGAAAACATTTCCCAAACACGACGCATTGAACGCCTTGGAATCTCATTGATCAGTTTTACACCAGAGAGTTTACACGTCGTCAAATTTATGTCACTCGTACAACTTTGAAGTATAATCTTGCTCATATGATAGGTCATTAAAAGCTTTGACTTATATGTGAGCTGGTTAGTGATTATCACAATGACTGACGGTGAAGCTCAGAAGATGTGGAAGATGCTTCTACGTTATTTATAAACACGTATTTATAAATACGCACGTGACTACCTCCGCGCTGCCATAACAGCTTCTACACAGCTGGTGGTCTTCTTGTACATTTGAATGCAACTGTCAATATAAGTGGGGACAACTGCATCGCAGTCCTGCTTCCTGAAGATATTGTGTGAAAGGTGGAAATTGCACCATTTTTGGAGAAAGCAGCGCAAGGAGTTAAGTTTGGAGAAAGCAGCGCAAGGAGTTAAGTTTGGAGAAAGCAGCCCAAGGGGATAATCCTTTGGAGAAAGCAGCACCATATTTGTGTGAGGATTTTATACGCAAGGATATGCAAGTGTACAAAAAGCTCTATGATCACCTACAAGAAGACTGCTGGTTAAGTACTGAGTAGTTAAAATATTATTGTGATTGTGTGATTATTTTTGTATATATGAATTTGTTGTCATATATTTGTACCAATCATATCTTTCAATTAAAGACTTCAAACAGTGTATGTGTGTTGTGCATTCGTGTGAATTTGGGTAAGAGGTGATTTTGGCCTTGAGTCAGTACGGCTCGTAACAACTAGTTCACCTACCTGGGATCTACTATCTCCTCAGATGCCAAGCTGGACAAAGAGATTGACAGCAGATTGGCTAAAGCAAACAGCGCCTTTGGCAGACTGTACAAACGAGTGTAGAACAACAAGCACCTGAATAACAAGCACTGGAGTGACTTCATTACCAACGTCGAAGTCCTTGAGCAAGCAGACATCCTCAGCACTGAGACTATATGACACAACTACGATGGGCAGGACATGTGCATAGAATGGAAGACCACCGCCTACCGAAGATAATTCTGTATGACGAGCTGTCATCGGGGCGACAAAATGTAGGGGCACCTCTAAAAGGTACAAAAACTGCCTTACATCATCCTTGAAAGCCTGCAACATAGACCCCAGTCACTAGTCTACCCTGGCTGCTGACCGTATTGTTTGGAGACATACCAATCAGCAAGCTGTCTCTGCCTTTGAAGTTACGAGAAGAACCCAGATAAGGGACGCACCATTAGATTCTCAGGGGGGGGCATGGGAGTTTGGGTCAGGCAGAATTTTTTTTTCGCCGCCAAAGGCGGTGGAATTTTTTTTTTTTCGCCTCCGAGAGCACCAAAAAAATTTTTTTCGCCGCCTTCGGCGGCGAAGTATTTTTTTTTTTCAATTTTAATTTTTATACAAAGTTGGGTGGGTGAAATTTTTTTTTTGTACTCATCAGTGAGGCAAATTTTTTTTTTTTCGTCTCACTAGTGGGCAAAGTTTTTTTTTCGTCTCACTAGTGGGCGAAGTTGTTTTTTTCAAAAAACTCCCATGCCCCCCCCCTGGAAATCTAATGGTGCGCCCCTAAGACAAGAGAAAGAGACGGAAAGAGAGCAGCATTAGGAATCCCACCACTGCAGATGAGACTTTTATCTGCAATTATTGCAGTCGGACCTGCCTATTGCGCATCAGCCTCGTCAGTCACCAGCGAGCCCGTCGCGGCAAACATGGACAACAGCCTTTAGATCTTCGTTAGCGAAGCCAAGCCGAGAGAGACTCCCGGAGTCATGCACTTCTATTGACTGATTTGTCTCTATGGGTAATTTTGACCACGGCTTTGTTCCAGTCTGTGTCCTTACTTATTCTCTAAATAGTCAACGGGTTGAAGTCACAGCTAGCTTGATTGAAGAATTAAAATTAAAATTCATACACTCCTAGATAGTGAGAACCAATCAGAGCAAGCGTTAATAAAATACGAGGCATGCATTAATGCTGTACAATTGTGCGAGCGCGCACTCCGCGTAGTACGCGCAGTGCTTTTGGACGCGTTCGTTTTTCTCGCGGGTTGATGCATTTACATATGCTTGCATTTTCCAACATTTTTAGTAACAATTTTGTTATAAAAATAGCAAAAATCACGAGATTTTTTTCTCGTGTATGAAATAGGTTAAAAAATGCATATCACTTGTTGCTCGAGAAATTATACAAAATAATGCACTTGTACTGAGACGTTGATGCGTCTTATGCACTCCCCATTCAGGGCTTGTGCGTTAGACGCATCAACATCCCAGTATACGTGCATTATTTTGTACAATTTCACTACCAACAAGTGACACGCATGTATTATATGAACCTGTAATTAATTTCAATTAAAATTGCTTAATTAATGATTGCTTAATGGCATGGGTAGTATATTGGATTAATGATTGATTGATTGATTATTGGTGATTGATAGATACCCGTAGATTTATAAATTAATCATTGATTGAATGATTATTTCAAGTAAATAATTCAGTTCAAACATTGAAACAGCTTAGTACCATTTAAGTAATTTCACACGTTAAAGAGGGAAAAGAACCACACCGTACAGCAATTCAAGTTTTTTCATGACAAGAAAGGTCATTATTCTTTTAATCGTCATTTTCTTGTTTGCGTCTACATGTGCTTAAGGGCTGGGGTATGAACGTTTGGACAGTATTTATTTTGGGACATCAGAGCACATCAGACATATCGAATTGCATTCTGAATACAAAGAATGTCATTCTGATATCAAATAATTTTGATTTTTTGAAATTCGCAATTTAATACACATTTTATGGCAAATCATTAAAAATTGATATTTAACAGTACTTGAAGTAAACTTTATAAATCTGATGATTTATACTTACAGTGTATGTAGGTGGAATGAAAAGCCGACGATCAATTGAAAATTTTGACCTTTCGTATTGAAGATATGGATTTTTTTTTTCCCAAAACACCAAAAAAAAATTAGGTCTGTGTTTTGGGGGAAAAATCCATATCTTCAATATGAAAGGTCAAAATTTTCAATTGACCGTCGGCTTTTCCTCCCTGCTACATACACTTTAAGAATATATCATTAGATTTATATAATTTACTTCGAGGACTGTTATATATCAAAATTTGTCATAAAATTTGTATTATATTGTGATTTTAAAAAATGAAAATTATTTGATATCAGAAAGACATGCTTCGTATTCAGAATGCAATTCGATAGGTCTGAGGTGCTCTCATGTCCCACAAAAATACTGTCGAAACGCAATAAACGCTCATTTTGGATCCCTTAAAAAGAACATTAATTTACTATGTGAAATAATTATAGCAATTGTAGAACTCTTAATCTTAAACGTTTATCTTAAGACTTTGCTGGTAGACCTGTGCTGTCGTCACGCCGATGCGCACGTCGTTACTGCGCATTTCATGGCTTTGATATGCGCAGTAACGATGTTCACTAAACGATGTGCACATCGGCGTGGCGTCACATGACATCTAACGGCAAAGGCTTATGGGATTTACTGAAAATGAAAAGGTCGATTGAACATTTTCAATGTTCAAAAGAAGTAAATCAATATTAATGCATACAATTTAGTGTAAGAAGGCAACAAAAGAAGCGAATAATAATAATAATGTCGTAAAGAATATTGATTTTATTACAATTTTCGGGCCTCGCCCTTCGTCAGGTGACAAAAATAGTGCAACACTATTTTTGTCACCTGACGAAGGGCGAGGCCCGAAAATTCGTGTAATAAAATAAATATTCTTTTACGACATTATTATTATTATTCGCTTCTTTGCTTCCTTCATCAAATGTCGACGCAGTTAATTTTCTATTTTCCAATTTAAGTGTAATATGTAAATGTTTATTTCTAAAATTTGAACTAAGATTTTTTTTTTAATTTTAATTGATTTTTCCTTTGAAATTCTTTCACACACATACTTCCTGAATAACACCCGATTATCAGGCTGCTGATATGTCCAAATATACACTAAGCCAAAAAAGAAACTTATAATTTTTCACAAGGTCATATCTTAAAATCCTGTCTATCAAAATTAACCAAAATTACACACAGGATTGCCTCAATACTCTACTCTAAACACATATCACAAACTATGCAGTTGTCCAACTGACACAACAGCAAAATGCACTGACATGCAACACCTTCCTGAACCACATTCACAGCGCAACAGATTTCTTTGGCTGGGTTCCAATTATTCGCCTGTGAATGTGATCCTGGAAGCTGTTCCGTGTCAGTGCATTTTACTGTTGTGTCAGTTGGACAACTGCTTGGTTACTGACATGTGTTTAGAGTAGAGTATTGAAGTAATCATGTGTGTAATTTTTGTTCATGTACAGGCGAATAATTGGAACCCAGCCAAAGAAATCTGTTGCGCTGTGAATGTGGTCCAGGAAGGTATTGCATGTCAGTGCATTTTGCTGTTGTGTCAGGTGGACAACTGTTTGGTTACTGACCAGTGTTTAGAGTAGAGTATTGAAGTAATCCTGTGTGCAATTTTTGTTCATTTTTATGGAGAGGATTTTAAGATAGGACCTTGTGAAAAATTATAAGTTTCTTTTTTGGCTTAGTACAGAGCTAGGCAGGATACAATATCTTTAGATTTGGAACATTATAACTTGACCATTTAATTTTTTCGTCTCTTATGACTTCTAGATTTTGATATTTGCAGAAAATATACATTTGAAGAAACCAGTTTTTACACAGTAACCATGGTAACGCATAGGGTAATGCATTTGTGGTGTACACTCTTTTACATTTTTATTAACTAGGATGCATAGCACCTATACTTTCAAGTTATACTCCCTCTAATTAAGATACAAAATACTAGTTTGCGTCTGACGACGCCTGTCAATCAAATTCAAAAACGATTTGTTAAATTTTTTGAACGCAGCTCTAGAACAGCGTGCCTTATTGTTAATTTTTCACCTTCAAACATACAAACTATCATGTCAACAATACCTTAAAAAGTTGCTTTTTGCCTCGTAAAAGGTGCACTCCTGAAACAGGGCATATCATAGTTAATTTACACGCACAAATAATTTCACTAAAAGTCACCATTTTACAGTTTAAAATAAGATCTGGCATTAAAATTCGCTTTGTAAATTACAAATTTACTGCACTGCACATCAAGCAATTCTGTCTATACAAAACTTTTTCCGTCGATCGATCAACACATAAGTATCATATTTTTTTTCAAAATACACGGTGCAAATTCCACTATAAATACAAAAAGCTTTTACTTACAAGCTGTATCAAAATGATTGGTACCCATCAGTTTTCATTGATAATGGATGATTCTGACACATCAAAATTCAAACCAAATAATTTGAAGATTAATAATGTAGTCATAAATAACATTCTGGACATTTCATGTGTTTTCAATGTTGCATTTGGAACAGGCAGGCTTTTCAGTAAATTGATAGATACTCAATCATTTTGATATAGCCTGCAGAATCATAAAAATGTAAGTCATACATCAAATTGCAGATTCATGTTGGAGCGCGGGAAATAAGGCAAAGAAAAATCTAGGAAATCTAGGGCATTTGTTGTGTTTAATTTGAGCAAAATTGTTATAATTATGATCATGTTACTACTAGAATTTGAAAGCATCGGGCTTTAGCATCGAATGTGAAGCTATCGGTGAGCAAATTAAATGCTAGATTTCATGCGCAACAAGGATCACCATCGTGATAAGTTTATATGACATAGTACTCGCTTAAAATTGTGTCATGCATTATCCGACAAATTTGAAATAGCTAACCCGGCCACACTGATATATACCTTCTTCAAAGTAGCATTATCTGAAGTTTGTGAATTCATAGGTTCAACAAAGTGAAGATATCTTACTCTTCCCACAATGCAATTCTCCCATTTTAATTTCCTGTACCAATTTGCTCTCTAGTGCAACATCGGTCGACAGTGACAAAATCAACCTCAATAGTCAGAGCACATCCAGATGTTGCAAAATATGTTCATTTCTTAACTATCTATCTTTAATTTTTCTCGAATTGAAAACAAAGTGATATATCTTGCGCCAAGGGATCTGGGAAGGGTAAAATATCTTCTTTTGGTTCTTGTTGCGACATCTGTTCCTGATGGTGTAAATGGTTTATGATGGGGTTGCTCAGCTAGACGTATCTATTGACTTGGTCTTGTTGGAGGTCGTTACTCTGAGTTGGTAGCTGTTTCTGTTAGCTCTTGTTCTGCCGAATGATCTTGTGGAGGAACTTCTGAACTTGACTGGAGGTTTGACTGTTGGTGGCTGATGGAATGTTGTCACTGGTTAAGCAAAACTTGGATTTTTGTTTGCTTCAAAGGTTGAAAGTCTAAGATCTTAGAATTCTGTTTTTCCTAAGCGTTTCACAGTTAAGTAATGATGTTTAAGTATGGGATAAGTACGGGAAGATCTCTATCAGCTTTCTGGTTATAGTAATAGTTCCATTTTTATGTTGCCTTTTCTTTTTCAAATGAATGCTTGACTTATTTTGGATTTACTGGTCTTGACTGTAGTTGTTTTTCAATCAAACAATTTGCACACAGCGCAAGCGTACTCGGTGCCCCAGCCAGGAAAGGTTCCAACCTACCGAAAGAGAAAGTACATGCTTGGGCATGATACTAACTCGATCTATCCAACCGGGGATGGCACCTCACGTGTTCATGCAAAAGCTCGGTAGTGCAGTATGTATTGGGAATATAGAGTTTGCTATTATCTGTATACATGAAACTGAACCATTTAATTCGCCAATAAATGTCAACCGATGTTCCCGGCTGATGCCATGGCTTTTAATTATTTCCTGGAACTATGGCATGGACTCGATTGGTATGAAAGAGGGTTCATATTACAAAATAGCTTTCCATAGACTTTGTGTACAAAATAGGGCCCGCGTTCCGGCTCTAAGTCAAGTTTCCCTTTGATATACAAATTTGATATCATTTTAATCTGGTCAAAATTCTGCATAACATATCTGAAAATGACTTCACATTTCTACTTTTCTACAGGTTTGTCAATAATCATATTTGCACTTGCTTCTAGAACATCACAGCTCTACCTTCCCTTGGAAATACGCTGCTTCAGTTTGAAATTGGACTCCAACGTTGTCTGCAAATTGTTTGTCAGAATCACTGAAGTCCGTAGGACGACCAGCTGCGTCTCCAACATAAACAGCACTTGCTTTATCGACCATCTCAAACTGGTTCAGTTTACACGTGTAGTAGTCCCACATTCCTGTCTTTGGTTTCCGGTATTTGTTGTCGAGAATGGATGCCATTGCGTACATTGGAATGTCCACTTGAGACACGATTTGTTCTATTTTATCCATCCATTCAGTTTTGCTCTGTGCTCCCGATTCAATACCATTCTGGTTGCTCATGATAACGTTATTGATTTTATTCTTGTGGTTTGCTTGCAGTTTTGCGACTACTCCATCGTATTTAAACACCCAGTCGTTCTCATCCTGAGGGAATGTGTAACCACTCTTTGTTTCTATAAGTGTACCGTCCAGATCAAAACTAGCAAGTTTTGTACTCGTACGCATTCCATTGGCTTCATAATACAACAGTCCATCAGACGTTTCAGACCACCAGCCACGTTGACTATTCAGTGGTGGGTATTGACGGGACAGTCGTCGACCTGATGAAGCATATACGTCTTCGAGGAAATATTCAGCAGCAAACTTCCAATCTGCGCCCGGATATGATTTCATCGACGCCGATCTGAAATAGACCGATGATTTATTGTAGTGGCGGGATGCGACCTTCTTAATCGCAGTATAATCAGTTGTGTTCATTGAATCTCCATCGGTATAGACAAATTCCCTTGCAGAATCGTCAAAACTCACCAGTTTAGAGCATATTTCTGGGTCGCAGTTGAGTTTAAAGCAGTTAGTTGTCCCAGGTATTTTCGGCCCTTTCCATGTACCAACCTTTGTCCAAAGTTCATCAGGTGTGGCCGATTTGTAAGCTTGACACCAAACTATATAGATGTAAGACGACTCATAATGCAAGGGTTTGGACTCTTGATCTCCATCTGCAACATTTTCTGTGGTAAATAGTGGAATGCCCTCTGACGAGCAATCATCTTTAGTATCGCTATCCAGAGTTGCTTTCGCAACAAAATTCGCCACTTCTTTGTCGTCAAATTCTCCATTACAGGTGAGAGACCATTCATATAGTACAGCAGACGTGTCCTTGCCAGTTGATATCCACTGACTAGTAACTGAGACATCAATGCATTGTGTGCCGGCTTTTATCGTTGAAATATCTACCAAACGTTCATAATCTTGTCCATCTTCAACAGGAACGAAAAGATCCTTACGCACTGCAACCTTTACATACTTTAGGTATTGATATTTGAGCATATCAGCGAGTTTTTCACCCATCGCATAGAGCGTAGCAGCAGGATTTCCGTCCGTTTGAGTGGCAAATGCCGACGTATCACAAACTCTCAATTTTGACACTCCTCGCACTTGTAAGTACTCATCTGCGCACTCAGGCATTTTACACGTACAAGCCGGGTGCAATGCGGACACATACATTCCTCTGAACCAAGCATCCAACTCTTCATCTGTATCTAAATCTTTTCCAGGTGCAACTTCATCTACAACTAATTTCTTTAAGTTTTCATGAACATCATTACCAAAAAACATGTCTCTTAGTAGACGAATTTGATCTCTCATAAGCTTTGCTCCTTCTTGAAACTCTGGGGTCTGTACACCATCTACTGTATATGACCATCCATAATCTACTGAAGGTTTATCAAGAATGCTAGAGGTACTAGCGGTTACAGTGCCTCTGTATTCTGGCCATTGGTTAATTATACGAATAGTCCCTTCAAGGTTTTCTTCTTTATCGTCATATTCGTGCTCTCCATCAAATTCGTACTCGTTCAGTTCTATTTCCGCATCAGATGTGCACAGAGAACCTGTTTCATCGAAGAGTTTTGAGTTTCCCATCACATACAGCTGGATGTCTGACATCACTTTTGGTCCTCGAGTGTTGTTAGATCGATAATGTAGTATCCAAGAAAATGGACCATTGATGCTGTCCAAATAGCTTGTTTTGTGGATTTTGCCATCGACATTGACATACGGAGTTCCACCTGGCTTAACGGAACAGCATAAGTCATCGGACTCTGGACTTAGCTTCAAAACATATGGCACCGATATGTGATCCCATAAGTGTTGACCAACATCAGCTACTACCAGCTACTATTATCATTGAAGTTATACTTGTTCCTTCCCAATAAATTAAATTAGAATGAAAAACTTGTTAAATTTACGCACTTTAATGCATACAAAAAGCCAATTAAGAAAAGTTCAACTTTTGTTGATGAATAAAATTTCATAAATGGCTATATGATTACTCACTGAACCATAAAACATGTTTGAAAAGTGTAAAAATTAATTCATGAACATCTTAACTTATGTTATTTTAATAAAAAACAAAAAATATATAGAAACATTCCTTTTGATTAATTTTATTCAAGTGAAAGAGGTCTGAAACCAAAAGTCATGCATAAAAAGCCTATGTAGAAAAGTGCAGCATTTTTTTGGCCGAAAATTTTATAAATGGCTGTATTTCTCAGTGAAGATGATAACAGATAACAAGAAAACACCATTCACTTGATGCTTAACTAATCAGCCTATGTTCTAAACTTTAAAACAAGAGAATTGATCAAGCCGTTTTTGGATTTTACCAAAAAATCTTAGGGGGGGACTTATTTTTTGGAAACCGTTTACACAATAGAACAGAAAAACCTTGGTTTTTCGATTTGATAAACCTGATTTTCAATCGAAAAAACAGGTTTTTCGAATCTGATTGTCATAGTTTTATTTGATAAACCTGATTTTTCAATCGGAAAACCAGGTTCTTTGAATTTGATTGTCATAGTTTTTGATAAACCAAGTTTATCGACCAAGAGACCTGGTTTTTCGCCGATAAACTTGGTTTTTCAATTCGATTGTCATAGTTTTGTTTGTGATGAACCTGCTTTTTCAATCGAAAAACCATGTTTTTCGAATTTGATTGTCATAGTTTTTGATAAACCAAGTTTATCGACCGAGAAACCTGGTTTTCCGCCCATAAACTTGGTTTTTCAATTCGATTGTCTTAGTTGTTGTTGTTGTTGTTTTTTTGGGTTTTTTTTTATAACCCTGGTTTTTCAATCGAAAAACAGGCTTTTCGAATTCGATTGTCATATTTCAATTTTAATTAATATTAATTTCAATTAAACTTGCTTAATTAATGATATATATTGGATTAATGATTCAACGATTGATTGGTGATTGATAGATACTCATAGATATAGATAGGATGATTTAAAAATGAATTATTGATTGAATGATAGTTTCAAATAAATAATTTAGTTGAAACATTGAAACAGCTAAGTACCATCACACGATAAAGACGGAAAAGAAACACACCGTACAGCAATTCGAGGTTTTTTTATGACAAGAAAAATAATTATTATTCTTTTAATCGTCATTTTCTTCTGTGCGTCTGCATGTGCTTACAAAGAACATTAATTTACTATGTGAAATAATTACTAGCAATTGTAGAACTCTTAATCTTAAACGTTTATCTTGCGTCAGGCCGATGCGCACGTCGTTACTGCGCACTTCACGGCTGCCAATTACGCAGTATTAAATGATTTTGCTAAACGATGTGCACATCGGCGTCATGGCGTGGCGTCAAATGACGTGTACCCGCAAAGTCTTACGGGATTTTAATATCGAAAAGGTCAATTGAACAGGTTTGAACTGTTCAAATCAAGTAAATCTATATCAATGGATACAATTTAGGTACAATATGTAAATTGTACTGAGATTTTTTTTTTTTCAATTTTAATTGATTTTTCCTTTGAAATTCTTTCACACACGTACTTCCTGAATAACAACCGACGCGACTATCATGCTGCTAATACGTCCAAATATATTATTTGCTTTATATCAAATACTGAATTCCAGTCTCCAGACGAAACATTTGATAGTGCAGGATACAGTATCTTTGGATTTGGAACATTATAACTTCGTCTTTTATGACTACCTAGATCTTGACATTTGCAGAAAATATACATTTAAAGGCTTAAAGCAACCAGTTTTTACACAGTAACGCATAGGGTAATGCATTTGTGGTGTACACTCTTTTACAACATTTTTATTAACTAGGATGCATTACACCTATATTTTCAAACAAACTATAATGTCAACAATACCTTTAAAAGCCAGTTTAAAAGTTGCTCCCCTGAAACAGGGTATATCATAGTTAATTTACACACACATATAATTTCACTAAAAGTCACCATTTTAAAATAATATCTGGCATTAAAATTCGCTTTGTAAATTACAAATTTACTGCACTGCACATCAAGCAATTCTGTCTATACAAAACTTTTTCTGTCGATCGATCGATCAACACATAACTATAGGTATCATAATCTTTTCCCGAAATACACGGTGCAAATTCCACTACAAATACAAAAAGCTTTACTTACAAGCTGTATCAAAATGATTGGTACCCATTAGTTTTCATTGATATTGGATGATTCTGACACATAAAAATTCAAACCAAATAATTTGAAGATTAATAATGTAGTCATAAATAATACATTCTGGACATTTCATGTGTTTCCAATGTTGAATTTGGAAGAGGAAGGCTTTTCAGTAAATTGATGGGTACTGAATCATTTCGATATAGCCTGCAGAATCATAAAAATGTAAGTCATACATCAAATTGCAGATTCATGTTGGAGCGCGGGAAATAAGGTAAAGAAAAATCTAGGAGACCTAGGGCATTTGTTGTGTTTAATTTGAGCAAAATTGTTATAATTATGATCATGTTACTACTAGAATTTGAAAGCATCGGGCTTTAGCATCGAATGTGAAGCTATCGGTGAGCAAATTAAATGCTAGATTTCATGCGCAACAAGGATCACCATCGTGACAAGTTTATATGACATAGTACTCGCTTAAAATTGTGTCATGCATTATCCGACAAATTTGAAATAGCTAACCCGGCCACACTGAGATATACCTTCTTCAAAGTAGCATTATCTGAAGTTTGTAAATTCATAGGTTCAACAAAGAGAATATACCTTACACTTCCCATAATACACTTCACCCATTTTAATTTCCTGTACCAATTTGCTCTCTAGTGCAACATGGATCGACAGTGACAAAATCAACCTCAATAGTCAGAGCACATCCAGATGTTGCAAAATATGTTCATTTCTTAACTATCTATCTTTAATTTTTCTCGAATTGAAAACAAAGGGAGCCTGTACAATGTAATGGGGTTGTTATTTGATCAAATGAAGTGATCTGGGAAGGGTAAAATATCTTCTTTTGGTTCTTGTTGCGACATCTGTTCCTGATGGTGTTAATGGTTTATGATGGGGTTGCTCAGCTAGACGTATCTATTGACTTGGTCTTGTTGGAGGTCGTTACTCTGAGTTGGTAGCTGTTTCTGTTAGCTCTTGTTCTGCCGAATGATCTTGTGGAGGAACTTCTGAACTTGACTGGAGGTTTGACTGTTGGTGGCTGATGGAATTTTGTCACTGGTTAAGCAAAACTTGGATTTTTGTTTGCTTCAAAGGTTGAAAGTCTAAGATCTTAGAATTCTGTTTTTCCTAAGCGTTTTACATTTAAGTAATGATGTTTAAGTATTCTTGTTGGTCGCCATCTGTTAAATCTTGATGTAGAAATGGACCCCCTGGGATAAGTACGGGAAGATCTCTACCAGCTTTCTGGTTATAGTAATAGTTCTTCTTTCATGTTGCTTTTTCCTTTTCAAAGATACGCTTGACTTATTTTGGATTTACTGGTCTTGACTGTAGTAGTTTTTTCAATCAAACAATTTATGTAAAAAGCTCGGTATTGCAGTATGTATTGGGAAGAGAGTTTGCTTTTATCTATATAAATAAAACTGAACAATTCAATTCGCCCATAAATGTCAACCGATGTCCCCGGCTAATGTCATGGCTTTAAATTAATTTCCTGACACCATGTGCAGATGACATGGACTCGATATTTGATGGTATGAAAGAGGGTTCATATCACTAAATAGCTTTCCATAGACTTTGCGTAGAAAATAGGGTCCGCGTTCTGGCTATAAGTCAAGTTTTCTCTTGATATACAAATTTGATATCATTTTAATTCTGCATAACATATCTGAAAATGACTTCACATTTCTACTTTTCTACATGTTTGTCAATAATCATATTTGCACTTGCTTCTAGAACATTACAGCTCTACCTTCCCTTGGAAATACGCTTCTTCAGTTTGAAATTGGACTCCAACGTTGTCTGCAAATTGTTTGTCAGAATCACTGAAGTCCGAAGGACGACCAGCTGCGTCTCCAACATAAACAGCACTTGCTTTATCGACCATCTGAAACTGGTTCAGTTTACACGTATAGTAGTCCCACATTCCAGTCTTTGGTTTCCGGTATTTGTTGTCTCGAATGGATGCCATTGCGTACATTGGAATGTCCACTTGAGATACGATTTGCTCTATTTTATCCATCCATTCAGTTTTGCTCTGTGCTCCGGATTCAATACCATTCTGGTTGCTCATGATAACGTTATTGATTTTATTCTTGTGGTTTGCTTGCAGTTTTGCGACTACTCCATCGTATTTAAACACCCAGTCGTTCTCATCCTGAGGGAATGTGTCACCACTCTTTGTATCTATAAGTGTACCGTCCAAATCAAAACTAGCAAGTTTTGTACTCGTGCGCATTCCATTGGCTTCATAATATAACAGTCCATCAGACGTTTCAGACCACCAACCAGGTTGACTATTCAGTGGTGGGTATTGACGGGACAGTCGTCGACCTGATGAAGCATAGACGTCTTCGAGGAAATATTCAGCAGCAAACTTCCAATCTGCGCCCGGATATGATTTCATCGACGCCGATCTGAAATAGACCGATGATTTATCGTAGTGGCGGGATGCGACCTTCTTTATCGCAGTATAATCAGTTGTGTTCATTGAATCTCCATCGGTATAGACAAATTCCCTTGCAGAATCGTCAAACTTCACCAGTTTAGAGCATATTTCTGGGTCGCAGTTGAGTTTAAAGCAGTTAGTTGTCCCAGGTATTTTCGGCCCTTTCCATGTACCAACCTTTGTCCAAAGTTCATCAGGTGTGGCCGATTTGTAAGCTTGACACCAAACTATATAGATGTAAGACGACTCATAATGCAAGGGTTTGGACTCTTGATCTCCATCTGCAACATTTTCTGTGGTAAATAGTGGAATGCCCTCTGACGAGCAATCATCTTTAGTATCGCTATCCAGAGTTGCTTTCGCAACAAAATTCGCCACTTCTTTGTCGTCAAATTCTCCATTACAGGTGAGAGACCATTCATATAGTACAGCAGACGTGTCCTTGCCAGTTGATATCCACTGACTAGTAAATGAGACATCAATGCATTGTGTGCCGGCTTTTATCGTTGATACATCTACCAAACGTTCATAATCCTGCCCATCCTCCACAGGAACGAATAGATCCTTACGTACTGCAACTTTAACATACTTTACATACTGATATTTGAGCATATCAGCGAGTTTTTCACCCATCGCATATAGCGTAGCAGCAGGATTTCCGTCCGTTTGAGTGGCAAATGCCGACGTATCACAAACTCTCAATTTTGACACTCCTCGCACTTGTAAGTACTCATCTGCGCACTCAGGCATTTTACACGTACAAGCCGGGTGCAATGCGGACACATACATTCCTCTGAACCAAGCATCCAACTCTTCATCTGTATCTAAATCTTTTCCAGGTGCAACTTCATCTACAACTAATTTTTTTAAGTTTTCATGAACATCATTACCAAAAAACATGTCTCTTAGTAGACGAATTTGATCTCTCATAAGCTTTGCTCCTTCTTGAAACTCTGGGGTCTGTACACCATCTACTGTATATGACCATCCATAATCAACTGAAGGTTTATCAAGAATGCTAGAGGTACTAGCGGTTACAGTGCCTCTGTATTCTGGCCATTGGTTAATTATACGAATAGTCCCTTCAAGGTTTTCTTCTTTATCGTCATATTCGTGCTCTCCATCAAATTCGTACTCGTTCAGTTCTAATCCCGCATCAGATGTGCACAGAGAACCTGTTTCATCGAAGAGTTTGGAGTTTCCCATCACATACAGTTGGATGTCTGACATCACTTTTGGTCCTCGAGTGTTGTTTGATCGATAATGTAGTATCCAAGAAAATGGACCATTGATGCTGTCCAAATAGCTTGTTTTGCGGATTTGGCCATCGATATTGACATATGGAGTTCCACCTGGCTTAACGGAACAGCATAAGTCATCGGACTCTGGACTTAGCTTCAAAACATATGGCACCGATATGTGATCCCATAAGTGTTGACCAACATGAGGATTATCAGCTACTACACCCACTTTTATCTTCTTCAATAAATCTCTTGGACCAACTCCACTAACTTGAAGCAAATGAGGCGTATCAAATGCACCACCGCCGAGAATAACCTCTTTTCGTGCTAAAAACTTCACAACCTGCCCCTCCTGGCCATGGTGGCAGAGAACGCCAGTAGCTACACCATTGCCATCAAAAAGGATTTTTGTAACTGTCATCTGTGTGTAAAGTTCAGGTTTGTTTATCGCCTCCTTGTAATAACAGTAAAACTGCTGCCTCGGCCCGTTTTGGATGCACGGTTGTCACGTTCTTCTGTTCTTAGTTTGAATTGCTGAAACATACTGCAACTAATTCTGCCTTCTTCAGGACCATTATAATCAGCAGCAAAACCGTTCCATGGCCTTGTGGTTTGATTGCAAATGTACGCCATTTCTCTTGGAAACTTTTGAAATGCTTCTTTTAGTTGTGTGTTAACCTGCATTCCCCCTCCTTTTCCGTGCCATTTATTGCATTCCTCCTCAGAAATCCCTGTTGCGGCTTCGGAATCATAATGACAATAGTGATCTTCAGATTTTCTGTAGTAATGTGAAAGCTCTTCGTGTTTCCAACCTCGTGGCCACATGTCAAGAACGTCAGGACTTGCCCGTCTGACAATGGCTCCATATACTCTGGAAGTGCCTCCACGACCACGATATCGGGGAATATATATGTTTCGCCCATCCTTGTTCTGGTTGTAACCATTAACAATTGTTTGAAGTGTAGGTTCCGTCAACCAAACTGGATCGTGAGCACTTGTAAACTTATAGGAGTTGGTACCCCAGCCATACATTTTTCGCTCATTCTCGCTAGGCCCACGTTCTAACATGCAAACTCTCCAGTATGGAATATCTGCCAATAAACCCCCAACAGTCAAACCAGCAGTCCCAGATCCAATTACCACAAAATCACATACCTCTGTGTCGTCAAACTCCTGGCTGTGACAGTAGCATCTGGCAAAAAGGAAGGAATTTTTATTAGGTATTTCAATTTTCAAATTTCATATAATACACACAGATTTTCAGTCCAGCAATGCAATAAAAAAAATAGACGCCCAGGTGATTTTGAATCCTCAGTTGTTGTTTTTTTGTTTTGGTTTGTTTCGGTTACACAGAAAATGAAATCGATTCCTATCTCTCCCTGGTACAACAAAACAGCCGAACAGCTATTTGTAAAGAAGCGATTTCATTGGCTATAAAACCAAAACCGGAAACAGCGGGGTATCTCGTAGGCTGCTTGAAATCGGCGCATGATTGGCCATGTTCTTGTTTTATTTACGAATTGAGTTGGCTTTAACTAGTTTATGATCACATTATATCATATTACACACTGATAAATTCTTTAAAATTGATTATTAGAATTATGACCACTGATTTCGTTTCGGAGCAGATATTTTGAAAGTTATTGTACATGGCAACCAAATTTGTTGCATACATATCTACTTTGCTCATTCCCAAGAGTCATTGACGTCACAGGGAAGGCGCCTTTTTAAAGGACGATGACGGACGCTAACCCATAACATAATAAACCCTACATTACTCATGCATGTATTGCTAGCTACATTTGTTAGGTTTCTCAATGTAAAATATATCACATGTATTGTGAATACCTTAAAAATGCCAACGTCAGTGCAAACAACAACACTTGCTGCATGATGGAGCCCATTTTCTGTATGTCACTGTAACAGGAGCCAATCGTAAAGCCAATAACGAGCACTAAGTTCGGCTTCCTTACACGTTGTAGGTATCACCAAAGATGACACAGTAACATCCTGTAATAATTATAACAATCATAAATACAACAAATACATATGGCCAACATAAGGTCGATTATTTTTGGAGCCCCATATTTTCCTAAACTTTAGAATGTAAAATCACTACTACAAGTCTCTTAGCTGCATGTGGCTGTGGGTTTTTATACACCATTTGTACACTTCTCAAAAATGTATTGTTACACTTGAAAAAGTCGCTATAATTTAAAATACAAAATAGTATTCGGCAAATTAATAAATTCGCTTAAGGGGTTGTTTGGAATGACAGGTGAGTCAGGGGTAAAAAACAAAATTTTTACCTTTTTGACCTCAGCACATGTGTATGTATGATCTGCCATACAAAAATTAAAAAAACAATACCTCAAAGTATCATTTTTTAATGTTTTTTGTCATAATCACGCTTTTCTACAAATTTCATCTGTTTGTACCGGGGGCGTGTCTGTTGCCAGGTAGGCCTACATGACAGCATAGACACACGTTACAACCTTGAATAATAATACAGAATTGTGACGTTATATTCTTCTTAACCTATCTTAGAACTGCCTATTATTTCAATTGTTATACTGTTCTGGTTGGTTTATTGCATATACTGTATAGAAATTATGCAATATGACGTCGAGCATGACAGAGTCATCTTCATTCAAATAAAATTCAGGTACCCGTAAGGTACCACGGAGCAATTCGCACGATAATACAATAAAACAGATGAAAGGTATGAATGGTTGTGGAATCGAATTGCAGACCTGTCCCTCTGTCACCTTAGAACTGCATCTCGTAGGCAATGGTAGGTAATAAACCAACCGGAACGGTATAACAATTGAAATAACAGCATGTCTTGGTCTCAATTCAAGATGTGCAATTTGGACACACCTACTCGTTGGCTGATTTATACTTCAACAGTTCCTCAAAGCGATATCAGAAAAGCCACTATCTCATTGTTCATTGGCCCGCAGTATGCGCTCACCCAGGGCACTCAACTTTAGAATTGATGGGTATATGTGCCTACAAGCGTCGCGAAGTAGGCGCATATCATACAAAACGTTGGGGTTTTTTTATTAAAAAAAGGGTCATTATGTACAATCAAAATGAAAAAGGGGTCATTGGGTATAATATTTTGAAAACTGAAGGTGCCTGGTCATCGGGTATAGTCGGCTTCAAAAAAGGGGCATATATTGACAGGCACATACCGTCACCTCTAAAGTTGATGCCCCCGGGTGCTCGCATTATATTTTGTTCATGGCTCGGCTTTTAAAACTCCCACACATCACAATAAGGCTATTGAAAAGTGTATAGAATAGCTAATGATAGACCGGTCCCTGCGATTAGTCGCGGACCCGAGCGACAATATAGTAAACACATCGAGTTTATAACACAAGTGACACAAGTCGTGAATTATGGAGGGTTTCATTGAACTTCTACCAGCAAAATATGGAATAATACTAACACAAGACACCAATCGAGATGATGATACCAGCCATAATGGAAGGCTTGTACTTGACCTTCTTATGAATTCAATTTCGTGGCGAGAAGTTAAAAAGGTAATGTATATTTCAAGAAATTTGCGTTCAAAAATTCCGTATCAGCTCGTATCATCAATTCCGTAAATATGGCGTATAGAGGCACAACTTGACAATAAACTGAACTATTTAAACGTAAAGGACGCACTGGATACACATAAATTTGTGTTTCCTTGCTGGCGGAATAGTTGCAAAACTCTTTTTTGTCAAAACAGTTGGACAATTTATGAATTATGATTGGCAAAATAGCGAAAGGAAATAGACTTTTCCAACCATGTAAAACTACACTGGGTTGTTGACATGGTCGACATACATTAAGGCATATGCATGTTCCTAAAGTAGGAGGTAAGTACTATAATTAATTGTTTAAAGTGCTCAACATACCAGCAAAAAGTCATAGGGTCATCAGAGTACAGGGACTTTGTGAAATACTGGGTACAAAAAAAAAGTGCGTGAGCCGATATGCAACATCAAATATAAAAGCCGATTTACATAATTTCCCATGACCTTACAGAAGTGATCGTGCTCAAATATAAAACTATAGAGTTTGGTCCTTGATATGCGCCATCAATTGTGTACTTGTGATCAATATTGCTAGGCAAACAATCACAGCAAACATGCCCAAATCCTCCCATTTCTCCTCCATTTACACACATATAAACCCATCCCTTAATGCAGCATTTCATACTGCGAATGTTGACACCTCATCTGTTGCTCTGCGATCTTGTTGAAGACAATTACAAGCATTTCAATAGTAAAGGGTCGGAATTCAAAAGTTGCAGAAGTCCCTAACAAAGGGTTCTGCATAGATTACTGGATGAGTATGCAATGTGGTACATGCTTTTATATTGTGCGCACCATTTTTATTCAAATTTGAACCATTACGATGGTTGCGTGGTTGAATAATCGATGAAAAGCAGAATTGAACCCAACCTATGGGACACTCTGAAGAAGATGGCTAACACGCCCATCAAGCCAGACATATAATGTATCCCTGCTGAGTGAGGAAAATGTTTCTGTTCTGTGAGGAAATGCACTTTTGTACTGAGCGGCTACTGCAACTTTTGAAATCCGATCCTTTACCATTGAAATGTTTGTATCTTTTCTGAACGAGATCGCAGTGCAACAAATGAGATGTCAAAATTCGCAGTATGAATTGCTGCATTCAGCGAGTTTATTATTTTTCTCAATACCGTTTTGGGTTTGTTAATCATCTCGACTTTTTCAAGTGTATCGATTCATATCCCTAGTATATGCAAATCACATTGTCAAGAACAGTATGGGAAGCATAGGTTCTAACCCTATGGTAATTAAAGTACATATCGTCAGCCTGCTACGCTAATTGCTGAAGTCATTTTTTGTAAGTTTGAGAATAAAGTACAAAACATGGTTCAAGATGCATTTAAATATATTTATTCACCAATATTTGCACAAAAACAAATGATAATGATACATATTAAAGGGAATAATCCGAAATAATTAGAGTGATTTCGTGAGTGATGCATGCTTGAACCACATTTTGCACTTTGTTCTATCTAAAAAATGACTTGGGGGAAATGTCGTAGTAGGGTCACGATATGTCATATTCCATTAAACGAAATCTGTACCATAAACTAATCAATGGCTATATAGTTGCAGTAATAATAAAAACGACAAACAGTAAAAGTCCCAAGCTTATATACGTCCAAATAAAGGAGAAATTCTTAATTCCTTACGACAATCAGCGATCAGTTTGTAATCCATGGTGGCGGCCATATTGATACCCGATGTATTTTATTACGCTGTAACGGTACCCCGATTTTGAAACCATCGAAATCCGTGCCACGAGCCTCGTCCCTCGTGAACTTTGGTGACACGAAGCGAATACTACCAAAGTTCAGATTCAACATTCGTTCAAAAGAAAACGCGACAATTTTTACCCATAAAACTACAGAAGAACATAAAAAATGTATTTTAAGTAATATTTATGATCAACAATGTCTTTTGAGAACGAAAAGTAAAAACAGCACTAAAACCAAAATTCGCTGTGGGGTCGCGAATGCCATAGCAACACACGCTCGCCGCGGGTCTGTGTGAAAGGTTACACTACCGCTTGTGGCAGAAAGGATTCGCAAGCAGCTATCATGGCGGCTTCCATGAATCGCAGAAACGAAGGATTAAAAGTGCTTTTTCTTTGTTAGGAATATTCCGAAATTCATATAGACTGTCTGGTATGTTTAATTTAGGGGTATATAACTATATTAGCCATTGATTAGTTTATGGTACAGATTTCCTTTAATTTAATGTTGACCCCCTAAAAGCCTGTAGTCTCTTATCATACTTGTTATGATGGACCATACAAGGAGGAGACCGTCCCTGGTAGCATCTTGCATGTAGCATGTAGATAGTTTAGACAGTAGTGTAGCATGTAGTGTGAGGGGACGACCGACTTGTGAGATAACGGGTAAACGTCCTGGTCTACCTTCAAGTGGCGGGGTTGTGAGCCAACTGACTTGTTCAGTTGGTGGCGGACAGACCAGGGTGGCTAGGAGAGGATTACTCACCCGCCTAGCTTACATATGAGTGGAACTGATTCATGATGAAGAACCAAAACAGCACCAGGGTTAAAGCCCTGAAACTACTAACCCGCCACTTCTTCTAATGGGCCTACAAAGGACAGAGCACCATGACGCTGCAGCCCTAAAGCCAATCGGAAGGTTTGATGGTTCTCCCAGCGCGGGACCAACACCAAGCCGACTCCCAATTAGACGGGTTGTTGCTGATACACCAAAGGAAAGAGTGGCACTACTAACTACAAAAACAAGTATTGGAATCGGGACCTGGAATGTTAGAACACTGTATCAACCAGGGAACCTGGAAATACTACTTAATCAAATGAAAAACTTTAAATGGGAAATACTGGGAATTGCTGAGACGCATTGGACAGACTCTGGCGAATTAACCATGGAAGGCTATAAAATCCTTTGCGCAGGAAATGATACCATCCACAGAGCAGGAGTCGCTCTGATTCTCAACAAACAGGCACAAAATGCCCTCCTAGGCTACAACCCCATCTCAGCAAGAATAATGTCTGCAAGATTTCAAACTAAGACGGGAGCAATCACCATCATCCAAGTATATGCACCCAATACTGCAGATACTGAAAACAGCGTGGACGAATTCTACGACCAACTACAACATGAAATAAACAAAACGCCCAAAAAAGACATTCTAATGGTAATGGGGGACCTCAATGCCAAAGTAGGAGACAACAACTCAGAATGGGCAAATGTAATGGGGAACTATGGATATGGGAACATAAACGCCAGAGGTGAAAAGCTGTTAACTTTCTGCGCCACAAACAATCTGTGCCTCACCAACACTATGTTCAAACAAAACAAAGCCAGCAGACAATGGACATGGGAATCCCCTGATCAAAGAACTCATAATAAAATTGACTTTATTATGATCAGCAGCAAATGGAAAGGATGCATTACAAACTCAAGGAGCTTTCCAAGTGCTGACGTGGGATCCGACCACCAACTTGTACTAGCAAACATCCAACTGAAATTCAAGACTAAACCTAAACCAAAATATCCCAAGCGATATGATGTCTTCAAACTCAAGACTCAAGCTACAAGAGAGAGATATGAGGTCGAAATTGGGGGTAGCTTTGCCCCATTGCTTGACGATGAAGACACTGACATCAATGACTCATGGGAAGCAATAAAAACAGCATTCAGCAACACATCAAAGAAGATACTGGGAAACAAAAAGGCTCAAAAGCCTAAACCCTGGATAAGCGAGGAGGTCATCAGTTTAAGTGAAGAACGTTCAAAGGTCAAGCAGGAGAAACTGATAGATCCTAGCAAAAAGACAAGGTACAACTACCTCACTAGGGAAATCAAACGGAAAACCAAAGGCTGCAAAGACATTTGGCTGAAAGACCTATGCAGAAATGTAGAGAATGCACACCAGGCTGCCAAGTCAAAAGAGGTGTATTCTACAATAAAGAAAATCACTAACAAACCAACCACCAAAATGCAGACTGTAAAGAACAAAGAAGGAAAGATACTAACTGAACTTCAAGATGTGAAAAACCGATGGAGAGAAAATTATGAACAACTTTACAACAACCAAAACCCTATTAATGAAGAGATAGTAAACAGCATCCCACAAATGCCAAGCACAGAAGAGGAGCCAGACATTCTGAAGGATGAGATTACCAGTGCCATAAAAAGCTATCTGATGGCAAAGCACCTGGATATGACAACGTGACAGCTGAAGAGCTTAAGGCATCGGGTGAAGCAGGTGTCAAAATCCTGCACCGGCTGTGCAACAAAATATGAAAGAATGAAGTCTTCCCAGAGGACTGGGGAAAGGCCGTAATAACACCCATATTCAAGAAAAAGACAAGCTAGACTGTGCAAACTACAGGGCATCAGCCTACTGAGCCATGCAGGAAAGTGTTCACCACCATTCTACAACGTAGAATCATGAAAAAAAAGCAGAGGAGGTCATCTCAGAATCCCAAGCTGGCTTTCGACCTGGAAGATCAACAGTCGACCAACTTTTCACCTTACGTCAAATCGCAGAGAAATTCCTTGAGAAAGGCAAGAACCTGTATTGCTGCTACATTGACTTTGAAAAGGCCTTCGACACCATATGGCAGGATGGGCTGTGGAAAGCAATGGGATTCTTCGGCTTCCCAAGTAAGATCATCAGGCTCCTCAAAGCACTATACAGTATATCAAACAGTGCTGTGCGTGTGAATGGCGACCTGACTGAGTGGTTTCACACAACAGTGGGAGTGCGGCAAGGGTGTGTGATATCCCCACAACTCTTCAACATACTTCTTGAACTTGTTATGCTGTACGCAACCCATGACACCGACATAGGAATATTGATCCAGGGACAGATGATCTCAAACCTCCGCTTCGCCGATGACATTGTGCTGCTAGCTGACTCTGCTAGTCACCTGCAGACTGCAGTGGACAACGTCTTTCGTAGCAGCTCGAACCTCGGACTGAAGATCAATATTGGTAAAACCGAAGTACAGGTTATCAGCAGCCAAAAAGTCAACCTTAACATCAACATTAATGGCAATCTGCTCAAGCAAGTGGATGAGTTTGTGTACCTGGGAGGCACCATATCTCAGAAGGGCACAAGCAGAGAAGACATCAAACACAGAATAGGAAAAGCTCTAGGAGCAGTCCAAAGACTTCATAGCATATGGAATGCAAAGGACATTCAACAGGCCACCAAAATTGAACTATACAGAGTCCTAGTACTATCTATCCTAATGTATGGAGCCGAAACCTGGACCATCAAGAAAGAAGACGAAAATCGACTTCTAGTCTTTGAAATGATGTGCTTGAGAAAGATCATGGGCGTATCACGACTGGACAGAATACGCAACACCATAATACGGGACACACTTGGACTGAACAACACAATCATTGATAAAAACACCAAAAAAAGGATCCGCTTCTTTGGTCACATTCAGCGAATGCGAAATGACAGATACCCCAAAATTGTGATAGAGGGCAATGTACATGGAAAAAGACCACGTGGAAGACCTCCCAAAAGATGGATGGACACTATCAAAACAGACTGCTTGGCTAAAAATATCACCTCCATAGCAGCAGCAGGAAGAATGGCCAAAGACCGAGTGGTATGGCATGGATTCACCATGGATCAGATGGCAAGGCAGAGTGCATCAGCATCCGTGCCGACGCCTTAGGTCAAGGTAGGTCAAATGAAGTCACATCATTCGTCCTTACGGTTTCTTTAGATAAAAATATCCCTGAAAAGGAATGGCTCCCATCATGTATAAGTTGTTCGATCATAAAACTGGTTCCATATAGACTTTTGATCGTTAGATATAATTTTATCAAGATATGGCACTAAGATAATTCTGTTCAGATATCTCCCCTTTTTTCGCACTGAAACAATACCACCCTAATTATGTTTTGACAATGAAGGTTACTGGCCCAGTCAAGTTCAAATATAATGAGTGTTGCCTGATCTACCAAAATGCTGTACTTTGGTATCCAAGATGTGACAACATCCCTCACATGTGTATATTGTAAACTTCATCGGTACAGTGACACCATCTCGGTAAAGCTACTAATATTATTTACCAGCAGTATATACCAATTATTGATCAAATTTGACCTGAAGTTTTGGAATATGAGTTTTTGTACCTAACATACATAAGGAAGTAACTAAGGGCCATTCGGTTAGCTTTGTAACTCCAGAAGTCAGGATCTTGTGATCACGAATCCTGACTTGAATCCTGTTCTTGATTTAGCCAGTTTGAAATAAAGAAATAGTAAAGATGTAAAAATAAAGAAATAGTGAAGACAACTCTGGATCTCAAGATTTTTGTTGAAATTTTAATTGTAAGCTCGTCTACCTTTTTTAAATCTCGAGATCTTATTTTCGTGACTTAAAGTCAGAAACTCACAAACTCACGCCGCGTTTGAGTTCCTTAAAGTCACGAACCTTTAATAGAGCTTGTGTTACAAGCGCCTCATAATAGTTATCAAATGATGGCGCTTGTAACACAAGCTCTAAGCCACAAAGTTATGATCTCGAGATCCTAACTTATTGACTTTAAAGCTATATTATAACATTTGCTGAGGAAGACGCCGTCACTGAATTTTTAAAATTCCTTTTTTTACACGATTAAATTGTACTTTATTGAACAAATATACCCTGCAAAAATCAAGACTCTAGATGCTGTAGTTTTGCCAAAATCCGAGAACCGGCGCTTTATTATTACGATGGAATTATTCGAACGCATACACGATGTTCATAACACACAGTACGTACACGGCGTGCGGGACGGTGATATACACAACAACAAAGGAGTGGTACGTATTGGCGACATGTGCGCTGGTAGTAAATTCCAATTGTCTTTGCTTTGCCGTAGTTGTTCGGCTCAAAAATAAAAGGGGATATATCTGACAGTAAAAGCTAACATTCTATGGCAAATATATGCTAATCTATTTTGTTTGAAAATGTTATAATATGGCTTTAAGTCAATAAGTACGTCACGAACTCAATTGCGCAACGTGACTTCGTGAATTCCTGACGAAAATACAATCTCGAGATAATAAAAGTTGATGGGCTTACAATTAAAATACTAACGCCGTGAAAATTGGACAGATTTCCTGAGTTGTCGTAACTATTTCTTTATTTTTATATCTTTACTATTTCTTTATTTTAAACTGGCTAAGTCAAGAACACTAGAAGTCGATTTTCTATGTTACAAAACGAACTGCATGGCCCTAATAACCTTTGGTCCTAAATACGTGAGCTCCCCAGAGACGGTACAAGCTAATGTCAATGTATGTGTATGCAAGTATCATCACTATGCCACATCTTATATAATTCACCGGAATCTGTGTGTCTGTCTGTCCACCTCTTTTCTCGGAGACTATGAGTCGCACGTTCCTCAAACTTGGTGGGTGGGTGCATATTGACCACATACAGGACAAGTTTGTATTGGTTAGTGGGTCGGTCAAGGTCACCCGATGTCATCCAGAGGTCAATAAGTAAATCAGTGGCTGCTGCATCGTCAGTGGCTGCTGCATCGTCAGTGGCTGCTGCTTCTTTAGTAAACCGCTTCTCCCGGGCCGCTTCTTTAGTAAAAACTGTCGGATGGGCATGAAACTTCGTGGGTACAATCACCATTTAGAGCCAAATTTTGGGGAGGTCATTTACCATTCACCAGGGATCATCTGAGGTCAAATTAGTAAAAACTGTCGAATGGGCATGAAACTTGGTGGGTACAGTCTCCGTCAGCCAGGTAATCGCGCCCAGCCGAGAGCCGCCTAGTGTACGTAATTTGAGGGAAAACGTAATTTTAAGCTGAAAACCACATTGACCCATGTGACAATATATGACATTTTGAAAACGAGTGTACCTTTGGCCCAAGATTACCTTAGATTTTTAAATGTTGTCCTCATATCAAGGATGATTTGCACAACGGTCAAGTCCAATCGGGACATTTGACCTTTGAACGCAGATGACCTTAGATTGATTTTTTCATGTTTCCCTCATATCAAGGATGATTTGCACCAAATATATACCTTTGACATCGAATGGCCTCAGTAGCCCAATCGAGAAACTTAAACATTTGACCTTTGACCTCGGATTGATTTTTTCATATTCCCTCATATCAAGGATGCTTCGTGTTCGTGTCCTCGTGTGAAAAATAATATCAATCTGCACTAATCAGACATAATGGTACAGTGGCTCCCGGTATGAATTATCGATTGTATAAGTAGGGAAAAAGTAACCAACCCCCCTTAAATAATATACAAATATATACTGCCATGAGAGGTTCTGGTTAAAACTATGGGCCCGAGGTGAGATCAATAGTACTATTTTCCTGAGGGGCGCAGCCCCAAAGGAAAATAGTATTAATTGATCTCAACGAGGGACCATAGTTTTAACCAGAACTTCGAATAAAGGCAGTATATATTTGTTTTATATACTTCATTAAGGTTACACAAAGAAACGTATAAAAAACGTATAAAAGACGTATAAAGTTGTTCTCTAAAACAGAGTTTTCTCAGTAATCAAATATCGCAGCAAGTGAAATGTTGGTGCATTGGATATAGCTTAACATTTTTCTTGTGTGTTTATACAAATTTTTAAAATAAATTTGAAAATCCTTCGTTTAAAGCCGTTTTTCGCACCATGTTCACAAGATCAAAAACACGTTCCATGACGTTTTTTTCAAATGTGCGCCCCGTATAAAACCACACCGAGTGATTGTTTTCTTCTTTTTGTATTGTACTACAAATCGATTAAAGAAATAATGTTGCCATGGGGAAGAACCAAATACAGTACCGATTAAATTTTAAAAGCCCGTTTTTGGGGAACATTTTCGAGAATCTTGCCTGAGAAAAAACTGTTTTGTGTAATTATCGATATCTTGATTACGGGACGTTAATTTAGACATCTGAATACCTACATTATTTCTCAACATTCTGCCAATTGCTATCCCATTTGATTTTCACTCCAAATTGAAGCTAGTATTGCAAAAAACGAGGTTTTCCTCCATTAGTTCGTTCAAAATTTCAGCGCCGACATGCGTGTTTATTCTAAGAGCCATTGTGCGGACGCGATTGTAATCACGTAATTGCATCCAATTATAGTTACATATCCGCTTCGAGAACAGTCAATTGCATAAGCTGATGTATGGCCGAGTGGATAGAGCGTTGGACTGGGAATCTGTTATGAACTATTTTTTTGGGTTCGAGTCCCCGTGCGGCTGAATTTTCCTTTTTTTCCCTCTTTTCTCATTTTTACTTCCTTTCTTTCCCTTTTCTTTCTCCCTTTCTTTTTCATTTCTTTTTTTTTCATTTCTTTCTTTCTTTCTTTCGTTCTTTCTTTTTAGTTCTTTTTCTTTCTCTCTCTTTCTTTCTCTTTTTCACTATTTCTTTATTCTTTCTTGCTCCTGTCTTTTTAGTTTTATTTGATTGATTCGCTGACTGCAGTGAATCGTGATCGATTGTTTTTCACTTTATATAATTCAGAAATTTGTAGGCCTGCTAAGTCTGTCTTGTTGATATTCTTCCCAAATTCGATTTGTAAATAATTACTTTTTGATATTGTTGTTGATGTTAGTGTACCCTATTACATTGTATTGGGAATAGCAGCATTGATTTCATCAAAGATATCAATGCTATAAATTCAAAATCAACACATTTTCCAGGGCGTAGCTTGACGAAGTGCCCCCAATCAATTTTAAAATTGATAAAATCCTTATGAAAATTGCCGAAAACGGCTTGTGCCCCCCGGCATGCCGCCCCTCATGACCCCCCCGCGACTCACGAGCTCCGGGCACGAGCTATTAAGCCAAGTTTCATAGCTTTTTCATGTCTTGACCGTGGATCGATATTCTATTGTAAGTAGGCCTACGTCCCGGTACGCTTGTTCATTTTCTGCATGGCTGTTTCTGTTATGAACTTACGCCCCTCTGAAATCAAGCGCATGAAAAACTCTCGGCTAACCTTAATATGTTCTTTGTTCATTGATTTGTTAAAAGAAAATTATTTGACGTTTTGACTCTCCCGCTTCTATCCTGAGTGAACAGCACGGCTAATTTAAGCACAACCTACCCTTCAAAAAATCGAATAGCCTAAAATCGGGCTAACCAATTACAGCAGCGCGAAATGACGCTATGGCAGTTTCGCGTGCGTGAACTGTTCCGTCGCATCGAATGCGCGCGCGCGGAAGGCATGGTCAAAAGTACTATTTACGGCTTGGAGGTACTATTTACGGCTCATCCGGGACATTGAAAATACTATTTACGGCTTAGAGGTACTATTTACGGATAGGAGTACTGATGGTAAAACTATTTTTGGTCATGTGATCCACTTTTAACCAATCAATGAACAAGAATATATTAATGAAGTATATAATGGCCATTATTCAAAAACAGGCTATTGTATTACAAATCTGTAAAATGCGTTGGAAGCAAAATTGATTTCTGCACATTTTGACACATCATTTGATACAATAGCTCAGAAAACAATAAAACACCGGTACGTTTAATATAGTGAGGTCCAGATTTGAAAGTTGCACTTACAACAGTACAGATTTCCTTACATTATACTGAATACAAATCAACAGAATTTACTGCAACTTTCAAATCTTGAGTTATATTGATTTAAATGTACGCTGTGGGCGTCAATAGTTAGTCAATTGTTACAAATGAGGTATCAAAATGTGCAGAAATAAATTCTGCTTCCAACGCATTTTACATATTTTTAATACAATAGCCCGTTTTTGAATAATTACCATTATTTAAGGGGGTTAGTTACTTTTTTTTAGATGTTTACTTACAGACTGTTCCTGCACAATGGTAGACTAACCAGCTCGATCTCTGCCAACCAAACCACTCACTATGTCAGTCGTGTGATGGCGCTGCTGTAAATACAGATAGGTGATATTTTATTATGAAATAATCAATCATCCGACAGCCCTATGAGTTTCAAAATGCAGTTGCTAGGTATACGGTATGATGACACTTTTATTGCTGTTTATAGAAACATACCTTTTTAGAAAATCGGTATATACTATGTATTTTGATCTTGTTAATATTTATAGTATTGCATATTTTAATTTTTGAGCTTATTCACATTGAATTACTGAGATATTTAAAAGGAGTCTCCGGTAAGCATAACATTATGTCTTATATGTTAGAAAAATAATTATCAAGCACAAATCACATGGTTGTATTTATAACAAAATCATATTGACCATTAAAACGAATAAAAACAGTCGGCTAGCACGCGATATTCAAAATTCCCGCGCCGAAATTGTGCAATGACGTAATGCTTATTTGTGCTCAATTGTCGTCAGCCTTCATTGTATTACTGGGACGTCATTGCACTTAGACAATTTCTATATTTTGATGTGGTTATGAACAAAATCTGATCAATTTTGAAATTGAACTCTTTTTGAACTAAGTGCATTTGCCACCGAAGTTTTTTCTGGTAATTCAAGGTCTTCAGCATGAATTATAGCTTGGTTCTAAGTCTTAATCACAAAACCTCCACGACATATAAAAACCATACACTTTGCAACTGGACTATATGGGCTATAAGTTACCCTTCAAGAAACTCACCCTTAGATTCTTGAAGACCGAATTAAAAAAGACTAATTTGCGTATGACGTCCTGTCAACCAGACCAAAAATGCTGTACTGCGCAGGTCAGCAACCAATCATGTCGCGCCTTTGCCATGACGTCAGACGCAAACCATAGTCTTTTTAATTCGGTCATCAATATATGATGGTTCTATCATACATACGGGAAACTTTCATTATACACTACTCAATGAAATTAAAGGATCTATTCGTTTGTATTATCATGATTATAGGGCAATTTTGTGGCCCCATTCATGATCAATATAACCTTGCACTATCCAAGCGCTCTATAGGTTACACAAACTTCTTTCCTGTTTTTTTTTTTTTTTAAATATGCATTGTTTCTACTTTGAACATTAATTAATAAAACATGAAAAGGGAGTCTGAACAGGTAATGCGGCCCATACACGATCACATTTATTTAGAGAATAAACGATAGGAATTTTTATTTTGCCTATCCTCTACCGTGTGATAGACGACAGGCAGGTCCAATATTTTGAGTAGTGGATGCCGGCGCAGCCGGTATCCACTACGATAAAAATATTGGACCTGCCTGTCGTCTATCATAGGAGAGGATAGGCAAAATAAAAATTCTATCGTTTATTCTCATTCTTAGTCAGTTAAATATTATTTTAATAACTGTAAACAAATTTTTAAGCAAAAACTAAGTTACCGACATAAAAACTCCCTCATTATAAAATGAACGAAACTTGTTTACAACTTCACGTATTCTGTTGCGCGTATTGCTAGCGCGTTCGCGTATTCCGCACTAGTCTACGCATCCAGCGCGATACATACGCGCACCTCTACACGCATGTTACGCATTATCAAGACGCATGATGACGTGGGGTCGTCTACGGCCTGATAGACGGCACCCGAAATCATGCGGTTATCCAATCAGAAATGTGTATACGAACTAGACCACTCCCACTGACTAAGAATGATCAATATTGGGGACCCTCGATAGAGTCGGGAGTGGATACAAACTCTTGGATCTAGGGTCTTTAATATTGATCAATCAAAATGACCGTGTATGGGCCGCATTAGTGACTTTTCATCCTAATCAATAATATTTTGCTGGATTTTGTGATGAACAACCTTGATGAAAACCAGAGTTCGGTTTTTGCCGGCCAGAAAAGTGGAAAAAACCTGTTTTTGAAAGTTTTTGCCTTTGGCAAAAATAGCAAAAACTGGCAAAACAAATATATAGTCATTCAAATTTTAAAAAGTAACACAGAAAGCTCATAAACAGTAACACACAACTTTTAATGAATCATTCAACATAATTATTTTTGTCTCATCAAATCCTTAAAATGAAAAAGGTTTGAATTTGATATGCCACTTTTCAGTTGAAAGCACTAGTGAGCAATGAAAACCCATGCCATTAATATGTCACTAATAATTACAAAATCTGACCTTGTTACACTCCAGAAATTTTGGGTTTTAACTTAGAAATTTGTTTTGAGATGAAAAACTGAACTTTTTATCACTTTTTTTTTAGTTTTTGCTTTTTACCTGGGGCAAAAACCTGCAATACGACCCCTGGTGAGAACCCTTGGTGATAGCATTTTGTTAGGGCCGATATCAATGTTTAGACAAGGGGGTTTTCCCTCGACTCTTGATAGTGGATTTTTTAAACTCAAATTTTAAGATCTCCGTGAATTCTTTCAACTTTTTTCAATTCAAACATCCAGCTCAATACATTGATATACATTTTTTGTCAAATAAATGAATATTCACTTCCAAAAAAAGAAACAGCGAATGATATAATACTATGGTAAGGGCTAACAACACGTAGCGTAAGGTTCGTTCAAACATTCGCCAATCAGAGAAAAGTGCATTTCAACGCAGTTAATACGCGATGACACTTCAATTATACGCTCTCATTAAAAGTTTCACAAGTTTACAGGAAAATATTATAATGATGTTTACCCGCCAGCCAATGTCAGCTTCTTAGGCTAAAATAAGGCTGAATTCGTTTCTTATTTCCTCTTTTTTAGTCGTAAAATAATGAAATTCTAAGAAAAACTTGGAAGAAGAGTATACTTGATTCGATACTCGCATTGTTTAGGTTTAAAACAATTGATATTTGTACTTCAATTGTGTAAATAAACTATAATTTTATTCTGTGTACTTTTGAACACTTGAAAATGACATCTTCATTCAAAATTTAGTTTTTACAAAATAGAATAAATCGTAAAAAAAAACATCATTCCGCATTCGTTTTTGAAACTGCCGTGAATTTTTAGACGTTAACAATTTCTTTTTTAGTCTTACAAACCTTCCCTACCCTGGAAGACATCTGCCATGGAAGTATAACTTTAAAACCACTCACCTGAAGCCGGGAGGATCTTGTAAGAACAGTTCCAACTGGTTGAACGGTGCCTAGATACCGTCCAGCCTTCGACGGTCCTGCTGATGAGTTGTCAAGACTAAAGCTAGTCTGCAACTGAGGAGTAGGCCTTGGAGTCTGGAGAATATACGAAATAGAGACACGCGTTGTATTATTATGCAAATTTAAGTGCATGTGCCCCTTTAAATATCACATGTGACCAGTGTGGACTTTGTAAAATACTTTTTAGGGGGGAGGGTCCAAGAATTTATTATGTTCAGTGGCGTATCAGGGTCAGTTGTCTGAGTGGGGAAATAAAAAAAAATCAAATTACAATTGCAATTTCAATTATACACTATTTTGGCCAAAAATTAAGGTGAAAGTTTATGTTTATCATGTTTACCGGCCAATTTTCAATTTTACACTTCTTTTTGCACAGAGTGAAGGTGAAATTATGTGTTTACCGGGCCAATTTTTAATATTTAATTTACTATAGGGTAGTGGGTTGGGGAAGTTTAAATTTCTTTTGGGATTGGTTTTAAGAGAATTGATTTGGGGGGGTGAGTTAGCAAACCAACTCATTTTTGGGGTTCAAACCCTTACCCCCGCAAAGACCAAACTTCATGTAACCCATTTAAATAGTAGATATTGAAGAAATATCAGCCGATTGCCGCGATCGATATGTATCGATACTCTTTCCATATGTGAACCAATATGCCGATATCCTGTCTACCCTTCTATAGACTTCTATTGACTGATTCCAATAAAGTCTTTGGGGTTTTAATTTGATATCAGATGGACGTTCCTTGTATTCAGAATGCAATTTGGTGTGTCTGATGTACCCTCGGGTCCCCGCTCAGCCCCGCTCAGGTCCCACAAAAAATACTTTGCAAAGGTGGGTGACCTACCCCTAAAAGGAGTACTTCGTGATCCTAGCATCCTCTTTTTATGATATTTTTCAGTAGATATTCACGAAAAAAGCTTATTCCCAAAATTTCAGTTGAGTCCGATTTTGCGTTTGCGATGCCTGATTTTGTGTGGACGTCTACGATTGCAAGGTTAAGCGTATTATCTTAGGCGTCTTAAGAAAGTATCCGCCATCCATAATAGATGGGGTGAAACTTACAGTAAACTAATTATACTATTCATCAAAAACATCTGTTAAATAATTCAGTTCATGTAAGTATTTTATTTATTCTTAGTGAATTAACTCGGTGATCCCGACTGTCCCTCAGCCAATATTGAAGTTAACGGTAAAAAAAAACCTAAACTTTTTATTTTCCCCATATATCTGAAGATAACAGGGATTGAGTATAAACTCATGATTTTCAGTAGATAGCATAGTATGAGTATAAAAATATCTACCGAAGATAGACTGGTTGAGTATAAACTCATAATCTTCAGTAGATAGTACAACGTGAGTATAAAACTATCTACACAATATAGCAGGGGTTGAGTATAAACTCATGATTTTTAGTAGATAGCATAGTTTGTTTTTGTTTTTTGTTTTTTTTACGACATGGCATAACTGGGCATTAACAGCAGAGACAAATAAATCATTTAGAAGCTGCTGACGAGGATGTACCCAGAAAGCGATTAACCTCCCTGCTAAAGCTGGCCCTCGATCTAATGGCTGGAATTTGGGCAGGTAGAGAATTCCATAATTGGGCTGTAGATGGTAGAAATGATCTTTCATGGCTGACAAGGTTTTATCTTAGGACTTCCACTGTTAGGTCATGGGATCTCACAGACCGTCGCAACCTGGGGTCATGGACATGGATGTCTGGCATCAGCTGGCATTACAACTCAGGGGCCTCCTTGTAAAACATACCATGGAAGAGGGTGGCTGCTCCAACTGCCCTGCGGTGGCTCAATGGCTGAATACGATGATCTTCATACTCATTTGTTGGCAGACCAATGACACGTTTAGCTCTATTTTGGACGGAGTCAAGCTGAGCTAGTTGCACCAGTCCAAGCACTGCTGGCATATTCCATTTTTGATCGTATCATGGCCTTGTAGATGATGGCTCTCTGTGCAGGTAGAATATAGGGCGTATGAGTATAAAACTACCTACCGAAGATAGCAGGGGATGAGTATAAACTCGTGATCTTCAGTAGATAGCCTACCGTATAGTGTGAGTATTAAACTATCTACAGAAGATAGCAGGGGTAGAGTATAAACTCATGATCTTCAGTAGATAGCATAGTGTGATCTTCAGTAGATAGCACAGTGTGAGTATAAAACTATCTACCGAAGATAGACGGGGTTAAGTATAAACTTGTGATCTTCAGTAGATAGCATAGTGTGAATATAATACTATATACAGTAGATAGCATAGTGTGAGAATAAAACTATATCTACAGAAGATAGCAAGGGTTGAGTGTAAACTTATGATCTTCATTAGGTAGCACAGTGTGAGTATAAAACTATCTACCGAAGATAGCAGAGGTTGAGTATAAATTCGTGATTTTCAGTAGATAGCATAGTACGATTATAAAACTATCTTACAGTTGATAGTAAGATGTGGGTATGAAATAGGCTATATCTTAGATATCAAAGTGAATTTAAAAAAAGGATATCTTCAGTAGATAGCAAAGTATGAGTATAAAGCCACCTACTTCACAATACCAATATTTACTGTCGGAAATAAATTGATCGTTAAACATGAATGATGTTCAATAAAATCCTCAATATTTCATTTTATTTTTAATCAATATTCTGATTTATTTAAAGCTTTAAAAATATGACATCAAAAGATCCTATAGCCACTTCATTATTCATAAGCTTCGAACTGCATAGGAATTTAAAAAAAAGAATATTGTTTAGCACTACAATGCGTGTAGCTAGTGACTCCCTATTCCAGAAAATAGAGCACAATTTTTGTGGGTTTTGGATTTAAAAAAATATTATCATGATTTAATGAAATAAACATGTAGCTAAATCTTAATCTTTTGGTTAGTTCTAAATGGCATTATAAGTCAAATTTTAATTGTTTGACAATTTGAGAGGAAATTGGCCAAAAAAATGTTATGTGATTTTTTGACCATTTCAGTCACGTCTTCAAAGACTTGGCACAAGCATTCAAAATTTTCTATGAGTTTGCTCATAAATCTAATATTAATTAATACTAATGTTAATTTTGATAAGTTTGATAATTGGTAACAAAGATATAAGGAAATGTGTTTTCCAAAATTTAAAATGCATAACCGGAAATTAGTCTTTGTACAAGTCTTTGGGTTTGATTGGCACACCCTAAAAAGGCATGTTTTGGCCCTTAGGCCTATTTCCAAAAATTAGTCAAATATTAATATTTGACTTTTATTGCCAGTTAGAACTACCTAAAAGATTATGATTTAGCTATGTTTCATTTGGCAAAACATGATAACATTTTTATTAATCCAAAAACATTAGTGCTGTGTATTTTTCTGGAATAGGGAGTAAACATGTCAATCACATTCTCGGATGTTCAGTCTTCACGTCGCCGCTTACAATGTTCACTGTAATCGAAATCCTAAATATTTTATGATGAAGGCCTATGATATATTTATTTATTGCTCTTAAGGGATGGGGTATGAACGTTTGGACAGTATTTATTGTGGGACATTAGAGCACATCAGACATATCGAATTGCATTCTGAATACAAAGAATGTCCTTCTGATACCAAACATTTTTGATTTTTTGAAATTCGCAATGTAATACACATTTTATGGCAAATCATTAAAAATTGACATTGATATTTACTCGAAGTAAACTTTATAAATCTGATGATTTATACTTAAAGGGTATGTAGGTGGGATGAAAAGCCGACGATCAATTGAAAATTCTGAAATTTTCAATTGATCGTCAACTTTTCCTCCCAACTACATACACTTTAAGAATATATCATTAGATTTATAAAATTTACTTCGAGGACTGTTATATATCAAAAATGTGAAAATATCAAATTCTAATAATTTGTCATAAAATTTGTATCATATCGTGAATTTCAAAAAAATGAAAATTATTTGATATCAGAAAGACATTCTGCGTATTCAGAATGCAATTCAATATGTCTGATGTGCTCCCATGTCCCACAAAAAATACTGTCAAAACGCTCATTCCAGATCCCTTAAAAGTGTGACATCGATTGTGTCCTTGTAGCGTGACGGTAAAAAGCTACTTAATTATTCATAAGTTTTATTTAAATGCATAGGGAATAACATAAGGCCATCATGGAAGGGACCTACCTGGATCAGCATCGTATTGGGCGATTCCAGTTTAAAGCCATACTCCCCCTGTGGAAGACCGTCATGGGATTAATCTGCAGGGAGTGTGAATTTCAAATGGGGTTACCTGAATGGGCGACCCCATTTAAAATTTATACCCCTTGTGTGGGAGGATAAGATCATATCTTCCATAGGGGGTGTATGTATTTCAACTGGAATAACATGTCTAGACGGGGTCTAGACATGGCTAACAGTACACCTTCTGGTCTAAAATGACCGGATGTTTCATGTCATGTCCCCCGGGGTCATGTCATGGGGGAGCGGTGGAGGAAGACTCCAAAGAGTAAAGCGTTACACAAAACTCAAAACCAGGACTACTTCAAATCATCATATCTTGAAAACTCTTTGTCTTAGAAGTTTCAACTTGCACAGGTCATAGGCCTACAATGAATCATGGGCGTCAATCCGGGGAGGGTCCCAAGGGGCAAGGGGACATGTCCATTCCACATTTTGGGATGGGGCACAATATCAAAATCCCCTCTTTTGTATTATATGAACCCGGCGTAATTGCTATCTTCAGAAGACAGCAAAAAACAATCACCAAACATAAAACTACTCCGAAAGAGTTTCTTAACTTTTCTTCGTAGGCCCTATCTTCAGAAGATAGCAAAGCAAAAAACAAGAAAAATAAAAATACCCCCCACCCAAAAAAAAAATTGCTTGACAAGCGTTCTAGATGGGCGTGTGTTCAGAAAAAATAGCAAATAGGCCGAATGCAAAACTATAAAGAAATGCTAAATTGACGAAGCTGATAAAAAAATTAAAACGGGACTTGTATAACAAAGAAGATCAGAAACGTGATGGAAATAAATTAAAGAAACAAAAATGCACAACGTGACTGGTAAATTAAAAAAGAGATTATGATTCAGCACGCAATTCGGGGCTATAAGAATTGGCCGATCAAAATGCTAAATGTATGAATTATCTTTTGTATTATTATGAACCCGTCGTAATTGCTATCTTCGGTAGATAGCAAAATAAATCACCAAACATAAAAATATACCGAAAGAGTTTCTTAGCAGCTTCTGCTGAAATTATTATTTATTTTATTCGTAGACCCAAAATGATATCTTTAGAAGATAGAAAGCGAAACACACGATAACACGAAAAATTAAAATATTTATATAAAAAAAAAACATTGCCTAACACGCGTCCTAGATGGGCGCGAGTTCCAAAAAATATAATTAAAAAAAGAGATGATGATTCAGGCGCAATTAGGGCTATAATAATTGGCCGATCAAAATGCTAAATGAATTATCTTTTGTATTATATCATGTATACTGCGCCAATAAAACATCCTTACACTTGACACTTGACACAAATAATCACAATTCCCAAACTGAACAATATTGGGATAAATTTGGTTTTTTAATAGATGCACTAGCTAATCCTGCACATTATGACACCACATTGAATCCAATGTGACTTCAAGAAGCAAAGTTACAAGCATTTGATTAGACGAAGGTCCAGTTTTGAAAGTGACAAACTGGCCGCTATTCAAAACTCCACAGACTAGACATCTGGTTTGAGAGTGGTGAATGGCGTAGTAATTCATGCGTTTGGCTTTAATTTAAAACAAAAGGAACAAAAGAAAACTGAAACAAAAGTACTGACAAATAAAATGAATGTTATGAAAAGTACAGAGAAGTAAAAACTGAAATAAACACTGCTTTAAATAACGCTTCATTGAAGAAGCTGTGTTGTCTCTTTGTTTCGCTTGTTGGAATCTTTTTGCGCCTAGGCCAGTTTATCACTTTTAAAACTGGACCTTTGTCTATTCAATTGCTTGTAACTTTACTTCTTGAGGTCACATTTGATTCAATGTGGTGTCATAATGTGCAGGATTAGATTGTGCATCTATTAAAAAAACAAATTTAACCAAATATTGTCCATTTTTAAAATTGTGAGTATTTTTCCAAGTGTAAGGATACTTTATTGGCGTAGTATATATAAACCCGCCGAGCCGTAATTTCTATCTTTAGTAGATAGCAAAACAAATCACCAAACATAAAAATATACCGAAAGAGTTTCTTTACAGCCTCTGCTGAACTTTCTTCGCTTCCAGGGCCGTTCCTACCATTAGACCAGGTAAGGCGGTCGCCTAAGGCGACAAACGTAGAGGGTGTCAAAAAAGGTGAAAACAAAAACTGGAATAGAGAAAGAAAAAGGGAATAAAAAAATGATGATGGATAAAAAGAAAAAATGGGAGGAAAAATACTGAGGGGGCGAAAAGAGAAACATAAAACAGGGCGAAAAAAACAGTGGCGTAGAGATGGGCCCGGCCCAACTCAACGGGAAAGTTGACAACCATGAGAGTTACCAAATTGCGCGGAAAACTCAGGTATTTAATTTGCACTGTCCATGAAATTTGACTGTGAAATCAGCAAAATAGGGGTATTTAACTTGCACTTTCCGCGAAATTTGGATAAAAGGGGTACTTGAAAAAATCCAGAAATTTTATGTCAATATTTAGTGTCATTGATAAGGGGTGTTTGAAATTCTAATCATTGAAAAGGGGTGTTCGAAATTCTGGCCATTGAAAACCATAAAAAAGGGGTGTTTTGGGCCAAATTTTGTCCTCGATTTATTTTCTTTAACATAAAATGGTCTGTTATTCAGCGGGCAGCAATAAAAAGATGGAATCTATGCCTGTCTGAGAAATGCTTCATCATGATTTCTAATACTCATCTCTCAAAAACGCTCTGAACCCATCATAAACCGAGAAACAAATTTTAAACTCATCACTTTTAGCATCACCTGAGTAACCATCAGACAGCAACACCAGCAGTGCTTGAACTGATAAATATGCTTTATCTTCAAGTACTGTAATCAATAAGTTTATTATTGTTTGCAATCAATAGTTGTTCTCCTTGTTATGTGTGGACTTGCTTGTGGTTTTGATACCAGTCTGATGATTGCCACTTGCCAGCACTCCGTGCGGGCATGGAACTGACAGTAACTGATATGTAATATCAAAAACAAGCTGCCTTTCGGATTATATTAGTTTTATACATCAATATTTTTCCCAAACTCGATTTACAAAGTATATAATACCGGTGGTTATATTTGTTGTTGGTGTGGCACTTCCTACAACTCGAGAACAATTCTTCAACCGTTCGAAATTTGTAGTGACCAACCATAGACAGCAGAGAAAACTACTGTCTACTGGTTTACATTGTGAACTACACGGATTCTTTCGCAGATTGAATTTTAAACGGGTCAATTCTGCAGGAAGAGTGAGAGCACGAGTGGGATGGGAGTAAAATTTACTAGAACTAGTATGATCCCAATTTTATGAATGATCTCTATAAGATGACATTCGTTTTACTGTCTGGTCTGCTAAAGTTCCAATCCAAGCAAAATTCAACTTCCCTGAATCAAAGTCATTTATTTTCATTCAGCCGGCTTTTAAATTGTTATTTGGAGCTTGTCGTACCATCAGTTAGTAGTATCCCAGGCGGTTTAGGACTGAATCAGCTGCAGGCATTTACGTACCCTTTTTTACCGTAGTCTCCTCCGCCGCCGGTTTGTGTTGAGTGAGCGGAATCATCTCGGCTGTGGAGGAGACAAGTGAAACGACTTTTTGAGCATTAATTAGCGCCCCCTACAAAAACGTTTTGGAAGCAAAAACTAAGGACATCACAAATCTTTTTATGAGGTTGATTTAGATCAACTTAAGATTTGTGATGCATTATGGGGGACGTTTTACTTCCTGCAACCCCAAAGCAGGCGTCCTCTACCCATCAGATGGGTAAAGGCTTAACTTCAAGCACATCACAATTTCAGATACATGCACGAGTTCTTATAAATGGTGCAAAAATTACGAAAATATAATCCATGGTGTCAACACAAAAAATGCATTTTCTGTCTCGAAATCGGCGACACATCACGAAACGACCCCTTAAAATGCGATACCGTTGATTGAAATTGTTTTGGCCCTCTAATCATGTCAAACGAGTTCGACGACAGAGGTCGTACTTCTAGTTGTCTATGTTTTTACCCCCAAATCAAATGGAGAATAATGCCTTCTGTATTCGGATTGGTCACACCCACTTCACTCCCTTTACGCAAATTACGCTTGTTTAATACTCTAGTAGATAGCGACGAGCGATAAACAAATACTAATGAGCTTGAATGTTACTTTGTTGGCCAGAAAGTACAATCGATCTCATTGGATCAAATTTATGATCTTTGAAGTTCTTATTGAATACCTATTGAATACTATCACAGCCCATTGAGCTGTATCATGCCTGTATCGGACGCAAACACGTTGAAGTAAACAAAACATTGATTGTCTATGGTATGTGAATTGCATTGCATCAAAATGTATTAAAATGTATCAACTGTTACTGCGAAAAATTCATGAAAACTGGCATGCATGTCATTATCACTAAGTTATGCCGTCCAGTGAATACCAGTTGTAGTAACTACATATTTCGAACGTTTGAGGAGCCGGGAATTGTAGTAACTACATATTTCGAACGTTTGAGGAGCCGGGAATTTCAATCATTGGAACTGAGTGAATACACATAGATGAAACCATTTTTCCAAGTCGTATGACCACAGATAAACATGACTGTTTGAGTACCGAGTTCGTTCCGCAGTCTATTTGCATTATCATTATGGGTTCGCCGGACCTCTTTGCAATGTAAGTCATATCAGTGAATAATGTCTCATAATTTCAGACAGAGTAGTCTGTAGCGGGTGAGAATTCTATTATTGTTGGGCCTATATTGTGTGCATCTATAGATTTATTTTACTGTCAAAACGTATGCAGAGCATAGTCGAACAAATCAGTGGTCACGGTAAATTGCAAACGTAAACCTGTTATTTCTGGGATAAATCTCGAGCAAATGGTTTGAATTGATATGTATAAATAATTGTCATCACTCGATATCTCAAAAATTCCCGGGACAAGTTGAAAAGGTCTGGCAATTGTTGCAAAGGGAATTGTGTGAGGGGGAAGATGTCCAAAGTTCGATTCAGTCAGTGACATATCTAAGGGGGAAGCTACCCCATGTGTAACATCTACGAGTTCACCAGAACGCCATACTAAAGGTCCCACAAAATCTCCGCGTGGTAAAGGGCCTACTCAATAATCCGAAAATATGCACCACTCACGAAGTCTAATTTCAATTTATGGATTTTCCACTTTTCTACAAAGATGTATTGGAAGCTTGGTATTATATGCAGGGAAACAAGATGAAAGATTCTAATGTTAATACAAGCACAATTTTGTGGGGAAATAGCCATGTGAAATGTAAAGGTAAAATATTGTTATTCAAAGAGTGGATCAATGCCGGGATTATTTATTTGAAAGATATTATAGTAGAAGACAGATTTCTAAAATTTAAAAGAGTTATCACGAATGGATATATTTGACCTTCACAAAATATTTAACCTTCACAAAATAATTGAGGCAATCCCAAGAACTTGGAAGTTACAAATTAAGGAAAAAAGGTTACATTCTTGTGAGAGAATTCCCAGTTCATTAGTTGAGTTAAAAAACAAGAAAGTTAAACATATTTCCTTACTCAAAACAAAAGAAATATATAATATTTTAAGTACATGTTTCGAGAAACCAGTTTGCATCCAATACTGGGTGGGATAAACAATTAAAAGTTGTAGACAAGCCGTGGAATAAAATCTTTTTATTTAAAATCCGAAATAGACTGATTAATAAATTAGGGCATTTTCAATTCAATGTCCTTTATAATCTCATTCCATGTAGAAGAAATCTCCACAAATGGAAACTTAATGACATTGATATTTGTGACTTTTGTAATTGTACTGACAACTATGAACATTTCTTTATAACATGTTCAAAAAATAAATCGTTTTGGAAGTAATTTTCAGCCTTTATATGCCACATTCAAAATATTAGAGTGTTTAATATATGTTTAGAAAAAGTTATTTGTGGATGGCATATTGACAAATCTGAATACAATTTATCAAATATTTTGATTATTTTAGGCGCTTATTCAATTTATAAATCAAAAATCATATATAACGATACGAAAAAATCATTCCAATTTCGAGTTTATTTATTCAAGAAATTAAAAACATTGACCAAATAATTTCAAACACGAACAGAAAGTTAAGAATCGACATTGATTCAAATGGTTGGCAGTACGGTAAAGTGTACTGGAATGTTATGTAATCTGGTCTTAAACTATGAGGTTCTAATATGTAGAGACCTGTAAAATGATAACAAGATGTATTGAACATGTAATCCCAATCAAAATATTGTATGCCCATTATGTAAGATGATAACATGATGTATTGAACATGAAATCCCAATCAAAAATATTGTATGATAATAATACATGTACCGTCGTTTTATCTTTTCAGTTTCTGTTTCCGTATCCGTAATAGTTTTTGTAAGTCATTGTTATTCTGAAGTGGTAGTCTCCCAGGTATGACCAATCTTTTATTCTAGCCTTTTGTTAGTTACTGAAAATTTGAAGCTCGTGAATTTCAGTTTTCGTTTTGCTAAGTTATATTGATTTTTTACATAAAACCTTGAGATGTGCGGTTGGGTGCCAATCTAGACAAAAGAAGAGTCTAAATTTTACGGTCCTAAATTCGCGGTAAATTGTACGGCTTCAATTGACTTGTGTTTGGTGTATATGTACTTACGCCTAGACGTAAGTGGGTCGTAAAAAAAGTCTTGCATTGAAATATATACTAACCATGTTGCCAAGTTATAAGCATTGAGTCTTTCATATTGGCGATGAAACGAGCGTCTAAAATAGTCAAATATCTCCCAATGAGGCGCGTACAAGTGGTGATTTGGTAATCATGTTTTATATTGAAATGCAATACAAAAGAATTTGCATTGGAGCAAAGATAATGTATTCTATTCATGGCAAGCTAATCTGATAATTGGTTGGGCCTATATGCAAGACTCGGGTTTATTTTAAATGTTTATTTTTGCAGAGCTTATTTTCAGTCATGGATCATACTGATAAATTTTGCGAGGGGGAGGGAGGGAGATACTTAAGTTGAGACTGAACAAGCGAGAGTGGGATGGGGTGAGAAAGAAAGAGAGGAGAGGAGAGACGGAAAGACTAGAAAGAGAAGAACTCGAGAGGAGAGAGTAGGGACCGGGGGACGGGGAGGGAGTGGGGAGACTGATATCATGGGGGGGGGCAGGAGGAAGCAAAATAGGGAGATAGACATTGATACGAGGGAAGGGCGACACTGTGGCCCTGCACAAGTGCAATGGGGCGCGACAGGCTCATAAGCGGACCTTTTGTGATTGAAGGGCTTATTTCCAACGTTTTTACAGAAAAAAGTGAACCTTTTCATTCGGATTTGCATTTTGTCATAATAATGTGAATCAATTTATCACTGTCAAACACGAGAGGGCGCTAGACCATTAAAACAGCGGTCGGACACCGGTGTTCAATACTATTTTATCTCCAGCCTTTATGGGCTTTATTGACACAGGCAATTACCTCTATTGAAATAAGCTGATTGGTACTTCAGAGTTAACAATGAAGTCAGATTACAATAAACTTACTGAATCCCTTGCGTTTTCGTATCTGAACAATAGAGTTACGGAAACTGAAAAGATAAAAAGACCCCAAGGCCCAATATATGCCTGTAAGATTATTGAACATGAAATCCCAATCAAACAAATATTGTATGATAATAATACATGTAGGCCCAATATGTAGAGGCCTGTAAAATGATAACATAATGTATTGAACATGAAATCCCAATCAAAAAATATTGCATGATAATAATACATATAGGCCAATATGTATAGGCCTGTAAAAAATGATAACATGATGTATTGAATATGAAATCCCAAATCAAAAATATTGTATGATATTAATATGAAAAGAGAAAATAACAAAGAAATAAAGGCAATTTGCCTCACCTCTTTGAGGTTAAAGATAAAAAATAAAAAAATTCAATTTATGCATTCTAAGTTTTTGGAAAAGACATGTTTTATATAATAAAGTAACACAAAAAAGTGAAAATTAGAGCAAAATTTCGGCATCAACTCAAGATTTTGAATGCTCAGGCTTGGTGCAAGATTTTTGTAACTTGATTGTCAGAAAACATGCCAAAAATGAATGCTTTGGCTCTTTTTTTTTCAAGAAATTGGTAAAATAGTAAACTTTTTGTTTTATCTCCAGTTCGCAGGGCCGGATATACCATAGGGCCAGATGGACCCGGGCCCAGGGCCCCCAAAATTGCCCTATGCAGTGTGCATCTTCCATTTTAGCTGAAAACACCATGTTTTGGACCAAAATAGGGTACAAAAATTACAAATATTTCGCGCATCGGACACACTGGCCTGATTATAGCAAAATTCAGCTTCAATTTGGGTTAAAATTGCATTTTGTTGGCTAATCAACGGTCCTATAGTAAAATCTAAAACTTGGGCACTTTAGTGTATACATGCCTTCCTCACAGTGCGTTTAGGGGCCTCCAAAAAGGTAAATCCGGCCCTGCCAGTTAGTGTTAAATGAATGATTATGATTGAGCTATGTTTCGTTTGGCAGAACTTGATAATATTTTTTTAATCCCAAAAAATGAGTGCTGTATTTTTCTGCTATAGGGAGTAATTTGCGTAAACATGGTAAAACTAAAATGGCTGATTATCCGGGGTCAAACTTTAAAGTAGATTAAATCTGGTTAAAAATCATAACGATGTACGCATCATAAGGATTCCGAAAAAGAATAGTTTGACCTATTTTTGATGTACTACTTAACTCAATCGTCATAATAAGGCATTGTTAAGTATTCGTGTAGAAGGAGAAATACTGTAAGCATATAGTAAGTTCTCGAGTTACTGGCAAAAGGGTTAAATGTTAAATTTTGGGTGCCACAGGGTTCAAAAATCCAGGATTCGGAAAATGTACAGTATAGTTTGACCTATATTCAATGTTCCGTTTTCGTATTATTACCTTAAAGGTCAAAGGTCAAATGTTTGGTTCTATACAAGGGTAAAAAACCCGTAAAAGTGGTCCGATTTTGACAGAACAAAAGTACAAAAATAAAGAATAGTTTGCATTAGGGGCACACCATTTAGATTTCCATGGTGTGGCTTGCGAGTTTTTTTAAACAACATTTGCCCACTAGTGAAATGAAAATTAAAATCGCCCACTAGTGAGATAAAAAAATAATTGCCTCGCCCAACTCTGTAAAAAAAACATCTGCCGCCTTTGGCGGCGAAAGAAAAAATGCCTGCCCCAAACTCCCATATCCCCCCTGAGAATCAAACTTAACTAAGTAATAGAAAAATAGGTAAAAAAAGTCAATGGGATTTGAAATTTTACTGTGATATCTAGGTATCAAAACATCCTAGATAATGCAAACTATTCTATATTTGAATTCGAATTAGCGAACCTTTTTTCGGACTAGCGAACCTTATTTTTTGACTAGCAAACAATGTAACAGCCTTTGCACAGTATTTTTTGTGGAACATGAGAGCACATCAGATATATCGAATTGTATTCTGAATACGAGGTATGTCCTGATGGTAGTTTTTGAAATTGGCGATGTAATACAAATTGTATGGCAAAATATTCAAAATTGATTTATTTATTTTATTTTTCATATTTAAAAATCCTCGAAGTAAAATTTATCAATCTAAAGATGTACTTAAAGTGTGTGTAGCTGGGAGGAAAAGCCGACGATCATTTGAAAATTTTGACATTTCGTATTGAAGATACACATATTTTTCCCAACAGGCCTCGGTTTTCAGGCGGCGAGCGGCATGATGGGCGGAGAGAGACGGCAAAACCTCTCAGCCGTATGGTATTTTCCATACACTCAGTTAGTTTTGTGGGGTTCATTGTCAAACCCCAGCGGTTTTAGCTTGTATTAATATTATTTATTAACATAGGCCTACTTGTTTGTGATATTTTAAGCGTTTTAAAATTTCAAAATAATCCCATTCAATTACACGGTTGACAACGGAAATGTACCGAATTTACAGAATTAGTGGCGCTCACCACCTGTCAATTTTCTAGGCTTTTTGGGGGTGAGGAGGAGAAATCTGTATCTTCAATACGATAAAAATCACAGTTTTCAAATGATTGTCGGCTTTTCCTCCCAGCTACATTAACTTTAAGTAGGCCTACGTATCATTGTCAATTTTACTTCGAGGACTGTTAGATGTCAAAAATATCAGTTTTAAATAGTTTGCCACTAAATTTGTATTATATTGCGAATTTAAAAAAAAAATCAAATTATTTGATATCAGAAGGACATTCTTCGTATTCAGAATGTAATTCGATATGTCTGATGTGTAAAATTAATGTGTAAACGTTCATACCAGAACCCGAACAGTATATGAGTACACAACGCGAGGGCCCGGGCGCGAGGGAAGAGGACACGAAATTTGTCGTCATTTTTTTTCATATGCGTAAATATTGACCGGTACCTACATGGATACAATTGCACGTGAACATTTTGTGAATTTTGATTATCGCAGCCAACTTGGAGAGATTCTTTAACTATGTAACTATGTAAATGTGTAATTTTTTTCAGGAAATGTAAATCCCTGGAATCGTTAACTCCGGCAACTAGAGATCAGTCACTAAATTCAATTGACTGTAGATAATGCAAGTGGATGGTGCGAATCCGGTAATAAACACTTTTGTCCTGACTTTTTACGCAATCTACTCACACATACCAGATTTCTTTTGGTCACTGAAATTGATTTGAGCAAAGTGGGCTATTATAGAAGTGTGATATCTATAACAAAAGAATCATTATATCAAGTTGTTCGTAGACGTAGAATAAAAGGGTCATATTTTGACAACCATGCATTTTTATAGCTGGGGATTTCTTGATAAAATCTGTGATGGTCCCTGAACAAAAATCGTTATTAGTATTAGGGACTATATCAAAACCTCAAGAAGAAAAGTACCATTCATTTCTTGTTAATTGAATAGAGAAGCCCTGCTTGCTTGTTTTTTATTTATTTATTTATTGCATCATATTTACCCAGGGTGGCCCGATCAGCTAAAATGCTGTTCTTACACGGGGCCCTGCATAACATTAAAAAACATACAGATACATGAGTATTATAATAAAGCATAAACATATAAATCACAATTTAAATAGAGAATACCAATTTACAAGTACTTAAACTTGTTATCGATTGAAAGCTCGTACAATATGCAGCATACTTTTATATCAACCTATGGACAGTAGCCTACACTCAGAACGTTAGTCAGTTGCTGGCTATTGTTATACAAGACCCACTCAGTCATTTAATTTATAAGCACTGGAAGCGATCGAATTCGGTGTTGAAATGCGCATAATTTTGCGCTACGCCTTTTCACATTGTGATTTATTTTAAATTAAATGTAATAGTTTTAATTTTTTAGTAAATGTCAGAATAAAAACACAATGCTTGATACTGTATTTTTTTTAAATCATGGTGTTAAACTCATACGTGAAATTTAATCATCTATAGAGTGCTTGAACGGAAGGTCATTAGTTCAAGTCATCCTCCAGAAGACATGCAAATGCATGGAGTACAAAAGAATATATTTCAATCAATACCAGTTAAACAGATGATTGGTATTGTATTCCGATATCAAAATGCGCGTAAATAAATCACTCTTCTTTCTATGTTGAAATACTGTGAAAACATCTATTAGTATTGAAGCTTTAGGCGTATTTATAATAACAGCTGCGTTACGTTTTGTGCAGACTTTATATGCCCAAACCTGTGCATGAAGTGACATACTTCAGCGGAAACTGGTGTCAAATGAAAGAGAAAAAAGTAAGAAATACAATCAAGATAGTATTCATTTGTAAAATACAAAGAAATTGAGAAAGGTTGAATATATTTTGTTAGGCCTATCTACTGATGATAGCATTTGTTAACGTAATGAAATAATACAAAAAAGAAGGAAATCATAATTAGTATGAGACGAGTCAGAAAGATCATTTGGTATATTTTTTTATATTTCATGTTTGTTTGTTTGTTTGTTTGTCTGTTTGTTCGTTTTTTATCTACTATCAAGATACCATTTACGGTGCGATTTGCAAATCACCCGTTGCGACATGCATCATCTTCTGTAAACACGCGTGAGCCCACTTACGGCTTGCATCATTTACGATCTGCATTATTCTCGCAACGCGTACGTGCGCAAACGGCTACGGTATCTTCTGAAGATAGCATTGCGGGCCTAATAAAACAACAGGAAATATTTCACAAAATTTGAAAACATCTGTAAGGAAAGTTTGTTTTTGATGTTTTTGGGGTTTTGGGTTGTTGTTTTTTCCGCTATCTACTCTAGATAGTATTTGTTTTTAATAAAAGATACAAAGAAAGTAAGTAAGAACGGTTATATTTTGTTATCTACTGATGATACCATTTGGAAGCGTATGAACTTTTTTATTATAATCCTAAAAATCAGACATTTCATTTGATATATGAAGAGCTTTGTTTCAAAACCCCTTACATCCACTTCCCCAATTTTGAGAACACATCAAAAATCATCAAAAAATCACTGATATAAGGAGTTTTCAACAAAAGCAGTTTTTGGCGGGATGCTCATCCTACCCAAGTATCCCGCCAAAAACTGCTTTTGTTGCAAACCCCTATATATCAGTGATTTATTTGATGATTTTTTGATGTGTTCTTAAAATTGGGCAAGTGGATGTAAGGGGTTTTGAAACAAAGCTCTTCATAATTCTTTTTTTGTTACTCATACTGCAGTTACTGTCCGTTTTCCTATACACAATACATAGTGCTCTCACCATTGACGCGTGACCTCTACAAATAGTGTATGTTAGAGGTGTAGGCCATTGCCTAGTTAACGTCACTGTGTGAAAAATAACCGGCCAATATTCAAAGTATTTTCTGAAAATCTAGAAAATATTTTTGTAACATGTCCTAAATTTTTAGCTAAGGTGTTTGGAAATATTCGCACTTTGGTGTTTTAGTGTATGTTATCGGTAATAGGACATTGCCTATCGTCACTGTGTGAAAAATAACCGGTCAATATTTAAAGTATTCTCTGAAATTCTAGAAAAGATAGTTTTGTAACATGTCCTACATTTCTAGCTAATTTAGGGGTTTGGAAATATTCGCACTTTAATTTTGTGCTTTAGGAAGGATATGTAAACGACAGATAACACCAAATATATGAAGAAATTATTTTCAAACCGTGTTACGGTCTTCAACCATTATGTTTCTCATTTTCAAGAATGCTGGTTAACAATATGCACACTTTTGTCTCATTTCGTAAACAAAGGCCCGCACAGTATTGTTACCTTGCGTTTGCTTTATTATCGGTTACTCAACTGAAACTATAATACCAGCTCATTGGAATACCGCGCAGGTAAAACAGAAACATGTGTAGTGTGGATTTAACCAGAGAAGATCTGATGTAACATAGTTGAGCTGTTTTCAATTAGTGTTATCTTGGTTTAATAGCTTTTAATGGGGTTTAAGTCCTGCAAAGGTCGTGGTGAATTCTACAGTACTGTAGATATGACTGCATCATGTTCATGTTCGTTGTTTGTTTGCTTGTTTGTTTTACTCAAGGTAGAATTTACGGTGTGATTTGCAAATCATTATGCCCTTTGCGACATCACGCATCATCTGCTGTCAAAAAACGCGCTCAAAGCCTACTTACGGCCTGCATCCTTTTTGTCGCAAGAGAAAAAAAGACACAGAAAATATTTTACAAATTTAAGGGGATAAAACGTCTGTTAGGCAAGTTTTTTTTAATGTTTTTTGTTTGTTTGTTTATTTATTTGTTTGCTTGTTAGTGTTTCCGCTATCTACTCAAGATAGTATTTATTTGTAAAATACAAAGAAATTGAGAAAGGTTGAATATTAGAGTCACGCGGTAGCCGTGACCAGCAAGTTTTTTTTTTAAAAAGACTGATAAAGAAGACTAATAACAGATGCCCGCGAGACTATATTTACACGTAACATTAAAACACTTGACTTTTATTGTTCGATGTTATTTTTCGCTGGGTACAAAATGTATCTAAAACCATGCTAAATGTTATTTACAGTCCCAGGTGTAATATCGTGACAACTCATTAATTCCAATTTATTGTCATTAATCAAGGATAACATAATTTTAAACATCCAGTGCTATTGTGATATTATTTTTTTTATTAAAGCAAGTTGTTTGATTCTCATGGAAATTGTTTATTGTGTTATGGGCCTATTTAAAAACACAGCATAATGTGATACAACACCATCAAGGATCAAAAGAAATCTGAATAACACAAGAAACCAGATCAGGCAATAAGACGTTACTCATTGTTATTCTCATTTAAATATATTTTGTCCTACCACGGGCAAATTCGCATGATAATAGGACAATGATGATTGTGATATGTATGAATGGTTGTTGAATCGATTAAGAGACCTGACTCTCTGTCATCTTCAGCTATCGTAGAATATGACAATTGTCATATCGTCCCGGTAGGTTGATTACAAACACTCTGTAGGTGTGGAAAATTGTTCCGCTAGTATGGAAGGCCAGCAGGAAAAAAATATCCAAAAAACATTTATCAAGCATAGGGTCTTTTTATCTTTTCAGTTTCCGTAACTCTATTGTTCAGATACGAAAACGCAAGGAATTCAGTAAGTTTACTGTAATCTGACTTCATTGTTGACTCTGAAGTACCAATCAGCTTATTTCAATAGAGGTAATTGCCTGTGTCAATAAAGCCCATAAAGGCTGGAGATAAAATAGTATTGAACACCGGTGTCCGACCGCTGTTTTAATGGTCTAGCGCCCTCTCGTGTTTGACAGTGATAAATTGATTCACATTATTATGACAAAATGCAAATCCGAATGAAAAGGTCCACTTTTTTCTGTAAAAACGTTGAAAATAAGCCCTTCGATCACAAAAGGTCCGTTTATGAGCCTGTCGCGCCCCATTGCACTTGTGCAGGGCCACAGTGTCGCCCTTCCCTCGTATCAATGTCTATCTCCCTATTTTGCTTCCTCCTGCCCGCCCCCCATGATCAGGCTCCCCACTCCCTCCCCGATCCCTACTCTCTCCTCTCGAGCTTTCTCTTTCTAGCCTTTCCGTCTCTCCCTCTCCTCTCTTTCTTCCTCACCCCCTCCCACTTTCGCTTGTTCAGTCTCAACTTAAGTATCTCCTCCTCCCTCCCCCCCTCGCGAAATTTATCAGTATGATCCATGACTGAAAATAAGCTCTGCAAAAATAAACATTTAAAATAAACCCGAGTCTTGCATATAGGCGCAACCAATTATCAGATTAGCTTGCCATGAATAGAATACATTATCTTTGCTCCAATGCAAATTCTTTTGTATTGCATTTCAATATAAAACATGATTACCAAATCACCACTTGTACGCGCCACATTGGGAGATATTTGACTATTTTAGACGCTCGTTTCATCGCCAATATGAAAGACTCATTGCTTATAACTTGGCAACATGGTCAGTATATATTTCAATGCAAGACTTTTTTACGATCCACTTACGTCTAGGCGTAAGTACATATACACCAAACACAAGTCAATTGAAGCCGTACAATTTACCGCGAATTTAGGACCGTAAAATTTAGACTCTTCTTTTGTCTAGATTGGCACCCAACCGCACATCTCAAGGTTTTATGTAAAAAATCAATATAACTTACCAAAACGAAAACTGAAATTCACGAGCTTCAAATTTTCAGTAACTAACAAAAGGCTAGAATAAAAGATTGGTCATACCTGGGAGACTACCACTTCAGAATAACAATGACTTACAAAAACTATTACGGATACGGAAACAGAAACTGAAAAGATAAAACGACGGTTAGTACGGAAGCGTCTATGTGACACAACTTGACAAGATAATTATCTTGCCATGTCGACTTATTATCAGCATTATGTCAACATGACGATATAAAATATCTCGCCAAGACAAATGAACAAACAAGTCAAGATGGCAAGATAAATTATCATGCTGACATACAAAAATGGATGTCGTCTTCGCGAAATAAATTATTATGCCAAGTCAATTTAGCAACAAATTAATGTCTACATAGCAGGATATTTTGTCACGTCCAGTTGACTTAACAAACAATATAAGTCAACATGGTAAGATAAATTATCATACCAAGGAATAGTAATTTTTGACACCGTATAATTTAAATTATTGAAAAGCATCCTCGGGATGGAGAGGAGGGGCGGCCCGAAATTAAAGGGAAAATTAAATATCAAAAGACCGCCGACAACCGCCGCTCAATAGGGATATCCAACTAGATTGCCCCGCAGGGCTACAAAGAACCACAAACCGCGAAATTTGGATATCCAGCTAGATTGCCCCGCAGGACTCAGGAACCACAAATCTTGAAATATGGATATCCTGCAAATTAAAACCACAAACCGCGAAAAACCGCCAACAACTGCCGCTTAATAGAAATATTGAACTATATTGCCCCGCAGGGCTACAAAGAACCACAAACCGCGAAATTTGGATATCCAACTAGATTGCCCCGCAGGGCTATAAAGAACCATCAACCGCGAAATATGGATGTCCAACAAGTTTTAACTATAAATTAGCCCTCGATAGAGGGCAAAGCTTGAAGGATTAGGGAAATTATAACCACGAACCGCGAAAGTTGCCTTAACAAACAATATAAGTCAACATGGTAAGATAAGTTATCATACCAAGTAATAGTAATTGTTGACACCGTATAATTTAAATTATTGAAAAGCATCCTCGGGATGTTGAGGAGGGGCGGCCCGAAATTAAAGGAAAATTAAATCTCAAAAGACCACCGACAACCGCCGCTCAATAGGGATATCCAACTAGAGGCTAAAAAGAACCACAAACCGCGAAATTTGGATATCTAGCTAGATTGCCCCGCAGGACTCAGGAACCACACATCTTGAAATATGGATATCCTACAAATTAAAACCACAAACCGCGAAAAACTGCCAACAACTGCCGCTCAATAGAAATATCCAACTAGATTGCCCCGCAGGGCTATAAAGAACCACACACCGCGAAATATGGATGTCCAACAAGTTTTAACTATAAATTAGCCCTCGATAGAGGGCAAGGCTTGAAGGATAAGGAAAATTATAACCACGAACCGCGAAAGACCTCCAACAACCACCTCAATAGAGATATCCAACTATATTGCCCCGCAGGGCTACAAAGAACCACACATCGCGAAATATGGATATCCAACATGCTTAAACAATAAATTAGCCCCGATAGAGGACAGGGCTTGAAGAATAAAGGAATGCCACGAACCGCGAAAGACCGCCAACAACCGCCGCTCAATAGAGATATCCAACTAGATTGCCTGCAGGGCTACAAAGAACCACAAACGGCGAAATTTGGATATCCAACTAGATTGCCCCAGTGCTACAAAGAACCACGTACATTTTAGTTATAGGTATAGCTTCATATACTCGTATTTTTATTGTCATAAATCAAGGATAATATTATTCAAACTTCTATTTTTCGCTTTATTCGTCTTCGTAACCGGATGACTTTTCAAGCTTGGAGCTACTCGGCTTCATTCATAAAAGAAAGGAAATCTACCAAAAAAACGTTGACAACGTAAAGAAAGCAGCAAGTTTAAAAAGCCCCACCTCGGCTCACTTTTTGAAACTTGGTCCCATTTGTAAAAGATACTGATTTAAACTTTGTCATAATTATCAACTTGAAACATTTCCAGAAGTGTTATGAATCTTTAATGTGCCGATGCGATATATTACTTAAAAGTTGTTAGCATTCTGGAACGATCAGAAAGGTTATTATGTTGTTCTTGGCCAATATCCTATATATGTTTTGTTTTATAATAATAAAGTTCATGATCAATGATTGAATTAAACGAATAACAAGTAGGCATGTTAATGGCAATGATGCTAAAAAACACCGATTTGCTGTTGATATTCAAAATGGGACCAAGTTTCAAAAAGTGAGCCGAGGTGGGGGCTTTTTAAACTTGCTGCTTTCTTTACGTTGTCAACGTTTTTTTGGTAGATATTTGTTAGGCCTATCTACTAATGATATCATTTTGTAAACCTAATGAAATAATACAAAAAAATAAGGAAATCATAAGACTTAGTATGAGACGAGTCAGAAAGATCATTTGGTATATTTTTTTTTATATTTCACGTTTGTTTGTTTGTTTGTTTATTTGTTTTTTATCTAGTCAAGACACCATTTACGGTGCAATTTTCAAATCACCGGTTGCGACATGCATCATCTTCTGTGAACACGCGCGAGCCCACTTACGGCTTGCGTCATTTACGATCTGCATCATTTTCTCGCAACGCGTACGTGCGCAAACGGCTATCTTCTGAAGATAGCATTGCGGGCCTAATAAAAAATAAACAATGATAAAATATTTCACATATTTAGATAACATCTGTTGGGAAAGTTTGTTTTTGATGTTTTTTGTTTGTTTTTGTTTGTTTTTTTCCGCTATCTACTCAAGATAGTATTTTTTTTAAATATAAAATACAAAGAAAGTAAGTAAGAACGGTTGACAATTGAATACATGAATACAAAAGCCACCCCCAAGTCCAAGGGAAGTGATTTTGAGAGAAAACCCTGTGTATCATTTTAATTCCTTCAGTTAGATTTACCTGGTCAATATGGTAAGTTTTATACGTGCAAATGAGTGGATTAACCTGTATTAGGTATGACGATTAGCATTTCAGGGACTTCGTGGGGTTCATTTTAAATTTTTAACGGTTGACAATATTTTGTTATCCACTGATGATATCATTTAGAAGCGTATGAACAAATTTTACTTTAAAAATCATAAAAGTCAGACATTTCATTTGGTATATTTTTTTTGTTACTACATGTTTGTGGTTTGTTTGTTATCTACTCAAGGTAGAATTCACGGTGTGATTTGCAAATCATTATAGGCCTTTTGCGACATCACGCATCATCTGCTGTCAATAAACGCGCTCAAATCCTATTTACGGCCTGCATCATTTTCTCGGAACTAGCAGACGCCTTTACGGGCTTTTAAATAAAACAATACAGAAAATATTTCACAAATTTAAGGGGATAAAAAGTTTGCTTTGATGTTGTTTTTTGTTGTTGTTTATTTGTTTGCTTGTTAGTGTTTCCGCTGTCTACTCAAGATTGTATTCATTTGTAAAATACAAAGAAATTGAGAAAGGTTGAATACATTTTGTTAGGCCTATCTACTGATGACAGCATTTGTAAACCTAATGAAATAATACAAAAAAAGAAGCAAATCATAAGACTTAGTATGATACGAATCAGAAAGATCATTTGGTATATATTTTTTATATTTCATGTTTGTTTGTTTGTTTATTTGTTTTTTTATTTACTCAAGATAGCATTTACGGTGCAATTTGCAAATCACCCGTTGCGACATGCACCATCTTCTGTGAACACGCGCGAGCCCACTTACGGCTTGCATCATTTACGATCTGCATCATTTTCTCGCAACGCGTACGTTGCGCAAACGGCTATCTTCTGAAGATAGCGTTGCGGGCCTAATTAAACAACAGGAAATATTTAACAAATTTAGAAAACATCTGTTAGGAAAGGTTTTTTTTTGATGTTTTTGTTTGTTTTTGTTTGTTTTTTCTGCTCTCTACTCAAGCTAGTTCTTTTTTATAAAAAAAATACAAAGACAGTAAGTAAGAACGGTTGACAATATTTATCATTTAGAAGCGTATGAACAAATTTTATTTCAAAAATCATAAAAGTCAGACATATCATTTGGTATATTTTTTTGTTACAACATGTTTGTTGTTTGTTTGCTTGTTTGTTTGTTATCTACTCAAGGTAGAATTTACGGTGTGATTTGCAAATCATTATAGGCCCTTTGCGACATCACGCATCATCTGCTGTCAATAAACGCGCTCAAAGCCTATTTACGGCCTGCATCATTTTCTCGGAACTAGCAGACACCTTTACGGGCTTTTAAATAAAACAATACAGAAAATATTTCACAAATTTAAGGGGATAAAAAGTTTGTTTTGATGTTTTTTGTTTGTTCGTTTATTTGTTTGCTTGTTAGTGTTTCCGCTATCTACTCAAGATAGTATTCATTTGTAAAATACAAAGAAATTGAGAAAGGTTGAATATATTTTGTTAGGCCTATCTACTGATGATAGCATTTGTAAACCTAATGAAATAATACAAAAAAAGAAGCAAATCATAAGACTTAATGTGATACGAATCAGAAAGATCATTTGGTATATATTTTTTATATTTCATGTTTGTTTGTTTGTTTGTTTAGTTGTTTTTTTATCTACCGGTACTCAAGATACCATTTACGGTGCAATTTGCAAATCACCCGTTGCGACATGCATCATCTTCTGTGAACACGCGCGCGGGCCCACGGTCTGCATCATTTTCTCGCAACGCGTACGTGCGCAAACAGCTATCTGCTGAAGATACCATTGCGGGAAAAAAAAAAATAAAATATAATGAAATATTTTCTTGTTTGTTTGTTTATTTGTTTTTTATTTACTCAAGATACCATTTACGGTGCAATTTTCAAATCACCGGTTGCGACATGCACCATCTTCTGTGAACACGCGCGAGCCCACTTACGGCTTGCATCATTTACGATCTGCATCATTTTCTCGCAACGCGTACGTGCGCAAACGGCTATCTTCTGAAGATAGCGTTGCGGGCCTAATAAAGCAACAGGAAATATTTCACAAATTTAGAAAACATCTGTTAGGAAAGTTTGTTTTTGATATTTTTGTTTGTTTTTGTTTGTTTTTTCTGCTCAAGCTAGTACTTTTTTTTATAAAAAAAAATACAAAGGCAGTAAGTAAGAACGGTTGACAATATTTATCATTTAGAAGCGTATGAACAAATTTTATTTTAAAAATCATAAAAGTCAAACATTTCATTTGGTATATTTTTTTGTTACTACATGTTTGTTGTTTGTTTGTTATCTACTCAAGGTAGAATTTACGGTGTGATTTGCAAATCATTATAGGCCCTTTGCGACATCACGCATCATCTGCTGTCAATAAACGCGCTCAAAGCCTATTTACGGCCTGCATCATTTTCTCGGAACTAGCAGACGCCTTTACGGGCTTTTAAATAAAACAATACAGAAAATATTTCACAAATTTAAGGGGATAAAAAGTTTGTTTTTATGTATTTTGTTTGTTTGTTTATTTGTTTGCTTGTTAGTGTTTCCGCTATCTACTCAAGATTGTATTCATTTGAAATTGAGAAAGGTTGAATATATTTTTAAGTCCTATCTACTGAGATAGCATTTGTAAACCTAATGAAATAATACAAAAAAAGAAGGAAATCATAAGACTTTGTATGAGACGAATCAGAAAGATCATTTGGTATATATTTTTTGGATAAAAGTTTGTTTTATGTTTTTTGTTTGTTTGTTTATTTGTTTGCTTGTTAGTGTTAAGATCATTTGGTATAATATTTTTTATATTTCATGTTTGTCTGTTTGTTTGTTTATTTGTTTTTTATTTACTCAAGATACCATTTACGGTGCAATTTGCAAATCACCCGTTGCGACATGCATCATCTTCTGTGAACACGCGCGAGCCCACTTACGGCTTGCATCATTTACGATCTGCATCATTTTCTCGCAACGCGTACGTGCGCAAACGGCTATCTTCTGAAGATAGCGTTGCGGGCCTAATAAAATAGCAGGAATTTTTTCACAAATTTAGAAAACATCTGTTAGGAAAGTTTTTTGTTTTTTGTTTGTTTTTGTTTGTTTTTTCTGCTATCTACTCAAGCTAGTACTTTTTTTTATAAAAAAATACAAAGACAGTAAGTAAGAACGGTTGACAATATTTTGTTATCCACTGATGATATCTTTATTGAAACAACCCATAACTCCCAAAAGGTCATCATTGGCATTGTCTACAAACCAGAGTACGTCATCTTTGCGGATTTTATATCCTCTCTAACAAATACGCTCGATCTTGTTTCTAGAGAGAAAAAGACTTGTTTTATTATGGGTGACTTCAATATTGATCTTCTTGTTCACGAGAGCAACTCCAAGGTTTCTGAATTCCTGAATTTATTTTACTCCCATGATTACATCCCAACCATCACTCGACCCACCCGCATTAAAACCAACAAAAATGGACACACCTCTGCAACATTAATCGACAACATATTTACAAACGACATAACTAGTATCATCAACTCTGGCATTGTTGTCACGGATTTGTCCGATCACTTCCCTGTCTTCATCACTAAACTAACTGACAACAACAAGCCAATTAAAACTACACAAACCCACCAACAGCGTCAATTCCACCCGAACAATATTAATGGTTTAAAAAATGCGCTTTCTCTAGTTGATTGGCATGTTGTTGAAAGTTCTTCTAACCCCAATGATGCGTATAATTTATTCATTCATAAATTCAATGACCTTCTTAATATTCATTGCCCACTAAGAAATAAAAAAATATCTAAACGTAATACTCCGAAAAAACCGTGGGTAACTAAAGCACTCATTAAATCTATTAAAACCAAGGATAAACTTTACAAAACTTACATTTCAAAACCAACTTCGGAAAATAAAAATAAATATACTAATTATAGGAACTATTTAAACCAACTTCTTAGAACTAGCAAAAGAAATTATATTACAACTAAACTAGAAGATAATAAAAATAATACAAAAAAAATGTGGCAAACACTAAATAACTTATTAGGCCGAAATAAAAAATCTAAACTACCTGAGTTTTTTGTTGATAACGATGGTTCTAAATTAACCGACAATAAACAAATTGCTGATCAATTTAATTCATTCTTTGCTAATATAGGTATAACACTGGCTAAGAAGATTCCTGATCCACCGCCTGAGTTTAATCATACATTTTCCTCAAACAATAGCCCTGATAGTTTGTTTTTAACTCCAACATGCTCAGAGGAGATCATTAAATTAACTTCTAAACTTAAAAACAGTCACAGTAGTAGTAATGACTGCATCAGCAACAACCTTCTAAAACAAATCATTCCTTCCATCAGCACCATACTTGCACATATCTTTAATCTATCCCTCTCCACAGGCATCATACCATCAACACTGAAGCAAGCCAACGTTACCCCCATCTTCAAGTCTGGTAACAAACATGACTTTACCAACTACAGGCCCATTTCCATTCTTCCAACTATCTCCAAACTTCTTGAAAGAATTGTATATATTAGGATCGAAGATTTTATCACCCGCAACAATATACTAACTAAACATCAGTTTGGTTTTAGACCAGGAAGGTCCACCAACATGGCAGTGAATGATCTTTATTGTAGGATTGCTGATAATCTAGATCAGAGACTCCACACAATTGGTATCTTTTTGGATCTTAGCAAGGCCTTCGATACCATAAACCACACAATCCTTCTTGACAAACTGTATCATTATGGTATTCGAGGTCTTGCTAATGATTGGGTCAAAAACTACCTTTCCGGAAGAAGCCAAAAAGTCATGATTAATGGCTCTTGTTCTCATTCTTCTGATGTAACCTGCGGTGTCCCCCAAGGATCTATCTTGGGTCCTCTTCTTTTTCTACTCTACATCAATGATCTTCCCTGCACAACATCTACCCCACATTTCATATTGTTTGCTGATGATACCAATATACTTTTTTTTTTTTTTGACCCTAAATTACTTGAATTAACTGTAAATAGAGAACTTAAAATAATATCTAACTGGTTTAAATTAAATAAATTGTCACTAAATATAAAGAAAACGAACTATATTGTATTCAAAAATAAACATAACAATAAACCTGATATTTCTTATGATATTAAAATAGATAGCACACCTATTGAAAAAGTAAACACTACCAAATTCTTAGGCCTGCTTATAGATCACAACCTTTCCTGGAACTCCCACACACAACACATTTCAAAAATAGTTTCTAAATACAACGGCATCATCCGTAAGGTCAGGCAATTCATCCCTTCATCTTCTATTCTTACTCTCTATAACTCCCTTGTCCTCCCATATCTTTCCTATGGTGCCCTGGTATGGGCTGACCCCAACAACTCTAACCTACATTCACTGTTCCTTCTTCAAAAGAGAGTTATTAGAACTTGTACCTACTCCCTATGGCTTGCTCACACTGATCCTCTATTTTCCTCCCTTCAAACTCTAAAACTCTATGATATCTATAAGCTTCAACTTGGTTCTTTTATGTTTCAGTTTTATAATGGTCTACTCCCTCCTGATCTTCTTCATGACAATTTTTTCAACATTGATGTATTTGCTCACCCCTATAACACCAGACATGCTAATGAGCCATTCATCATTCCTACTAAATCTGTTCTTGCTGGTAACACTTCTAAAACCAGAGGACCGCTTCTCTGGAACTCTCTCCCTCTTAACATCAAACACTCTGTATCACATGTTGCCTTTAAAAGCAGGCTGAAAAAACGTTTCATCGGTGAATATGATTTGGCATAGACACTACATGTTTACCCTCGAAGCTTTACGGTAGTTGTGCTTGATTTTCTCATTATACTTAGCTGCTATCCAATCTTTGTATTGTGTTCCCCATGTGTTTCCTTTGTGTGCTTTAATTATCTTCTACTGCTTGCATTCCTACAATAGTAGCCACCGAACTTCACATTAATACTGCATCATCAGAATCATCATCAGAAACCGTAGGCGTTTGTCTCCATTATGCTCTTGACGTAATTAGTAGCTATGACCTTCACTATTCTTCTCTTTTCTTTTTCTTCCCTTTCATATCCTTTTCTCTTCTTTTCTTTCTGTCGGATATGTGTATGTGTATGTTTGTGTGTCCATGAGGTCTCTGCACCTCACGCCCCGCGTTTAGCAGAGTCCTCGTCAATCATCTCTTTTCCCTCTCAATTTCCTTTGCTCAACAACCTAGTTTAGAATTGTATTACTATACTTTGTATTTATTGTATCAATGACCATTTAAAATGTATTCTGATAAGCATGCATTATTATGTTGTTGTATTTATTTATATTATACTGACATAATTGTTACTAATTGATTGTATCGATATATAATTATACCATTAATTCTTGCCTCATATTTCGTATTAATTTTGACCATTCATTATATCAATGATCATTCATATATTTTGTATAATCTAATGCTTGCTTAATCTTGCTTGATAATTAATCATGCAGTACTATATTGTATTATCATTATTGTTATTATTTGTGCTATTATTATTATTATCATTATTATTATTATTATTATTATCATTACTGTCATTTAAAATGTAGTCTGCTTAAGGGATCTAAAATGAGCGTTTATTGCGTTTCGACAGTATTTTTTGTGGGACATGAGAGCACCTCAGACCTATCGAATTGCATTCTGAATACGAAGCATGTCTTTCTGATATCAAATAATTTTCATTTTTTGAAAATTACAATATAATACAAATTTTATGACAAATTATAAACATTTGATATTTTTCAAATTTTTGATATATAACAGTCCTCGAAGTAAATTATATAAATCTAATGATATATTCTTAAAGTGTATGTAGCAGGAAGGAAAAGCCGACGGTCAATTGAAAATTTTGACCTTTCATATTGAAGATATGGATTTTTTCCCAAAAAGACCTAATTATTTTTTGGTGTTTTGGGAAAAAAAATCCATATCTTCAATACGAAAGGTCAAAATTTTCAATTGATCGTCGGCTTTTCATCCCACCTACATACACTTTAAGTATACATCATCAGATTTATAAAGTTTACTTCAAGTATTGTTAAATATTAAAAATATCAATTTTTAATGATTTGCCATAAAATGTGTATTAAATCGCGAATTTCAAAAAATCAAAATTATTTGATATCAGAATGACATTCTTCTTATTCAGAATGCAATTCGATATGTCTGATGTGCTCTATTGTCCCAAAATAAATACTGTCCAAACGTTCATACCCCAGCCCTTAAGCATGCATTATTATATTACTGTATTGACTTACATTATATTGATTTAATCGTAAGCTTGATTATACTATTGATTCCTGATTGTATTTAATATTCTAGCTTTATATATTTTGTATTACTTTGTTGGCTTTTATGTATTACATGCATTTTGATGATTGATGAAAATAAAATATGAATGAATGAATGAATGAATCATTTAGAAGCGTATGAACAAATTTTATTTTAAAAATCATAAAAGTCAGACATTTGATTTGGTATATATTTTTTCTTACCACATGTTTGGTGTTTGTTTGCTTGTTTGTTTGTTATCTACTCAAGGTAGAATTTACGGTGTGATTTGCAAATCATTATAGGCCCTTTGCGACATCACGCATCATCTGCTGTCAATAAACGCGCTCAATGTTTTGATGTTTTTTGTTTGTTTGTTTATTTGTTTGCTTGCTAGTGTTTCCGCTATCTACTCAAGATTGTATTCATTTGTAAAATACAAAGAAATTGAGAAAGGTTGAATATATTTTGCTAGGCCTATCTACTGATGACAGCATTTGTAAACCTAATGAAATAATACAAAAAAAGAAGCAAATCATAAGACTTAGTATGATACGAATCAGAAAGATCATTTGGTATATATTTTTTATATTTCATGTTTGTTTGTTTGTTTATTTGTTTTTTTATTTACTCAAGATAGCATTTACGGTGCAATTTGCAAATCACCCGTTGCGACATGCACCATCTTCTGTGAACACGCGCGAGCCCACTTACGGCTTGCATCATTTACGATCTGCATCATTTTCTCGCAACGCGTACGTGCGCAAACGGCTATCTTCTGAAGATAGCGTTGCGGGCCTAATTAAACAACAGGAAATATTTAACAAATTTAGAAAACATCTGTTAGGAAAGTTTTTTTTTGATGTTTTTGTTTGTTTTTGTTTGTTTTTTCTGCTCTCTACTCAAGCTAGTTCTTTTTTTATAAAAAAAAATACAAAGACAGTAAGTAAGAACGGTTGACAATATTTATCATTTAGAAGCGTATGAACAAATTTTATTTCAAAAATCATAAAAGTCAGACATATCATTTGGTATATTTTTTTTTTACAACATGTTTGTTGTTTGTTTGCTTGTTTGTTTGTTATCTACTCAAGGTAGAATTTACGGTGTGATTTGCAAATCATTATAGGCCCTTTGCGACATCACGCATCATCTGCTGTCAATAAACGCGCTCAAAGCCTATTTACGGCCTGCATCATTTTCTCGGAACTAGCAGACGCCTTTACGGGCTTTTAAATAAAACAATACAGAAAATATTTCACAAATTTAAGGGGATAAAAAGTTTGTGTTGATGTTTTTTGTTTGTTCGTTTATTTGTTTGCTTGTTAGTGTTTCCGCTATCTACTCAAGATAGTATTCATTTGTAAAATACTGAAATGCCCTGAGCCTACGGGTGTCTCCCTATCTTTTTCAGGCTTTACCTTTTTACTTGTATATTTAAGCTTACTTCAATTGAGTGACTTTGGCGATGCAAAAATGCGTCGCCTTTGACTGACGAACGGACATTGACCTGGAGAGTTTGTTGACCGATCGACTCGCGCATGATCATGACGTGATTGCTTCAGTATGCACAGGGCGCACATTCTGAATTGGCGTTTTCTGGCTATTTTATCTTTATGATAACCAAATTATTCCTTGTTTTATGATTAATTAATGCTAATTGCGATGTTAATTATCCCCATACTTCCCTTCTGCATGGTTGCTAATGTGTCTCTCTTTTTGTACGCTTATTGCGGCGAAAGGTAGACGCATTTATGCACGGCCTGGTAGACGGAAAGTTGCGTCGCCCTCTCGTGGCGACGTTCCTGATTGGCTGTACTGTTGTTGAGGAGGGCAGGCTTTACTTTTTGGCGCCTGGCGTAGGCCTACGTGCCTCAGCAACAGTCTGTCATCACTTTTGTTTCGGAGCTTGTCATTTGAACACGTACTTTTCTTTCTGTGCATCACTGTACGACTTACCATTATTTTAGTGACATGACGATTCATAATAGCGGTTTTTGTCACATAGGTTTCATATATTGTGAATAAATTGTCTTTCTTTGTGATACCGTATTTGATTTGTCTTTTGCTCCACTTTATGTTGTTATACGTGTTCAACCGGAATCCGTACCAATACCCCGTTGAGGAAAAATCATTACACTGGTGAGCAGCGGTGAGATTTCGATGCCTTTTTCCGAAATCATGGATGAACCATGGAGGTAGCTACCACCTCCATGGATGAACCTACCGGCGCTACCGGAGGTTATAATGGTACGGATTTTCGTGAGTTCTTAGAACAAAGCAAGGTAAGGCTTGATGAAATAAAAAGCCGAAATGTTCCACAGATGAGCGAAAACGCTTATAAAAGTAGGCCAAGACCTACAGGAACGAGTTACCTTGACTTTGATTTGGAGTCTACAAGACCCAAACACACACACCCTGAGTCACCCCGTGAATCAGAGGAAGGGTTTTTACCCTCACATGGCCCGTACATATCCAGTACGGTAATGCCATATAATGAGTGTAGGCCATCAAAACCATTGATGAAACCATCAACTTATGATGGCACTACACCGTTGCCAGACTATTTGACACAGTTTGAGCTAATAACCGAACTAAACAACTGGCAACAAGATGCCAAGGCCATATACCTGGCCAGTAGTTTGAGAGGAGTTGCGAGAGCAGTTTTAAGTGATCTTGATGAAAGATCAAGACACTACTATAAAGCTATAGTAGGTGCACTTGAAAGACGGTTCTGTTCTGAAAACAAAGCCGAGCTCAACAGAACGCTCCTTAAAAATAGGATGCGAAAAAAAGACGAGAGTCTCCCAGAACTGGCTCAGAACTTACGCCGTATAGCCAAATATGCATATCCAGATGCACCTTTTGCCTTACAAGACAGCTTAGCCAAAGATCAGTTCCTAGATGCGCTACAAGACACAGACCTTCGATGGAAAATTTTCCAAGCAAGGCCTAAAACCCTCGATGATGCGCTTGAAATTGCAGTCGAGTGTGAGGCTTTTAAAAAGGCCGAAAACCAAAGAGCATCAGGATTTGGTCGTGTTAGGGCGGTCGGAACGGTAGAAATAGCCTCCCCCGACAAAACTGAAGAGCTGTTAACCACCCTGGTTACAATGGTCCAAACGTTGGCTATTAATCAATCAGAGAATAAGGCTGCTCAGCAAACTCAACGTGCTGGTGAGAGTACAAATAGCGGGCAAAGACCTCACAACAATTTCAACACACACAAAAGCTATACATGCTATAAGTGTGGCAAGCAAGGTCATATACAAAGATATTGCAGGGCACAGGGTGTAGGCCTACCCCAGAATGCCGCTCAGTCTACTGGTATGACATCAAATAGTTCAGAAAACCATTAGATTGGACTAGAAACCGATCTCGAGGGTCAGAGGTCGGTGGAGACAGATCTATGTAAATAATAGGCCTATGTGAAATTCAGATTCGGGAAGCCGCCCGATAATTTTAAGTTGTAAAACTTAAAATCAAATGTGTAAACCACCTCTTCCTAAATATGGGAATTGGACAATTTCAGTTAGTCATGGAGTGTCAGAGATTGTGAAAAACAACTCCGATCATGCCGATAGCACATGCTGAAGAAACGTGACCGATGTTGCAACAGATAAAAAGGCGGGAGAAAATAGCGTCCATGAGGCGACGCAAAAGTGCACTCCAGGGGAGTCGACGCAAAAGTGCGCTCCTGAGGAGTGCCCGCAAAATTGCATCGACCATCTGCTTGATCTGTGGCGACGCAGTTGTGCAGAGTTAGATGAAACACAAACCGAAAAGGTTACTCAACTACTCTGTAAATAGGTCTATAGGGCCTAGTGATGTGTTTGCAAGCTCACCCAATGATATTGGGTTAACTAATCTGGTTGAACACCAAATTAATCTGAGTGACACAACCCCAATTAAACAACCCGCATTGGGCCTACAACACGAAAACCCAGGCGTGAAAAATTTTCTGATATCATTAATTTAAAATGATAGAAAATTTTAACAAATGTGAGGAAAAGAAGAAAACCCGAAATAGGCCTATTCCGCTTTTAAAACGGAATTGTTAAGCCTATGTGAATTCTATGGAAAAAGAAGGGTTTATTTAAATGGTGATGATTATGGCTTTAGGCCTATGGCTTTTCAATGAACAAAATTTGTTGATTTTGAAGATTCTCATTTCTGAAAATGTGTGAGACGGTTTGTGTGTTAGCCTGTAGGCGAGTTGATTGTGAGTACTGAATCCAGAAATGATAAACAGAAGCTCAGAGAAGCTCTGTTGGATATCAGAATTAGGCCTACGTGCTCAAGAGCTGATGTTGGATGAACTAGAAATCCTGTAGGCAGTTGATTGTGAGTATTGGTATCCGGAAATGATAAACAGAAGCTCACAGAGAAGCTCTGTTGGATATCAGAAATAGGCCTACGTATAACAGCTCAAGAGCTGATGAACTAGAAATCCTATAGGTGTTGCTTAAATGAAATTTGGAACATAGAGCGCTCAAAATGTTCCGGATGTCATGCGATAAAAGTGTTTGTACTTTGTAGTTCATAATGGAAAGGCTAACACGCATAACTGTTTGAGATATGAGAAAGGTGAAATTATTAATTGATTGTAGTGATATCAAAGTGATAATAATGAAAGCATTTTTTAAGCCAGAATCATCATCAATTAAAAAAAAAAATGTTAAAACATTCTTTCCTCATCTTATTGATTTAAAGAAACCAGTGAAGTTTTTCACTATGAAAATTACAAACTGGGTTTGACATTAAGGCCTAAATAGGCCTATAAATAGCACGTGATATGAAAAGAAAGACAGCCCTATAAGAACATGAAGAACGGAGACAAAAATTCTCCATTGCCCATTTTGTGGGTTTGAATTGAAGTCTTTAAAGACACTTTATGTGCGTGGTTGTTTGATTATTCCGTGAAAGCAAATCGGAATATAATTTTGTAGGCCTATAGGCCTACATGTATGAAAATTGATGTTGGCTTTAACGCAAAAATTGCTTGATTGAATGAAAACGATTGAAGATGTAACCAACTTGTGAAGTGGGTTGTGGCCTATATGATTGTCATGATGAACTTAGAAAGCCTGCAGGTATTGCTGAACGAACGGCCGAAATGTTCTTTATGTCATGCAGTATGTTCATCATGCAGTACAGTTTTGATTTAAGAAAGTTCTGAACTTGCTGGTCGAGTTTTAAGAGAACTTTTAATAGAAATCAAATGGATAATGCAAGTTTGGTCTGTCTAATCATTCAAGCGAGGAGATGCGAATTTTTAAATCGAAAAGTTGAAGCCAAATCAAGATGTTTTAATAACCCACAAAGTCAAACATAACCAAAACGCACAAGAAGTTTTGAAGTTTTCTATGACTCAATTTATAGAAAAAGGCACCAAAGGCTGTCTACATGCGAATTTACGCATTTTCAGTAATGTCAACCCGGAAGCGAACAGCTCCTGTACCGCGAAATTTGGCGATACAGAGCGAGTTTGCAACATTGATGACAACAGCTGCATGTCGCCGTGGAAAACAACAACTTGTGATGAAGAATTTGACGAAAATGTCGACGCAAAAGTGCGGACACCGAGGCTACAAGACTCTGAACATGCTGAATGACTATGGTAAATGCTGACGCTACTGTGATGACGGTTTCTGCGACGTCAATTGGATTATGAACATTTGCTAAATCTTTGTACATGGACATCAATCATTACAATATGGAGACCCAAAATGGATGCATTGATCATTGTTGATTGACATTTGCCATTGGATTTGGAACTGATTTCTTTTACGTTTTCGACCATGCAACGTTTGTTAAATGCTTTTTGAGTCTTTTTAAAGACTAGGGCATAAAGGCTAAGCATCAAGATCGTCATGAAGATTATAGGACTTTTATAAACTGTGAATATTTTATAAATTGTATTATTGTAGGGTAAGTGTAACTCGCTCCCTTTTCTGATAATGTTACAAATTGTATATTGAATGTTTTTGACACTTTTTGGCTATTTCCCTTTAGGCCCGGCTGTTGTTAAAATGTTCCCTTGTATCCAAAAATTGTGATCGATATATCTAGGCCCTAGCATTCTAGGCCTAGACTAGTGGTTTTCTGGTTTTCATTGGTTTTATCAAAATTTGTGAACAACAGCTAGCGAGTTATATTTACCCAAACTTAGGCACCGCTGACATGACAGAACTCAACGTTAGGCCTTTAGGTTGAGTTTAGGCGTAAATTTTAAGATCTATTTTATTGAAATGAAAGCAAAATTTCCAAATTTGTAGGCACCCAAATTTAGGCCCATTTTTCATGAACTGTTTTCGGCACTTTGTTGTTTTTACATGTACAAAAATTGAAATGCATTGACAGTAAACAATTTGAAGCTTCTTGAGTAGACGCAAATTTGCGGGGCTTTGTGCCACCGCTATTTTTGATTAATGAAATTTTATATCTTGGCCACTGTGTGAGCTACCAAAATTATTGCTTCATAATGTAAATACTTGTTTCGGTGGAAAAATTTTCAATGCATCTTTACTGTCACCAAAATTATACGCATTATTTTAAAATCATTTATTGTACAAGATTTGAGTACAAATCTTTTTTTATAGGTGGGGAGAGTGAAATGCCCTGAGCCTACGGGTGTCTCCCTATCTTTTTCAGGCTTTACCTTTTTACTTGTATATTTAAGCTTACTTCAATTGAGTGACTTTGGCGATGCAAAAATGCGTCGCCTTTGACTGACGAACGGACATTGACCTGGAGAGTTTGTTGACCGATCGACTCGCGCATGATCATGACGTGATTGCTTCAGTATGCACAGGGCGCACATTCTGAATTGGCGTTTTCTGGCTATTTTATCTTTATGATAACCAAATTATTCCTTGTTTTATGATTAATTAATGCTAATTGCGATGTTAATTATCCCCATACTTCCCTTCTGCATGGTTGCTAATGTGTCTCTCTTTTTGGTACGCTTATTGCGGCGAAAGGTAGACGCATTTATGCACGGCCTGGTACAGGGGGGGTGGGACATACTTCTCTGGCAATTCCAGGGCAATCCCGACGGCAACACCACGGGAACACGATTTGTTTTATGCGCATGTCTAGCGCATGCGCATTTTGAACAATTAGCGATGTCAGCCGTTAAAAACAGCCTGTGATCTTCAATCAGCTGATCGTAAATAAACAATCCCGGAGTTGACCAGCTTCAACACACGGTTACAATCGAATCGTGACAATGGGAATTAAATCTTTACTCCCAAAATTCAAGAATATAGAAAATAAAGTTTCTGCCAGGGTTTCTGCCGCGGATTTGGGTGGTGAAGTACAGGCATTGACGCATCAATTTATGGATCTATACACTGCTGCACAACCTGGAATTGATCCACGAAAGTAAGTTAAGCTTAAGCTTATTAAATACTAGGCCTATGTAATGTAGATGGTATACCATCTACATGTAGTGAAATTTGTTATGATCATTTTAAATCGGGTGTGGTGCTGAATCCAGTTACAATTTTGTAGATCTTGTGGTTCTGTAATTATGATGTGAAAAGAGTTGAAACGCATAACATCTTCATAATTGACATATTTCTCAAGAACCACAATTATTTACAATACTATTCATATATTAAGAAATTATTTTAAGTGTGTGACTTGTATTCGGTGATGAAGGAAAGGATTAAGGGCTTATTTTTCATTAATCTCCTATTCTAAACCATGAAAATTGTCTTTTTATAGCTGTGTGACCAAAAAGCATTCTGTACCGTTGATTGGTTTTAATGTTACCTGGTCACATTCCTAATCAACTAAATTTTAAGAATACATGACAAGATAGACATGACAAGCCGTTCCTATGCCAACCTGTCCTTGCGCCAACCTGCACCACATTTTTTGAAGGCAACTCGTCACTGACCAGTGACCAACCTGTCCCTTGCTTGCTGGAGGGAATAAAGCTAAGGTAGTTGACTATATATATTGTCAAGGGACGGGTAGACTATGTTGTCAAGGGCAGTGGTGTACCGTGTATTGGGGTCACTTGTCAGAGCGGGCAAAATCCTGGTGTGCGGTAGATTTACCCGGTCACAGGGTAGATTTTCTCAGGCAGAGGTGTAAAATATAGGCTGATTTAGCATAATTTTTCAGGTTTTCCTTCCTGGTCAAAGCCATGGGGGGTGCAGAGTGACCCCTGCCACAGATACGCTACTGGTCAAGGGGTGGGTTGGGATAGGGACAAGTTGTATATCAACCAATTTTTATGTCACTTTTATGCAATTATGGTTCTTACAGGTACGGTATGTCAATGATTTCTGCTAAGCAGTAGATGTGTTGGTTAGGCAAAATGTTACGCCCATAGTTGTTTTTGACGGGGAAGATCGAGCTACAAGCAAAGCAGCACACAAAGGAAGAAAGAAAAGGGTATGCATTAATTCATCATGAATTTACATCTTCATTCTTGGTAATTGAAGTTAAAAAAAATCCATCTCAAAAGATATGTACAATGTATGTGAAACACTAACATTCACATATTTTGGGTATAATCGCTTAATTTAAGGTTTGGCCACTAATTTTAAGATTTTTCCAAGATACCCATTTTTAAAGTATTAATTTTCCAAAAAAAACCCATAAGTTTTTACAAAATTGAAAGAACCCATGGTGATCTGTAATACAATCCATGCAGAAAAAAGTACCGGTATAGAAAATAGACCATAGCAGAATGGTAAACTGCATATCCGTCAATACATGCTTTTTCCATGGAAAGGAACTGTGCTGCTTGGATGATGTCACGATGAGGTTAGCATTTATTCCGTATTGAAAAGTGTGTACTGACGGATATGCAGTCGACCGCCCTCATCATGCGCATATTTTGGGGGCTTTAGGGCCAGCCCCGAGTCAAAGCAGGGGTGGCCAAATCAAGGGGCAGCGGAAGAAGAAGGGCCGGGAAGAAGGGGTGGCAAAAAGAATTAGTAAAGAAAAAGGGGAAAAAAAAAAAAAAAAAATTGTACTATATATCAAAATGTGTTAATTTTAGGGCACTAGCGCCTAGAAATCCTTTTTTTTTTTGTTCTTCACTTTTTCAAACGACCGTAAAAAAAAATTGGGGCAACCTTTTCGAGCTGCTGAGGAAGGGGCGGCAAAATTGAATTTTCTTCAGCCCCGGGTAGGGGCGCCACAGCACGCCACTGCTCATAGGACTTAATTTTAACGAATTCAACTCTGCGCCGCGTAATTTAATTTTAAAAATGCAAATTTGAACTTTTTGCTAAAAATGCACACATTTTGGTAATATTATGGATAAATCACACAAATCAGGAATTTTGTGAAATTGATGCGCAAAATTTGCTCTCAAAAATCATAGATTTTTCCGGTGCTTACCAATACAGTGTAGTTCGTAAATACAAATGAGGGCACCAAATCTGTGTGGGTACTTGTACTGTCTGTTTGTGTTTGCTTGTTTTTTTACATCCAAGTACTAGATTTTCCTTGGGTAAAGCTCAACCTCACTTTTGTGAAATTAATCAACTACAGTAGAGGAGTTTATGCATGCATCTAATGTATTATGTACCTCAATTTTCCTCAAATTTTGATATCTAAATTTGCATTTCTTTCTTCATGTCATCAGGAGAAAAAGACAGGAGAAGGCTAGAGCCCTGCACCACCATGCCACACAAAATGAGTTTGCAAGTAAGTCTGTGATGTATGACATGTACATTGTACGAGGGGGTATCCAAAAGTTTTTGACATCACCCAGAAGTGAAAGAGCTATTTTCATGAAATTATGTCAGTGTAATCACTGGTCCTTATGTACATTATGGTTCAGAAATGGTCTCATAAGTAAAAGTTTACTTTCTATCCAGATGGCACTAGGTGGGCAGTAGCTAGGCGCATAACCTGCAAGATGGTGAAAATTGAGGAACGTAGCGTGATTAAGGTTCCTGCATTTGAAGGGTTAGGCCTATACAATGCTCATAAAATCTATGATGAAATGAAAGCTATCTACGGTGATGATTGCCCATCATATTGCACTGTTGCTTTTTGAAAAAGGAATTTCCAAACTGGCCACATGTCCCTCACAGATTAGCCAAGAAGTTGACGTCCATCACTTATGGATGGCGCGGCCACAGTGAAGAAATTCAAGAAAGTGGAGGATCTTATCATGAAAAGGTAATGCGCCTACTGCCCATCTAGCGCCACCTGGAAAGAAAGTAAACATACTTATGAGACCATTTTTGAACCATAATGTACATAAGGACACTGACAAAATTTCATCAATATAGCTCTTTCACTTCTGGGTGATGTCAAAAACTTTTGGATACCCCCTCGTATATACACTTGTATCATAATCATACAGTAAAATCGATTAAGGAACCGTTCACAAGCACTTGTTGGGGCCCTGATGCAAAAAAAAAATTTCATCGTGAAAATTTTTTGGGCCCCCTTTTTCAGATCTCAAAAATTTCAGGGCCCCCTTTTTCACATGAAAATTATGGGTCAACCCCATATACTCAATTTTCCCAGGAAAATTTGTGGTCAATTTTTTCAGAGCCCTCACCCCCTAGAAGGGTCAAAACTAAGAGCCCCCTTTTTGCATCAGCCCCCCCCAACAAGTGTTTGTGAACAGTCCCTAATGTAGACAATTCCATGATCATCCACCATGGGCTGCAGTTTCAGCCATGTACATTGTAATTTAGCCACTGATTTTTAGTTTACTACACATAGGGACACAAACTCATTAAATAATCCAACCCAAAAAAACCTGCTGTATTGCTAACATTACAACCCTTTTGTAGTGAGCAGCCATGTGACTGCAGGGTTAAGGATGTTGTGAAAAACCTGCATTATATTTAAATACAATTTTAAATCATCATTTTTTGATTTAAAATGCTAAATATGTAATTGGCCCATGCCAAGTAACTGTGATTTGGTAGGCAAATGTACATTGTATTATTACGGCAAACCCTTGCTCATTCATTTGTGATTAAGCCAGTCTCCGGAAGAGACTATAGTTTCAGTCACAGTTTTGGTCACCTTACACCTTCAAATGTGCTCAAAATTTACACTGATGTAAAAAAAAAGATTTCTTTAATTTAACTTCATGTGAGGAAAATAGTTGTGAATTTTTTGATAATTTATTTTTTCTGTGTGCCCTCTTGTGGCTGTGGTGTACACCTCACACCTTTGTGCGGAGAATGTCAGTGGAAGTTGGAGCTACATGTAAGAAAGCGGGAGTACCGGTACCTCAAACTGCTTTGAAATGAATTTGAAATGTTGTCGCTATAAAGTATTAGCAATTGCAATTTTGCTACCCTTTTTTCATGTTTTTAACACCTTAAACACGATACACACGTGTCGTGCCTACCCACGAAAAACTACCTTTTTTACACATTTTTATTATCGCAGATGGTGTACATGCCACAATGGGAGTGACCCCCCTGGGAAATAAACAAATTTGTTCTTGGTTAAAAAACACAAGAGCAGTCATATCATGATTTAACCTAAGTAGTCCTCCATCCCCCAATTAGTGCCCCACACTGAACTCTTTTGACTCAAAGGTGCAACTAACCCCATGCGCCCATACACTCAATTTATTTCTATTATGTTCTCAGAATCTTCCTTCCTATACTTTGTACAGAGTTAAAGAGTCCAATATAATCAACACTTGGACTCAAAACTTGGACTGTGTTGGATAGGCTCACTTTTCTCACATTTTTTGACTAAAACTCATTTTTGACCAAAAATCACATTTTGACCAAAAACCACATTTTTACCAAAAATCACATTTTTACCAAAAGTCATGTTTTTGACCAAAAAGATTCTGAAAATATAATGATAAAATTGGATGTTTTTCACCAATACAAAATTTATTGGTCTCGCTATGAGTTAAAAAATATTGGACTTGACTTTGTCTCGTCCAATATTTTAAAACTCATAGCTCAACCAATAAATGTGCGTATTGGGTTCAAACCATCCAATTTTATATCATTATTGTCAGGAAATGCAAGTATTTTGAAACACTCCCAGCTAACTCAGTCATGTGGCAATATATGGCCTTGCGATCAGCAACTGAGCTAGTTCTTCATGAAATGAAGATTTTGAATTATGAACACAAGCTATTACCAAAAAAATGGGGAAAAAATGCAAATGGACATTAAAGATGAGAGAAGAATGACTACAATCTCAAGACTTAGTAGAACCATGCTATATAAAAATAACACTTTATTAAACCTCTTTACATGGTATCTGAAGATTTACTTTACATTATTGAAGGCAAATTTGGTAACTTTTAACACAACCACTGGCAGATGATGTTAACAATCATGACTTTGTATGTATAATATTAAAAATGAAAATAATAATAAATTAAAAGCATAATCATTTGCTTTGCTTGAATTTATTTCAGTGTTGCATTTGAGTAGGAATAGAAATACATGTAAGATGGGTAAATATCATATAAACAATGGTATCAGACTCCGCATAGTTCAGTTGCAGAGAAGATGGTTTGCCATTTTTTTCTTTGCGGATTATTGCTGTATGGAAGTATGGTTGGTTGACAACCTTGCGAAATTTGAAAATTCCAGTCAAGAGATGCATAATTTGACCTACTTGGGGCTTTCATTCCAGTTTTATGTGTTTGAGCCAAAAAGGACCAAGGTTAAATGTTACGCACCATCAATGATCAAATAGAAGTAATCAGTGGCATAGCATAGGTCATCATATGGGGGGGGTAATTAAAGCATCTGTGTCTGATTGACATGCCTAGTATTAAGGATCTGAAGGGGCACAGCAACTTTTTAGGGCAAGTTGTTAATTGCCTTGGATTTTCACTCAAAAGGCAAGGCAGCACGGCAGTTTGTAATATTTCAAGAGGGCATCATGGCAACTGTTGAAAATTAAATTTGAGAAGGGCGCCAAGGCAATTTCTCAAAAGTGAAGAAAACACACACAAACATAGATACATAGATAGATGATTTTATTATGAAGGGGCAGGGCTGGGCCGGGGCACCGACGGCAACTTCATTAGAGGGCACAGCAAGTGACTGCCTTGGGTGAAGGACATATTTTGAGGGCATTATGGCAGTGGTGATGGGCACCCACGGCAAAATGCTGTGGGTGCCGTGGGTTAATTCGAGGGCTGCTGATTGAGGGGCACAATCCATTTTCCGCAATTTTCCAATTGGATTTTCTAAACTTTGCAATCAATTGGGGGGGCATGTGCCCCGTGCCCTATGATGCTACATGGTTGCAACATGGATTCACTGTGATCATATGCTCCAAGAGCACCATCACCATTACTGCATAGCTGGAAATTTTTACTAGGTTTTTATTTTTGCAGGTGGTACTACACCCCTTGATAAATTTGTGACTATAAATAATAATACACTGGTAACAAAAGTTATGTATATAGGGGCAAGGAATCCAGATACTATACTGGAATTTCAGTGACTCAAGACAAGCGGTTTAGTATATGATAGGAAACGAGGTACATCCTAGTGGTACCTTATTTCTTATCATAAATAACAAACCGCTTGTCTTGGGTCACTGAAATTCCAGTGTAGTAATTGGATTCCTTGCCCTAAAACTTTTGTTATCACTGTGTTATTAGTTTGTGAAAAATGCAAAAATAGACACAAATTTATCGAGGGTGTAGTACCCCTTAATACCACGCAACATCATACTCTATTCTGATCATTTTTGTTGTGCCATTATATATTAAATTTTCTGACTGCACAGCTCTTTCAAAGACCCTGTATCATATCAATGTCCTGTATTATAATCTTGGCAGGCAGTTGGTGCATTATTCAGTTGTTTATGTAATTATTGGAGTAATTCTGGAGCTCTTTACCATAGTTTTGTTCTCCAGGAGCACAATCATTTCCGTAAATATTTTTGTTCACAAATAATTATTGTGCAGATCTAACCTTAAGTTTATTATTGGAGTTCATCAAACAGTGAAACAGTGCAATGTCTCATAAATTAGTCGCAAAGTTAGCCAGACTTTGACATAATGCCATTAACTACTAACAATTAAGTATTTCATTCAACTATGCTGATTTTTTCCCCAACTGCTGAATGCTGGTACTTAAATCCAAACGACTAATCATGTTATAGTGCTATGTGAGAAGTTTGCGACAAATCTGTAGGTTGAAAAATCCATTGAGCTCCATTGAATAACCACCAAGTATAGTGCCCGAAAAAAATTCAAAAATCAATGGTTTCCTATGTCCATGGTATAGCCATCACAAGGTCCATTTTCCAAACCATCATGCATGCTTCCTGAAAAAACAGAAGACAATAATAACAATAATTTTACATGACATAAAAAATTAAAAAGAAAAGCTTTTTACATGTACTTGCTTTAAATAGCCTCTGGATGATCAATTAAGTTGAGATAATACATTATTATCTTGACATTATTACTATTATCTCCATATATATTTAACTTCAAAAATATATATTGAGATAATGTATCATAAGAGCTATTTATCATCACCATATATATTTATCTTGAGATGATTTTATATAATTTATTAGTTCCAGAAAAAGGTTTTGAGATGATGTATTCTCTTGAGATAATTTGTTATCTTGAGATTTATTAATAAAACTTATCTCAAGATAATTTCTTGAGACACTTATCTATAAAAGATAACAAATTAGAGTCTTGAAATAATAAATTACTTTGAGATAAGTCATCTTATAACTTATTATTTCAAGATAATTTATCTCAAGATTATCTCAACATATTGATCTCCAGATAAAAAAGATTTAGAGATAATGTATTTTTTCGAGTGACTTATCAATTATCTCAAGATAATTTATCATCATGAGATATTTATCTCTGGACAAAAAGATATATAGAGAGAGGTTTTTAATGGAGATATTTATCTTGAGTAATTCATTATTTCCATTTATCTAAAGATAATTGTCTCAGGTTAATGGATTATCTCAGAATGATTAATTATCTTGGGATAATTGATTATCTCAGGGTAAATTAATCATCTAGAGATTATCAAGATAATTTACTAATCAAGATAATTTATGATCTCCAGATAAATAACATCTTGAGATAATGTATTTTTCCGAGATAATTTATTATCATGACAAGATTATTTATTATCTCAAGATATTTATCTTCCCGGGATTTATCTCTGGACAAAAAGATTATGGAGATATTTATCTTGAGATAATTTATTATTTCCATATATTTATCTTGAGATAATTGTCTCAAGGTAATTTATTATCTCAGGGTAATTGATCATCTGAAGATAATTGATTATCTCAAGATAATGATCTCAAGATAATTTATAATTTACTATCAAGATAATTTATCATCTCCAGATAAAACATCTTGAGATAATGTATTTTCTCAAATTATCTCAACAATTATCTCAAGTCCTGTCCTGTCAATGTCCCTATTTGCAATATAAATTGAGATAATCAATTATCCTGAGAATCTGAGTGAGATAATCAATTATTCTGAGATAATCAGTTATTCTGAGATAATTAATTATTCCGAGATAATCCATCATCCTGATGATAAATAAAAAGTTCATATTGGCAGTAGGCAGGACAGCCAGGCAATTCTGCAACTTCCTGCTAGGCACTAAGACAATCACATGTTGGAAGTCCATGGACAGCGATTGGGGAAATTCCATGTTGTATGGGGCCGAGACATAGTCAGGGCTCGGCATTCAAAAAGCCCCCCGCCCAAGTCGGCGAGGCATAATAGTCCATTTGACTTCCTCGAGAGAGTGATGTCTGTGCAAACTCCAGTAATGTTTATTCAAATTTAAATCTGATGAGTTGGCTCAAATTATTGCCGTGTTTACATACATGCATTTAAAAGCTGTAGGCCTACTACAATTACAAAAAACATTAAAGCGTCAAGTACGGCACTAGTTAGCAGGGGTAGTAGGGGATAGGCAGGGTTACGGCCGGGGGCACATCAACAAAATTTGGTGGGTATGTTCCCTGGAATTTTGAAGTGGTGGGTCTTTGGGAGCTGCCCTGTAAAAGGGGGTCTTTGGAGCTGCAAACAAGCAAAATGGGGACTTTTGGAGCTGCGAACAGTCAAAATCAAGGGTCTTTCTTTGCTTTCTGGCTGAAAATTGCCTGACAAAACCTTCTAGAGCTGAAATTATCAAAATCAAGGGTCTATTGAAGCTCTAGTTTGGTCACTTATAGGGGGTCTTTCAGAGCTGCAAAATCCAAAATAGGGGGTCTTTCCGGGGGAACATACTTGTATGGTCATTTGTGTTAAGTGCCCCCAGCGCCCAGCCCCTGGGTTACAGTTTGATCAAGGTGTCCATTTCACTAACTTGACTAAGCTTTACAAAGCTTTTGTCTCAAAATTATTCGTAACTTGTGACGAGTCGTAAGTTCCATTTCACTAAACTTACTTACGAACAGTACCCTTAAGTTACATCTAGTATTGGGTATTCGTAACTTTACGAACGTGAACGCGTCGAACGGTAATGAGTTTATACGAAGGGTTAAAAGTTTAGTGAAATTACAATTACGGGAATTACCATGACACAGTTTACAGTGACAGTTTTTAATCAGGGGCGGATCCAGGAATTTTCAATAGAGGGGGCGCCGAGCAACCGCCACTGCCGCCGCGGCTCGGCGCCCACACAAAGTGCGGCGCCGCTCTGTAAAAATACATGAAGTCAGGCGCCGCTCTGGCACTGCAAAAATAGAGGGGCTCGCGCCTGGTGCGCCCCCTCTAAATCCGCCCCTGATAATTATAATAGATCATGAGATGGATAATTATTGTGGACTAGAGACACATCATGCGGGACATCATGCACATGTGCACTGATCAGTGTGCTCGCTCGCAATAATTATAAGCTTTCTGCATCAGTGCCATGACTTGGCAGTGTCCGTGACCCTACGAAAACAGTGAGCTCGAGAAAGCGACTCAGTGAAATTACTATACCAATTTAATACTCCGCACACTCACCATCAAGTATATTAAATATGCTCAGGTTGTCATCACGTTTGTAAACAGAGCTATTAGTTCATGAGTTTGTTTGTAAACAGAAGAGCTGACTTCTCCATACCATGCTGATGCTTCGTATCACCAGGAAATAACCGGCGACGAGCTACAATGTACTTGTCCATCTATGAAACAGTACATCCAGTACGCTACTATAACCTCTTCCCACACAACCGACTGCTTTTGAGTCTGTTGAAGAGATTAATGCAACGGCAAATTTTAAACTAAAAATCCCCAAAAACCCCGCGAAATCTCAAATTTCAAATGCTTTTATCTCAAAATGTCTTCGCTCCACCTCTGAGGTGAGCCGAAAAAAGTTGCTTAAAATAACGTTTTCTAGCTATATTCCAAAACTTGTGGAGGTGCGTTCGGTAGTTTAAATGATATTGATGACGGAAATTGGGCAACGTAATCGATCTTAGCGGATATGTCACCATTGGTTTTAACACAAAGTTTCGCGTCATTTGCAACCTCAAAATCCCAAATCTAGTATCGAAACCTCAACGTCCCACCCCCCCTGGCCTGGTAGACGGAAAGTTGCGTCGCCCTCTCGTGGCGACGTTCCTGATTGGCTGTACTGTTGTTGAGGAGGGCAGGCTTTACTTTTTGGCGCCTGGCGTACGTGCCTCAGCAACAGTCTGTCATCACTTTTGTTTCGGAGCTTGTCATTTGAACACGTACTTTTCTTTCTGTGCATCACTGTACGACTTACCATTATTTTAGTGACATGACGATTCATAATAGCGGTTTTTGTCACATAGGTTTCATATATTGTGAATAAATTGTCTTTCTTTGTGATACCGTATTTGATTTGTCTTTTGCTCCACTTTATGTTGTTATACGTGTTCAACCGGAATCCGTACCAATACCCCGTTGAGGAAAAATCATTACAATACAAAGAAATTGAGAAAGGTTGAATATATTTTGTTAGGCCTATCTACTGATGATAGCATTTGTAAACCTAATGAAATAATACAAAAAAAGAAGCAAATCATAAGACTTAATGTGATACGAATCAGAAAGATCATTTGGTATATATTTTTTATATTTCATGTTTGTTTGTTTGTTTGTTTAGTTGTTTTTTATCTACCGGTACTCAAGATACCATTTACGGTGCAATTTGCAAATCACCCGTTGCGACATGCATCATCTTCTGTGAACACGCGCGCGGGCCCACGATCTGCATCATTTTCTCGCAACGCGTACGTGCGCAAACAGCTATCTGCTGAAGATACCATTGCGGGCCTAATAAAAAATAAAATATAATGAAATATTTTCTTGTTTGTTTGTTTATTTGTTTTTTATTTACTCAAGATACCATTTACGGTGCAATTTTCAAATCACCGGTTGCGACATGCACCATCTTCTGTGAACACGCGCGAGCCCACTTACGGCTTGCATCATTTACGATCTGCATCATTTTCTTGCAACGCGTACGTGCGCAAACGGCTATCTTCTGAAGATAGCGTTGCGGGCCTAATAAAGCAACAGGAAATATTTCACAAATTTAGAAAACATCTGTTAGGAAAGTTTGTTTTTGATATTTTTGTTTGTTTTTGTTTGTTTTTTCTGCTCAAGCTAGTACTTTTTTTTATAAAAAAAAATACAAAGACAGTAAGTAAGAACGGTTGACAATATTTATCATTTAGAAGCGTATGAACAAATTTTATTTTAAAAATCATAAAAGTCAAACATTTCATTTGGTATATTTTTTGTTACTACATGTTTGTTGTTTGTTTGTTATCTACTCAAGGTAGAATTTACGGTGTGATTTGCAAATCATTATAGGCCCTTTGCGACATCACGCATCATCTGCTGTCAATAAACGCGCTCAAAGCCTATTTACGGCCTGCATCATTTTCTCGGAACTAGCAGACGCCTTTACGGGCTTTTAAATAAAACAATACAGAAAATATTTCACAAATTTAAGGGGATAAAAAGTTTGTTTTTATGTATTTTGTTTGTTTGTTTATTTGTTTGCTTGTTAGTGTTTCCGCTATCTACTCAAGATTGTATTCATTTGAAATTGAGAAAGGTTGAATATATTTTTAAGTCCTATCTACTGAGATAGCATTTGTAAACCTAATGAAATAATACAAAAAAAGAAGGAAATCATAAGACTTTGTATGAGACGAATCAGAAAGATCATTTGGTATATATTTTTTGGATAAAAAGTTTGTTTTTATGTTTTTTGTTTGTTTGTTTATTTGTTTGCTTGTTAGTGTTAAGATCATTTGGTATAATATTTTTTATATTTCATGTTTGTCTGTTTGTTTGTTTATTTGTTTTTTATTTACTCAAGATACCATTTACGGTGCAATTTGCAAATCACCCGTTGCGACATGCATCATCTTCTGTGAACACGCGCGAGCCCACTTACGGCTTGCATCATTTACGATCTGCATCATTTTCTCGCAACGCGTACGTGCGCAAACGGCTATCTTCTGAAGATAGCGTTGCGGGCCTAATAAAATAGCAGGAATTTTTTCACAAATTTAGAAAACATCTGTTAGGAAAGTTTTTTGTTTTTTGTTTGTTTTTGTTTGTTTTTTCTGCTATCTACTCAAGCTAGTACTTTTTTTATAAAAAAATACAAAGACAGTAAGTAAGAACGGTTGACAATATTTTGTTATCCACTGATGATATCATTTAGAAGCGTATGAACAAATTTTATTTTAAAAATCATAAAAGTCAGACATTTGATTTGGTATATTTTTTTCTTACCACATGTTTGGTGTTTGTTTGCTTGTTTGTTTGTTATCTACTCAAGGTAGAATTTACGGTGTGATTTGCAAATCATTATAGGCCCTTTGCGACATCACGCATCATCTGCTGTCAATAAACGCGCTCAATGTTTTGATGTTTTTTGTTTGTTTGTTTATTTGTTTGCTTGCTAGTGTTTCCGCTATCTACTCAAGATTGTATTCATTTGTAAAATACAAAGAAATTGAGAAAGGTTGAATATATTTTGTAAGCCCTATCTACTGATGATAGCATTTGTAAACCTAATGAAATAATACAAAAAAAGAAGGAAATCATAAGACTTTGTATGAGACGAACCAGAAAGATCATTTGGTATATATTTTTGGATAAAATGTTTGTTTTGATGTTTTTTGTTTGTTTGTTTATTTGTTTGCTTGTTAGTCTTTCCGCTAACTACTCAAGATAGTATTCATTTGTAAAATGCAAAGAAATTGAGAAAGGTTGAATACATTTTTAGGCCTATCTACTGATGATAGCATTTTGTAAACCTAACGAAATAATACAAAAAAGAAGGAAATCATAAGACTTAGTATGAGACGAGTCAGAAAGATCATTTGGGATATTTTTTTTATATTTCATGTTTGTTTGTTTGTCTGTTTGTTTATTTGTTTTTTATTTACTCAAGATACCATTTACGGTGCAATTTGCAAATCACCGGTTGCGACATGCATCATGCATCTTCTGTGAACACGCGCGAGCCCACTTACGGCTTGCATCATTTACGATCTGCATCATTTTCTCACAACGCGTACATGCGCAAACGGCTATCTGTATATATTCATTTGTAAAATACAAAGAAATTGAGAAAGGTTGAATATATTTTGTTAGGCCTATCTACTGATGATAGCATTTGTAAACCTAATGAAATGATACAAAAAAAGAAGGAAATCATAAGACTTAGTATGAGACGAGTCAGAAAGATCATATTTTTTTAATATTTCATGTTTGTTTGTTTGTCTATTTGTTTGTTTGTTTGTTTGTTTATTTGTTTTTTATTTACTCAAGATACCATTTACGGTGCAATTTGCAAATCACCCGTTTCGACATGCATCATCTTTTGTGAACACGCGCGAGCCCAAAAATACGGCTTGCATCATTTACGATCTGCATCATTTTCACCATGGAAGTCTCTTACTTCCATGTTTTCACGCAACGCGTACGTGCTCAAACGGCTATCTTCTGAAGATAGCATTGCGGGTCTAATAAAACAACAGAAAATATTTCACAAATTTAGAGGGCGTCTGTTAGGAAAGTTGGTTTTTGATGTTTTTTGTTTGTTTGTTTTTGTTTGTTTTTTCCGTTATCTACTCAAGATAGTATTTTTTTAAATAAAATACAAATAAAATAAAATACAAAGGAAGTAAGTAAGAACGGTTGACAATATTTTGTTATCTACTGATGATACCCCCATCGTATATACACTGCAAAAACAGAGCAACACTTTTTAAACATGTTAAACCGTTAATATATTAACAATTGTGTGTTAAAATATAAACACAAATGTTAATATTTGAACACATTAACGGTTTAACGTGTTTAAAAAAGTAACACTTACTATATTAACACTTGTTTTTGGAAAGTGGTGTTAACGTGTTAAAGCATTTAAAAATGAACATCCTCATTTAACCATAGTGTTAATGTGTTAATAAAAGTGTAAAAGTGTTAATATTTTAACAGTAACACATAATTGTTAATATTTTAACACAAATGTTAATATTTTAACACATTAACGGTTTAACATGTTTAAAAAGTGTTGCTCAAATAGTGTTAATGTATTAACACTTGTTTTTGCAGTGTAGGCCTATGTGCCAAAAAGTGGCAACATGAACATGATGAACGACTCACAAAGGTTACCAGATAATGTTAAAATGTACGGTTATGAAAAGTTTTTATAATATTTTACAATAACATTTCCGATTCCGAAGTTGAAAAAACATTTAACATTAACGTTTGGCAGAAAACAGTTAACAATAATATTTAGACAACATTTTTGTAATATTTTTGATTATTTTAAAATCTTTCCTAACGTCCACATTAAAGGACAAAGTGCATTTATTGTTTCTTTAAAACCGAAATGTTTTTTGGTGGGAGGATTTTTTTTTTCCTTTTCAAATTCCATACTTACACATATGGCATGCAGAGATACATGCAACTTTAGGGGTACTACAACCCTGGTCAATTTTATACCTATTTTTGCATTTTTCTCAAAAATTATAGCACATTGGTGACAAGTATTAGTTGGAGAAAGCTTGTAGTCGCCTGCTCCGCAGCCGACTGATGATGATGATGAAGATATGTAGCCTATATTATAGGGGCAAGGACTACAACTACTGTACTGAAAATTCATCAACTCTAAGCAAGTAGTTATTGATTTATTGATCAAATATTGGTTTTCCCTCATTTTTGACTGTAACCCCACAACTGTTGTCTGTGCTGAGATAAAATTTACAGTGCAGTAGTTGTAGTCCTTGCCCTTATAAAATACATATCTTACTTGTCCCCAATGCGCTATAATTTTAAGAAAAATACAAAAATAGGCACAAACTTGGGCAGGGGTGTAGTACCGCTTTAATGTGCCATCATGATCAAAGGCGCATTGCACCATAGAGCTTTATGAGTGCATTCTAGTATTATAGCTTTTGGGCCCAATAATTATTATCATTTCGATATTACTAACGGGTCATTTGAATTATGAACCGCCTTATTTCTTTTGTTTTAAATCCAAATATTTTGAAATATAATTGAATTTTGGTATAGTGCTTAAAGAGCTAGCACTAAAAATCGATTGTATGGCCCATCATGCACCAGTTTCAGTTTCAGTTTTATTTCATCCATTCAATTATAAAGTTAACAGAATACAGAAAAATAAATTCTTTTTACAAAATAGTGAAGAACATTTTGAAATATAACAAAAGTATGAGAAGCAGTGGATGAGGATGCCACTAAACGCACAGCGTGATTTTGTGGCACCCTATACGCCAGTCACCGAGATAGTTCTCATTCATTAGGGCCTATCACTGCAAAAACAGTGTTTAGCGATTAAACACTTTTCTAAACACAATTTTGCCACCACTTTGTAAACACGTTTAAAAGCTAAACATCATGTGTCAAATTTCTCAACATTGGTCAGTGATGGTGTTTAATTTCTAAACAATGATGACATCCATATTCTAAACATAACGTTTCTAAACACATTCTTGCCACCCTGGCACTTTCTAAACACTGTTTTTACAGTGTAATGATATTACTTTCAAGCCCAGTCTCGGTCTTGGTCTCGGTCTCGGTCTCGGTCTCGGTCTTAGTCTCGTTCTCGGACCAGCTCGGGTCTCGGTCTTGGTCTCGGACTGCCTGGTCTCGGTCTCGGTACTATATACAACACTGATGGACTGTCCTTTATATCTTTACAAACCCGCCGTAATTGCTATCTTCAGTAGTTTAGAAGCCAACAAATTACAAAACATTAGGCCTATACCGAAAGAGTTTCTTCGTAGCTTCTGCTGAAGGTATTAATTATTTAATTTGTAAGCCCTAGTAAAAGGGCATTTCGTGATCCATAGCATCATCCCCCAACTTTTCTCCAAAAAAAAGTTGAGATTTTATCACTGGAAACCGGGCTACATATAATGTTTAGGCCTGATACTATTATAGTCTCAGGTTTAGGCTATGTACAAACAAATTTTTGCAGATTAATTCGTTTTGCAAAGATATCGTGAAATTTGAATTTCGTTACAACACATCATGTCTAGCCTAAATCATACATAGGCCTAACTCGCAAACGCAAAATCAGAATCACCTGAAATTTTGGGAACATAGGCCTAAGCTTTTTTTCGTGGATACTGAAAAATGTCATAAAAATAAGGATGCTAGGATCACGAAATACTCCTTTAAATGCTATCTTCAGAAGATAGAAAAGCAAACACACAAAAAAAAAACATTGCTTAACACGCCTCCACTCCAGCTTGACGCTCCTTCAGAAAATCTGAGACGAAAATCTTCTTTCTGTATAAGTGTTGCATTATTTGAGCAAACCTGTCGTGAGACTCCTGGGAATACCTGTGGGTTATAGAATATTAGAGGGCGCTATAAAATTTCCTGTTGTCAGGGAGATATGACGTCACGATAAACCATAATGGTCGCTCGCTGAGCATGCATTGACGAATAAAAAAAAAGAAAAAAATAGCAAAATTCGTAAATTTCCCCATTATTTTTGAAGATTCAAGTGCATTCAGTACTAATTAACAAAACAAGGATCGTGGATCTTAAATCTGTTTAAAGTTTGAACATCTTAGAAGAACTAAAATTGGGTGCATTTGTGTGCACTGATTTCTCACATCAACTTATCAAGTTTCACTTTGTTTACATCGAATTTATTTTAGTTTACCTACAAAATGTTGGCAACACAGAAACCAAGACGTACCCGTGAGGTCACTGGACCAACACCACATTCAGTGGCAATCGTAAGTTATAAATAAACAATAATTTATAAAGTTCCGCGTACAGCACAGGCGTAAGCTTACCTCGGGCTCGCCTACCCTTAGTACAAGGTCGCATAGTACGATGTCCTCATTCACAAACTGATACTATCTGTCCATCGTATAAAGCTGAATTTATACTCGATCGCCGAGCGATGCGATTAATCGCTTTTGAAAAAGCGATTTGCAATCGCCGAATTTTGCGATGCATCGCCCGTCGCTTTTGCATTTATACTTATCACGGCGATAGCGATTGCAGACGACAATTAAAATATTCTAAATGCCACAAAATACATTTTTAAAACATGAGTTGCTGTCAATAATTATTGCTTTGAATTAATTTATCACCAAAAGTTAAAAATTGAGAAAGGTAAATTAATTAGCAAAATAATAGATCCAGTTGGTTGTATATGATTGGTTGACGCATTCACGTGTCAAGCGATATCGCTGGGAAGTTGAGATTTCTTCAACTTGCAAAAGCGACGTCGCTTTTGCCTCCGCGATTTGAATCGATTGATCGGCTTGACGCTCTGGAAATGTAAGTAAACATTGAGCATGCGTGAAAATCGCTTTTCTGCAAAAGCGATCGAGTATAAATTCAGCTTAAGACTTACCGCACGGCAGCTGGTTGAAGGAATATTACACAGACAGTCATGACAGTCAAGAATAGGCTCCATCATTTTTTTATTCTGATCCCTCCCAGTCTCCCAAAAATTGGGCAGGGGTGTAGTACCCCCAGACAAACGAGAACCTAGACCAATAACTTTGACTCGCGTAGTGAAGCCGACACTGCTTAGCAACGAATTTGACAAGGACGCATACCCGGACGCAAACAAGCAGACATGTTCGCGTCTATGGAACATGTTGCATTTGCGCGGTGATAACGGCGCAGTAATCACGCAAACGCAAGCGCGTCAAACATGTATGCGATATTTCCCCGCGCCTAGTAACCCCGTCAATCCGTCAATATCACCTTGGATATGGGGCTTCACCTCCCGCTGTGGTAAAGGATAGGCAGTAATAGGTCTAGGTGGTATGTCTATGTAGGAGCCGCTAAACAGCGCCCTCACTGTTTTTGACATGCTCTCATGACTGTAAACCCGTTTCTGCCCATTTTTTAATACACGGACCTATTTTCTCGATAATTATAAAAATGCGACTTTTTAGTGATTCAAATTCATGCACAGGCTTTACACTTTTATTTAAGCTATAATTCGCTACTCTTTCTGATTATTAGTCCAAAGAGCAGCCCATTATACCTCAAAAACTTTCTGTATTTTACCGAACTCAGTAGGGTTGCACAAATGGCGCATTGATTTAGTGGTGTTCTCCCTTCAAGGGTTTCTGATGTTCATAAAATTTAATTCTTTTATCTTTTTCTTGAAATATAAAATGTTTTGAGTGGATTCCGAAAATAGGCAAATTTTCAACATTTTGACCATTCATAGATCATGCTTACTCTTCTATATTTGCATTAAATTCCAATTCTCTAGATAGTTTTTGACCTTCCATCTGATGAAATTCGGTTTTAAATGAGAGTAAATCACGTTTCACAATTGCATGGGTCTACTGTTAATGATTTATAACAATCACCCCCCGCCCATATAAAACCAAGATTTGGCAGCTTTAAAGCAGCACGCACCGATTTGTCACCTTAAGCCCAAATTGCTTTAAATCCAAGAAATCTTGTTTTCACACAATTTGTGGCAATTTCTTGAACTTTGAAGGCCTCTGGGGGAATAATGTTAGCGCAATTTGCATCTAAAACGCATTAGGCCCTTCGCACTTGATTATTAGTTTCCTGTTAAAGATTTTGAAAAAGGGACGAGGTGACTTTTAATTATTAATTATTAATTATCTTTTATTTTCTTTATTTAGTTTGAACTATTATAAGCAACTATTGACTCGTTTTGACTGGAGCAGGCATTTAATTATTTCACAACAATATTTGATTTTATAAATAAGTGAAGGTGGAGTTGTACCCTTTGTTGATTCATCATTATTGTTGATATCATTAAAGTCAGAAATGGCAAGTAGAAGTAGTTGAAAGTTATTTTAAAGGAGAAAATTAGAAATAAAAATAAAATAATTAATTATTTTGAGATTTTCAATTTTGGACGCGGGCCAGGGGCTATTTTAACGTGCCTCACCGTCACGTTCGTGCAATGAGATAAAAGTGTTGATGAAGTAGAGTGCGTTTCAAAAATAAAAAATGACATTTTTACCTGAATGTGACCGTAAGAAAGGCTTTACCATTGTCTACTATTAAAGCATATCTACACGGATGGTTAATTGTCACTGCACAAATAATTTATCTCGTCACGTACGTGACAGTGAGGCACGTTAAAATAGCCCCTGACGCGGGCGGTAAACAGGAAACTAATAATCAAGTGCGAAGGGCCTTAAATATATTCACTAACATATAAACTATCTATTTAAATCGAAAAAACTGCAATTTAATCAAAAGCCATTTCAATTTTGGCTGAATCTCTGAAAAGCACGGTTTTACTCCTAGGCCCTTCAAGGGCGCACACCACTAAATAATTGTCCCATTGAAATACGTGTAAAAACACCAGTTTTATTTGCTCGTTTTGAGGCCTTTTCGGCGCTTTTAAAACGCATTAAATATATTCACTAACATATAAACTATCTATTTAAATCGAAAAAACTGCAATTTAATCAAAAGCCATTTCAATTTTGGCTGAATCTCTGAAAAGCACGGTTTTACTCCTAGGCCCTTCGAAGGGCGCACACCACTAAATAATTGTCCCATTGAAATACGTGTAAAAACACCAGTTTTATTTGCTCGTTTTGAGGCCTTTTCGGCGCTTTCTGAGAAATTTAAGGATAACCAGTCGATTGCAAATCGATGAAAGTTTAACATATGTTTCAATGTATGGGTAGTCTTCCGTCTCGTTTTCCCGGTAGGAGCCCCCAGACAAACGAGAACCTAGACCAATAACTTTGACTCGCGTAGTGAAGCCGACACTGCTTAGCAACGAATTTGACAAGGACGCAAACAAGCAGACATGTTCGCGTCTATGGAACATGTTGCATTTGACGCGGCGTTAACGGCGCAGTAATCACGCAAACAAGCTCGTCAAACATGTATGCGATATTTCCCAGCGCCTAGTTACCCCGTCAATCCGTCAATATCACCTTGGATACGGGCTTCACCTCCGCTGTGGTAAAGGATAGGCAGTAATAGGTCTAGGTGGTATGTCTATGTAGGAGCCGCTAAACAGCGCCCTCACTGTTTTTGACATGCTCTCATGACTGTAAACCCGTTTCTGCCCATTTTTAATCACGCGGACCTATTTTCTCGATAATTATAAAATGCGACTTTTTTAGTGATTCAAATTCATGCACAGGCTTTACACTTTTATTTAAGCTATAATTCGCTACTCTTTCTGATTATTAGTCCAAAGAGCAGCCCATTATACCTCAAAAACTTTCTGTATTTTACCGGAACTCAGTAGGGTTGCACAAATGGCGCATTGATTTAGTGGTGTGCTCCCTTCAAGGGTTTCTGATGTTCATAAAATTTAATTCTTTTATCTTTTTCTTGAAATATAAAATGTTTTGAGTAAAACGCTCGTAACAGAATTGCTCTGTGACATTCACTTCAAGAGAAATTCCCTTTCAAAGTTACATGGTGGATTCCGACAATAGGCAAATTTTCAACATTTTGACCATTCATGCTTACTCTTCTATATTTGCATTAAATTCCAATTCTCTAGATAGTTTTTGACCTTCCATCTGATGAAATTCGGTTTTAAATGAGAGGAAATCACGTTTCACAATTGCATGGGTCTACTGTTAATGATTTATAACAATCCCCCCCCCCCCCCCCGCCCATATAAAACCAAGATTTGGCAGCTTTAAACGGCACGCACCGATTTTTTTCACCTTAAGCCCAAATTGCTTTAAATCCAAGAAATCTTGTTTTCACACAATTTGTGGCAATTTCTTGAACTTTGAAGGCCTCTGGGGAATAATCTTAGCGCAATTTGCATCTAAAACGCATTAAATATATTCACTAACATATAAACTATCTATTTAAATCGAAAAACTGCAATTTAATCAAAAGCCATTTCAATTTTGGCTGAATCTCTGAAAAGCACGGTTTTACTCCTAGGCCCTTGGGCGCACACCACTAAATAATTGTCCCATTGAAATACGTGTAAAAACACCAGTTTTATTTGCTCGTTTTGAGGCCTTTTCGGCGCTTTCTGAGAAATTTAAGGATAACCAGTCGATTGCAAATCGATGAAAGTTTAACATATGTTTCAATGTATGGGTAGTCTTCCGTCTCGTTTTCCCGGTAGGAGCCCCCAGACAAACGAGAACCTAGACCAATAACTTTGACTCGCGTAGTGAAGCCAACACTGCTTAGCAACGAATTTGACAAGGACGCATACCTGGACGCAAACAAGCAGACATGTTCGCGTCTATGGAACATGTTGCATTTGCGCGGTGATAACGGCGCAGTAATCACGCAAACGAGCGCGTCAAACATGTATGCGATATTTCCCCGCGCCTAGTAACCCCATCAATCCGTCAATATCACCTTGGATACGGGGCTTCACCTCCCGCTGTGGTAAAGGATAGGCAGTAATAGGTCTAGGTGGTATGTCTATGGTAGTACCCCCCTAATTGTTATAATTCTGTCCCTGACCCTGGAGTGTGTTTGCAGCAGTCCACTTTGCTGAAATCTTTAGAATCAGTGTGGATCAGCCATTGTTTTATGTTTTCCAGGTGTTTCGGCAATGCGCCGCACTGCTGATGTAGCATCACCGTCAGTGTACAAATTAAGACAAAAAAATCAGGTTATCCGCGAATATCCGGCGGATGACCAGGTCATTAAATCTGGTCATCCGCCAGAGTTTTTGGTAATCCGTTTATTATATCCGCCAAAATTGGGATTTAATAAAATATCATAACTACTAAGTACTCAAAATATTAAAAAGAAAAGACACAAATCAATACAAAATCCAGTGTCATAAGATTCTAAAATCTAAGTTTTTGGCTGATGTCAAAGCCTCGTCATCATCACAGGCACCGCTGTTGCGCCCACAAAGCCACTGTACTATAGTGGGAATTCCAATTGAATGAACGCAGCTTTCAATAGCGTGACGACTATTTGCGTAAACTGCGCGATGTACGCCAGCGTGCAGCGACTGTGCGTGAGTAACGCGAAGTGAATCCAACCATGCCAACGCACTCGTGATTGGATAGCATTGTATCCAAGGTCGTATGCGTTAAGCGTTGTAGTTTGAAATCGCAATATACGATCGCGGTTGGATCGAGTGCAGCTGTTAAAAGCTGCGTTCATTCAATTGGAATTCTTACTATAGTTTGGACTGAAAGAAGGCCACACAGTGCACACTTGAGCATAACTAATTATGTGGGGATGTGGTGGTTTGAAACTTAATAAAAGCTTTGAGGAGTACGAAGACTAGACAGAACTGGAAAGCAATGTGATTTTTCGTAAGCTTAATAAAATATCGGGACTGAATCATTTTGATTCTGCATGAAGGTGAAAAAAGTGTGGGTGTCCCACAGATAACCTGCAGTGAATTTCTGGTTATCCGTCGGCAAATCTGGGTTTCAGGACTACCAGATTACCACTTAATTTGTACACTGATCACCGTGAATTCCCTAATCGAATAAGGGTTACGGGCCTTAGTCGAAGACATGATAATTAACTTAAATTAAATCTAGAAACACCGTCACACCGTTCCAGCGATAAAAGTACCAAAATCCGTGGATGGTGTGACAACATGTGAAGTTTTACGCTAGTATAGTATAGAGGGCAAATAGGTGTGGGTTGCATACTATGATGGCTGGGCGATCCTGACTTATCGGTCTGTTGCTACATTGTATGATTCAATGTCAGCTGATTGATTCAGCCAATGATTCAGAACCCCACTTCCGTGTTTACGCTATCTGCACACTCTCAAAATGTACACAACTGCTGTTCTTCTCTGACAAAAACTGTAGACTACCCTCGGCCTCGCTATATAAGGACTAGGTTTTTAGTTTTGCATCATTCAAGGTTTAGTTTTGCATCATGGTTAAAAAGTTACCAACACTTTGGAGTCAAGGAAGTAAGTTCAATGTATTGGAAGGAGGGCAGGGCTTCGATAAATGAGGGAAATTATATGGGGTAAAAAACAAGGTAAAATAAAAACAACTTTTTGAAAACAAGTGAAAATAGCCATTTTTCTAAGGAGTTTGAAAAAATAATTTTAAAATAATCGAAAAAGGAAGAAACATACCTTTTTAAAATTAACATTACTTCTGTCACATGTAAAGATGAACAGATGATTAAAAAGTTGCAGAAATTCTTAGAAATGTATTATGTATTCAATAGAAAAATTCGCCGTCTTGAATAAATGCAGAATTGCATCACACACACAGTAAAAAGATGTCAAACGTGCTTGAAAATGCATGATTCACTGGCGTATATTACCGTCAAAATGCGCGTACCTCATGTGCTTGTGCTAAGCAAGTGTTCTATATACATGTGTCACTGTGTTTTTTATGTGTAAAAGTTACGTGCAATCATCATGCAATTTGCTGTTTTTCCCGCGCATTTGTCCCTGATTTTGCAAATGCGTATGTGTCTATTTTATGTGAGCGCCATCCATCTAAAACAACAGCTAAAACAGTATCTTATCTACGCAAGTAACCGTATATGCACCACATACAGTAATATCTTTCATCAACAAATTTTCCCATTCTTGTTAAATTGCAGCGGGCCAAAATGCCCAGCAAGTTGCCACCGGATCATCTCATATTGGAACGCAGGAAACAAGATGACCAACGAGAGGAGGCTGTAGCTGTCACCAAATACAATGCATTATGTGACCTCAAAATGATTGGGAAAAATAACAGATAAAAGAATACAACAGAACACAGTCCGAAGAAGAGTGTCTAACTTGATGCAACAGTCAGAATTCACATTAGAAGATAGACGACAACGGTAAGAATTGGAAATGAGTGTCAAGTGTTGGTGACCCAGTTGACAACCTCATTGCATATATAAAACAACATTTAATAAGGTGCCTCTCCAACTTGATCAAAGCGCCATATTAAAGTAGGGCTGCTAAGAATACGCAATTACGTTTTTTGTGGCGTATTTTGGCTCCAAATGCATTTTTTTTGACATTTTTGAAAAAATCTTCAAAATTTTGTGTGTGGTTTTTAATTTTGTTTTTTTTCAGAATTTACGTTTTAAGCGGGAAATCACAGATTTTTGCATTTTTTAAAATCAGGGTGCGTTTTTTGGCCTCCAAAATTGCGTATTCTAAAAGCAAATCAAAAGCAAAAACAGAATCAATAGGATGGATAGAAGTGAAACTTCAAAACCTTTTTGAAATTTGGCAGTGCATGCCAGTGTTACATACCTCCCTGATGATTCTTAGGAGGCTGTTCCACAGTGTGGGAGCAGGAACATCAATCGATTTATCACCAATACAATTTTTCCGGACATGAGTTGTGAGAAGAGAAGTATCAGATGATGAACGTGTCAAGGGTCCTGACTCCTGACGGTACAGCTGTGAGTTACATGTATGAGTCAGAAAGTCTGTAAGATAGACTGGTACATTACGCAGACATTTGAAAACATACAATTATCGTCAGCCTGATACGCTAATTGCCTAAGTCATTTTTGTAATTTTGAGAACTAAGTACAAAATGTGGTTCAAGTATGCATCATTTACGTAATCACCTAATTATTTCAGATTTTTCTTTTTCATTTGTATCATCAATTGTTCTTGTGCAAAGATTGGTGAATAGACATGTTAATTTAAATGCATGCTTGAACCATATTTTGTACTTTGTTCTCAGAATTACAAAAAAGTGCGACGCACAGGGCTAACTTAGCAACTTACTACTTTTTTTGTTTACCTAGGATAGCAACGGACCACATTTTCACTGATTTTGAGGCCAATTCTTAACCGTTTTCAACCAAATTAATAACAGGACATTCCCATATGATTTTGGCGATGTTTGGATCGAAACTGACGGAGCCTTTGCATTGACATGCCCACACACATAGTCAGTCAGTCACAACATTCCCCTATTTATAGTAAGATGGTCCTTTGGAATAACAATCTGCTCCTGTACAAATGTATCAAGGTGGTACAGTGGTACATCATCACCCTAATTAATTATTAGTGCAGTTATGTCACATGTGTAAGAGTTGTACTTGAAATATCTAATGGTATTCTTTAGGACAGGCAATTGATCTTAAAAGTCACATCAAAATTTCAAAGTGACTTCAGATTCAAGTTGGGTTCAGCCATTTTCATTGATCATGTGTTTCTCTTTCATGATAATACTGAGGGGTGATGGATGGCAAACTCAGAATATCTATATGTTTCTGTTACTGATATCTAAGCCTTGATTCACCACCAGTTTGGTAGTGATACCATTACTTTTTTGCAATTGTCCTGCAAGCATGCCAACAAGCCGCCCGGATGTGCTGCATGATTAACTTTATGCACATGATTTGATACTACAACCGGCAAAATATGCGCCTACATGTATGTCACTACTGAACTTGAGGCAAACCAAAAAATAGAATGTTCTTGCTTTTTACCTCAATTTCGATTTTACTAACGAGTTTGTTTGCTTTTCACAAACTTAGTAATGACCAGGATACTCTAAATAGTAACATTTAGATTTTTTTTGGTTTATTTTTTCTTCCACAGATTACGAGACTTGCTAGCAAAAGAAGAAGCCGAGTATATAACAGAAATGGAAGAAAGTCAAGAAACCATGATAGAAAGGCAAGCAAAGATGAGAGACCGGGCACGCTACTTAAAGGAAAAGAGAGAAGAAGAAAGACTTCATATAGTGGCTGAAAAAATGGATCAGAGATGGAGGTAAAGAAACCTTTGGCTTATTTTTTTACTAAAATTTTAACCTAGTACTGTTTTACATGTGTTTAAAGCAGTAAAAAGATTTTTGATAAATATCCATGTTTTCTTTTCACCATGCTCTAGTCTTTCTTAATTTTGAGCTCAACTGATCGAGTAAAAAAATGAAATTCCTATTGAATTCCAGCGTCTATCGTACCATGGATCAACAAATCTGAAATTCTAGGATAGGATAGGATTTTATAAGCACAAGCAGTACCTTTGTCCTTCTGTCCGTTCGTTACTAACAAACGCTTGGTAAACCATTGTGTGTGTTTTGCCTGTGTTTTTAATAAGTAATGTACCAGGTTACAGTCACTTCAGAAATACATGTCTCCGATTTGTAGCAAACTTGGTATTATTATTTAGGTTGTAGGTCGATCTATTTGGTTGGTGTATCTAATGTCTTTCTGGAGGAACAAATCACAAATGAGTGATCTTAGTTATACTTTGATCAGCTCGTAATCGGCGGGCCTTATAACATAATATCAACGTAAATTATTTTATTTTGAGAATTGTCTTGTGACATATCGCCAGAAGCATCACAAATTATTAATTCAAGTCCTATCTTTCTTTAACACACAAAATAAAGATATGGCAACTAATGGCACTCTTAACGTGGGTCTACTTTTCAGCGTAGTGGTAAAAGCCTAACATTTCCGCCTATTACGAGCTGATCAAACTATAACCATAGTCATGATAGTGGTTCCTGTTTATATATAGCAGAGAAATCGTACCATCGGCAAAGGTTGTCTCTGAAGTTGTGGGTTTGCGCTCCCCACTTATTGTCATCTTGATTTTCTTCCCTCCCCTACTATCCAATGTGCTTTTTTACACTACCACATTATTTGATAATTATTACAGGGAAGAATGTGAAGAACTTAGAGCAACTCTCACCAGACGCCACATGGACGAAGTCTGCATGGAGCGAGGGGAACAGCTACGTATGAAAGAAGAAATGGATAAGAATCAGAAAGAATTGGATGACATGTATGCAGCCTTATGGGAACAAGATAGACTGGACAAGGCTGCAAGGGAGGAGAGAGAAGCCCTTGAGCAGCATATCAGGAATAGAGAGACATTGGACACTTTGCAGCAACAGAAGGCTGCATTGGAGGCTAAGAGAGAGGAGCAGAGGAGACTCAAAGCTGAAGAGGGCAGACTATTGGTAAGGGTGCATTAGAAGTTGACTTCAAAATGAGTCCAATTGAAACACAATAATGTGGCCCGGTGGATGATTACTTCTGGTAGATCCCGGCTTTGATTCCCAGCGGGGTACTGACTTGGGGGGAAAAAATGTCTGGATTTAATTGGCAACATCCGTAGATTAAATGCTGACTTCTACTCTCCACATGGTGCATTTAGAGTTGGGTAAATGAACCATTAAGAGTATTCCATCTTTCAGGGAGGCGACAAGTTGTCAGTTCAGAGAAGCATGTATGATACCTGTACATGTATCTCACAGTCAGTTTTGAAAAGAGTAGGGTGTTAACCCCTGACTGTCACAATCAGTCCTGGTGTTGTGTAGATACACAATCTAAAGATAGACATGATGTGCTCATGGAAGAAATGATCTGATTCTTTTGTTCAGTCTCCATCACTGCTTTGAGGCGTCCAAATGAATTAAGGTGCTTAACAAGAGCGTGACTAGCAGTATTCACCCTTTGCAGGGATCTGCCATCTTACTATCAAAACGAGGTCCTCCCCGCAAACACATGCGCAAAAGTGCAATTTTGTTTCTCGCTCTTACCTGGCAACGCGCCAGAAGGCTTTTGTAAAGCGTGCGCGGCAATTAAAGCATGCGTTTGACAGGCGTACTCAACACACACTTTGCGGATAGAATCTTTACAATCTTTTGAGATGACCATGCGATCGGCGAATATCATGTGGAACAGTCAATGGCATAACAGGAATACTTCAGTACCGTGGATGTCAGAAACCATCTCGTAGTGTCTAGATGTGCTTGATGAAATCTTACAAATGGTATTACACTTTCGCCTTTTCCCAGATTAATCAGTGGTACTGAGATATTAAAAGTCTGTAAAATAGAGCACATGACACAGTATATTTACAAATTATGTCAAGCATTATTTTATCACAAGAACCATGATAGAAATGTCTATGCTTTTGCATGAGCTTATTTTCTAAACAAATGAGAATTGTGAGTAACATTACAAAGTAACAAAAATAAACAATTTGTTACTAAAAATATTTAAAAGCCGCGTCTTCACTGATCCTCCGGTTGTATTGTAATGTCCAGTCCCCCGCTGTAATCCTGGCCAGCACCTGAGCAACTGCAAATAGCTCAATTTGAAAATGGGATTGGTATGTCTTGCATTCTATTTCCAGATGTGTCCAGTTTGAACCCCATGTCAGCTCAGCTTTCTTTACTCCCCATCTTTATTTAATAAAAATATAAATCAATTCTTGTTTCCAGACTGAAGAACGTAATCTGAGAGCGCTTGAACAGCAGAGGGCGCTTCATGAGAAACATCAACAACAGCAGTCAACAAGAGATGACCTGGCTCAGAACATCCGACTAAAGATGAAGAGGAAAGCCAAAGAGATGCAAGAGGAATTGGCACTTGATATGCAGATACTTGAGAAACTTCTTACTGACACTAGAAATGAAGCACTAGAATTTGCACAAAGAAAGGTTAGTTGATTGAGTAATTGATGAACAAATTGATTGATTGATTGCGTCATTGGTTGTTTACTTGGATTTGAGTTTGATTTGGTTTTTGATTGAGTGTAGGTGAGTAAGTATATGAGTAAGATGAGTGAGTAAGATGAGCGAGTGAGTGAGTAAGATGAGTGAGTGCGTAAGATGAGTGAGTGAGTAAGATGAGTGAGTGAGTGAGTAAGATGAGTGAGTGAGTGAGTGAGTAAGATGAGTGAGTGAGTGCGTAAGATGAGTGAGTGAGTGAGTGAGTAAGATGAGTGAGTGAGTGAGTAAGATGAGTGAGTAAGATGAGCGAGTGAGTGAGTAAGATGAGTGAGTGCGTAAGATGAGTGAGTGAGTAAGATGAGTGAGTGAGTGAGTGAGTGAGTGAGTGAGTAAGATGAGTGAGTGAGTGCGTAAGATGAGTGAGTGAGTGAGTGAGTAAGATGAGTGAGTAAGATGAGTGAGTAAGATGAGTGAGTGAGTAAGGTGAGTGAGTGAGTAAGATGAGTGAGTGAGTGAGCGAGTAAGATGAGTGAGTGAGTAAGGTGAGTGAGTGAGTAAGATGAGTGAGTGAGTGAGTAAGATGAGTGAGTGAGTAAGATGAGTGAGTGAGTAAGATGAGTGAGTGAGTAAGATGAGTGAGTGAGTAAGATGAGTGAGTGAGTGATTGAGTAAGATGAGTGAGTAAGATGAGTGAGTAAGATGAGTGAGTGAGTGAGTAAGATGAGTGAGTGAGTGAGTAAGATGAGTGAGTGAGTGATGGAGTGAGTGAGTGATTGAGTAAGATGAGTGAGTGAGTGAGTAAGATGAGTGAGTGAGTAAGATGAGTGAGTGAGTAAGATGAGTGAGTGAGTAAAATGAGTGAGTGAGTAAGATGAGTGAGTGAGTGAGTGAGCGAGCGAGTGATTCAAGTGAAGTGTTGCATTTATTCAGTGATCAGTTATCAATGAACATGTAACTCAGTAATTTTAGGACCACAAATCTGTGTTAAGTTCTTTATTTATAGGTTTTAAAACATTCAGCGTTAAACTGTTGGAAATACAAGCAATATAATATGCCTGCATCTCCAAGCAAAATGACTTGGGCTATGTGACCCGTACACATTTGAAAACACTGGTGTGTAGTCCACAGGAGTACAATTATTAGACACTGCCAGGGATGCAGGATTTGAGGATATGGTGCATTTGGGAGGAGAAAATATAAAAAAGTTGCTCCTTAGGAAAAAATCACTTTCTACATCCCTGCACTCTGCATATTTATCTAACATCTTATCTATTCTGATTGGCTACTTGGTTCCAGGAGTGTATTAATAAACATTTATGAATTAAGCCTTAGAACAGATATTATTAACTTTTCTGTCCAACAGAAAGAGCTACGGGAAGAAGACCAAAGATATCGAGACTACCTGCACCAGGAGTACCTCGCAGAGCAGCAACGTGAAGCTGAGATCGATTCCATGATCAATGCCGAGGTTGAACGACAATGGCAGAAGAGACTCAACGAGTGGGCTAAACAGAGAGCAGCACGCAAGAAACTCATGAAGGATGTGTTGGAGACTAGGAAGAAACAGGTGGAAGAAAGATGTGAGTATTGTGTGATAAAGTGGAATGAACAAATGTGATGTGATCAAGCAAAAATGAGTCGGATGTCAGGAATATTGATTTTGAGATATAGTATTCAGTGACAACTCTCTAGTCTGAAGATTCCCCAGTCCGAAGGTTCCTTAGTCGAAAGGTTCGCTAGTCCAAACACGTAATTTACCATTTGCAAGTCCGAATTCTGAAAAAGGTTCGCTAGTCCGAATATCAGGTTCTCTATTATAGAATAAGGCTCGCTAACCCTAACCATAACCCTTATTCTATATTCGGACTAGAGAACCTTTGGACTAGAGAACCTTCGAACTAGAGAGAAGTCACGTAGTATTCAGCTCCCTTTGTATTTTATTGTTCTGACAGAATAGTCGACTGCAGATCCGTCGGATAACGCTTTGCTTTTTCAATGGGAAATGAACTTTGCTGCTTGGATGATGTCATGATGAGGTTAGCATTTATTCAGTATTGAAAAGCATGTTCCGACAGATCTGCACTTGACTGGCATCTGAGCAAACACTAAAATGGCCATATCTCTGTACTGTAAGTCTACTTATGATGGGGTTTCAGCAGAATAAAACTCTGAAAATGGCTCATGTTTTGAATTTGATCAATATCAGACTCATTTAGGGAACAAGCCAAAAGACCAATGATGTCCTTGATCTTTTGGTTTGTTCCCTTAGCTTGATCACATCACAAATGTGTAAACTTGAAGTGTTACTTTTTTGTCTTTCCACGGTAAAAAAAAAGTGACAAGGGGTGTGTTTTGTGACCAGGCAAGTAATTAATGCATCATGTTTAGGGGTTAAAAACACTGAATTTTGAGACAAAGGTTTTTTTTTTAAATTTAAGATAGCTTTCAGTGTTTTTTCTGTGTGAAAATTTAGTTCAAAAATGGTTTTAACAAAAACTTCCTTGGAAAGGAGCCAAATTTGGTGTAAAAATTTACTTGCTTATTTATGGTCCTACATGTATGTTTTGGATGTTGACCTTTTACCCCATTTATGTATTATTTTGATGAAAGTTTTTTACGATCATGCAAAAGACTGAAAACATACTGATCACCTCTCGTAGTAGTGTAAAACTTGCTTAGGGGTATCAGGAAACAAACTGGTTATCCATGTGTACACTATCATTCTTGAGTGCTCACTGGAAACAGTGGGCCATAATTCCAGTTGAAATCCACACTCCCTCTGTGTAAGATTTAGCTAAAGTCCTCCACAGAGGGAATATCAGTTTTAAATAGAATAGACAACTGGATACTCCATCCAGTTGTCAAAGGTATAGGTAAAGCCATAAAACAGAGGCAGTATTGGTTTTACTATAATTAACTCTAGCCAATTACATTTGAAAACATACTCCCTCTGTGGAAGACTTTTCTTCAATCTTCCACAGGTGTACAGATTTTAAATGGAATAGCCCAATACATACCTTATGATAATGTAATTATTTTACAATTTTCTTTTCAGTGGCAGCCAATATGTTAGCGCAAGAAGAAGCCAATCGTGAAAGCGAAGCGATGTTAGCGGCTATGGCAGAACACAACCGTCTGGAAGACGAAAAGAACGCAGCCATCCACCAAGATAATCTCAAATATCAACAAGATTTGATTGATCAAGTGGACTACTCAGTACGACAGAAAGAAGTTGAAAAAGATGAGGAACATAGACTATATATACATGGACTGGAGGCTGAGGCTCAGTATCAGGCTAAGCTGAAGGAGGCCCTCGCTAGGCCGGTTATTGATAAGATTCACCCAATGAGAAAGGCTCATATGGAAAGAAAAAGTAGTCGGCCGCAGTCTTCATAATGAGACTACACATGATATAAATTTAATAGTTATTAGATATTAATAGAATTTATTATTCAATTTAAAGGTAAAATAAAGCCATACTACGTTGGTATGTTTTATAGCAAAATGAATGCTGATTTGCTATCAGAACCTGTGTTTTGTTGCTTTCTCAGTGCTTAGCCATTGATTGCAAAATCAAACATGTTAAGCCTCAATGATGGCATTGAACACTTACTCATTGATTTCAAAGTTGAATATCAATTGATTTAAAGCCATGTTGTAACATTTACTGAGGAGGATGCCCTAAATTCTGATTTTACACAATTCTAATCTAGTAATATACCTGAACAAAATCAAGTCTTTGGGTATTGTAAATGTAACAAATTTGAGATTTTAATTAAACGACAAAATGTTTCGTTTAATCAATACGATCATAATATTAGTTGACACGTACGCGATGCCCATAACACTGTACATACACAGTGTGTGGGAAGGTCATAATACATCAAAATAACCGAACAGACACACGATCGACAGAGTGCCATTGGCGTCATATGCGCTAGTATACAAATATTAACTGTCTATGAGTGTGATGGTGAAATATAACACGAGGTGAAAGATGGATTGTTCCATTTCATGAGCGGAACGGCGAGTGGAATGGAAACAATACATCTTTTACACAAATTTAAGACAGTTTATATTTGTTTTATATCACTCGTACATAAATTCTATTACTTAAATACTATTAAGGTAGGAAATACACTTTTTCATCAACAAAACACCCATGTTTTGCCGTGATATACTTCGCATTTTGGGGTCCACCCCATAACTAAATCGGCGCTACGGCGCAGCACTATGATGGTAAAAACTATCACACGGAGAGGCTGATAGTATACATGATAAATGGTAATCAACCAATGAACTGTCTAGAATTTATGTATGAGTGATATAATATTAAATAGCAATTTTCTTTGTTTTGTCTAATCTGTCCGGGACAAAATTAAAAGGGGAAATTATCTGACAGTGAAAACTCACATTTTGTGGAAAAGAAATACAAACCTATTTTTAATGGAAATGTTACAACATGGCTTTAATTGATTACTCATTTATTTATTTTTCAGTATGTTTTTAACACATTGGAATAGTACAGCCTGTTGCATGTTCATGAAACAAGGACATGAAAAGTTCATTCCATCATTATTTTTGGAAATGGTTTGCCTTCTCATTGTTTAATAACTGCCACCTGTAATTAAATATTGCAGGTTGGGGGAAGGGGTTGACACCAACATCACTGCATAACCGTTTTACTTCCATAAAGGGATTTATGATATCCGTCAAGAACAAAAAATAAATTTTCTGAAGTCGCTTAGAAATGGTTGATAAATGGGGAAAATCCCCCCCCAAACCATTTTTTTCCAGAAATATCAACAACATATGAAGAAAATTACGAAAAAGTTACATTCGTCTTTGAGATTTTATTTGCATGGAATACAACCTTGTGCCTGGTAGTAAAGAATTAAGATTGGTCTATCCTGACACAGTCTGAAACTTATTCATTACAGAGTTACAACATTTATAAATATGCTTAAAGACCAAAAAAAGTGTAGGGGATATTAGGTTTGGAGTGAATGATCTCTGAATGTCCTTGTATTGAAGTCTGGCAATATGCCATAAACATTATTTAACCTGGTAATTTGTGATACAAATTGTGTGGTTATGTGAACCAACTTTTATCATAATTATACTATTTTGTAAATGTAGTTCTTCCCGTTTTCAAGTGTCCATTAATCAAACCGTCCATTTTCATTATTCCGTCCATAACTAACTTCCATATCTCAAAAGTGCTGTAAAAATCGAGTATTTAACCGGTTGGTCCAGTATGTATGTAACCATCTTTTTATATTTGATCTAAATGTAAAACTGACTTACACATCCTAAAATTCATCCGTCCACTTTTTGTACTTGATAAGTCATTTATTATATCTTAATTTCATTTACTTGTTTTGTTTGTCAGAGTTTTATTTTCTGGTACATTTCATCAAGCTTGATGAAAGTGACTATTGTGCCTAATTGGTAGTATGAAGTGCTTTATGCAATTTGCCAGGTTCAAGTAGTGACCAAGGCAGAAAGGTTTTTTTAACTGTTAAAAATGTGTAACATTGCCGTCTGTTGACATACATGTAATAAAACAATACAGATGGTTTTATATACTTGGATTCTATATATTTGGCAATATTTTCATAGTGACAGTGATATTATTAACAACCATAGGAAAATGAGTGGCATATCAGATTCATATGTCTAAAGTGAGCTAACCTGCTTATTATTTGTGTACAGTATTATCCCCTGTTAACGATTGTCGAAAGTATGAAAAAGTTAAAAAAACTTCCGACATGTTGGTACACTCAATGGTAGTATTGATACACAAACGATATGGCACACATGCTTAGATTATCCCAAATTACCTTCTCCGAATTCTAAGCTGAGCCATCATGTCGTCTCAAAACTTCTCCAGAAGATACTATTCTGTTGTGCTAATAAACATTGAAGAAACTTAAATTGTGCATCTGGAAAATGTGTTAATATATCAATACTGTACCGATAATCCGATATGTCGCATAATTTGCTTCCGATATATTGACTTCAAAAAACTGTATCGATAACCGGCCTAGTACAGTATTCTATGGGCCTTCAAATGCACATTTTTGGCTCTTGTATCAAAAGGGATTGGATTACTGGCATGTCACTTTACAGGTACGTAGGGAGTGGGTGGGGTCAAGGTCATTCACCCAAGGAGGAAATATAATGTGATGAGATCGGACTATCCTCCTCTAAAATCAGTGAAATATAGACTTACTACATACAGTTGTCTGAGACTTATATTGATACCTTCATATGTATCTTGTGATGTATATCCCTTATGTATATTGCAATAAACTAATTAATGTGTAAATAATTGTATACTGTGTACATTCCGTCCAAAACACTGATTAAAATTGGTCAGCAAGTAAAAAAGTGACCTAAGCTGTCTGTTGTATGTTATTTGACTTTACAGTGTCATGTTATACACCAGTAGGGGTAGTGCCCAGAAATTTTCTGGGGGACTGGGAGCCAACTTGGGGAGGGGAGCAATGGCTGGCTAAAATGTACCCCAAATAGGTGGATTCGTGTAGCTCCATTAGGACATTTATCAAAGTGCTTAACATCAATTTGATTCCGGTGCACACAGGGAAGCATCACTCCATTTGCAAACGCAATAATGGTGTTGGTATGACTGCCCCTAAAAACTCATTTTACACCTACCTATCATGTTAGCCCCAACGGGATTTCGAACCCACAACCTTGCGAGTCGGGTGCCCAAAAGTTAGCCTGTCATGCTCTAATGCTACCGCTGATAGCAAATCAGCATTAAAATGTTATATACTTCTGATACCGAATCAATCCAATGCTATCTACTGCTGATAGCAAATCAACATCCAAATGCTATCTACCGCTGATAGCAGCTATATACTGATGATAGCAAATCACTCAAAAGCTATCTTCTGATACTATAGCAAATCAGCACTCAAATGCTATCTACTGCTGATAGCAAATCACATTCAAATGCCATCTACCGCTGAAAGCAGCTACCAACTGCTGATAACAAATCATTGAAATTCTATTTACTGCTGATAGCAAATAATTCAAATGCTATCTTCTGCTGATAGGAAATCAGTATTCAAATGCTATCTACCACTGATAGCAAATCGGCATCCAAATGCTATCTACTGGTGATAGCAAATCATTCAAATGCTATCTTCTGATTCTATAGCAAATCAGCACTCAAATGTTATCTACTACTGACAGCAAATCAATCCAATGCTATCTACTGCTGATTACAAATCAGCATTCAAATACTATTTACCACTGATAGCAAATCGGCATCCAAATGCTATCTACCGCTGATATCAGCTATCGACTGCTAATAGCAATTCATTCAAATGCTATCTACTGCTGGTAGCAACTAATTCAAATGCTATCTTCTGGTGATAGCAAATCATTATTCAAATGCTATCTACCACTGATAGCAAATCGGCATCCAAATGCTATCTACCGCTGATATCAGCTATCGACTGCTAGTAGCAATTCATTCAAATGCTTTCTACTGCTGATAGCAAATAATTCAAATGCTATCTTCTGCTGATTGCAAATCAGTATTCAAATGCTATCTACCACTGATAGCAAATCGGAATGCTATCTACTGCTGATAGCAGCTATCCACTGCCGATAGCAAATAAATACAATGCTATCTACTGCTGATAGCAACTAATTCAAATGCTATCGACTGCTGATAGCAAATAAATTATCAAAATGCTATCTACCGCTGATAGCAAATCGGCATTCAAATGCTATCTACCACTGAAAGCAACTACCAACTGCTGATAACAAATCATTGAAATGCTATCTACTGCTGATAGCAAATAATTCAAATGCTATCTTCTGCTGATAGCAAATCAGTATTCAAATGCTATCTACCACTGATAGCAAATCGGCAGCCAAATGCTATCTACTGCTGATAGCAGCTCTCCACTGCCGATAGCAAATAAATACAATGCTATCTACTGCTGATAGCAAATCATCATTCAAATGCTATCTACCGCTGAAAGCAGCTACCAACTGCTGATAACAAATTATTGAAATATTATCTACTGCTGATAGCAAATAATTCAAATGCTATCTACTGCTGATAGCAAATCAGTATTCAAATGCTATCTACCACTGATCACAAATCAATCCAATGCTATCTACTGCTGATAGCAAATCAATCCAATGCTATCTACTGCTGATAGCAAATCATTCAAATGCTATCTACTACTGATAGCAAATCATCATCCAAATGCTATCTACCGCTGAAAGCAGCTACAAGTGCTGATAACAAATCATTGAAATGCTATCTATTACTAATAGCAAATAATTCAACTGCTATCTACCACTGATCACAAATCAATTCAATGCTATCTTCTGCTGATAGCAAATCAATCAAACGCTATCTACTACTGATAGCAAATCATTCAAATGCTATCTACTACTGATAGCAAATCATTTAAATACTATCTTCTGCTGATAGCAAATCAGCATTCAAATACTCTACACCACTAACAGCAAATCAATCCAAATGCAATGCTATCTGACAGCAAATCGGCCAACAAATGCCATATACCGCTGATAGCAGCTATCGACAGCTGATAACAAATAAGTTATAAAAATGCTATCTACTGCTGGTAGCAAATCAGCATTCAAATGCTATCTACCACTGAAAGCAGCTACCAACTGCTGATAACAAATCATTGAAAAGCTATTTACTGCTGACAGCAAATAATTAAAATGCTATCTTCTGCTGATAGCAAATCAGTATTCAAATGCTATCTACCACTGATAGCAAATCGGCATCCAACTGCTATCTACTGCTGATAGCAGCTATCGACTGATGGTAGCAAATAAATAAAATGCTATCTACTGCTGATAGCAAATCAGCATTCAAATGCTATCTACCGCTGAAAGCAGCTACCAACTGCTGATAACAAATCATTGAAATGCTATCTATTGCTGATACAAATAATTCAAATGCTATCTACTGCTGATAGCAAATAATTCAAATGCTATCTACTGCTGATAGCAAATCAGTTTTCAAATGCTATCTACCACTGATCACAAATCAATCCAATGCTATCTACTGCTGATAGCAAATCATTCAAATGCTATCTACTACTGATAGCAAATCATCATCCAAATGCTATCTACCGCTGAAAGCAGCTACAACTGCTGATAACAAATTATTGAAATGCTATCTATTGCTGATAGCAAATAAGTCAAATGCTATCTACTGCTGATAGCGAATCATTATTCAACTGCTATCTACCACTGATCACAAATCAATCCAATGATATCTTCTACTGATAGCAAATCAATCAAATGCTATCTACTACTGATAGCAAATCATTCAAATGATATCTACTACTGATAGCAAATCATTCAAATGCTATCTTCTGCTAAGAGCAAATCAGTATTCAAATGCTATCTACCACTGATAGCAAATCAGCATTCAAATACCCTATACCACTAACAGCAAATCAATCCAAATGCAATGCGATCTGACAACAAATCGGCCAACAAATGCTATCTACCGCTGATAGCAGCTATCGACTGCTGATAACAAATAAGTTATAAAAATGCTATCTACTGCTGATAGCAAATCAGCATTCAAATGCTATCTACCGCTGAAAGCTACTACCAACTGCTGATAACAAATTATTGAAATGCTATCTATTGCTGATAGCAAATCGGCATCCAACTGCTATCTACTGCTGATAGCAGCTATCGACTGATGGTAGCAAATAAATAAAATGATATCTACTGCTGATAGCAAATCAGCATTCAAATGCTATCTACCGCTGAAAGCAGCTACCAACTGCTGATAACAAATCATTGAAATGCTATCTATTGCTGATAAAAATAATTCAAATGCTATCTACTGCTGATAGCAAATAATTCAAATGCTATCTACTGCTGATAGCAAATCAGTTTTCAAATGCTATCTACCACTGATCACAAATCAATCCAATGCTATCTACTGCTGATAGCAAATCAACCAAATGCTATCTACTACTGATAGCAAATTATTCAAATGCTATCTACCGCTGATAGCAAATCATTCAAATGCTATCTACCGCTGATAGCAGCTATCTGTGATAGCAAATCATTCAAATGCTATCTTCTGATACTATAGCAAATCAGCACTCATCTACCGCTGAAAGCAACTACCAACTGCTGATAACAAATTATTGAAATGCTATCTATTGCTGATAGCAAATCAGTATTCAAATGCTATCTACCACTGATCACAAATCAATCCAATGCTATCTACTGCTGATAGCAAATCAATCCAATGCTATCTACTATTGATAGCAGATCATTCAAATGCTATCTACTACTGATAGCAAATCATTCAAATGCTATCTACCGCTGATAGCAGCTATCTGTGATAGCAAATCATTCAAATGCTATCTTCTGATACTATAGCAAATCAGCACTCATCTACCGCTGAAAGCAACTACCAACTGCTGATAACAAATTATTGAAATGCTATCTATTGCTGATAGCAAATCAGTATTCAAATGCTATCTACCACTGATCACAAATCAATCCAATGCTATCTACTGCTGATAGCAAATCAATCCAATGCTATCTACTATTGATAGCAGATCATTCAAATGCTATCTACTACTGATAGCAAATCATCATCCAAATGCTATCTACCGCTGAAAGCAGCTACAACTGCTGATAACAAATTATTGAAATGCTATCTATTGCTGATAGCAAATAATTCAAATGCTATCTACTGCTGATAGCAAATCATTATTCAACTGCTATCTACCACTGATCACAAATCAATCCAATGCTATCTTCTACCGATAGCAAATCAATCAAATGCTATCTATATACTACTGATAGCAAATCATTCAAATGCTATCTACTACTGATAGCAAATCATTCAAATGCTATCTTCTGCTAAGAGCAAATCAGTATTCAAATGCTATCTACCACTGATAGCAAATCAGCATTCAAATACCCTATACCACTAACAGCAAATCAATCCAAATGCAATGCAACAACAAATCGGCAAACAAATGCTATCTACCGCTGATAGCAGCTATCGACTGCTGATAACAAATAAGTTATAAAAATGCTATCTACTGCTGATAGCAAATCAGCATTCAAATGCTATCTACCGCTGAAAGCTACTACCAACTGCTGATAACAAATTATTGAAATGCTATCTATTGCTGATAGCAAATAATTCAAATGCTATCTACTGCTGATAGCAAATCAGTATTCAAATGCTATCTACCACTGATCACAAATCAATCCAATGATATCTTCTGCTGATAGCAAATCAATCAAATGATATCTACTACTGATAGCAAATCATTCAAATGCTATCTACCACTGATAGCAAATCAACATCCAAATGCTATCTACTGCTGATAGCAGCTATCGACTGCTGATAGCAAATAAATAAAATGCTATCTACTGCTGATAGCAACTAATTAACTAATTCAAATGCTATCTACTGCTGATAGCAAATCATTATTCAACTGCTATCTACCACTGATCACAAATCAATCCAATGCTATCTTCTGCTGATAGCAAATCAATCAAATGATATCTACTACTGATAGCAAATCATTCAAATGCTATCTTCTACTAAGAGCAAATCAGTATTCAATGCTGCTATCTACTACTGATAGCAAATCATTCAAATGCTATCTTCTGCTAAGAGCAAATCAGTATTCAAATGCTATCTACCACTGATAGCAAATCAGCATCCAAATGCTATCTACATACCGCTGATAGCAGCTATCGACTGCTGATAACATCATTTAAATACTATCTTCTGCTGATAGCAAATCAGCATTCAAATACTATACACCACTAACAGCAAATCAATCCAAATGCAATGCTATCTGACAACAAATCGGCCAACAAATGCCATATAGGCCTACCGCTGATAGCAGCTATCGACTGCTGATAACAAATCACTCAAATGCTATCTTCTGCTGATAGCAAATCAGTGTTCAAATGTCATCTACCACTGATAGCAAATCGGCGTCCAAGTGCTATCTACCGCTGATAGCAGCTATCGACTACTGATAGCAAATCATTCAAATGCTACCTACTGCTAATAGCAAATCATCATCCAAATGCTATCCACCGCGGGTACCGCTGATAGCAAATCGGCAAACAAATGCTATCTACCGCTGATAGCAGCTATCTACCGCTGATAGCAGCTATCTACTGCTGATAGCAAATAATTCAAATGCTATCTTCTGCTGATTGCAAATCAGTATTCAAATGCTATCTACCACTGATAGCAAGGCGGCATCCAAATGCTATCTACTGCTGATAGCAGCTATCGACTGCTGATAGCAAATAAATAAAATGCTATCTACCACTGATAGCAACTAATTCAAATGCTATCGACTGCTGATAGCAAAAAAATTATAAAAATGCTTTGATTTGATTTGTTCGGGTTGTGAGAACCCTGGATAACCCAAGAAAGCCTCTATTGAAGCTTATTTCCATTGGTATCTACCACTGATAGCAAATCGGCATTCAAATGCTATTTACCGCTGAAAGCAGCTATCTACTGCTGATAGCAAATCAATCCAATGCTATCTACCATTGAATACAAATCAATCAAATGCTATCTACCGCTCGCGCTGATAGCAAATTATTCAAATGCTATCAACTGCTGATAGCAAATCATTCAAATGCTATCTACTGCTGATAGCAAATCATTCAAATGCTATCTTCGGCTGATAGCAAATCGGCATCCAAATGCTCTCTACCGCTGATCCCGGCCGCTGATAGCAGTTAGGCCTATCAACTGCTGATAACATAGCATTAAAATACTATCTTCTACTAATAGTAAATCAGCATTCAAATGCTTTATACCATTAACAGCTAATCAATCCAATACAATGACTCTGATACCAAATCGGCCAACAAATGCTATCTCATGATCTACCGCTGATAGCAGTTGACCAAATTAACCTCATATTTGGCCATGTTATCCTAAAAAGTGCCATTTTTTGCACGCTTCTTAGGAATTTATTCCACTTTTGTACCATATTTCAACAGTTTTGCTTCAATATGGCGAAAAAAATCGCGCGGTTCGCGAGCATTTGTACCACAAACTTCTTTTGTCGCCAAAAGGTGCTGGATTCACTATGGTAGGTGCCTACTTCAAGAACCCCCCCACCCCATGTCAAAAAGAAATCTACCCCACTGTCGTCATTCAAATACTAGCCCTGACTATCTGCTTCTGTTCCGTGATACTGCCCTCATATCACTGGAGAAATTACTTGGATAATGAGCTTGTGTAAAGGGATGCAAAACGTGTATGCCTATTTTATTCAGGGCGGGATTCAAGCAGAGGGGTACGCACACGCCACTCTTTCACCTGGCAGTCGTGTTATGGTAAATTTTTTGGTTTTTTTAAACATATTTTTCGCAGTCGAGTCGACTAATGCAACCCCAAACACACAAACACTTACCGCATTCATTCCAATGTATTCTATGCTGATAGCAAATGAACATCCAAATGCTATCTACTGCTGATAGCAAATCGGCATTCAAATGCTACTGCTAATAGCAAATCAGCATCCAAATGCTAGCTACTGCTGCTAGCAAATGAGCATCCAAATTCTATCTACTGCTGATCTGATAGCAAATGAACATCCAAATGCTGTCTACTGCTGAAAGAAACTGAACATTCAAATGCTATCTACCGCTGACAAGAAATGGACATCCAAATGCTGTCTACTGCTGAAAACAAATGAACATCCAAATGTTATCTACTGCTGATAGCAAATTAGCATTCAAATGCTATCTACTGCTGATAGCAAATGAGCATCCAAATGCTATCTACTGCTGATAGCAAATGAACATCCAAATGCTATCTACTGCTGATAGCAAATTAGCATTCAAATGCTATCTACTGCTGATAGCAAATGAGCATCCAAATGCTATCTACTGCTGATAGCAAATGAGCATCGCAATTCTATCTAGGGCCTACTGCTGATCTGATAGCAAATGAACATCCAAATGCTATCTACTGCTGAAAGCAACTGAACATTCAAATGCTATCTAATGCTATCTAGGCTATTGCTGATAGCAAATGAACATCCAAATGCTATCTACTGCTGATAGCAAATGAACATCCAAATGCTGTCTACTGTTAAAAGCAAATGAACATCCAAATGCTATAGTATTACTGCTGATAGCAAATCAGCATTCAAATGCTACTATACTGCTGATAGCAAATCAACATTCAAATACTATCTACTGCTGATAGCAAATGAGCATCCAAATTCTATCTACTGCTGATAACAAATGAACACCCAAATGCTGTCTACTGCTGAAAGCAAATGAACATCCAAATGCTGTCTACTGCTGATAGCAAATGAGCATCCAAATACTATCTACTGCTGAAAGCAAATGAACATCCAAATGCTATCTACTGCTGATAGCAAATGAACACCCAAATGCTATCTACTGCTGATAGCAAATGAACATCAAATGCTATCTACTGCTGATAGCAAATGAACATCAAATGCTGTCTACTGTTAAAAGCAAATGAACATCCAAATGCTATAGTATTACTGCTGATAGCAAATCAGCATTCAAATGCTACTATACTGCTGATAGCAAATCAACATTCAAATACTATCTACTGCTGATAGCAAATGAGCATCCAAATTCTATCTACTGCTGATAACAAATGAACACCCAAATGCTGTCTACTGCTGAAAGCAAATGAACATCCAAATGTTATCTACTGCTGATAGCAAATTAGCATTCAAATGCTATCTACTGCTGATAGCAAATGAGCATCCAAATGCTATCTACTGCTGATAGCAAATGAACATCCAAATGCTATCTACTGCTGATAGCAAATTAGCATTCAAATGCTATCTACTGCTGATAGCAAATGAGCATCCAAATGCTATCTACTGCTGATAGCAAATGAGCATCGCAATTCTATCTAGGGCCTACTGCTGATCTGATAGCAAATGAACATCCAAATGCTATCTACTGCTGAAAGCAACTGAACATTCAAATGCTATCTAGGCTATTGCTGATAGCAAATGAACATCCAAATACTATCTACTGCTGATAGCAAATGAACATCCAAATGCTATCTACTGCTGATAGCAAATGAACATCCAAATGCTGTCTACTGTTAAAAGCAAATGAACATCCAAATGCTATAGTATTACTGCTGATAGCAAATCAGCATTCAAATGCTACTATACTGCTGATAGCAAATCAACATTCAAATACTATCTACTGCTGATAGCAAATGAGCATCCAAATTCTATCTACTGCTGATAACAAATGAACACCCAAATGCTGTCTACTGCTGAAAGCAAATGAACATCCAAATGCTGTCTACTGCTGATAGCAAATGAGCATCCAAATACTATCTACTGCTGAAAGCAAATGAACATCCAAATGCTGTCTACTGCTGATAGCAAATGAACATCCAAATGCTATCTACTGCTGATAGCAAATGAACATCCAAATGCTGTCTACTGTTAAAAGCAAATGAACATCCAAATGCTATAGTATTACTGCTGATAGCAAATCAGCATTCAAATGCTACTATACTGCTGATAGCAAATCAACATTCAAATACTATCTACTGCTGATAGCAAATGAGCATCCAAATTATATCTACTGCTGATAACAAATGAACACCCAAATGCTGTCTACTGCTTAAAGCAAATGAACATCCAAATGCTGTCTACTGCTTATAGCAAATGAACATCCAAATGTTATCTACTGCTGATAGCAAACGCGTACAAATGCTATATAGGCCTACTGCTGATAGCAAATGAGCATCCAAATGCTATCTACTGCTGATAGCAAATGAGCATCCAAATGCTATCTACTGCTGATAGCAAATGAACACCCAAATGCTATCTATTGCTGATAGCAAATGAACATCCAAATGCTGTCTACTGCTGATAGCAAATGAACATCCAAATGTAAATGTTACCGGTATCTACTGAATGTACTGATGATAGCAAAAGCATCCAAATGCTATATACTTCTGATAGCAAATGAGCATCCAAGTTCTATCTAGGCCTACTGCTGATTAACAAATGAACACCCAAATGCTGTCTACTCGTTTTCTACGTACAGTCACTTTTTCTGATCTGGTATAGAAGTTTATCCGAGGGTGTGGCCCTGTGGGATACCCCTTCTTCCAACTAAACTACACAATTAGACCTATAAATTAAAAAAAAACATTGAGTTTTAACAGAAAAGATGTTAAGCCACGTGTATTCAAATTCATAGAATAGGTCACTCCCGAATTCAGAAAAAAGACAGGTTTTTTTATCTTGTTTTGCCAATCCTATTCCTTTAGTTAGCTCTAACTGGCAGTGGAATTGAAATTTTAATTTTTAATACATTTTTTTTTTTTTTTAAGAGCTAAAACCCGGGGCAGGGCGTTTTTTCGTTTGGCGATGATAAGCCAAACGACTTGTGCAAATTTCAAGTTTATGCAATATATGTTTTTGGGAAAACACGCATTTTTGTATAATAATTATCAAAACTAACATGCAATATTAAAATTATGAGCAAACTCTCAGCTTGAACTCAAAACTGAACGCACAATTTCTTGCTTTTGGCCCATTTCCCCTCAAATTGCAAAAATAGGCCTATTATAATTTTTAACTTTAAACTTTATATATTGCCAGTTGGAACTAACCGATTAGGGATTGTTTAATTTGGGTATGTTTCATTTGGCAAAACAAGACAATTTTTTTAAATTAGTAGGCCTGCTGAAGTTTTGCTGGAATCAAGAGTAGTCCTATATTAAATAATAGACCTATCGTATATATTAGCTCGTATTATAAAGTTGACACTTGACAGGGGAAAGAATAAAGATTTTTAGTAATAGCTTAGCCTTTTTTCCCCCAGCAGTCCTGTTGGTCTCAGTAAATGGCTCATTGTTAGTCTATTGTTATGACGTCATCATAAAATTTCTTCTGTGCCAATTCTTTGTCTCACATCGATTATTATTTTTCTGTCCTTGAAGATATTAAATTATGAAAATGTTGCTAATAATAAACCCGCGATATAATCAATAAAAGGCCAGGAATAAAACAAAGTAACATCATTCTGCATCAGCATGAAAGTTAATGCTGTTCAATGAGTTGAAAAGTAAAAGGTAAAAAACAAACAAACAACCAAACAAACAAAAAAACAAGAACAAACAAACATTAAATAGACAAAAAATCAAACAAACTTTAATCTTTTGTTAGTCCTCTACTTCTTTGCAAATTTAATAGCTTGTAAATTCCTTTGAGTTGAAACTGGAATCGTACGGAGTCGGACCCCCTGAAATGATTCATTTGATTTTATTTGGAGAAAACATTGCAAAATAAATTAATTGGTCTTGATTTGGAAAATGCATGTTTAAATTAACCATAATAGGTCCGAACAATGCAAAAAAACCCACATCTGTATAATTTGCTTGGCAACAGCTCTAGGAGTGGGAACAGGAGTCGGCATATTTTGAAGCTTTATCAATTATCTTTGAAATAAAATTAGTCAGGACACATGGTGGCGCTGTTTAAAACTGTCAATGCGAGAAAATGGCGATACACACTGACTGTGTTGATGTTGATGTTGTATGAAAACATTGTGGATTTATGTTGACGGAATACCTTCTTCGTGGCGGTAGAAGATATTGTGATTTCAATATAGGGGATACTAATGGTTGTTTGTGTATTTCCAAACAATTTCAGGTAAGAGTGTGATTTATAACAGGATTTAAGAGAAAGCTTCAAACAAACCATTGCATGATTGGGTAGCGTAGTGGGCTAGGCAGGTGCACTCAATACTGGTCATGCATGCACTGATGTTGTACTGTACCGGTACATAGTGTAGTACAGTACAATTTGTCATTGGCTGTACTAGCGTAGTGATAGTGTTTGGCCTATTTTTTACGTGGCCTGCCCTGATGCGATCACGGATGTATTCTTTTATGACACATGTTTTTGTTTGAGTTTATCAAGATCAAGGTTAATATAATAAATATTGTTTACAAATTAGGGGTTCATTTAGAGAATAAGCGATAGGAATTTTTATTTTGCCTATCCTCTACCGTGTGATAGGCGACAGGCAGGTCCAATATTTTGAGTAGTGGATGCGGCGCAGGGTATCCACTACGATAAAATATTGGACCTGTCTGTCGCTCTATCATAGGTAGAGGATAGGCAAAATAAAAATTCCTATCGCTTATTCTCATTCTTAGTCAGTTAAATATTATTTTAATAACTGTAAACAAATTTTTAAAGCAAAACTAAGTTACCGTCATGAAAACTCCCCTCATTATAAAATGAAGCGAAACTTGTTTACAACTTCACGTATTCTGTTGCGGCGTATTGCTAAGCGCGTTCACGTATTCCGCACTAGTCTACGCATCCAGCGCGATACATACGCCGCACCTCTACACGCGTGTTACGCAATATCAAGCGCGCATGATGACGGGGTGCGTCTACGGCCTGATAGACGGCACCCGAAATCATGCGAATGTCCAATCAAAAATGTGTCTACGAACTAGACCACTCCCACTGACTAAGAATCATATATGACTAAACGCCTAACCGGTTGTTTATGCCCAAGGGCAAGGCTCGGCGCCCGAGGGGCCGCTTGCGGCCCGAGGGCATAAACAACCGTACTTTAGTCATGACACATACCAGAACATTTTGTGATTCCCATTTCATCAAAATAATAACAAAAACAAATAAGTAACATTATTAAAATAATAAAAACCATGATTTTCCCTACCCGGCGATCGTACATTCGGGGCTCTCGAGTCTCGACCAATCATGCGCGCTGTTACATAGCGTGTATGTATGAATACATGAATACAACACGGCTAAGGGTGTACAACCCCATGCTTTCTAGTTTGGTAAGGATGACAATTTTGTCATCCTTATTCCTTACATGTATCTGTTTACAAATAGAGGTATACAAAAGAGCTGTCAAAATGGTTCTGGTTATCCAAACACTCAAGACAAGTATCAGAAGTAGGATCAGATGGATGGTCCACAATACTGATTCATGCAGCATGAACATGATGAATTAAAAAGCTGTGAAGTGTAAACTTGCGTCTTTTGACAGATTGCCAACAAGATTTCGAATGGAAATAGTCCAGAACACAATCATGTCAGTAAATGATTATTTTGTTCTGGGACTGATATATTCGGACTATAATCTACAGCACAATTTGTCATTGGCTGCAACGTAGTGCTTGGCCTAAACATGGCCTGATGCGATCACGGATGCATTTTAAATTATGACAGTATGTATAAATGTTTAGAATTTTGACAATGCCTGACATATAACTGATGCAAAGAAGTTATAACCGAATTCATAGGGACCGAGTCCGGGAATTGAAGTCCCGCCTGGTAGCCAGTACCGGGCAGGAATTCAGTTTTTTTTCGGTTTTGTAGTGTCCCTGGACCTAGACCTAAATGCTAGGATGTAAGGATCATTCATTGTTGACCTAAAAAAAAAAATGCATTCAAATTCAATGCATTTTGAAATCATTAATAGACTATGACATGAATACAAAATATCAATTTTTATATTAAAAATGCAAAACATCTTTAATTTTTTTTTTTTTTTTTTTTTTTTAGGTCAACCATGAATGATCCTAGCATTTAGGTCTAGGTCCAGGGACACTACAGAACCGGAAAAAAATTACCCGAAAATCCCAACCCTAATCTTTACTCATCACTCAACCAAATCTCAAGATTTTATTCTCTGAAATTTGTTGAAAATGAAATACAAATGTGAACAATTTTAATCACAACTTATATTTTCGCCCTTCAAAAAATCGAACAGGCTAAAAGGAATTACAGCAGTGAGTAATCATGCCTTATGTGCAAATATGGTAGTTGCGAAAGTCATTGTACCACATAATTCCTCCCTACGTCACACACAGAGGTCATTGTTGGATATCAATAACCTCCGCGCCGGTGTGCGTATTATCTAAACGAGCCATTTGATTATTTGATTGTGACGCACATACATACATATCGCCTAGGTTATAAATGTCCCATGCGATATCATTATTTTTGGAATAAAACAACTCCGTTTCGGCTCGGTCTTTTGCTCAAAACAATGATGTCGCCCGTGTTATGAGACGATAGATGCACGACAGTGGTTAAAAATAATACCTTTATTCTCTACAACACTCAACTTTGGGCTGTGGAACTCGTCTTGAACGACAGTCAATGATTCTATCATATTTTGCAGTACGGTAAACCTTTGACGAATGCATGTACAGTGATGTTGCAAGGTCTGAACTAACAACGCCTATGGCGCAAAGTTCATTAATGGGCTATTTCATTATAAATGACACGTTCACAAAATGGCTTTTATCATATCTGGTTGATATAATTAGGGTGATAATGCAGTGTTATTAACTTAATTCTAAGTATGCCACAAACTACAAGCTACATGAGCATTTTACAGAATTCTGTCTATTTTTGTATAAAAAATTGCCAAAAGGTACATTTTTAACCCAATTTTGGAGTCCCATTTCATTTTGCCCATGTATTCTGAATTAATTCTTTGAAAAATTAGGCACATTCTATGGCAATGCGCTTGTTGCAATGAAAATATGATATGTGTGGAACATCATGCAAGTTGAATGGTGAAAATTGGTGCAAAAATGTTAAAATTCCGTAGATTCTTGCAAAATTGGCATTTTGCGTTAAATAAAAAAATGAGTGTCCTCTCCAATTCATGCCTCCATTTTTGTTAACATTAAAGAGGAAATATAAACCCTTACCCTACCTGTATAATCTGTGTTATATTACCAATTGATGGGACAGGGCACTGATTGAGGAATTCATTTATTTTACATACAGTAGACCACTTGTTCTTGATACCACAGTTCCGCGTTAAAAATTTGTCCTCTCCAGAACTGAAGTTAATTACTAATTGTTGAAATAAGAAGGGTTATATCATAGAATGTGAAATTTGTAGAGGAAGAGTGGTCTTCCTTCTACCAAGGTGGCACATGATTTGGTATTGGTTGCATTTTTGCAAGCCTGTATCCACGATTCTGTTTGCAATTTAACAAATGTCCTCTCCAGCACAATTATGTCATTTCCATGAATTGGTAAACAAACTAAAAATAAAAAATTTCAAAGAGCCAAACCTACAAGAAATTTTTGCATTTTATTGCAAATTATGCTTACAAACCACTTTAGTGTTCAAATTATTGTCCAGTTGTTGAGAACACATAATGATATTATTCTGCATTGAACTTCGGTTAGCTAAAAATTGCAATATTCCTAATTTAACCAGAATATTAACCCTTTTTGTAGTGGATTTTAAATGCTGGGGATCTTTTATGCAATAATATTGATGCAGCTATTTCTAAAGTTAAAGTATAACTTGGCTTATAAACGGATAACTTGGCTTATTATGTGTTAAAAAATGTGTCCTATCCAGAACAAATGACACAGGAGGGGTCTTTTATTTTAGGTTTTCCATGACTAGTACAACAGATTGACGCATAATACTCACTTATGCATCAGTGTAGCTATTGGGCAGGACAAAATGACTATTTCATGAATTTTTCATGTGAAGATAAAGTTTATCCTTAAAAATATGTAGTAATTTTGCACCATTTATCTGGATTAGTATCAATTTACTAATTGTTTTATATTGAAACTGGCATATTTAAGACACTGAAGTGTAAAGGAACATACAACAATTATTACAGACTAAATATGAATAAGTATGAACCCAATGTTGGTTACATATCCTCTTTCAAAGTTGTGTATTAAATTGTTTAAAAAAATGTCCCCTCCAGACAGCAGCTATGTTTTACACAGCAAAAATTCAATTTAATTTTTTTAATGGTTCCTGAGGGTTTGACGCTCTAATATTTTGAGAATTATTGACACACCATCTGAACTTTGAAATGATAATGAATTTGCATGAAATAAATGAGTTTGAATTTTGACCCCTTTTGGGACTCAATGTTGTCATTTATAATGAAATAGCCCGATATCATAAATTTGCACTCATCACCTTGCCTCTGAAATTCTAGGGGTCCTTGCTACTAAATTTCCAAGGGTCCCATAACGGCATCAATATAATGTTTTTCTGGGAAGAGATCATAGGGGATTTTCATTCACGAGTGCGATGGTTTCATTTTTTCTTGACATTCAAGCTTGCAAGTGGCAATCTCTTTTAACCTAGTTGTAGTAACTACAAATTTGGAATGTTTTAGGACTTGATCTCAAGTTGTAGATACTCCAGTAGGGTGCCTCCAGGGTTTTATTTTGGCAAGTTTGCATTAGTATCTAGTAAAATACTCGCTTTAGAAACCTGCGTCACTGATGTATGTCATCTGTAATTGCTCAACTTATTCTACGCATCAGCTTTTGTCCAAAGAAATAGATTTAAAAAGATGATTTTTGAGTGATTTTTATGAGCAGCGAAAAGTCCACTCCACGACTATTGTATGTGAATAAGGTGATGAATGCATGCTAAATCGCGGCGACACATACACATAGCTCCTTGGAACTTGTGCTTCATTTTAGCCTCTAGAAAAATACCAAAAAAAAACGACAGACACCACTTAAAAAGTCCATCCGCCTGTAAAATGTTTTTTTTTTTGTCGCCTCATGTTTATTATACAAGTGATGTCTTAGGTGTTTTTTGGTGGATTTAAAGGGTACCGTATTAAACACAGGTCAAATTTTAAAATTGGTCAATTTTGGTTTAAAAGTATTCGAACAGGTATAGTTTGACTAAGTAATCAGGAAAAATGTCAAAGGTAAAATTGTAGGAAAGGGTCAACAACTGAAAAGTGCTCCGCATATAATGAAACTGGTCTTAAATTGTTTGTCACATGCAAGGGTGAAAATAAGAGAGCTTGCACTGTACCAGGGGCCACTTCTGCAAAAAAAGTGGCCTCTGGTTCACTAAGATTTGAAGAAACCAGGGGCCACTTCCAATTACCAAGGGGTCAATAAAAAATAATCCGGCTTGGTGGCCTAGTGGTTAGAGCATCCGCCTCACGATCGGGAGGCTGTGGGTTCGAATCCCGGCCGGGCCATACCAAAGGTTTTAAAAATGGTACCTACTGCCTTCTTGCCAGGCGTTCGGCATTGAAAGAATGGAGTAGGGAAAGTTAAACACATGGTTACCAGTGGACTAACCCCTGCTGTAGCTTTTCTGCTTGCAGACATGTGGCCTAGGGTTATGAAACGGAGATAGGCGCCGCCCAATGGGCCGAAAGGCCTGGGAAGGATTTAACTTTAACTAACAATAAAAATAAAGATATGCTGATAATGCTTTAAAATTTGATATTTTTGGTTCACTATCCAGGGGGCAAGTTTTGTGAGAAAAGTGTCCCCTGGTCTACTACAAATGAGATGGAACCAGGGGCCATTGCAGAGTTTCTGGGGGCCAAATGGCTCCCGTCTCCCGCTTCATTTCACCCTTGGTCACATGTTAAAAATAAGTCAGAAATGGTTTGCACCGTCTAAAATGTGTCATTACCTACAGTGTATAGGAAACATTACAAAATAGAAAAATTTCCTTTTTTACATGTCTAGGTATAAACTTAAATTGTAAGATTTGTGGAAAACACCACGGAAGATGTTTTACCCAAATTGGGGGCATTTTTGATTCTTTTTTGACTCAGTGCATTGTAATTGCCCTGGACTGGAGTAAACTTGTAGTAACAGTAATCATATTTTCATACAAACGATTGCCTTGTAGTTGTACACATTTTAGAATTAGGTTTATGAACAACACACATATTTAAAATCTTTAGTTGATAAAGAAAACTGTGAGTCCAAAGACTGGTTGTACATGTACAACTCTGTTTTGACCCACTTGTGTCCTTTCGGATCAATCCCCAGTCTCTAGCTCTTACATACCGTAGTTATGTAAGAGTGGACTGTACATTTTTCTCTCTTTTTTGTGCTCAACACATGCTGCCATGAAAGTTAAAAAAAACAAGAATGTAATGTTCTTTCATCTATACTATACTATACTATACTACATGTATACTATAGTTCTATATACTCAAAAACTTGAATTTAAAAATAAGGAAACTACATGTAGTCCAAAATTCGCCCCAAAATTTGTACAATGTACATGCACAAAAAATACAAATTAAAAAAAATTGTAATCTTGCTAAGCCCTGTTTCAGGCCAAAATTAACCTAATTTGGAGCCATTTTGATATAAATCTGCAATATTTTGGGCTCATCCTCGACATATTGGTAAATCTGGTACCCCATTGGACCACTGACACTGTTGCCATCATCTTGGCTTTGGGGAAAAACAACTACTATAGGCAACTCTGCACAGAGGCCTGTAGCATCCAGAGCACAAGCAGATGTCTCTAGTATTCATGGAGTCAATCAGGTAGAAGAACTGGGCCAGCAAATCAAAGAAATAAAGTGGAATTCAATGCAGGATTGAAGTCAATAACAATCAGATTTACATTTGTAAAAACAGATTATTGATGTACATGTGAGGAGAACATAGGAAAAAAAATCCTGTTCTACTGGACCTACTCAGATTTCAGTTTTTTGGGATTTAAAAATAATTGCTATTTACACATGCATGTGTAGAAAGTTAACTCAGCCATATTTGTATTGCAATAGTGAATTGACAATGATCAAGTGAAAAAAAAATTGTCAATTTTGTACAAGTTTGAAAATTATACTTCCTTACATCAAGGTGACTTTGTGAAAAGTATGCCATACAAATGTGTGTGAATATACAATGTATATCAATGAATACACACGTAGTTCATGAAATGTAGTGCAATTTGACATTACCAATCAATGGTAGTACTCCAGACCCGCCCAACGCCCACACACATCCTAGCAGTATGAGTGTACATGTAACCAAATTCTACCAAATCTGAAACCCGGAGCTTTTACTAAAGATGGAAAATAGGTTAATGATTCATCTTGTGTACGTTGCCATGGTTACAGTTCATTTAGTGGGTTTCCTTAAGAATCAGTGCTCATCTTTAGTGTGGCACAGTGTAATCAGGTGAAAAGTGTGTTTGCACTCAAGTGTTTATAAAATAGAGCAGATACCATACTTTGGTATAAAAGGTATAAGATTCAAAATTTATGTATAAAATGTCCACATCATGCCCACATGTTTTTGACAAAAATAAAGTGGATAAATATGATAATTATAAATGTTTTCTGTTTATTTCTACACATTTATTATAGTCAATTGATCAATTTCAAGTGTTATTTTTTATTCCTTCAGTAGTCCCTTGCCTGGAATTAATCCGTATGTATGTATACATAATATGATCCTTAGGATGTGATCAAGCAAAATCAATTGGAACTTCGGAAGTCCAGCATATTGATTTATTAGCCAAACAAAGGGAATATGTCCTTTTGCTTGAATATGTCCTTTTGCTTGAATATGTCTGACTTAAGACTGGTTTGCTTGATAACACATGTGTAAGCATTGATGCACAAAAATAGCCCAAAAATTAAACACATGTATCAATTTACTGTAATGCTTGGAAATTTTGCTAATAACTGCAAATATTTTATGATCAGTCTCTTTGGGGTGTACATGTGTATCAGTTCAATGATGTAGTGTACACCAAAATACAACAACAATTACATGAAGCCTTAAAACTTTTATGAATTTTGTATGAATTTTGAAAAAACCTGAAACCTTTCATTATTATCACAGTACACGCACAATGGCAAGAAAAGTGCAACAAAACTGTGATAAAAATTGTATTTTAAAATGTAAAGTTGAACATGACAGGTCAGGTGTGTTGTTGTGATATATGGTATTGATTTCATGTTGCTACAGTTTATCTGTCACCTGAGGTTCACCCATCTGTTTATGTTATTGTTTAGCTATATGCTCCTGCATGCCTGAATAATTACATTTTGCACTATTCATTAGCAAGTCTGGCTTGTTGCACATGTAAATTTGTTTTTGGGTGGGTGCGGCGTGCCGCACCCACCCTGTATTCTCTGACTATTGACCTACTTTTTCACATGCCGCAGTGTTGAGAAAATATTCGTGCGGTTATATCCCAAACACCCACAGAGGTGATAGATTACTGGCGAGTTTTGTAATTATTACTTGATTTTGATATGTAAATGTCGATAAAGTCGTCATAGGCAGTAATGTGTTTGTATTAAAAGAAATAACAAAAATAATTATTTAAGTAATAGAAATACTATTTGGAAATTGCAGCAAGATTTGCAGATGTTTTTATTTGAACAGTACCAGTTGACCAGTTTTGCTAGTTTTCCTAATCTTTGGGCTAAATTAATAGCATCGTGAAGGTCATATATTGTATGTGCATTGTGTTCAGTGTGTACATAGGCTATTTACTTTTCAAATCTTGTGACAAATAGTGCTTGATGATGCTTGTATAAGGTATTATAGACAAATTATTAGAATGCACGTGCACCAGTAGAAATGGCCCAGGTTGAATAAAATAAATAAACATATGAATGAATATTTTATTCCCTGGATTATTTTTGTTGGGACAAAATAATGATATAGTTTGACGCTTTGAAATACAGTTATGTTAATCATAATAAAGTTACAAAGTTAAAAAATAATATCGAAATATTGTAAAATCAAACATTTCCCCTCATAAGTTGCAATACAACATATTGAGAAAATTGATATGGCAGATTTTTAAACTTTGATATGGAAAGATACCCCAGCCCTGTTGTCTCACCAGAGAAGATGAGCAGAAGTCTTTCTATCTGATGATAAAAAAAAACACTCTAGGTATGATTACGAAAATGTTTTAAATAACTATTATCTACAAAAGTTTTATAACCATGTTTTATATAAAATGTTAACATAAAAGCGTCTTGTGTTATGATGTGAAGGGTTAATATAAAAACAGGGAAAATCTGTTCCAACTGACCAGCAGAGAACAAAGGATAAGCAATAGATCAGATTAAAATCAGGAAAATATGACACAACCTCCAATGGGGGAATAACAATCGTATAAACGTATAAAGCTAAAAACTCTTTTAACTTTGTTTATACGTTTTGTGTTATTCCCCTATTGGAAATCGATGTTGTGTCATATTTTCCGATTTTAATTGTGAACTTGACTTACTCATTCTTTCATTTCTCTTGACAATTTTTCATTTGCCCACCCTATTCCTTTTAAAGGAATTTTTATTTCATGTTATCTGTCTCTTTGTGAATTTTGTGATACATTTTATATTGGAAAATGAATGTGTCACATAGTTAATTGGACCAGGTGTGTAAGATAAAATAGGCTATGGTACCAGTGGTATAGTGTGGGTCATCATTGGGGGGGGGCACTGACCATGATGGGGGGGGCATACACTGTTTTTCAGCAATTTTCCTATGGGCTTGTCTAAATTTTGCAATTGACTGGGGGGCATATACCCCCTCCCCGTGCACCTATGAGTGAAAGTACGCCACTGTACAGTACCAATAACTTTTTTTTGAAAATTTTGTCTGCAACTTTTCAATTTATTTTTCAAAGTCTAATTGGGGAGGGGGGACTTTAAACTTACGAACTCTTTAGTATTTGCCTTGTTATCTTCACATGTTTGTTCTCTATCAGTAGAAGTCACTTGGTTCAGTCACATTTAATTCCAGCCTCATACTGCATGATTGTGAGTGTTAAAGAGCCCTTGAGTTGGATGAGGAGTTGTCTCAACATGATGAGAGCAGACACTCTCTGCATATCATTAATATCTACAGACTAGGGTTATGAGACTGCAGCTTTTGTAGTAGTCGACGTCACGACTAGTCAGGACCAAATAGTCAAGTACAAAACATGTATGCCCCCCTTTTGCCATTTCCCCCAGTTCCCCCCCCCCCCAAAGACCTTGTCAGCCTTAAAATCCACAAATTATGAAAATGTCAACAATTTTACACACAATTTGTTGATTTTGCCCCGAAATTCACTTTGCCCCTGGTGTCCACCCCAAACAAATTCCTGGTGCCTCCAGGATTAAAACAATTTTCACAAATGAATTATTTTGTCAAACCCAGTATCTTTAATTGGACAACATTAATAATGCAATTTGATGTATATACCTAAAGATCAAGGACGATGCTAATGGAACCTTTTTGTAACCAGATTAATTATTAAAGATGGCAAATGATCTTCCATATATCATTAAAAGCAATTTGCAGGGACTAGAGATAGGCGTTTTTGAGATGTACGACAATTAACTTGTTTTATTTAGCGGAACGGATTGGTTTTGATACCATAACATAATTAATTTTACATGTAGATCTATCCACATCCTGCATGCTACGTACATAGGCCTACACTGGTATCTTAAATAACAAGTGATTTTAATGAATTGTCGGTTTCTACCTGTTCTAAAATCTAACTACTTGTGTAACCAGATACATGTATGTAGGATTGTAGGTCATTGATAAAAAATACCATTTTGTTGAAGTATCAGCTCTAGGAATTTGTGTTTCGCCATAGAAGGTGCAACATCTGGCTATTATTGTGGTCATAATTTGTTCTTATGCTGTTTTGTATCTGGAAATAGCATCCAGATTCCATGAACATCAGCAATTATGCCATTTGCATTTGCATAAAAGCGCACACACTCATACACACCCACCCCACCCCCAGGCATGTAACCAGGGAGGGTACAAGGAGTACAACCCGGGGTACAACGCACATCCAAATCAGCAAAAAGGCCATATTTTCAAGGTGAAATAAATATCCTTTTTTGGGGTGTGGAAGTCCTTTTTTTGTACACTTTTGAATGCAATTGTTGTTGTTGTTTTTTTTGGGGGAGGTTACATTTTTTTGAGATTCCGCACCCCACTAAAATCTTAGCGGGGTGCCTGCCCATTCCTACACAAAACAAGGTGTATACATATAGCTAGAATACATAAATTGTACAAACCATTCTAATTTTAACTTGTGAATGGGTACTCATGGCAACAGCTTTTGCCATTGTGCCACAGGTGGAGTCATTCCCACAATCGCATGTTTTCACCTAGTTAGCTCTGGAGTGATTACAAATTGCGTACATTGTACATTACAATACATTTAACATTGCAGAATTAATGGCGTTGTTTAGTGAGTGCATAACCCTGTAACCAGTGACGTACCATGCAGAATTTCCAAGGGGGGCAAAAATGCAAAATCATCCTGTTGATTTGCTACAATAACTACAATGACAGTGATTCGCCGATTCTCCAAATTTGGCCAAATTTGCACGCTACGGTATGCTATACAGAAGTTGTCGGGAATCACAAATTTGGTACCAGCATGGGCGCCGCCATCTTGGGAAAAGGGGTGCTGGCGACCGTCGACTCGACGGTCGCCAGCACCTAACGCCGCTCAAATACCATGACTACAGCGTAACAGCACGCGTTCCCGACTATCAATCATCAAGGGTCAATCACCTCGAGCTTGACAACGATATCTGAATAGACTATTGCCAAGTCTTACGTGTAGGGCGAAATTAAGGTTAATTTTGTGATCAAAACAGTATTTTTCTTGTATAAATCTTGGTCTGGAGAGTGGGATTGTTGGTCGATTTGATGTATTTAATAAATTAAGTTAATGGATGCCCTAAAAATATTATTAAAAGTATTAAAAACAGCTATTCAACATTTGAAAAAAATACGCTGTTGCAGGCTTGAAAAGGTCCGGGAAAAGGTCTAGCCTTGGTTGCAGCAAGCCATGATTTTCACGGGTAGTTTTATTTCTTGAGCGCGAACACGGGCGCGATGCAGCCGGTAGAAATCGTGGTAGTGTTCCAGGCCTCTGCGATGGCAGGGTAATGGCGGCATCCATAGTTTTATTACATTTATCCTCGAGTGACGCTTCCCAATCTTTATTTATTCCCTGATGTAACCTGGACAAAGTACTGCATGTGAGGGGCGTTGAAATTTAATAAAAGTGACACTGGAAAGTGGACTAACAAGAAGAGAATTGCAAAGAGTGAAACAAACAAAACTTGGATGATAAGCTTGTGAGTGTGTTAAATCAACAATATAATTTTTCTGCACAACATTAAATAGTTGTGTAGAGTCTTCGAAGTTTTTGTATGAATACAAACAATAACAGATATTGCATTTGGTGTCAGTTTGTTGCTGCCAACCGACAAGCACATAAGTTTATCAATGTATTGCATGTGTCCCTCCCATCATAGTCTACATAAACCGTATAAATGATTTTGTTGGTTCTCATCCCCTCTCGTCTCTATTTCTGGGGTTAATCAGGTTTTTTTTATAGATTTTTCAAAAAATTTAAGACTTTGGAATGCTTTAAGAAAGCTCTATACAGATAAATATGTTTATAAGAGAACAAGGATCAAGTGTTAATTTATGTGGTGCTCTAGGGGTTTAGCCCTCAGAATCTCACATTTGAAAACAGAAGACTTGGAAAAGGGCCTCCTTTTCCTTCAGAACTGTTGGAAAAGACCGAAAACTACTAACAATTCTAAAATGAAGAAACATTGAAGAAAAAATATTGCCCTCCCTCATCAATTCATGAAAATCCTTTGGACGAGAACCAACAAATTGATTTCATGTTGCCTAAATGCCATTGAGAAAGGACATTGCGTTGCCCAGATTCCATGCATAGGTGATCCACCCAGCTTGATTAGAGTTCAAGCTCGGTTGTCTCAACTTGTCTGGTTGTGAGGTTGAATGCTATAGAAGAGCATAAAGTTATGTTGGATAGTGAGATAAATAACAAGAAATGTCTTTAAAAAACAATGCCATGGATGAAGATCATGTTTTATAATGAAACTGACTCTAAAAGAGTTCACTTTTTCTGCATAACTTTCTGGCTATGTTTTGTTCAGTACCGGGTAATAACTTGGAACTTGGATTTTGGGTGAGTTCCCATGCAAAGGAAAGGGTGCAGAAGGTGGCCCTCCTGACAGGCCACCCTAGGGGGCCACCACTCAAGGTATGGCAGCAAATACAAGTTTTCCTTTCTGAGCAAAATGACCCCCTACATCATACATGTAGAAGCAAGTTTTTTGTGTGCTTCCCCTAAATTTTACTCCCTCCAAAAAAATACAAGTTTAAGTTTCTAAATTTGATGGCAGCTGTATTCACAGGGTTGTATCTGCTGTAATTCATATTCATGGATGTGCACATATACTACACTAATTCTGGAGGTGCCTGGTATCTGTGATTTGATGGACTCTTTGGCAAAAAAAAAAGTTCAACTCCACCAGCAAAATTATTACAGGGAATCATAATAACAGGAAATACACTTCTTTTAAAAGTGAAGTGGCAGCAGTTATGAAAAACGGACCAAAAAGTATGGTACCCTAAATACTTTTGAGAGTTGAAAATTAATGTTTTCGTGAAAATCAGTGTTTTGTTGACTCCTTAACACATCATGTGGAACATGCCCCCACCAAAAAAAAACACCTTTTCACATGTTTGTTTGGTCATGTATGTTACATCATTATATTTTTAGTGCCCCTACAACTGTACAACCCAATGAAAAGTTAGGCATGAGTATGAGCTTATTTCGAGGGTTGGGAACCAGAAAGCCTCAACTCACAATGAAAACCATCTGGTTCTCTGGTTCTCAACCCTTGGTATGGGAACCAGTTTACATTACAAAAATTTCTCCCAGGACTGTTCAGGCACAAGTATAATCTGGAAAGAGGGAGCATGTATACGTACCTTTCGGTCAGGCTCACAACAGTGGGGAGGACCTAGTTTATTTTTGTTAGGACAAATTATGATTGACAAATGACTTTTTAAATGTATTTTTGTAAGAAATGATGATAGGAAAAGAAAATACTGGATCATTCTTCAATACAGGTCACAGTCTTGAGGTACAGTACTAAAAAACTCAAAGCTGTAAGCCTATGTAGGTGTAAATGCATATTCAATAATAGCTAAACAGAAAAGAGGAAGGCAATTTTGGAATTTTGACCCATGAGAACATAGGGACCACTCAATATTTATATCGGGAATGTGAGTTTTGAAGAAAAAAAATCAATGAAATATGTTGCGTTCCCCTTCACATATAAGCGTATCATGGTTCATATAAGAAATTCAGATTCCCCTCAAGACCCCAACAAAATTTTGGATTCCCCCCTCGACCCCCTCGGCCCTCATGTAAAAATATTTTAAAATGGTCTCTCCTGATCATTTGTAAGGTCATAGAATTTATATTCATGAAATGCGATTCAACTTGTATGTGGTCATACTGAGCTGCTTAAGTAAATTTATAAATACTGGAATTGGACTAGCCTTAAACCACTTGTTTCAACATAAATAAACAGTGAAGTGTTCTGCATACCAAACAATATTTGTGAGTTTTGAATGTCATGGGTTACATATTGCTCCTAACTCACTACTCCTTACTTTTGCCAAGAGAAATTGTTGCATTTACACCTGGCAAGGTGGAACTCATGCTGACCATCGTTCACACTGTCACTACTCCTGTTCCTCCGGGCGTACATCTGAAAATGTGAACGCAACTATAAAACTGAAGTAGTCATCATTTGCTTAGGATTTACTAGTAACACACATATTTAGGGTGCAAACATGAAAATCACAACGCTACATTGGTAGTAGCACTAAATTTGGTTGACTTTAAAAAATATTGAGTATATAACATAAATGAAAATCAAATTGCAATTTTATCAAAAATTTATCAAATTGCAACTTTTTCCTGCATTGTATGTCTACTTTCAATTTAAAATTTAATCTTTTTGATGGTATGGGCAATCATTTTATTAAACAACACTGAACACACCCTTGGACTACACACCACACAATGTATAAAATGCAATCAACAGTATATGTGTGTAAATAAATTAAATTGATACATTCTTGGCTGATGAAGACTTGATTACAATTTAATTTTCTTTCAAAATGGTAAGAACTTGCTTGGTAATGCTTGGTAATACAATATATCTTGCAACATCCTTCTCTCAAAATAACGACGGCAACTTTGTTATGACCTGACCTACATATAAATGTTATGTAATCAAGCCACGGTATGCATGGTACCGGTAAGTGAGAGCCAGCGGCATATTTACATCATAGATCTGTAGTATTGATTATGGTTGTTCAAGGTCAGCCCAACTAACAATATCTAACTTAACCGTAATGCAGTTTGTAATGGTTCTAGGTGTATATTGTATCATTTCCAATAGAAGAAATATTTGTTGCGAAAAAAAATTGGTAATGCATGTACATGTACCCCCCTTGGCATCAAGGAAACACTACATGTTCATCGGTAGGCTTAATTATTCTCTATAAACATAGACTTGAAATCTTGTTTTGCATGCTAGACCTGTGTCTTTTGTAATTGTGTTATTGCACTGGCTTTTTTTTTTGACCAATCAAAATAAATAATATGGCATCAGGTGTATGGTAACCGGAATGAAGGCTAGATGCAAACATATAGGTGTTATACGGCTACAATTTTAATGCAGTGGAGAGGATTGGATTATTGGGAGTACTTAGTGGATCAGATTGTTGATGAATGCTGACACTGACAATATCAGGTGAACCAACATTACAGTCATATTTTTGCTAGTTCTCCTATATCCAGTCCTCAAAATAAGCCCAAATTTCTGGGGCAATTTGGGTCCTTGATCTTGAATTTTTTGGGGCCTCACAAATTTTGACAGGCCAAAATAATATATAATTCACATCAGGCTATAGAAGAGGTGTTAGTGCTCAACTTCTCAAGGCCTCAAAATTGTTGAGCCTCATGGGCCCTCAGACCTGCCTTATTTCAAGCCCTGCCTATGATCATCAATGTACCTACACACTGTCACCCACCTATGTACACGTGTAACCAAAATGTCACTGTTAGGATCAAGAAGAACATTGAATCAGGTTAGGGTTCAAAATATACAGGGGCTAATGACCCCCCTATTTCAGCACATATCAAAGTTTCCATTGGGAATTTTTATTATAGATTCAGTTCCAAAAAGCCCTTAAAAAAGGGGTGAGAAATAGGCTCTTGAATTCAAGGCCCTGCCCCCCCCCCTCTTTAGTGACAGATGGTAAAAGCGTCTTTGGTTGTTACTTTACTCCATTTGGGCCTACTTGTTCAATCTCTCTCTGTGTCAGGTGGCGCTGTGTAGCGCTGCTGTGGTCTTCACAAGAGTTCAATCAATCAACCAATTAAGTGATTGATTAATCAAGCAAGCAAGCAAGCAAACAAGCATACAAGCAAACAATTAAGCAAGCAAGTAATTACAAATTACTTTTGCATCACTCAAGTTAATGTTGGTCTTGTTCCATAATCAAAATTTTCTTCCCCAATAGCTTTATTTCGTCACGTTCACTTCTGCTCCCATTGGTATGTGCTACGCAATGCGTAATTAACTTTGTTGACATGACTTAGCGTTCAACTTTTAAAAAGTTCATGCAATAGATGTAGACATAGCTTTCAGTGTTTCTGTTGATTACTTGATGTAAGTCAGAGGACTGAGAGGCTTATGCTATTTCTATTCAGTCACACAATTAGGATTATGTTACCAAAAATATAAGTGGAGTTGAATTGAAATACAAGGAGAATATGAACTTTGTATATTTATTATAAATGTGCTGAGGGGTAAAAAGTGAATGATGAGGTGTCTCACTTCACAGTGCCAGATTTGCTACATTTATTCCTGGTAGCTGAATGTCTAGGCCAGGGATCTGCAACTGGCAGTGTGCATGACACTTGTGGCACAATGCATTTCAAAATGTTGCACGGCAGCATACGGGGAAAAAGATACTTTTGTACCTTGATTTTCAAGAAATCACATCCAAGGAGAGCTAATCTTAAGCCATATAAAATCCAAAAGCTTCCAGGGGAGCTGGCCCTGGACCTTCACTGGGGAGTTGCTCACAGACCCCACCAGATGCGGGACCAGATGCTCTAAAGTGAGCCCATGAACCCCCCACCCATCAGTCAATCCAGGCTCTGTTCCCGGTTCTGCTCTCATGGATGTAGTACCCGGATGTAGTAGCACTTCAGAATTTATGATGAGGTCCCCGGTCTAGTGACTGCCAAATTGGGGGAGGGGAAAGTTGCAAACAATATACAAAATAAACAAACAGAAACACAGATTTGTGTTTTGTTGTAAAGTAGTATTTGCATCTAGATAATTTTACAACAGGATATATCCAGTCTTAAATTTTAAATTGACAAAAATTGTTCAAAAGTTCAAAAAAATACATACATCCATGTACGCATATACTAAGTTTTATCTCATCAAAACTAGTTTTAAAACGGGTCAACTATCAACACTCACTTTTTGAACCAAATGGTTTTCAAAGAAACCATTCTCCGTCATCAGCGGTCTAATGCTGTTAGTAGACTGTTTTGTCTCCTTTATTGTCACCTTGTACCAGTGAATAGATAAAAGAGGGAGTTCCAGTTCTATCAAATTATATTGAAGGTCAAGAACAAAATACAGCCACAATTCGAACATTATGTAACGGTGACACACCCAAAATGTAATGTAATGTAATTTTCACAATTAGAACATTATGTAACTGTGACACACCCTTAAATCAAATACAGTAAAATTGGTAATTTCTGCGTGTGTAATTTTTCACGATTTGCCAATTTTGAACTTTTGTTCTGAAATTTGTGATTTTTATGTTGTTGTACATCGACTTTTGCATAAAAGAACACATTTGTGTGTTTTTATTGTTTGTGGTAACTGGGTTGAGCCCGAAAAGCATTAAAAAATATAATGTTTGGGGAAAGTTTCCACTTTTAGAGTACCAGTACTTTTATTCAAATAGATCAGAGAATATATCAGAGCCTTCCCAGAATCCTTTGCAACATGATATCACTTCATTTGATCAAATGACACTCCCATTAGATTTGTACAGGTTCCTGTTTTTTTTTCTTTTTCTGAGAATAGACTGCTTAAATATGGGTTGAGACATATAGTCAAAAAATAATACTATTTAGCAAGATCTGGATTTGATCTGTTCATTGAGGTACATTTTGTCACTATTGGCCCATGTTGCACTAGATAGCAAATTGGTAGAGAAAACTGAAATGGATGAAATGCATTATGGGAAGGGCAAGATACCTTCTCAGCAAACAAACGGTCTTGAAAATAGTTGAAAGGATGTTGTATAAAAGGCAGATAATTTTCAGTGGAACTTTATTGTTGAAAGGATGTGATAGACGTTATATAAAGGGCAGATAATTTTCAGTGGAATTTTATTGTTGAAAGGATGTATAAAAGGCAGATAGATAATTTTCAGTGGAATTTTATTTCATAGCATAGCATGTAGTTTTATCATCAGTTTTAGTAAGAATGCAATTTTAAGCAAAAATTTTGCACCACAAAATTTAACAGTAGTTGGTAACCATGGCATTTGTTAGAAATTGATCAGACAGAACGTAATATGTGTTAACGGGCTGCAGATTTCATTTAAATAAATTGACCTATTTGGTATTAAATTCTGCTTCCAATGTTCAAATCTTTTGAAAATCACTGAATGAATTCTTTTCATGTTTGTATTTGAATATCATTGCATTCATCATGTTCATATGGTTTTCTTTGTGATGTAGAGAAGAAATGTTTATGGGCTGGCATAAAAAAAATTGAGGGAAAATGTTTTTAATCTGATGGTGATGACTTAAACGGAGTGCAGTTGTATTGAACAACTTGTATTGACACACTTAAAAAGAAATCTATGTAGGTAGTGTATCAAACTATTTCTACATCATGTTTAAGCATTGGTATGATGGGCACGGTTATAGAAATCCGGAAGGTGTTTTATTTGTACAGTGCAGATGTTTATGAGTTAAAACTGCAGTTACCGCACACTATAATGCATTTGTAATGTAGCGTTGGGAACATACATTTTATGTATGACAAAGCTGTTTTTACCAGAGGGATTGTATGTGTATGATGATGGCATTTTCGAGGCAATAGCTCTATTATTTCAAGAATTTTTATCTCACAAACCAAAATTGTCAAAATGCTATAGCATCTTGATTTAACATGCTAATCAACTTATTTTTTTATGAAAAAAAATCCATGGCATGTCAATGTAACAAAAAACAGGGTTTTGATGTTTGTCATTATATTTTATCAGTCTTTTTTTTTTTTTTAAATAAAGAGCAGGTGCATACCGTGCATTTGGTCCTGATAATAGCGGAATCACACCAAAAGTAAGTTGCAAAGTCTGTAAATTGCGAGTACGGTTCGTAGTGAGCACAGTTTTGAAGTTCACAGACAGAACCTTTTAAAACAGATCAAAATATTGGTATCATCACATATCTTCGAAAATCATAGGTACCAATATTTTGTATGATACAGATAAAATTTTTTTAATACATAACTTTTCCAGCCAGAATATTATTGTTTACGATGGTGGTCATAAATAATCGTACTTAATAGTAGTTGGTTAATTGCTGCAAAATTACCAGCACAAGTTAAAACAACATTTTGGTTATTGAGTGAACAAAAAAGTTATAAATATAAACAAACTTAAACAGTTTGAAAAATGGGGAAAAGCATTTAGGAAAATATAAATAGGTCTATTATAATGAACGCTATTTATTTTATATTATAAAAAGGGAACGCCAAATTTGTTTTTAACATTTATAAGTGGGAAGATGATGAAATGCAGTGCTCATAAAAGTATTTATTTTCCCAAGTGGAACCAAGATTAAAATTTATGGACTATATTTGGATAATATATATTCATCTTTATTCCACATTTACAAGGGATGATATCCAGAGCATGAAATTGAAGAGAAATTTCAGTGATGCAAAACAGAAAAATGTGTGAAAATGTGTTAACAGGCCTGCATGTATGCATATGGAAAATAAGATCATTTAAATTTGTAATGTCATCATGTGTCAATGAAAATTGTAACATTCCTGTACAGGTATAACACATTCAAGCAAAATCATACATTTGAGAAGAAAAATTTAAATGAAAATGTTTGTCCATTGTAATTATAACAAAATCTTGGATTTTGACAAAACTACAGCACCAATGGGGTCTTGATTATTGCAGGGTGTGTAAGTTACTTCAGTACATTACATTGTAAAAACAGAATTTTGAGGGTATCCTCCTCAGCAAATGTTACAATATGGCTTTAATGTTCAATATAGATGGAAATTTTTGCTTTACTAGTATTACATGTATGTTAAATTCAGGTTGAAATCTTAAAAGTTTGGAATGGTCTATAATTTTAAACAGTTTGCCTGAAATTAGAAAATTGTGTTTGGAACCAAAACTGTTCAATTCTTGTGTGGATTAAAATGGTTTGATATTCAAACTTTTTAATTTGGTTGAAATTCCAAAATCTTCTGGGAAGGGGGTTGAAACTTTTGGTTTCTGAAATATATGTGATGCGATCAAGCAAAATCAGTCGGAAATATTGATTTTGAGATATAGCCAAACAAAGGAAATATTTCCATTTGTTTCCTGTTGTTTTTGGAAATTCTTTAATTGCTCCTATCTTTAGAAGTGATTTAGATTTAAATGGGGTTTTCTGCCAATTTCAGATTTGTAAATCGTTTTACTATCCTAGAAACTGAAAATTTAATATTTCTTGAGTTTTGACTGATTTTGCTTGATCGCATCACATATGTCATGTATGTTATCTATGGTATCCAGACTTTCAGGAATGCAGGATATTTATTTTATTTAATTTAATTTTATTAATTATTAACAGTTTTGAGGACTTGCTTTATTCACAGTTTCAAAAATGTACACATTAAAGTAACCCTACCCTGGGTTTCAAAAACATTTTTTTGCTTTAATAAAAACCTAGAGAAAATTTCTGGGTATACTATAAAGTACATGTACTTCAAAACCAGAAAGAATGCATGGCTATGAGCTTCACTTAGAAGCTCAACCTCCCTTATCCACTTACAAGTGCACTCCCATGCGCAGCACACACATAGTGGTCTATATGATAAATAAATTTAATAGAAATTAGAACAAACTTAATGGAGCAGTTTTGTCATTTTGTTCAAAGTTGATGGAGTATGTGTCAAGTTCAAGAGCACTTCCTTAATTACAGTTGTCAGGAAATGTACTGAATAAGCACACCCTTGATCTGTAATCATGGGATGGGCAGGGATGTCAACTGGTATTTTTGTAATTGTAATTTTACAGAAAAATGAACAGTAAATTTGTAACAAATTAACAAATAATAAGGGCCTCCGTTACCGGACAATATTCATGGTATTTATTTTACTTGGCGTAATTGTAAAAGTTTTAATCAAACAGGTACTCTTGGGGTACTACCTCGTAAAGGAAGATAGTCCTGTCAGGAATCAATAAATGGAGCATTAACGATGTTTGTAGATTCTTTCAGGAATATCACATCATCTTTTCTGTGATGCATAAGAAAGAGGATATTTGGATTACTTTAGAATTGGCACTACTCACAGTTTTAGATGAAAAACTCTTTGAGGCTTGATCGTTTGTACTAGAAAACAAGTAAAGTACAAGGGGAAAAGGGGAAATTTATCATTATCCTCAGGCTTTTACATTATGAAATTGATTTTGAATAACACAGTGAACATTTATTTACCTACAATGTCAGTGTCATGTTTGTTATTCCACCTGATGTGAGGGGGCAGAATACGAAGTCTTGATTTTCATGGTCAAATTTAGTCTCTTACTTTTGCCTGGAAAAGCTACATATCGATGATATCAGTGATGTGGGAGGTTTTTGTTTTATATGCAGTTAAAGGTTTTCTATTTTGCCAGTGGTTATTATTCAGTGTGGGGGAAGGTGAGATTTTCTGAGCTTTTGAGGATAAAATTCAATTTATTATTCATCATGTTTGTAGTGTTAGATATTAAAGATTTTGAAACTTGTGAAGAATTTATGACTAAGAGTGGTCTTGTAAATGGAAAGATTGCAAATGGCCTTGCTAGTAATGTACAAAAGCCTATAGATATCATTGCACATTTTTCCCATTGTGATCCCACTTTTAAGGTTTTTCAGTGTTCATTATTTCAAGGTTTTTTTCAAAACGCACATTAGAATTCATATGACGCATTTCAATTTGCAATCAAGGGCGTAATGTTGCCGACAACACTTAACGTTTGTTGACAAAATCTATGAATGGGGGATCAAACCCCTCTACACTCCCATCTAGTGTCGGCATTGTTTCAAAATTTGGCTTGATTGGCTATGTGAGTCAGGTTATGAATTATGGGCACCTCTTTCGCTGAAAAATTCATGTCATTGCATCATGGCCCTCATCAGAGCATCAGGGCTTGAACTTGTACCAATGCACACCAGAGTCTAACACCTTCCCTTCCTTCCTTCCTTTCTAGACCTTCTTCTTTCCTTCCCTCCCTCCTCTTCCTCTTTCTCCTCCCAAACAAAAAGACTTTCGTTTTTATGACGTCATGCAACTTTTGGTTTATTCCCCTAGATCGGAATCAATTTCTCAAGTCTACAGGAGAATGGATGCATTAAGATGGTTTGTGGCTATGGAAATTGAAATAACATCATAGTACTCTACATAATTATTACCATAGGCTTTGAAGGTCTATGCTATTACTGATCAATGTTTACATGACTGAGTACATTGCACTTCCACTGGCATGTAGAATGATGTCAATGATCTGATATTCAACCAGTCTCAAAGTGGCATTAGTGAAATTGAGATTAACAGGCAAAAATAAGGAGGAAAAATCTTTTAGGATTGGTCGGGTAACTCGGGTTACGCCAATCAAACAAGTTTTTTAGGCCTTACTCTGCAATTTGATGATGATCAATATTTCAAAATAACAGCTTTCAGTCTGTTTGGATCAAACCATGTCACATACCTCATCAATATGATAATGTGATTGCTAACACTTGGTAGATTTGCGTATGTAAGCAAACATACAAGTAGGGCCGACATATTTTACTGATGTCATGTTGTTAATTTGTATTGTTGTACCATTGGCTTGTCGCTATTCCCGGTCACCAATACTTCTATTCCAAATGCAGGATCTCAAGCATGTATACATATTTCATACATGATTACATGACACATAAAGAGTTTGCTTCATTTCTGCATTTCTATCCATTAATTTAATTGACATAGTCAGGTCCATACAGGTGTATTCATCACAAATTTGCAATGTGACTCTCCTTGTTGATGAGGAGGAATCCATGTCTCCATGGTAGCCAACACACTTGGTATAATAGTGAGATGTTTTCTGGCTATTTCTGGCTTCAAGTGTGACACCCTATGCCTTTGCAAATGTATCATACCCAAAGAGGCTAGTATGGGAGAAATTTTAAAATTTTGCAATATTAATTTTTCATACTTAAGTATTTTATTGTTTAATAATGCCTTTCGAATTGTTCTTTGCCTGGCAGTATATGTTCGAAGTATATGCAATAGGCAAGATAGAGTGAAGTGGGCAATGGGCATATGGGACATGATCAAGGGGAATGAGTCACATGTCTGCAATTTTCAGTTAGAAGTTTTTTACATCATTTTCTGGCATTTTACGAATGCTACATTTTGACGCAAACACCATCAAAATCAGACATCTGGTTACCAAGTTATGAGTAACTAACTTATCTATGGCTGAGAAAATTATAAAACAAAAGAATTTGTTTTTGCCAATATCTCAAACAATATTAGCAACAGTCGACTCATTCTCCTTGATCATGCTGTTCTCTTTAAAACATATCAATGGACCAGTCCCTTGCCTTTGTGTATGTTGCTATCACAACAGCATAACTTGTGAATAAGCCCTGCTACTGTTGCATAAAAAATATAAATTCAATATGCCTCTCTTGTACTTGTAGCATTTAATCTCGTTCATGCAATGGACATGGTCCAATTCTGAAGGGGAAGTACTCTTTTAATCATCAGCAATGCCCTATTTCAATTGGCTTCTTTCCTACATGTACAATTACCAAGTAACACCAACGCATCTTATAGCATTCAGCCCTGGAGCATCTTTTGCCCTATATGTAGTCGGGGTTGATAGGGTCAACAAACTTTATCACCCTCCCGATCACCCTATGGGAAGTCTCAAGAATCGCAAGCAACTGGCGAAACACGACTTGCATCCCTACAGTTACAGAGAGTTACAGTGTATAAATTGAAAGGTGTTAGGCTGCATGTAGCGGCGATTGCTATTGCAACAGGCAAATTGAGTCACACTATGAACCACAATGGCCTCATCCCAATGGCATAGTTCGATAACCTCAATTAAACCATCATACTGCAAAAATTGACCTCAAGTTGCAGAGTATGAGTTTTTGTATCCAAGTTTTCAAAGGTCATTGAATGAGTGTACAAATGTATTGGGGTTAAAGAACTGTGCATTATTGGATGAGAATGTTTTGGATCCTAGTGTCAGGCACGTTTATGTAATTGATTCAGTTGGGCACACGGCAATGAGATGGAGTTACAGGTAACGGAATTTGGTTACTGTAAAACGATTTTGATACGATGCTGGTAAATAATGGTGAATTATCTCAAGACGTGTTTGGACACCTTGGTTTTGATTGGGGTTTCCATATGCTTGTGAGTGAGATGTTGAATTAGGGAAGACATGGATAGCATGCTTGATGAGGGTTACTCCCTATTCCAGAAATGTACAGCACTAATAATTTTGGGATTAAAAAAATATTATCGAGTTCTGCCAAATGAAACAAAGCTCAATCCTAATCATTCATTTAGTCCTAACTGGAGATAAAGGATAAAGTTCACTATTTTACTAATATACTGCAAAAAAAGCCAAAAACATGCATTTTTGGCATGTTTTCTGACAATTGAGTCACAAAAATCATTGTTGTATTCTGCAAGTCTATTTCAAACATATTTCCCTTGTCTGGCATTTTGTGGAGGCTACATACCTTTATCATGCTTTAATATTCAGGAAGTGAAGTGGTAATAAATGGCTTCTTTTGCCAATTTCCTGGAACCATATATCCTGGATAGGATCTGTTCTGGAACCAAGTAATCATGGTTTCAAGTGCAACATACGAGACATGCACATTGTTATCATGGTACGGTATTTCTTTATCATGTGAGTTACATAGGTGTTGTGCTAGTTGTTAACAGTCCTGTGAAGTAGGTGACAGGCTTGTTGTGATCTATTTCGTATTAATGAGCAACTCTCATAGTGATTTATTTACCATTTTATCATTGATACATGTGCAGCACATTCATGATGTTGGCCTAGGTGAGATCCCGGGGTGAGATCTATGCCTTCACCAAAACTCTTTGTGTTTTCTGATTGTGTATGTTTTATGTAAGAGCAAAAGTTGGAATTTGGTATCAGCAATGTTAATCAGTCAAATAATATTTGATAATATTTGTCTAATATCAGCAAAACAAATTGTAATTAATTATTAAGTGTCTGTTTTAAAAGCATTTAATTGCTAATTGGATGATATGTGTGTATGTTACCAGCAAGCACTCTGTTGCTATTAGTTCCAACTGATTAATTCAATTGTTTATGCTTTAATTGTTTTGTGTACACGTATACCCATTTGGTCAATGCTTTAGTGGTTCTAATTGTACATGTAAGTCTCCTGAAAAAGTTATTGGTAAACAATAATTTTATTGATAGAATAAATTGATGGTATGTTCTTTTGGATCATGTTACAAGAACTAAAAGATGTGGCACAAATTAAATTTAGCCAAATATAGGTTTTCTCGTTATGCCTTCACTAATTTTACTTTGTAATTATATCAGATTTGGCAAATCTTAAGCCTCAATTGCATGTTAATACAACAGTAATAGCGATGTCATATAAGGCTAAATCAATTTATAATTGACCCAGACACTCGTTTTTATCAGGTTAGCTTGCCCCTTCTCGTTGTTGCTAAGTGTTAGACAATTATTGTATCTCTGTTATGACTGACATAGATGTACATGTAGGAACGGGTGATCAATACCGTATTGATTAGATTGTAGACAGGTGGATGGCATGATATTGGATAAGTTGCTTTCATTTTGCAGTGAAGTTTGTTTTGAGAATAAAAAAAATGAACAGTTTGTGATAAAATTGTCATCAAAATTGTAAATATGTGCAAGAAATCGACTGGTATTGTTGCAGATCTCATTGAATAGGAATGCTGATATCATAGTTGAATGAAAATGACTGGAGATAGTATTGAGTAAATAAAGTGGATGCAAAATAATTGGTATTAATTAATTTATTGTATTTACACAGGCATGTTAAATGTAACATGTGTTCCAGTTTGATAGCAAAGCCCTTTTTGCACTGTTATATAATTTGTTCTATTTCATTAGAGCTGGATAGCTGTACAGAACAGAGAGTTGTGCATCATAAGCCAAATAAAAAAATAAACCTGTTTCGTGTCCTTTCCTATTTCCTTTTTTGAGATTTCTTCAATTATATTTTCATTTTTTTGAACAAAAATATGTCTAGGAAGTGGAGATGCTTTCTATAGCCTTGCTAATATACAAGGAACACTTTTGTAAGGTTTTGTGATCAGAGGGGCCTCTCAGAACGACAAAATAAAAAAGCTTCCTCCTTTTTCCAGGCATTATTGTATGCTAAAACAGGTCTAAGTATAGGTATTTACACCAATTTTGTGATAAAAATAGAAAATAAAAAGCCCCTCTTCCTCCTTTTATTTTTCAAAAACCCGGACGTGAAACATGTTTTTCTATTTTACTTGACCTTAATTGCTTTTAGAGGAAAATGTTTTTATATTTTATTTTTAAATTTCTTTCGTTGAATTATAAATGAAGTAAACTTCTTGTGAATTTTCTTTCAGAAAATGGCTGATTTTAATGTCTTTAGACCTTTTGTAGGACCTTTTTATTTGTATTGACAAATACTTTAGACCTTTTGTAGGACCTTTTTATTTGTATTGACAAATACTTTAGACCTTTTTAGGACCATTTTATTTCTATCGACAAATACTTTAGACCTTTTTAGGACCATTTTATTTGTATTGACAAATACTTTAGACCTTTTTAGGACCTTTTTATTTGTATTGACAAATACTTTAGACCTTTTTAGGACCTTTTTATTTGTATTGACAAATACTTTAGACCTTTTTAGGACCTTTTTATTTGTATTGACAAATACTTTAGACCTTTTTAGGACCATTTTATTTGTATTGACAAATACTTTAGACCTTTTTAGGACCATTTTATTTGACTTTGGTTTTGACAGGTGGTGATAATGACAAAACTATCCTGGATGCAAATTAAAAATTACTTTCATTTTTGTTGAGTCACCACTCTGTGTTCTTAAACTAGTGTATACATCAAACCTGCCAACTGTCCCTCATTTTGAGGGACTGTCCCTCATTTGGGGTTTACCAAAGTGAAAATGAGGGACAGTCCTGTTTTCTGAAAATGTCAGTGATGGCCAATTTAATGTAAAAACAGCAGAAAATGATGAAAATGTCTCTTTAAAATTTGCGATAGCATTCTCTTTAGTCTATTGTGATAAATTCAGACCTGCAAAACCTCTGAATTCTGAGAGAATTGCACACCTTAAGTTTTTGAATTTGTCGGTACCTGGTTTGTGTACATGTCCCTCATTCTGACTTTGGTAGGTTGGCAGGTCTGTATACATTTTGGAGAAGACGCTTTTTGTTTCTTAGTTATGGCAATGAAACTGAAATTTTCTGTATAAACATTGTTGTATTAGTACAGGATTCATACTAGAAATTGGAACTGCTATTGCAATGGCAAATAGGTTTTTGAAATGAAATGTGTTGCCTTTTTCTTTTTACACATACACTTGGTTTCAGAGCCTGGGCGGTCACTCCCATTGTGGCCTGTACACCATCCGCGATTATCAACTTTTGAAAAGCACCCTAAACAAGGATTTAACCCTTGGCTAAAACGATACCCTAAACACGGATTTTCTTTCTTGCATCAAATTTCATACCCTAAATTTCGTTTCCGCGTATTACATGTAGCAATTGCAATTTTGCTACCCTTTTTCCAATATTTCATGTTTTTGACACCCTAAACACGCGCTGCAGATCGTGCCTACCCACCTAAAAAGCTACCCTTTTATGCGTTTTCATTATCGCGGATGGTGTACAGGCCACAATGGGAGTGACGCCACCGGGTTTCAGAGAAGAATGGCAGTCTCTTGCTCAGATTGATGCGAGCGCCTAGCTAATGAGTGACATACACAGAGTTTTGTGTTCCCTTCAAAAGCAATTGGCCAATCCAATTATCGGTCTGTGATTATGATTGTTGGACGATTGAATCAGCCAATCAGAACCCCACTTCTGTGTTTACCGGTGTGTATGCTCTCAAAATGTAAGCAACTGCCGTTCTTCTCTGCCAGAAACAGCAGCAGGTGTAAAAAAGAAAAGTGGATAGGGTATCCCATTAAGGTAGGGCTGCTAAGAATACACAATTTTGGAGGCCACAAAACGCACCCTGATTTTCCAAAAAATGCAAAAATCTGTGATTTAGGTTTGTATCCACATGGGACCGATTTGTAACTTGTGTTCACTTCAAAATCTATTTCAGATAACAGACTTGTATACAAAACCACTGCATTGTTATATCTTCAATAGAACACAAGTTACAAATCTGTCCCATTTGGATACAAACTTGTAATTTTTTGGTAACTTTTTTCCCAATTATTTTTAAATCAACCACAAATGATTGCAGTACTTCAATCTAGGTCAAGGGACTCTTCCAAATCCGCGAAATATTAAAAAAAAAACCAATTTTTAATTTTTTAATTTTTAAAAGTTTTTTTAAATGATGGTAGCACTTGATGTTAGGTCTTTTTTCAAGAATGTCAAAAAAACGCATTTGGAGCCAAAATACGCAAATTGCGCCGCAAATAACGCAATTGCGTATTCTTAGCAGCCCTTCTTGAAGGGAGGGGCAATAATTAGGTCAAACATGGTTCATATGAAGCCACATCTCTTGCATTGTTGTATGAAGCAGAAATTTGTGTGCATCCTCTACATCATTTCTCATTATTTTTATTGCTTCTCTGCACCTGATCATTAATAGGTTTGCAATTTGAACATTCACTGTGCAGAAGCAAGCAGGTCAACACACTTTCTTTCCCTACTGCTTGGCAGTGCTTGCATCTGTAGAGGTCTCTTGCCTTGCATATATCCAACGATTTTGTGAGAACTCTAGTTAAAACAGAATTCCTCAGTGATGGCTAGGTATTTCCATAAGCTCGACTCAAGAGCTGTTGGCAGTGTACCTGTTAGGAATTTTGTCATGAAGAAGTGCTTGTCCCATGTTGGGTTTATCATGTTTATGGGGGAAAAGAATTGGGTCAGTGTTGCCAGGGCAGATTTAAAAAAACCTATTTATTCAAGTGCATTGGGTTGAAAGTAGGTAATTTGGGTGGACTGTTTGGAAAACTTTGGGCACGCGCAGCCGCAGTGGCCATCAACAGGTGCTGCCCCACAGATTTTTTTAAAGCAACAAATCAATGAAGTTGAATTGGGGGAAAACTAAGTGCCTTATCATTGTTTTACATGTATTGTAGTTGTTGCATAATACTGAATTGGGATGCCAGAAAGTGTCAGCCCAATTGTGGGTCAAATTTCTGAAAAGTAGCCCAATTTTTCCCATAACAACACAGGAAAGTAACAAAAACTGCAGTGGCCAATGTCGAAAAAGTAGCCCAACTAATTTTTTAACCATTGGTTTCTATAGCACATGAAATTGTCAAGTGGCAGTGAAATTCTTCTAATGTCACCCAATTGGGCTACTAATTTGCAGTTTAGGAACCTTGAATCTGGATATAAGCTACAAGTGCTAGCATTAGCATATGTATGCATCTTCATATAGATGGAGTTCACAATGAGTTCTGCTCCAGGTGCATATTGTGAATATGATTGATTGATATGTCCCCATTTCTTTCTCCATATTTCGGTATTTACTAGCTTGGAGCAAACAATTCAAATTGTAATTTCAATATCAGAGGTGTGAAACTGATGCAAATTATGAATAATGGAATACTCTATAAAGCTAAACAGAGTTACATATACTTGCAATTCCAGATAAATGCACAATATTTTAAAATGTGTGTGGGTGCGCTTGTTTTCACCTACAAACGTGGACTTTGAGTCCACACTTATGTAGTGAAAAACCATAAATCTGCGTAAACGTGGACGCCCAAGGTCATAGGACAGCGGCAGAGGGTGCTATACAGCATAACTTTGCATATGGGGTAGGGTCCTCTATGGTAGGTGTAATACCAGGACCACAGGATATGTCTGTGTGTGTGGGTCCACGGTTTCACTGTTAACAACCACACACACAATAAGGGTCCATGGTTGTCGGTGAAGGCGTAGGGGTGTGTGTGTGGGGGAGTGGGTGAAACATCAAAGAGTACCTCAATTAGGGTGCCAAAAACATTAAAAACCAGAAAAAATTTATGACCTTAAACTTGATACATCAAAATATTGCAACATAATGACTGTTTTTAAATGTTACCATTAGGATTTTATTGTAGCCCCAGAGAAATCCTTCCAACTTGGAATATAAGAGCCCTCAGTTTTAAAATACTTTATGAAGGATGAAAGAATTTTAAAATGGGAAGCAATTATACTTCTGCTAGTAAGACCTCATTGGGAGTTATACAATTTCAGGCATGATCAACTTCTGCGCGGCATATACTCTGATCTATAAATGGGTACAATTTGTGTGACATTTAGCAGAATTAGCTAACTGCAAATGGCATAATCTGCTACGCTTGAATTGCTCATGAAGGGTAATGGATTACTTAACCCTGATAGAGAAATGGGCTATTCCATTTAAAATCCACACCATAAATATATGTGACAGTGATTTTTGGGATGCTCAGTAAATGTATCTTGTTGTACAAAGACCTAAAACCGACTTCTGCCTTCATCTGATTTAGATGTGTTAAATTGACTGACCATACTATCCAAAGTGCTCACTCCTTGGCTTTAATTTGCTACACCCTCAAGCCTCTTGTACAAAACTATATTGTAGTGCTCAGTCAAATGTCCCCTATGGCGGTAAAAGACCTAAAAACCTACTTATGTCATGATATGATTGGTAAGTGGCAAGACACTGTGTGATATGTTGGGCAAGAGGTGTCAGAAGCAAAATAATTCAAAATCTTCTGTTCTTATTACTTGCATATTCTTGGCCCCATAACATCACACCTTATTGAAAATCATACAAAAGTGATGACCATGTCCTAACGATATTTGCAGAAAACTAATGTGTGGTAAAATGATAAAATATCAAATTTTGCTGCTTGGGATTTGCACATAAAATTGTACATTATTTTTGGATTTGCGTGTATGTCCTTTTGGGATTTGCTTGAAGGTTTATCATCAAATTAATTTATCAGAAATTCTTAGAAATATGCAAGTTGAGGAAAAAGATACATATTTTGTACAAATATAAGTTTGTACAATGTTTATATTAAAAACTAAGCAATTTAGACCAAGGTTTACATAGGCTAAAATCAAAACCAGACCTGTACCAGGATGTATGGAAAGGGGAGGGGAGCTAACAAGTGCCAGTGGACCTTTTGTGAATTTTCCTTAAAAAGGGGCTAATTTTAATGTGTTTTTTTTACAGAAAAAAAAGTGGGCTTTCTTGGATACCCCTCCCAGCTTTGGCGATGATCAAGAATGTCATTTCATTATTCATGAACAAAATGGCAGAAAGTAAACTTAGCAGTAAAACCAATGGGATGAAATAAGTGACTTGCACCAAATCAAATTGCTCACAGAATTTTTCGTCATGGAATTTCATCTCACAAAAATCGATGGGCCCTGGTGATGACCCTATGTGTACCCTGTACTCTGCCCTGTAGTATAAAGACCTAGAAACCTACTTAATCCATTGCAGGACTGTGTAATGATGTGTGATGTGCTGTCCATCTCCATATTGGTTGACTGTTATTTCTACAGGATGTTATTACACATGGATAGCAATACTGACAGACTAGTTCATTAGCGATCACTGACCCAGATAGGTAGCTTGCACATCAAGTGAACATGTTGATTATGTGATCTATCTGGACCTGTTGCTATTTTGGGATATGTGGCCTGAAGCCTGTTGCCACGTTGAGTGATGGAAAGATTGCGTTAGTGTTATTATCAAAACAGAAGGATGTGTTGTAATGTTGTCATATTGCATTTAAGAATTTGTTGCCTGATGTTGGTAATTTGTACATATATAGTTGATCGTTAGTCAAGTAATTTTAAGGATGTTCAATCAGGGGTGTAGATTTCTTTTTTACATTTGGGGATGGGGTTGGAAAAAAATTCTTGAAGTATAGTGAATCCAGTACCTTTTGCTGACAGAATAAGCTTATGGTACAAATGTGCGCGAAGGACGTGAAACAATTTGCCTTATTAAAGCTAAACTGGTGAGATCTGGTGCAAAAGTAGAATATATTTGTGCGAAGCGTGCAAAAATGGGCACTTTTGGGGCTAAAATGGCCAAATATGAGGTTAATTTGGTCAGAAACCCACATACAGGCGTCAACATTGGGGGTATGATTGTATGGACCATCCCCCGGCAAAATATTAGGGGATTTATCCCCATCCACCCGGGCCGGGATCTACGCCTTTGTGTTCAATTAAGAACCAGTGGATGTGGTGGTATAGGGGCAGGGGGGATGATGATGATGATGAGTAGAGTTGGGGCTATGTGCCCCCCCCCGTGACGGTTAACATTTGAAATTGTCCATCAAATTATAGCCAATGCCCAATCAATCAGGTTTAGCTGCATGGTGCCCCCTATTTCCATTTCAGAATTATCAATTTTTTGAATAAGAAACTTAAAAAAGAAACTCTGCTGGCAGATGTTCACAAAGTATATGAACCCACCATTGTTCTTCCTGAAAGGCATCTTTGGTAGACAGCAAAAAGCTGTAAATACCTAGGTTACTTGAAAAAATAACTGCCTAATTTGTTATTGCAATCATAGTATCATTGGTACATGTTGAACACATCATTCTAAATCATACTATAGATTATAGAATGAGCAAGAGATACAAAATAAGAAGAATATCAAATCTTCCTTTCAAAAATCTTATAAAAATATTTCAAATGGACAAAGTGTGAACTAGACCAAATATGAAATACTACATTTTTATTTGCTGCTGTACAAAGTACAAAGTTAATAAAGTGAGAGTTGAGTCCAGAGGGTTTGGTTTTATCATCCTATATGTCTCACTTCACTTGTACCTAAACCCACATAACCAGTGCTATGACACCTTATATCCCGAAGCTGTTGTTTACACTGTGTCTCATATAAAATGGCCTTGTGGTGATATCTCTTCGAGAACTAGTGATACTCTGTACTGCTTGTGGCCTACTTTTCATCTCCAAGTAAGCAGAAGACAATTCTAATTTGACTTTCTCCAAGGCAGGTGTTGAGGATAGAGGGTAGACCAAGAGAGGTACTATTTTTGAAAAATGACAGATTTCCCCACTTTTGTTAGTTTCAAATTGTGCATACCAGCATATAATCGGCTTTCATCAGATTTATTCAGTTACATGTATATGACATGATTTCATTCAGCCAGGCCAAAGGCTGTAAATGTGAAATTGAAGCACATGCAAAAATAAGAAGCAAATATATAAGAAAATTGGTATTGTAGAAACTTGTAGCTTTGCTAGAGATGTAAAGATACCAGCAGTCACAGACTAGGTTACTGTGCATGTTTATGGTGATAAGGCTAAAAACTCAAGTTTGCTTTGGGTAGATGGCCTGAAAACCTAAAAAAATGAATACATTTTTTAAATTTATATTTATATTCATTTATAGTGTCTGGATGACTGGTAACATAAAATGGGTTATTCCTTCATGTAATTTTACATGAAATTAGATTTAGGTTTAGGGTTAGGATTAGGGTTAGGATTATGGTTGTTAGGGTTAGGGATAGGATTAACTTGCACGATTACATGAAAGATCAACGAACATATGTCTCAAATCACACATATTTAACTATCAAATCAGTGCAGATAAGATTAGAAAGTTTACAGTTTTAGAAAAATTTTAGATCAATTTTAATAATATATTTAGTGATTTCATCATATTGCAGGTAAACCAAATGTATCAGAAAAAATCTGTTTAAAAATGTTATCATCATAATTTATTTGCTCGAAAATATGAATTTTTTCTGAATTTCTCAAATTAAAAATGAGAATACAGAAAAAATTGCTCCCAAAAACTGAATGTGCGGGCCTATGGGAAACAAACTTTTTTAGCTTAATAACTCAGTTTTCACTTACAGGTTGAACTTGATCATGTCATGTGTATACTGAGTTTCAATCTCTGTGTACACTGTCGGGTTCATACAAAGGCCCTCCATACTTGATTCTGAGTTTGCTGTCACATATTTTCAGAAAACAAACAAAGGAACTTTTTCATTATTCATTGTTTCCCAAGTTTCATTAAATCCAGAATTAAATACAGTCTTCTATGTCTTCTATACCCAATAAAGGAGTGAAATTTGCTTAGTCACACTCCAGCGTGAGCGGTGGTAGTATTCAGAGTCAACACATATTTTAATTTTTGAAAAATTTGAATCATGAATTCAAACATGATTTAAATGTGGGCATGTGGAAACCCAGAATCAAGTAATAGGGCCTTATCCTTTAGTTGGTCAGACAGGTTTTGATTTATGAAAAGAATAAAAGTTTTTTTGTCATGTTTGGAGTTCAAGGCTGTGATTCTCATTCTATACCAGAATAAGTTTTACCATTTTTAAAACGTAATTTTTGAAATTTGGTTTGATGTTATTTAACCGGAACTGAATTCAAACTGTAGTAAAAGTATAATTTCCTGTAGAATTAAATCTCGAGTTATTAGAAAAGAACTTTATGTTTTATTCCAAGGAGCTTTGACACAAACTGTGTGAAACTGAAAGAGAAATATAACTTCCTTGTTTGTGAGAGAGCTGGGGGAGATACTCAAGTTTGGGTTTGGTAGGGGTGAGCTGCTGAGAATTTGAAAGTGAACCCATCAATATACCAATTCATCTAGAGATTTGGATCCATCGATATACCAAAAGTCAACATTTTCCCCCAAATTTTGGTGAAATTTCAAACATTGTGGCTAGATTGAGGCAAAATTGGGCTATTTTCTGACAAAATTGAGAAGATTTTGAAAAAAAGGACCCATCCATATACCAAAATTAGCCTAGAAAAAGGGGTCATTGATATATCAAAAGGCCGAAAAAGCTACCCATGTTTGCAACACATGGTCATTTGTACTGAGTCCCCACCCCGGATGAGAGACATTGTAATATGCAAAGGCATCTTTAATCCATGTCCTATAAACTGACAAAATGGATGTGACAGTAGAAGTAACATCAAGCTTGTAGAGTGGGAAGGAACTCAGAGAAATTCAACATGTTTTTGACTAATAAGTTAGCAAATTGAAAGTGACAGCTATACACATAGCATGTTACAAGACTGGGGGATATAGTGATGATCCTGTCTGTAGTCTTAGGAAAAAAAACTGCTGGAAGATATTAAAATTTTAGTAGTTTGCTTAACATGTTATGACCTTTGTAGTGTTGTCATTTTAAATCATTATAAAACCACTTAAAAGTGCAAGATGTTAGAAGACTAAGGCATAGATATGTTATGTTTGATTAAATCGCATGTGCATGTAGGATAGGATCTTTGGTAAGCCTAGTCTTTGGCAAAGACTTTTCTGAGTACATGGTGGTTAGATATGCAAGTAGCATGTAAAGGAAATGGATGGAGTCCACGGGTGACTTCAAATTTGAGAATGGGATAGGTTCAGTGGGTGTAGATTGCAAGGTTCAAATTTCTGGGAGAATATGAGATTATAGTTTCGCACAGATTCTCCTAAAATATTTTTTATGAATCAAAGTTATTTCTCTCATATTTCAAAATCAACATTTTTCTTGCAGTAATCAAATGATTCACACAAAATTTGTTTGCCAGAATCAATTATTGATTGATGCAGGAAGTGATGAAATTCTAGCCCTGAATTGCCATTGTCTTTATCAGGGGAGTCAAGTTACTTCATATTCCCTGTAATTTCTGAATAAACAGTTGACAGATGGATGGGGACAGCTAACAGTCTATGGTTCAATACTCCAAATCTGGAAGAATGTCAATATGAGACATTCTTTTCTTGGGATAGATTCACAAGATATTGACAAGGATTTAATGTTGAGTGTGAAGGGGAATATTTGTCATCAAATCTGGGCTTGGTAGATATACCAATAAGCTGTGTGTTTATGAAATCACTCGGCAATATCACATTATATCATATTTATGTGGAGGTATTGCGGGGGATTGTGATGCCAGTTGGGAAATGTAATCAAATATGGGCTTTACAAATTCAACAGTAATAACTTTATGTCTGTTATATCTGTAATGACTATATTGATTTATGTAACTACTAGCAACTACAGTGGATGACTTAAAGTATAACAGTGTTGCCATCTTTGATCTGATGAAGGTAACTTGATGGCTCTATGTGCTATTACAATGAAAATAGCTGATACTTAAATACTCTCTGAATGAACTGCCTTTCTGACAAGCTTTCCTGGAATCTTCACATTGATAACATATGCAGAAAAGCTCGCAAAATCATCGGCCTCATTCATAGATCTTTCCAATCAGCCCCCTTCAGCATCCGTCGTTCTTTGTACTTGGCCTTGGTTCGCCCCATTCTGGAGTATGGTTGTACTACTTGGCATCCTCTTAAGGGCAGTGTAATGGGAGCGAACATGGACCTTTTAGAACATCATTATTTCTGAATTGTACGTCAAAAGTATATAAAACTATACATTTTTGGAAAGGAAATGAGTCAAGGAATCCCATGGTGACGTCAGATTTGTTCAAAAATCTCGAGTTTTTGAAAAAATCACAAAAATTCACTTTTTTACCCCAATTTTTTTGTGACAACTTAGAAAAAAATCCGTTCGGAGTAAAAACAAATTCAGTTAGCTTTTCATAAAGAAGAGACATGAACTTAGGGAAGGTTTTTTTATTTTTTTTAAATTCGTCTCTTTTTTCAAAATATTGAAAAAAACATGTGAAAAAAGCAATTTTGTCACTCTATTAAGCTAAAAATTGCACATAATAGTGTATATTTTTGTTTAAAACAAATATTTTGAAAAAATGAGAAAACCTTCCCTAGGCTTTAATGTACTCTAAACGATAGTGCAAAAAGTTTACCTTTTGCTTACATATTTTTCGAGTTATCTTGTCACAAAAATCGTGCAATATTGTCAAAAGTGAACTCTGAGAAATCGATGTTTTAGTAAAAAATGTCAAAATTATGCACAAAGCGTCCTTATATTTTAAAACGGTAAGACTTTCAGGGTTGTAAAAGCTGTATCTGGTGCATGGTCTAAATATGTATCTTTTTGCACCAATAAATCTATAATGTCTGCTTTCAGTGCGCCAAAATTCAAAATAATTAAAAAATTTTGACTGCAAATTTTTGTTTTGTTTACACCACATTTGCTGGCGTGAACAACAAACCAAATGCGCCTAAACTTCATTGTACATATGCGCAGAGGTACGTCGCGTCACGCTACGCGAATCGCACGCATAATCACAATATTTCGCATTCGCGCATTTCTGACTCATTATTTTCCGCCAATTTACTAAGCTGTCTTGAGCCATGTGACTTTTTAGAGTTAAAAAGAGTGAAATAAATCAAGCAAAAATACGAATAAATATTAGCAAGTTGTATTTTATCAGTTTCAAGTGAAAGAATACATCTTAGTGTTGATAAATATCAAGAAATCTCAAATTCGGGCGTGAACGAATGTGTCTTCCATTACTCTGGCCTTAACATAACCCTTACCAACCGTCTTGAGTCTACCCAAAGATTCGCCTGTCGTGTCATTCTTCAGTCTTGGAACCTCTCCCATGAGGACCTTCTATTGGATTCCGACCTGCCTCTTCTTAGTAAGCGTCGTGATGTTGCTTCTCTGTGTCACTTATTTAAAATCTTTGCCAATCTTTGTTCTTCTCCCAACCCTTTCCAGCCTCATCCCAGACCTGGTCTCTGAAACCTCAATTCCCAGCTGTTCAAGTTCCTTTCCATGGCTTTCATTGTCCCAGAGATCATTTTATCCGTTTGCCTCCTCCATCTGGAATTATCTCCCTGAAGCTATTGTCAATGCTTCTTCCCTCCAGGCCTTCAAATTGGCCATCCAGTCCCACCTCCTCTAACCAGTTCACATAATTTATGTTTTGTTTTATTTTATTCTGTACTGATTATATGTATTTTCTAGTAATGTTTTGATTTTAATGTAAGGGCAATCCTTCAATTTATTGTGTAATCAATATTGGATCTGCCTGGCCTTGTGCCAAATGTTATAAATAAATTTACCAAAAGAGAGCCTGCGATTAACCATTGCCACTAACTTATGGTAACTGAATTAATTGTTGCTCTCTACTAAAGATAGCTGATTAATTGTAGCTATTTATATGTTTATCCCAATGATGCTATCTACCAAAGATTTATGTGTCACAACAATTTTATTGATGTATTTTTGTATAACTATAACATTAACAGGTGTTTATTTCACTGATGCCATCTAGTAAAGATAGCTAATACACTGTACACCACCAATGCTATCTACTGAAGATAGCTAATACACTGTACACCACCAATGCTATCTACTGAAGATAGCTAATACACTGTACACCACCAATGCTATCTACTGAAGATAGCTAATACACTGTACACCACCAATGCTATCTACTGAAGATAGCTAATACACTGTACACCACCAATGCTATCTACTGAAGATAGCTAATACACTGTACACCACCAATGCTATCTACTGAAGATAGCTAATACACTGTACACCACCAATGCTATCTACTGAAGATAGCTAATACACTGTATGCCACCAATGCTATCTACTGAAGATAGCTAATTCACTGTATGCCACTGATGCTATCTACTGAAGATAGCTAATTCACTGTATACCACTGATGCTATCTACTGAAGATAGCTAATTCACTGTATACCACTGATGCTATCTACTGAAGATAGCTAATTCACTGTATGCCACTGATGCTATCTACACATCCAATTTCTCACTGGATGTACTCTGGAGCTTCTCCGGATTACCCCAGGGCTACTCTGTAGCGGTGTACCGTAATTGAGTCAAAAATCCGTGGACTACTCCTATCCGGTTTTCCACGGTGTACCTCCCGTAGAGACAGCCTATAGCGGAGTACCTCTAGAGGTACTCCGTAAAAAAATGTGTGATGATCTGTTGCCAGATTGAATGCTATTTTACTCAATTTAGCTTTATTGTATGCTTTTATTAGGATATATTAGGGATTTCTGTTCTTTCTTTCTTTCTTTCTTTCTTTATTATTTTTCAAATATATGTTAATAGTATAATAAATTAATAATAGAAAATAGTAAACAAGTAAATAGGCCTACAAAATACACAAACAAGTTCAGAAATAAGCAAGTAAAATTAATGAAGTAAATAACTGACTAAATAAATTTATAAATGAATAAACAAGTAAATAAAATAATAGGTAGGCCTAATTAAATTAACAAGTAAAAACTACACAAATAAAGTAAATAAGTAAACATTTGTATTAGGCCTAAATTTTTTTTTAAATGAACAGTACTCGTAGGCCTAGGCCTATGTAAAATAATCAATAATAGAATGCTAATAATTATCATTAACTTGGTTGTTATTTAGCTTTTTAATTTGATTACCTGTTTGCTTACATGTTTTTTCATTTGTTTGAGTAGGCCTGCATTTGTATGTTTTTAAGCATTTTTCTTTGCATATTATACTTGAATGATTGGTCATTTTATAGCTAATATTTATTTTAGGACCCCACTTTTATTCATTTATTTTTTACGCTTTTATTAAATTTATTATTAGTTTTATATTTATTATTTATTTACGTGTATTATATTTTACTTATTTGCTTTTTAATTGTTTAGTAACTTATTTAAATATTTACTTTTTAATTAATAAGTGACCAATCATTCAAGTATAATAAGCAAAGAAAAAATGTTTAAAAAACAAACAAAATACGGCCTACTCAAACAAACGAAAAAACACATATCAAACAGGTAAGTCAAATTAAAAGATGAATAACAACCAAGCAAAAAATATGAAAACTGTGAATAACATCAATGAAAGATTAGTAGGCCTAAGGCCTAGCCTAAACGAATCAAAACCAAACTGTATTGCAAGAAGGTGTATTATAGGCCTAGGCCCACGCCTTGCAACAGTAAAAAGTAATGCGTGGAAAATGTTAGGAAAACAGCGTAAAAACAAGAAATTCAAGAAGTAGGCCCTAGGCCTATAAATTATGAGTAAATTTTAACTGTAATAATAAACCCGGGTACGGTAAATAAACAAACAACATGAGAATGTGGAACCGCGAACCGCAGTATGCACACAGGAACAGAACGTCACACAAGCATCTCAAGTTAGCAAAACTAAAAACATAACAAGGAACACAAAATTAAATAATGATTAAAAATGATTTTAAACACAAATTGAGAAGAAGTCGTAGGCCCTACTGGTACTGTCGTTAAACAAAAGAACAAGTTTCTACAAAGGAAACAACCACTAAAGAGAAACAAAATGTCTCCGTGATATCGGCAAGTGATTCTCGCTTAAATGCGTAACCGTACATCTTCCTTGGCCCTATGCAAGCGTGCAAACATGGTCAATCAATTAATCAAAACAACAAAGCGTTCGCTTTGCTAAAAATAGCTAGGTACGCGCACTAAGCACGCTGGCCGATTACGCTGTTCGGCGAGTTGTTTACCGCTGCCGGTCAATGACCCGTTTGGCTGCGGTTGTACACGGAGCTGACTTCAGTGTTACTCAGGGTTGGCTCGTGGCTGACAGCTATCAGATGTACTTCAGAGTAGCTTCTTAAGAGTACCTTTGGAGTAGCTCCGATATGGCGTATCCAGAAGTTGGCACAGCAAGTTGGCTTATAGACAGACAATGGATGGAGTAACAGCGAAGTAGCTCTGATATGGTGTATCCACTATGGGTTTGCTAAGGTGTAGCTACTTCGGAGTAGCTTCAGAGTAGCTCTATTAAGGTGTAGCTTCAGGGCTACACCAGGTGTAGCCGCGAAGGTAATCCGCCGCGGTGGTAAACCGTGAATGAGAATCTGGATGTGTAGTAAAGATAGCTAATACACTGTACACCACCAATGCTATCTACTGAAGATAGCTAATACACTGTACACCACCAATGCTATCTACTGAAGATAGCTAATACACTGTACACCACCAATGCTATCTACTGAAGATAGCTAATTCACTGTATGCCACTGATGCTATCTACTGAAGATAGCTAATTCACTGTATACCACTGATGCTATCTACTGAAGATAGCTAATTCACTGTATACCACTGATGCTATCTACTGAAGATAGCTAATTCACTGTATGCCACTGATGCTATCTACTGAAGATAGCTAATTCACTGTATACTGTGGATGCTATCTACTGAAGATAGCTAATTCACTGTATGCCACTGATGCTATCTACTGAAGATAGCTAATTCACTGTATGCCACTGATGCTATCTACTGAAGATAGCTAATTCACTGTATGCCACTGATGCTATCTACTGAAGATAGCTAAATCACTGTATACCACCAATGCTATCTACTGAAGATAGCTAATTCACTGTATGCCACTGATGCTATCTACTGAAGATAGCTAATTCACTGTATACCACTGATGCTATCTACTGAAGATAGCTAATTCACTGTATACCACTGATGCTATCTACTGAAGATAGCTAATTCACTGTATACCACTGATGCTATCTACTGAAGATAGCTAATTCACTGTATGCCACTGATGCTATCTACTGAAGATAGCTAATTCACTGTATACTGTGGATGCTATCTACTGAAGATAGCTAATTCACTGTATGCCACTGATGCTATCTACTGAAGATAGCTAATTCACTGTATGCCACTGATGCTATCTACTGAAGATAGCTAATTCACTGTATACTGTGGATGCTTTCTACTGAAGATAGCTAATTCACTGTATACCACCAGTGCTATCTACTGAAGATGGCTAATTCACTGTATACCACCAGTGCTATCTGCTGAAGATAGCTAATTCACTATATACCACCGATGCTATCTACTGAAGATAGCTAATTCACTGTATACCACCAGTGCTATCTACTGAAGATGGCTAATTCACTGTATACCACTGATGCTATCTACTGAAGATAGCTAAATCACTGTATACCACTGATGCTATCTACTGAAGATAGCTAATTCACTCTATACCACTGATGCTATCTACTGAAGATAGCTAATTCACTTTATACTACTGATGCTATCTACCAAAGATATCTAAATCACTGTATACCACTGATGCTATCTACTGAAGATAGCTAATTCACTCTATACCACTGATGCTATCTACTGAAGATAGCTAATTCACTTTATACTACTGGTGCTATCTACCAAAGATATCTAAATCACTATATACCACTGATGCTATCTACTGAAGATAGCTAATTCACTCTATACCACTGATGCTATCTACTGAAGATAGCTAATTCACTGTATACTGCTGATGCTATCTACTGAAGATAGCTAATTCACTCTATACCACTGATGCTATCTACTGAAGATAGCTAATTCACTTTATACTACTGGTGATATCTACCAAAGATATCTAAATCACTATATACCACTGATGCTATCTACTGAAGATAGCTAATTCACTCTATACCACTGATGCTATCTACTGAAGATAGCTAATTCACTTTATACTACTGGTGCTATCTACCAAAGATATCTAAATCACTATATACCACTGATGCTATCTACTGAATATAGCTAATTCACTCTATATCACTGCTGCTATCTACTGAAGATAGCTAATTCACTTTATACTACTGATGCTATCTACCAAAGATATCTAAATCACTATATACCACTGATGCTATCTACTGAAGATAGCTAATTCACTCTATACCACTGATGCTATCTACTGAAGATAGCTAATTCACTGTATGCCACTGATGCTATCTACTGAAGATAGCTAATTCACTTTATACTACTGGTGCTATCTACCAAAGATATCTAAATCACTATATACCACTGATGCTATCTACTGAAGATAGCTAATTTACTCTATATCACTGCTGCTATCTACTGAAGATAGCTAATTCACTTTATACTACTGATGCTATCTACCAAAGATATCTAAATCACTGTATACCACTGATGCTATCTACTGAAGATAGCTAATTCACTGTATGCCACTGATGCTATCTACTGAAGATAGCTAATTCACTTTATACTACTGGTGCTATCTACCAAAGATATCTAAATCACTATATACCACTGATGCTATCTACTGAAGATAGCTAATTTACTCTATATCACTGCTGCTATCTACTGAAGATAGCTAATTCACTTTATACTACTGATGCTATCTACCAAAGATATCTAAATCACTGTATACCACTGATGCTATCTACTGAAGATAGCTAATTCACTCTATATCACTGCTGCTATCTACTGAAGATAGCTAATTCACTTTATACTACTGATGCTATCTACCAAAGATATCTAAATCACTGTATACCACTGATGCTATCTATTGAAGATAGCTAATTCACTATATACCACTGGTGCTATTTACTGAAGATAGCTTATTTACTGTATACCACTGATGCTATCTACAGAAGATAGTTAATTCACTGTACACCACCAATGCTATCTACTGAAGATAGCTAATTACCTGTGAACCAAAGGAGAACAGTGCCAGTGCATTGATTGGTCACCCCAGGTTAAATAAGAAATAAATAAATAAATAAATAAATAATTCACTGTACACCACCAATGCTATCTACTGAAGATAGCTAATTCACTATGGTATATACCACTGGTGCTATCTACTGAAGATAGCTAATTCACTATACCACCAATGCTATCTACTGAGGATAGCTAATTTACTTTATACCACTGATGCTATCTACTGAAGATAGCTAATTTACTTTATACCACTGATGATATCTACTGAAGATAGCTAATTTACTTAATACCACTGATGCTATCTGCTGAAGATAGCTAATTCACTGTATACTGCTGATGCTATCTACTGAAGATAGCTAAATCACTGTATACCACTGGTGCTATCTACTGAAGATAGCTAATTTACTTTATACCACTGATGCTATCTACTGAAGATAGCTAAATCACTATATACCACTGATGCTATCTACTGAAGATAGCTAATTTACTTTATACCTCTGATGCTATCTACTGAAGATAGCTAATTCACTGTACACAACTAATGCTATCTACTGAAGATAGCTAATTCACTGTATACCACTGATGATCTACTAGATGTTACATCATAGGCCTCAGCTCAGTACTGGTCACTGCACAATGATGTAGATATTTCAATGTGGACGTCTTTGCAGGTGCGATTTCTCATAATTTTTTCCCGTTTTCAAAACTTTCTGCCCTTTAGGATTTTGTCTTCTCCTTTTCTGTATAAAAATAAAGGAAAGTGCCATTTTCAAGATTTTTTTATCAGCTATTTTCAACTATTTTAGGATTTGTTTGACACATGCATTCACACTCCTGGGAGTTATTTCAGTGTAATCAGTATTGGAATTGAATTCAATTGATTCATTCTATCATTGCTCAACTAGATAAATGGTGTGTGTTGTATTGTTTTCTATCCGTCTATTGAAAACCAATTACAAGTTGTGTTAAACCAACTGTTCAGTGATTGTGTAATCAACCACACAGATGCAGTGTCAGAAATATTTATCATTTCTTTTGTTGAGATAAAAACAGAGAGAGAGAGAGAGAGAGAGCAGATTTTTTAAAAATAGCAACGGTGCGCATATCTTAAGCTTACAAAATCAACCAGTCATAGAGTGGTTTTGGTATTTGCATGATAAGATGATCAAAATGAGTCTTATGGAGCAAAATCAGTTTATGAATTATAATGCAGAGAAAAATATCAGTTGTGTCTTGTCAGTCAGTTTTTGTTGTTGCTGAAAAATTGGTCCGATCAGTCAGAAAGGGCAACACAACTTTTTTCTCCTTATATAAGTAGTCCTAACATTGATATATCCTTAGCAATTACACATGTACTTTTCAGGAGTCCTTTGTGTGTGTAAATGGTGACAATAAATTTTCAGCTATCTTCAGTAGACGACAATAGAGATTGGCGAACTTGCAGCGATGGTCACAATAAGTTATCAGCTATCTTCAGTGAATAGCAATCTATATTCAGTTATCAACAGTCTTCAGTATATGGCAGTGGTCACAAGATGTTATCAGCTATCTTCAGTAAATAGCAATACATATTCAGTTATCAGCATTCAGCAGTCTTCAGTATATGTGGCAGTGGTCACAATAAGCTATCAGCTATCTTCAGTAGATAGCAGCAGACATTGTCAGCAGTCTCCAGTATATACTAGTGATGTGGTCGGCACCGTTTTTTATTGTCGACATGTCGATATAATTCGTATACCGACGTCGACAGTGTGTCGACATAAAAAAAAGTCTAAAAAAAAAATTTTAAAAAAATTAAAAATTTTTTAATTTTCAAAAAATATTTTTTTCCTTTATATTAAGTTATAGGCCCAAACTGACTTGTTATTCATTGTTGTAAACTAGAGAAATACTGCTACTCAAAAAAAAAATGCCAATTTTTTTTTTTACAAAGTTGAAAAAGTTGTACATTTTAATTACTTTTGTTTCTATTGAACAGCTAGCAATGCATACTAATTCAATGTGTCCCTGACTGTTCAATAGAAGCATAGGTAATCAAAATGTACAAGTTTATCCAACTTTGTAAAAAAAAATTGGCATTTTTTTTTTTTTAGTAGCAGTATTTCTGGTTTCAACCTTGAATAACAAGTCAGTTTTCATAACTTGCTTTTCTGGCCAAAAAATATTTTGAAAACAAAAAAAAAAAAAAAAAAAAATTTTTTTTTTGTCGACATGATTTTTGATGTCGACATGTCGACATACGTGCCGACGTCGACATTATGTCGACATAAGGCATGTCGACCACATCACTAGTATATACGTTTAGTAATGGTCACAATAAGTTATAAGCTATCTTTAGTAGACAGCAGTAGACAGCAGGAGACATTATTAGCAGTCTCCAGTATATACATGTAGTAATGGTCTGTTGAGCTTGTTTCAAATAGCTATTAATTTAAACAAGGTCTTCAAAACAATTTAAGCAAGGCCTTCAAAAATTTGGTATATTCAATATAACACTTGGTCACAGTTTATCACAATATCCTCACTAACATATAGCAAAAGTAACATAGGAGCATTACCTATCTTTGGTGTTAACATTGATATAAAACATTGCAGCTAAATTTGTTAAGAACTGTCTCAATTATATCATAACAGATGAGGATTGACCAATCATTGAGGGCCGGTTGAAAGATTAGAAGAATTTGACTCCATTACCTCAAGTAAAAGAAAGAATTTGGGAAATTTGTTTGCGACTCTGTTTTATTTGTACAACCATAATGTGCATTTGTCAGATATAGATTTACACTTGTCATTTATGCATACTATGTCTATGATGGCAGTAAATTTAATTTGAAGTGTTACAGATGGATGCATTGCTAAGCTTCATGTTTCTTCTAGAGATGTATCCGGCTTCAATTTCAACCACTTGAAACTGGCAGTCTTGGCTTGATTTTCTATTACTGCCAATTGACCATGACCACTTCAAATCCTGTCTCACTTAATGTCACTTCTCCCATTCCAGAAAAATACAGCACTAATTTTTTTGGGGATTAAAAAAACATTATCAAGTTCTGCCAACTGAAACGTAGCTCAACAATCCTAATCATTCATTTAGTACTAACTGGAAAAAGTTCACTATTTTATTGATTGAAAAAATAGCCAAAAACATGCAATTTTTGGCATGTTTTCTGACAATCGAGTCACAAAATTTGAAGACTTGGAACAAGTCTAAGCATTGATTTAAGAATGAAACATGTCTTTTCCAAAATTTAGAATGTATAATCTGAAATTAGTCTTAGACTAAATAGTTCAAGACTTTGGGCTTGATTGTCACAGCATAAGAAAAACACCCTAAAACGCATGTTTTTGGCCCTTATTTCCAAAAATTGGCCAAATATTAAAATTTGACTTTTATTGCTAGTTAGGACTAATTAAAAAGGATTAGGATTTAGCTATGTTTCATTTGGCAAAACAGGATAATATTTTTTTAATCGCAAATAATTAGTGTTGTATTTTTCTGGAATAGGGAGTACACATACATAGGTAAGGTATGTGTTTATTTTGGCAAGCTCCAAATTGAATTTTATGTTTCAAAGTCAAACATTACAAAATGTTGAAGCTGGACAGCTATGTTTAAAATTTGCACACAAGACTAGGATCCACAACATGTTCATCTATCAGGGCATAGTTCTTTAACCCCAATACATTTGTACATTCATCGAATGACCTTAGAAAATTTGGGTACAAAAACTCATACTCTGCAACTTGAGGTCAAATTTTGCACTATGAGTGTTTAATTGAGGTTATTGAACTATGCCATTGGGATGAGGCCAATGTGGTCCATAGTGCAAGATAACTGACAATCTGATACAAAATTTGATATATATGGAATATGCATGCAAGATGTTTGTGAACAAAGGAAAAGGAATAAGTGACAATCATGCAAAATGGATTTCTGTTCTAGCAAAATCAATTTAATTTTTTTGTCATTTTATTTGGACAATTCTATGTGATAGTACGCAGGAAAGACATGAATATTTGAATTATGGTTGTTGAGTTAAAATAGGTTTTGTGGTGCTGAAAAAGATATGAAATGCAAATTGAAAAATGAAAAAATCCCAATAGTTTGATTGAAAAATCACCTCTAGTCATCTTACTTGCAAGCGCACATAACAAATATTTGCAGAATTGGTTCATTGGCCTTTAAAATAACTTCTACATGTATGTTGAGAAAAAATTGAAAATCAACTTGCATTTGGTGGTAACAATTCAACCAAAATGTTAAAACGTGATTAATTTCATCTCCTTCAGATCAGATGACAATAGTGATGATGTTTTTTCATGTAGCTGCTGAGAGACTTATTAAAAGAATCCTTAAAATGTCAATTTAAAAATAGTAATTGTTGCTACCATGTGAAAAGATGGCGAAGATGACTAACAATGTTTGTTATCCTATGAACTCTACTTGAGTAGAAGTTGGTGTTGCTGAACAAATTTTTTTCCTGTAGTTTAAGGTTTTCATACTTTTATGGGCTCTGATCTAAGTGTAGCATGTAGATTTCTCAGCTTCAGGCACATATACACAACTTCAGCAACCGGGGAGGGGAGATTTTTTGGTGAGCTAAGAAAGGATCATGAAACATGTAAATATAACATATTGAAGCTTAAATGGTCAAATATGGCTGAAATTGGAACAAATTTGCATGAAGTGTGCCTAAATTTGCTTTTTTAAAAGCTGGAATGGTCAAATATGAGATTAATTTTGTCAAAATTACATATATACAGAGGTATTTCCTTCTCTTTTCTCCAATTTCTCTCTCTTTTTTTTTTATATCGGAGGCACTCCCATTTAAAAAGAAAAATGGGCTGTATAAGCTACTGAGCTTGAATATAACTTTTGATGATGTAAGAAATACAGAAGCAATGATGGGAAATTTTGCTACATGTATCTTGAAGTCAAATTTTACTTATGTTCCTGGGAAATAAACATTTTCCAGCCCACCAGATATAAATAATTAGAATAGACCATATACCATGGGTGGGAGATAAGCAAGATTGCTTGTTTCAATACATGTATGTACAAGTGGGCGTATGCTGAATTCATGTATTTTTATTTCAAACAAGAGCCTTTTATCTAGGTCATCTATCTCAAATCCATCACATAAGTTGTAGTCTCAAATCGGGCTCATTGGGGCATTCTACATGTACATGGCAGAGAAGATCTGTATTAATGCACATCTATGTTTACATCCATTGCCTACAGTGTGTCTAACAGGCATACTGCGATACTACACTGTGTGGAAAATATGTACAAGCTATGCTAGCATGCCACACTTTCATTTACTTTTTATGCAAAATTGAAGGCACTCCCTTTGTATATTGTATGTTAAAGGGGCATTTTGTAATTTTAGCATTCCTTGTTTTGGAGTGAGTTCGGGTTGTGGGTGAGGCTGCGGATCACAAAGTTGCAGGATGCTACAACTGTTGTCATTCATAACAATTCCCAAACTCATGCTGTTACTATGTAAAATATTCCCAAAGCTAAATGGGTCATTCCAGTTGAAATCCATACCCCCTATAGAGGCCTTGCATTCTTTTATCGATTGGCTCCAAACAAAGGATTTGAACCGGTGTCCTTCACCGTAGTTATGGCGGAGTGCAGTCCATTCAATCAAATGTTGTCATCAACCTATTCGATCGTAGTGCAGGGTTATATGAGCGAGACGAACTGTCACGGTAGATTGCAATCATGCTTTTGTTGAATGCTTTTGAGTAGTCCGCCATATTTACGGGATGATACGTCACATGCAAGGCCTCTATAGAAGACATATAAACCTTAATCTTCCACACAGGGAGTGTGAATTTCAAATGGATTTACCTGAATGGCTGACTCCATTTGAAATCTACACCCCCTATGTAGTAGATTAAGGTCATATCTTCCATAGGGGGTTTATGGATTTCAACTGAAATAGCCCACAATGCAAATCCACATCAATCTGGATTACAAAAGTACACGTTGATGTGGATTGTTGAGTGTAGATCGCCCCATTATTATCAATCTTAATGCAAGTCACGAACAAGTAACAAACATCCTAGACAATAGTTTTGAAATTCTAATGGTTAATGGCTTCAGGATGAGCGCAGACAAGCAACTAGCCAGAGAGCTGTTATACACAATGTAACGTGTCATATGCTTTGTTCTGTTTATACTGAATTCGTCAATGCTATGGGCGTTAACGGAAATGAACTTTTTCCACAGCATTGTTGTGATGTTGTTTTCAGACTTGCGCATTGTTACTAAAATCTAATGTTTGTAATCGTGAAACATGTTGTGTGGTGGGAAGCGGCATTCTCATTTTAGGTATAGAGAAAAACAGGTGATTGATTAAAAGATAAAAGCAAGAAATACCAAAGCTGAATTGGATGAATTTTTCCATTTTTACCTGGACAAATTTAGGAAGAAGTTGTGGGCTTCATCAAACTTAATTCCTCCACCTCTGTCGTAGTCTCATACAGGTTGGTCAATGGAGAGCAGAGCAACACATCATTTGTTTTTGCCTAAAGTTTGACTCACTGAACTTGGCTAATGGATATTACAGTGATTTAGGCATTGCAAAAGTATACCTGTTGTAAACCTGCTTTGTTTAAGTGCAACAAAGATAGCTCTGTTTTGCTGTTGATATAGCTCTGTTTTGCTGTTGATAAGTCAGCTTAAGTTTGTTTGGCTTATAATAGGCAAAATAATTAGACTCATAACATTGTGTATTGATATAGAATGGAATGCACGCAGTTGGGTGCAGCACTTACGCTAGTTGCATAATGCGTGACTGGCGCACGCTTATGTGAATTTATGCGAGCATACGTAACAAAACTAGAATAATTTTCACCTATTATAAGTCAACAAACTTTAGATGTATGAACCAATTTGTTTGATTATCATTATTATAGAGAAATGAATAAAATACCATGTTACATTATTGTTTAATTAAATCTATATATTTTTGTTTATATTTCATTGTTACAGATAGTTTGCAGTCCTTCAAGGCATGATGGTTTCTTTATGGGATAGGTAGAAGGCAACCACAACCATGGGGAAGACAGGTAAGCTATGTTGACAAGAGGCAGTCTTCAGTGAATGGCTCTTTTCAGAGCCACCAAACCTTTTAACAGGTAGACAAGGTCTGTTTGTTCTCTGTTGACAAGGGACAATTTTATAGGGCTCCTTTCAGAGCCATCAGTAGGCAAGGGGTGGCCTACATGTCCCTTTGGTACTTTGTCCTGAAGAAGTCAGAGAGCTCTACTCCTGACGAAAGCTTGATAGTTATAAACTTGTCTGACGGAGAACCCGCTAAAAACTTACTAATTGTCATGAACTCCCATCGTAAAAAGCCATTTCCACAACAGGTAAATTTATTGACTAAACACTAAGCAGAAGGTCAACCAGCTGGCAAAGTTCAGCCTCCTCTGTTAGTGAGGTCCAATCAATTGACCTTTAATTATGGTAAATCCGATAAGCCTTTGCCAGTACACCTGAGATGTCGTCACGCTGATGTGCACATCATTACTGTGCACTTTATGACTTTGAAATCGCATGATAGCGATGTTCACTAAGCGATGTGCGCATTGGCGTGACATCAAATTTGGCAACATCTCAGGTGTACTTGCAAAGGCGTATGGGATTTACCGAAAAGATCAATCCATGGCTCAAAACAGTGGGGAATTTAGGAAGCTCATTCCCAGGAAATGTTGGTGTTTGGAAGGAAATTCTGGTATTTGGAGGAAATTGTGTCTTTTTTGGATATAAAAAACATGCTATAAATTGTGGGAAAGTTCGCTTGCTTCCCGGGAAATTTAACATTTTTTCGAGCCCTGGCCATCAATCCATGAAGTGGGAGAAATGAAAATGGCTGTGCACCTGTTATGGCATATTTTTCAATGCGCAGTCTTGACATCTTTTGTGTGAACACATAAATGCACAATGCTGTCAGGATTTGTAAGATGCAGGGGATTGTCAAACAATAATTTGGTCCTTTAAGTGAAAAGGTGAGAAACTGCATAATATTTCTCTATGAGTTGTGTAAGAGTAGAGATTGGTTATGAGTTTATGTTGTCACATAGACACTGATTAAGGTCAAATAAAGTATATCAATTATGATGATTATTGCATTATTTTTAAGCTGCGATATGCAATATATACAAATGTAATGCAAAAGTAGACTGACATTACATGTATGCTTAGCACTGTGTACCAGAATGAAGTATGGTACACTGAAATGTATGCATGGTCCCTTGTGTAACTACTATTACTAGTCCATGTTTGCATGGGCACACCCATGTATCACATTTAATAGCTATAAACCTGTTATGCTCTCAACTACCAGTCTACTATGTCAGTATCAATCACTGACAGATGACAGACAATCACTGAATAGATGAGTTGACTAAGAATCACAGATCGCTCATTTTTCTAAACAATTTCATATTGCATATCCCTGTATAGAGGTTGTGCATATGACGTATCATACCATAAATATGGCGGACTACTCAAATGCATTCAACAAAAACATGATTGCAATCTACCGCGATCTACCTCACAGGCTCACACACATAACAAATGCACTATGATCAAATAGGTTGACGACAACATTTGATTGAATGGACTGCACCATGCTGACGGACATCGGTTCAAATCCAAAGTTTGTTTGGAGCCAATCAATAATTTCACAACAACATACCACAGCAGTCAGCACAAAATTATTAATAAGAAATTGTCGAGCAAATTTCAATTATTAAGACAATTGTATAGCAGTATGATAATCAATTTGTAAAGATGACCTTTGTGGAAATGAAACACCCACATAACACACCTAACTAACACAAATGACTGTACTTTGAATCTGTTGGGGAAATTATGTAATAAATTGCCAATTGAGTTAATTTGATTGGGTCCTTATTTATTACAAGTACATGTCAGCATATATGATATGATCAAGCATAATCTATGGATCAAGCAAGACAAATTGAATGTTGGTTTAATTCACTTTCAGCGAAAGACAAAAGAAGTGTGCCATGTCTTTTATATTTTTTATTTATCAGAAACATGAACAAATCATGGAAACTTTAAAGTCAAATTGAATATCTGGTTTAAAAAAACATGGAAGTTGACTTCGCTGGATAAGTTAATTCATTATGTTTGAGCTCATCAGATTTAATATAAAAAATATTTTTGCAATGATTGTGCATTATGTGTGCAAATGATTCTTCTGGAATGGTTGGTTGTAACAGTGTAACAGGGAATAATCCAATATAAGGCAACCTTCTTCCAAATGCATTTGCCTGCTTATTGGGACTAAATTTTCCTGATATTTTACCTGGCATTTATCCTTCAAAAAGGAGGGTGATGTCAGTGGGAAGGGGAAAGCATACCAAGGATTCTAGAGTACTAATATACTATAGGATAAGCCACTCGTTTGCGCAAATGAAGTCAGTCATTCAGCCTATGCGCCTTCATGCATGTGATGGCATAGCTGTGTAGGAGTGTATTACCTGTGGAAGAGATGATGCAATGTTTACGTCATCGTTTCCAAAAAAAAAATTAAATGGCGAAAAAGCAGCGAACATTTGGTGAATCTTTCTATTACTATCATATTGTGAAAAACCAAATAGCTGAGGAGTTAGCTCAATATGCTAGGAAAATATTCTGTTCGATGACCCTATGACGAGACTGGCTAAATACATTGTAAGCTGTATTTTTGCTGGAAAGGGTCCGAAAAATTGGCAGTCGATGTTCGCCATCTTGGATAAATTTGGTGTACTGGAAATGCCCAGCAACTGTCAATCAAATACGAACTTGTCAATTGAATATATAGGATACGTCTGTTCCACCGTGGCAGAAGTAAGCACAACGTTGTTGTGCGAACCGTGCCTAAATTTTAGGCTAAGGTGCCTGAGCGTTACCAGGACGTTACTAGGTGTACTGAAAATGCCTAGCAACTGTCACTCAAACTGCCGATGTGTCAATTAAGTTGCCGTAAAGTGATTTCAATTTTTATACAGGGTTTGAATACGAGTGTCACAGCCCTGAGCGTACCCTTTCTTGAGGAATAATTGAGAGATCCAACCAAATTCAAGAGATTAGCCATTCCAGATCTATCAAATTTTATTGTGGTAAAAAAGTGGTATAAAGGTGTGGAAGATTTTGGAATATTAACAAATAAAATTTCACAAGTGCCCAAAATTCACGTGGAATTTCACAATTTTCCACTGTTAACTTCAGCTGGATACTCAATACATACAAACAATTCCAGTTTTGATTGGCCATTTAGTGTAATTTGAATTGAGATGCGTAACATGCGTTACATATAGCCGTGTTATCTTCCACAGGGTGTTGTGGTTTTTAAATGGAATAGCCTAATAATACCATATGACCAATTAGAAACACAAGTCATGGTCCCATAATAACCTGTCACTCGCTGTAACTTGAACTGAATATTCATCTGCGTCCTAAATTTAATCTCTGCTTGTCATAGCTGGTGTGGGATTTCCCACAATTCAACCTGAGGCCAAGAAAAAATAGTTTGTTTGCCTTTTAGCTCAAATGAATTTTATCAATTGGGTCGGTCGGGATTTCTTTTTTTTTTTTTTTCTTTTTTTTTTTTAATTACTAGCAAACTCTATGTTTGTATTAATTAAGGCTCAAAATATAAAAAATCAGACAATTTTGGTGTCAAAATGAATCAACTAACATTACAAAAGAACTAAAATGTTGAACACAAGCTCTAAAATACATTTTTTTTACATCTTCAGAATGCAAAATTTGAAAAGAAAAAAAAAAAAACTTGTTCAGGAATTTCCAAAAATAGGGTTGGTATTCTTTTGTACAGTAAATAGAAAAAAAACAGACTTTTTTTCTGATTTCCAAAATTAAATTCGGTCGGTTGAGGGCAAGCAAACATCTTTTTTTTTTTGGGCCTGATTATGTGATTTGATTTGTATCAAAATAGGGCAGATTTCATTCCTATACTGTAAAGTGATAGCACTTAGAAATGTGATTATTAATTTAAAAATCATTATTATTAGCTAGTGTAAATGACGATGAAGGATGTAGTGCTCGTTAATAGTTCATTAAGCTAATGATTATGTGAGTACAAGCAAGGTTAATTGATATGACAACAATGAAGAAAGCTTAATTGCAGAGTCCCAAGTTGAAGGTAATTCTGTATAGTGTGGTGGTGTTTTTTCAATTGACTACTTAGTATTGACTTAACTGAATAGATATTGCAGTGCAAAATTAGAGATCAGAATAAAAAGTTCAAACATCAAAACATAAGATGGCGCACAATGTCTAAAATTTCCGACTTTGAGTGATCCTGCGTCCCTCCTTTATGAAAAAAGAAGATGTTTATACGGTCAAAGGTCATTTAGAGATCAACTTGAGAAAAGTGTTAACCCTACATTAGGTAGCTATTTCCTCTTTGGGATGTCAAAGATCATATTAGGTCAAAGGTCATTTATAGGTCAACTAAGTCAGCTCTTACCTAAATTGTATGATTAGAAAATATGGAACAACTATGGCGGCGACATATGTGACCCGCTCTGATGAAACCCGCTATAAGTCGAATTCAGCCATTTCAAGATACATCGAGTCAAAGTTAGGAAAAAGGTGAAAAACCTTGCAGATTTTGTTTTTCAGTTTTTATTATTTTTTGATTCCTTAATATGTTTACTTTAACCTACCATTGAAAACAAAATATTATTTTACATCTAAATCACTCAAATCTAGCATTTTCTGAGCCAAACCAAGTCTTTAACTGTCATTTTACAACTTTAAATCCATTTTTCATGCATTTGTCTTTTCTTTATGTTTCCCTTCCCCCCTCCCCGTTGAAATACCATAGAATGAGGACCACATCAAATGAAAGCTGAAGACCTATACTAAATGATGACATCAAAAACTCAATTTTCAAAATTAGTGACTTATGTCTGGTTTTGTGGGAGCAGGGCACATAGCTATATATTAAGCATCACATTATTACTAATCTACATGTACTTGCTGTAGGATGGGATGCTGATTAATTAAAACAAAAAGGTTTGTGACTCAAAGTCTGAGTACAAGATAAACAGAGAATTTTGATTTTTTTTTCTCTCCAAGTCTCTCTAATGGCTTAATTTGCTGATCAATTTGATTTAATAATGGGGCTAATTATCGGCATATCAGACAAAACCTTTTCACTTTATAATTTGTAAAAATATATTGCATAAGTTCCTCTAAAAATAGAGTACAGAACAGATGGTTATTATTTCAATTCACTTAAAAGTCAGAAGCTAATACCAGGCGACATAGAAGTAGATAATACGGGGCGACATGGTGAAGATTCATGTTTACATAAACCAATTCAACAAATTAATTGAAGCGACGTCTATTATTGTGGCTTGGTTTGGTGTGCCATGCTGTGAACATATTCGCTGTACCATGGTTTTCATAGTGCTTCGCTGTAGAGATAATCTCCAGAGATTGGCTTGATTATTTCGGGATGTATTAAATGTCATGGTTTCGAGGAGTTTAGAAATTCTTATTTTGGTTTCGCTCTAGTTTTCATCTGTATTGTGGCAGATAGCATATGTTTGTGAGGGGTTTGGTGGAGGGGATTATATTTGTTGGCTGATCTTGTCATTAAAAGGGTGGAATAGTATGAAATTCAAAGATAAATTGAAAAACCTGCCAAATATGCTGAGATAGAAATGTAGTGAAGGTGTAAAGTCTGGTAACAATAAGTATGAGGTCAAGTGGGTCTGCACGGTTTTGAACCGGAGCTTTGGGTATGCAAGATCCTCAGATAGGAAAGACAGGACCTTGTTTGCATGTCTTTTCAAGTTGTGTGTGTGTTCGAGAGGGAATGAGAATGAAAGAGGGAAGGATGGAGGGAGGAATGGAGGAGAGAGCAGAAAATGATCAAGCAGATAGAAACCAAAGGGATGGGAAATAGATAAACAAACTGTATGCAGAGTTCGTAAGCTAGCTGGTATTGAATTTATAGTATTTTCTAAGCAGAAAACCTGCACCGCATTCCATTTTCTCCGCTTCATCCGTTACATAGGATGATGTATACATACCAAGTGGCATTACGCTAATTAACCATGGCAGTATAACTGACCCTGTTAAATTGCTTGTGTAAACATAGAAGACACTGTGACCTTTTTCTTGACTAACTCTATTTTTTATTTCTGTGTATTTTATCTTTTAAACAGAAACTGAGCGCGTGCTCAAAGCTAACGACAGGGAGTTTAATGTACAGTTCAAATATGCGGTAAGTGAGCAGGATTTTAGTAGTGGTATTAATAAATTTTATCAGTTGAATGAATATAAAGAGGTTGTAAAAGTACATAGTAATAACAAATGTCAGTTATGGAGTGGGGTCAACTATAATATTAATATTATACACATGAGTGACCAAGTTGACCAACTGTTTTGAAAATATTATTCTAAACAAACTTTAGTCTTTTCCCCAAACAACTCCTAAACAAGTATTAAGAGTGCAATTTCGCACCAAAATTGACCCCCTTAAAAGGATTATGGCCGATTATCTTGAAAAGCACCCTTTTTCTTGAAATCGATGTTTGTACATGTAGGCCCCAAATGTGCAGGATCAATAGCAGTAGCGTATTCAGGACTTTTCGGGGTGGGGTGGGGGGTGCATGTAAGGTTAGATTACGCTACAAATTTATCGGAGGGGGAGTTTTTACTACACAATCACCAACATTTTTTGGTCATGATTTCTTCTGAACATTTCAAGATTTATGCAATGCATTTTATATTAAGCTTACTCGGTAAACATTGGTACACATTTTATAGTTGTCCCTTGGACAACTGCCGTCATCATTTTGGGTTGTCCGACGTTCGTTGTGGTTGTCCCGGACAACCGCTTAAAAGTCAAACGCTGAGCATGTCACAGGGGAGGGTGGGATACTTCTCACAGGGGGCAGCTGCCCCCTTGGCTGCGCCAATGCTCAGAAGGCTTTCTTAATAATTATGAGAGCTATTTTGTACAGCTTCTACATTTGTATATTAGCCCTTGCAGCTTTTAGTGTAATTTTTGTCATTGACAAATATTTATTACCGTAGTAATTTTGTGAGATTACTGTTAGCTTGATCGATTGGACCATGAGTGATGCTGCATTACGGTGTTGAGCTTTTGCATTAAATTAGGGATTCAATCATGTTTCACCATTGTTCATCACCGATTAACAACGATGCGTCCGCGTCGTCTGAGTGGTTTACTTTGCGAGCGAAGTAAACCATGCAGACGCGCCGGACGCAAGCTAAAGATATCCAATTCACATGATTCTTTCATTCAGAATGTCCGTTTGTCATTGCCACTCAACCTTACAAGAAGATCGCGGTATTTTTCTGTTGATAACAGCAATAAAACTAAAGAATAAAGCGGTAATATTTAGCTGCTACCGCCAACATAAGAGAGTTTATGTTTACGCATACATTCCAGGCATGACGAATTTTACGCGCTTATGTGTAACGCGTACGCGTAACCTTGCGTTCGCGTATACGCTACTGGACAGTGGATTCATCACGGATTAACAACGCTTGGCTCCTGTACAAAGGTATAGGAAGAGTTGTTGAATGTTTTGTATACATCAAATCTAAAATATTGTCATTTAAGTGAGAAGTATGATGAGCAGAATTCTATGAGCCACAGCCACATTAAAATGGATGTGAAATCCATTGAAATGGATAAAATCCATTTCATTACCATGGTCATGTCAATTTTTGTCCCAATTAATACCGGAACACCTATTTGCAAATATAATATATTGAATTGTCAGGACAATTTCAAACATGCTCATCAGTAACTATGGTAAGGACTCATCATCAGTTCTCAAACGCAGTGTGCTTTTAAGAGTAATATAAAATGTTGGCTACAAAATATCATACCCTAAATCTTGAGGTCAACCTCGGGACAATGCTTGTTGAGTGGACTTAATTGAACTGTGGTAATAAAGATGAGACCCTGGCCCCAGGGGACGGCACTCATGTCTTGCCACATTGACCCCATTTTCAACTCCTCTCACCCAATGACCCCCTGTTTTGTTTGACTGAACTCCCTCCCACCCAATGACCCCCTTTTTTGTTTTCATGTCGCCAAAAGGCCCCCTTTTTCCAAGATTTTTTGACAAATTTCTGATAATCTCTCACCAAATGACCCCGTTAAAAAAAAATATTTTTCTACATATTTTTCAAACAATTTCAAATTTTGATGACTTTCTGACAATTTTGTATCAACTTTTATATTTTAACCCAAAAATTTACCCAGTGTCACAGAAAGACCCCCTATTTTGGTAAGATTTTCCTCAGTATCATGAAAAAGACACCCTTTTTGAGGGCCTTCTCACCGAAAGACCCCTTTTTTTGGTGGCTAGGCTCTCACTGAAAGACCCCTAGTTTTAAACTGGTACTGGTGTACGGGAGCACGGTGGCCGAGCGGAACAGGCTAGGACTCATAATCTGAAGGTTGCGGGTTCGAGCCCGGCGACGCCATCGTGTTGTGCCCTTGAGTAAGGCACTTTATCTCGATTACTCCTCTCCACCCAGGTGTGAAATGGGAGCTGTTATGAATACTGTCCATTGAGCGCCGCCCAAAGGTATGAGCATGCCTTGGGCACTGTATGGCAGCTGACATATTCTAATGACGGCAGAATAAATGTAAAGCACTTTGGTACATGATCACATGTGAAAGGCGCTGTATAAATACCAACATTTATTTATTTTTTTTATTTTTTACGGCGTCCGCACATCCCTGTCACTTCCAAAGTCGAGTGCACCCCCCCGGGACCCTGGCATGGCATCCATGCTCTCATTAGTAATGTAATAGATTGTATCATTGTACTGCTGCGAGGTGTAACCAGTGAAATTTTCTTGCTTTTAATTTTGTCCACTTGTGCAATTATCATCCTCCCCATCATCCTGCTCTGGCTGTAGAGTCTTCCCAAACAAGCTGCCAGGAGCTACAAAAATTATGAGGCACCAAAGAGTCATAAATTTCCTCCCATTTTGACCAACAATCCATCAAATGTTGTTTTCTATCTTGTGACTTGCTGCCTGCCTACTAATGAGTATTGCAACAAGCAATGTGTACAATGAGCGGTGATGGTCAAAATCAGTTGGAAATACATGTATAGTCTGCAAATTGTCACCTCATTTAAATGATTGCCTTAAAGTCATATTTGTACCATTTTGAGATTTTGCGTTCATCATGAGAGACGCCTGCGGTAACAATACCTAATTCAGTTGGCACACTCACTCTAATTAGGGTACCCAAATCAAGGGAATAATTGCCATAGTCAAAAAAATGACTTTATTTCATATTTCATAAGAGTGGCAAATTGACCAATTTAAAATTTTTGCCTAAATCTTCATCATGAGAGACACTTGTGGTAACCATGGTAACAATGCCTCAACCCATACTCACTCTAATAGGGTAGCCAAATCAAAAGAATAATTGCTTAAAAGTAAAAAAAATGACTTTGGTAGATAGTATTTTCCATTTTCTCAAAAGTGGTAAATATGGCAATTATTTTGATTTTGATAAGATGGTAAAATTATGTTTTACACTTCTTTTGAAGTTACATATCGTCTTGCACAATCATTCTATTTTGATTTTAATTTAATTTGTGGATGTTCAAAGCTTTATTTTACCTGCAGATAGAATTTGAAACCCAACAAGGATCCGTGTTAATGAGACTGAAGTATGCAATTAGTAAATTATTCACTGATGCATGAAGCCTAATGTACATAGAGCAGCTCATTAGCTTAGTTTTGGTGTTCTTGTTAATGAGCTGATGAGTAGCCCTACAGTAAGGTCTTTTAAATATGCTATACCCGAGAACCACAAAAAACACAGCGACTGCTCCACCAAAAATAAAGGGGGGGGGGGGAGGAGGAATGGTCATTGGGTTTCAGCAGTTCTTTGCCAAGGTCAAATTGTCCTATAGTAGGGCTATAAGGTATATTGCTGATAGCGATCGATAGGCAAAAGTGATGCATGCTGGGAAGGAAAAGGGCTCAAATTCACGATCTCGGGTGACAAATTCTACAGCTTTTGAGCCCTTTTCATTCCCAGCATGCACCACGTTTGGTCATCGATTTCCATCAGCAATATACCTTATTGCTGAGCAGTTTACACTGTTTTGTCTGGAATTTGTGATACTAGCTATGCTATTAAGTTCCATGGTGCAGACACTAATTGCAATTATTTCAGAATAATCGACATAGATCTGTCTGTTGACAAGGACACAACATCTATAGAAGGAAATTAGTAGGACTTTTATTGGAAGATACTTATGACCAAGTAGTCATAAAAAATTGATCAAACATTTAACAAAATTCACACATTCACATACATTGAACCATTTTTTACCTTCTTCTTTATCAAGAAAAGCAAAGAAATTCCAGATTAAAAAATCTGTATTGGTAGGAGTAGCCAACAGGCGTACAAAGCCGTTCCTTTAGCTGAGTTTCGAGAAACATGCTGTAAGTGGCTAATATGTTTACATCAAAAAGAGACCAACAGAATTGGCATGCTACACTGCATGTTTTACCTAAATGACAGCAGTTACTCAAATGGGCGTTTTCAATGTCAGACATTTCAATAATCATTGGCAGTAAAAGGGTGTTTAGTTTCATTGTCAATCTAAATGGAGATAGAAGTAGACAATTAGGTCAGCAAGAGAACAAGTTACAGAATACATTACCAAATACATGGTGTATTTTGACAAGATAAAACCCACAAGGTATGTTAAAATATGTTTCCTAACATTGTAGTTGTGTCCCAATTTAAAGGGGAATATCAATATTGGGAGTTGTCACAGCCATTTTATTTTGCAGTCATTCATGGAGCTGCAAAGTTTAGATATTGTTTGGAGCTGTGCAAAAATTAATAATAATAATAATAATAATAATAATAATAATAATAATAATAATAATAATAATAATAATAATAATAACATAATAATAACAACAACAACAACAACAACAACAACAACAACAACAACAACAACAACAATAATAATAATAATAATAAAATTGCTTGCTCCACCCTCAGCCTGACAATATTTTGCTCCCTATGTTTGCACATGCCAAGTTTTGGGGTTCCCAATTTGCAAACCTAAAATGGTCTAGGTTATTGTTATTTCACTTCAGAAAATTGATTTCAATTCAATTCAAATTCAATTCTTTCTACACTTGGAGTTTTGCTATTCGATTCCAATTCAATCCACCTTGCTTTAGAATTAATTCAATTCGATTCCAATTCAATTTTTCAATTTCAAAATCATTTCATTCCAATTCCAATTCAGTGCAGTGAAATTAACAGCTAATCAATTTCAATTCAATTCTGAGCATTCATTTCAATTCCAATTCATTTCCAATTCCAATACTGTTGCAGGTTGTGTTAATTGACTAAAGACACACTGCAAAAACTGTGTCTAGAGATTGAACACTTTTTGTCCTCGATTTGTAAACACATGTAAAATCTAAACACAAATGTTAAACTTCAAAATAGCAAGTGTTTAATATCTAGACACAAGGCATCAAATTATTACTAAACATGTTTAGCATTTAGACATGTTTACAAATCGAGGACAAGATGGTGTCTAGAATGGTGTTTAATATCTAGACACTGTTTTTGCAGTGCATGTTTTAAATTTTACTACCAATTTTATAACACTTATAGCAACACAAAGTCAAAATCAAGTACACTACTTGTCACAAAAGCATTACAACAGAAGAAACTTTTTATGTTAACTCACTTTTCACATTCAAACAATGCGAGTGATCCTTGACCTCTGGGTCCTATTTTATGAAACTTTGGAACTTCTTAGTTCTTAGGTGACTGACTTCCTAATATTTGTCTTAACTTCTTGTCCACCATGCACATTATTTTCTAAACTTAAAGGAGGATTTTGTGATCCTGGCATCCTCTTTTTATGACATTTTTCAGTGGATATCCACGAAAAAAGCTTACTCCCAAACAAGGGTGAAAATAAGAAATGATGAACCTGGAGCTCCTTTTTACACAAAATGGCCCCTGGTTCACTTCATTCATCATGGAACCAGGGGCCACTTCTAATCAACAAGGGGCCAATATTTGTTCTGGATAAGTTCATCATGCATTAATGGCTGTGGAATTTAATGTAGTGTAGTGTACTAGTGACCAGGGGCCAGTTTCTGAAGAAAAGTGTCCCCTTGTCAGCTTAAATTTAGATGGGACCAGGGGCCATTTCAGGCTTTCTGGGGGCTAAACGGCTCCCATCTCCCACTTATTTTCATCTTTGCTCCCAAAATTTGAGTTGATTCCGATTTTGCCTTTGCGAGTTATGCATGTTTATGTGTATTACACTGCTCCATATAGGCCACTGTTGTAATTTCGTTCTGGTATACCAGAACGAAATTCAAATTCGACAATATTTTTGCTAAACGAATTAATCTGCAAGAAATGTCTGGTACATAAACATTATGTAGCGGCAGAGGTATCCAGTGGTATAAAAATCTCAACTTGTTTTGAAAAATTTGGGGGGATGAGGCTGTGGATCACGAAATGCCCTTTTAAGTTGTGTGGTACGATCGATAATGGGACCCTGTCCCCACATTGGCCTCAAAGATGTCCAAAATCAAGGTTTTGATACTATTATATAGCCCCTACTTGTCTCCTTCTCCTCCTAAGATTTTCACCCGAAATCCTTGTACTTTTGAAAAAGTGTGAAAAAAGCTGTCAAAGATATAAGCATTTTCTTTAATGGTTTTCTCACAATTTGTTCTAAGTACAATGACTTTTGAGCATAAAAATTAGGAATTTGAGAAAAATAGGGGCTTTGTGATTGGTGCCAAAATTTTTAATCTGTGTCTCTTGTGTGATTAGACCTGGAAGTGTATCAGAATTCAGAACGGGGAAGGGCACTTTTTACAGGTGGAATGATCTGGAATCACAGACATCTCCTTGTGAATTGAAATGCTGAATTGAAATCAAAGCTGAATTTCATTTCAATTCCACTTCATTCTTCATCTCCCAACATGATTTCAATTCCAATCCAATTCAATTCTTCATTGCTCACGATGATTTCAATTCCAATCCAATTCAATTCATGACCAAGCCCACTCATTTCGATTCCAATTCAATTCCAATGCATTGAAATGAAAATCGCCCAAAATTCATTTCAATTCAATTCGATTTCAATGCATTGAATTAACATTAGGTGAGCGAGCAACCATGAAATCTTGCATTTGAATGTTTCTGTCTTATTTTCCTAAGCTTTTTTATAGCATTTTATTTAAAAGGTGCACACGGTAAATGTATGCTAAAAATTTGCTTACCCCCTTTTTGGCTTGCCAAAAAATTTTCCCACCCCAATTTTACCTTCTTGCAGGGCTCATAATTATTGCACAGCCCTTCAGATGAAGAAAGAGAGCAATTAAGGCAGTGAAGTAAACACCGCTACCACCCCACTCCATACCTACCCATACCTAACTAAAATTCACATTAAAAGCATCCATCCAAGTTGGTGATGTTACCTGATGTAGGAGACTCTACCGACATGACAGATACAGATACCCCCACACACAAATAGCAACCCCAAACAAATGGGGTTAGTAGCAAATATAAGGGTAGCAACGGTTATAAGTCAGATCGATGGTGAGTGGTTAGCTATCACTTGGTTTGAAATAAATGGGGTGTGAAAAAGTTATGGAGTTTATGAAGGTCTGTGACAGCTCCAAATTGCACCTTATGCTTGGCCAATTTATTATGTGTTATATCCAAGCGCCGTGTTTGTGACACTGAAACTATGCATGAAACAACATCCTGAACAGAGAAAAAGTACAAGAAGCTAATATACAAGGAGCTTATAAAGTATCTGATATTCATGTGCTTAAACAACATCCTGGGAACGAAAGGTGCAATAAGGGAATAAAGTAACCAATATTCATGTGTTTTAGATGTATATCAGCTGCTTTTCAAGGTGACTTGATTTTGAAAATTGGATTTATCCTGTTGGAGATGTGTAATTTGTGCATAAGTGGAATTATAATAACTCTTGGGAGTTTGGGTCTAATAATGTGCATTTTAATGTGATGTTCAAATCCTTATTTATCATCAAAAGCCTGTGAGCTAAATGCATTATCTTTAATGGGCTATTCCATTTGAAAGCCTCACTCCCATTGAGTAAGATTTTGGAATTCAGCAGTGTTGGCCAGGGTCTTAGCTAGGTTTTTACAAGTGCCCGTCATTTTCACCAAAAGTGCCTGTCCAAAATTTGACCCTGATAGCAAAAACCAGATCTGTGCCAAATGCTTATTTGCATATTCCACATTACTTGTATTTTCATACCTTACCTTATTAAACCTTGTTAGGGACCATTCACAAACACTTGTAAGGGGAGCCTGATGCAAAAACAATTCATCAAACAAATTTTTTGGGCCCCTCCCCCTTACAGACCTCAAAAATTTCAGGCCCCCCCCCCCCCCTTTTTGACATGAAAATTATGGGTCAACCCCATAGAAAAGCATATAAACTCAATTTTCCCAGGAAAATTTGTGGTCATTTTTTCAGGGCCCCCCCTTAGGAGGGTCAAAAATTTTCAGGGCCCCCCTTTTTGCATCAGGCCCCCTTATAAGTGTTTGTGAACGGTCCCTTATTTACACACCTTTGTGTGGGGTCAACCTTAATTACAAATCTAGTAATATTCCACAGAGGGAGGTAGATTTCAAATGGAATAACTTGATTAATTACTGCCACGTCTGGATAACTTGTCTTCAGGAGAATGGAAGGATGTTGTTCAAAGGCACTTGGGTGGGGGGGGGGGGAGGTTACAAATGACCGGTTACTGTATTTGTGTTAAAATTGGCAAACATTTTTGTATATCGAAATTTGGACCCAAACCAAACTTGAGTACCCCTCCCCTCCAGATTTCAGCTTTGCCAATGTATGTATACTATACGTGTAAGGGCTGGCTCTAAGACACTGTCACTTAAAAAACCCACCAATACTTGGGTGCCTCCTCTGGAATATATGGGGTGGGATGGGCAACACATGGGACACCTCACCCATGCTATCCCTGCAGTGTTAGGGTTTAACTTTCTAGGCATTTTAGTGAAAAGTAAGCTGTGTCAATTACAAGCTGATTCCTGGCATTTCCTAGATTGTTCAATTAGGCAAAAATTGCCTAAATACTTATATTCGACCTACAGTGTATGTATTACTGGTAAATGCCAGCAATTCCTTCCCTTTAGCTGGTAATGAAATGTTCCTTTAATAGAGGTAGATATGCATACTTACTCTACTAAAAGAAGATTGCAATCATGTAAAAGCCTGTCCACATTTGTCAAATACTAGATGAAAACATAGTGTGTATGCTTTTTTTTTCTATCTGGGGAGTTCAAAGGTAATTCACATGACACACTTTTGTCAATAAGTCCCTTTTTTGTTTAGCGAAAAAAAAAGTTAATGAAGTTGTAGAAAGAGGAAGATTAAATTGCAAAATGTGAAATTAATTTATCTGATCTCATTCAAACATAGAGCATTATATATAATAACCTAGGCTGGTTACGTGTGCGGAATAGGGAGTGTCGACTGTAGGTTATTTTTATACAGCTTCTATGGGTCCAAATCAGAGATGTTTTACACTTCCCATAATGCATTTCTTCCATTTCAAATTTCTGTACTGATTTGCTATCAAGTGCAACATGGGTGGATAGTGACGAAATTGTACCTTAATGAACAGAGCACATCCATATCTGTGCAAAATATGTTTATTTCTTGACTATCGACTCATGTTTAGCCAGTCTATTCTCAAAATGAAAACAAAGAGAACCCATACAAAGTAATGGGAGTGTTATTTGAAGAAATGAGGTAATGTATCATGTTGCAAAGGATTCTGGGTTAAGATCTTTTCTCTGGGTTCAAATAGGTATCTATATATCGACCCAATTGTGAGCTGATTTAACAATTTTCATATTTTCAGTATGTGTCTAGTATTTAAGTAATGAATTTTAATTGTAGCTTTTTGGTTGGATTTAGTACAGTGGATTATTATAAATTATAAGTAGCAAAGTGCATTGTGAAGGATGAAGAAGTGAGCTATTCCCGTTGAAATCCATACACCTACTATGGAAGACATTAAAATGTCTAACGTAAACATTTTTAAAGGTTTCTTTGCTTACAAGTAAGTATATTACTCTTTGCTGTCTTCAGTGGCAGCACATTTGTCCCTTCCCCTCCGCTAGTCAAAATAAGGAATCGGGGAAAATTGGGGGCCAAAAATTACAACTTTTAACAAATTTTTCATTTTCTCCCAAGAAATTCACTCACCTCCAAGAAAAAGTAATATTATTGTGACTGGCACAGCCACTTACTTACATGTACAAGTAAAGATCATGTACTGAATTGGCATTGGGTGTTTGTGAGATATTGTTTCACCACAGATACCAATATCTGTGGTTTCACTTGCTTGATATGTTGACCACATTCCCAGGTACCATTTGTTTTAATCATGTTTATTTGCTTGTTTGTTTTCTACAGAATAATTACATCCGGACATCCAAGTACACCCTGATCACATTCTTTCCTCGTAACCTGTTTGAGCAGTTCATGAGAATTGCCAATACCTACTTCTTGGTGCTTCTTATTCTTCAGGTAAGTTCGTCACTGCCTACTTCCCTCTTTGTGGTATGATATAACGGGACCGATCGTTATTTACGGCATGGGGAATGGGCGTTTTGGAAAAAATATTGACAAAAAAATGTGCGTTCCCCTTCGCATCTGCTTCGTGTTCCCCCCTTAAGACCACAGAAAAATTCGGTTTCCCCCCTCAAAATGCCCATTCCCCCATGTCATAAATAACGATCGCTCCCTAAGTCCAGTCTAGTGACTATAGGACAGAAACCATGCACAAACCCTCTGATCACCACAGGTCCTGAGACTGCTCCTTCGCACTGATCACAAAATATTTAGTGACCGCTGATATAAATCACCAAACTGAATAAACATAGCTTTTCCAATTCAAATTCTTTTAAATGAAATTTCATATACTTTTATTTGAAAAAAAGTCTGATGTGCCATGGTCAAAAGTTACCACTGAATTGTAATCTATTTACTCCTCAGTAAATCGACTGCTCAGTGCCAGAAGTGGGTAAGTGCAATAGCTGCCCTGTGAACATTTGGCAATTTACACACAGTATATTGTCATCTACACATGGCAGCTACACATGGCAGCTATTGCACTTACCCACTTCTGGCACTCAGCAGTCAAAATGTCCCGCAAAATGTGTGATGCTCTCAAGAAAAATTGTGATCTCATTGTGCTAAGCCAATTTTTAAAGTAAATTTTGTAATACTTCCATTGTCTGTATACGCAATAGTGGTGGTTGATCGTGTCGAAGAGGCGAGCTCTTCTCCCCTTCTGTGCGCCGATGATCAATGGGTCTTGTTGTCATGACCATTGATCAGCTAATCAGGGTCATTGTTTATCACTTCGCTCGTTTACGCTTGGCGCAAAACGCAGACCACAGGAGTATTTAACAATTTACTTTAGCTTGTCAATTTTGATACGTAATTGTTCCGAATACTCATATTTCAACAAAGTTGAAATTCTTAAAAAGTAGATAGTTTTTATCTTATTTACAAAAATCTAATAAAGAGGATAGTCTGCCTATTTTTGAAACCAATTTCACAAACATCTTGATTCATTTGAGCTGATCACATGACAAATTCAACTGTTGTTTTACCTATTTTTGATTTATTCGTTTCTTTCCTTTGTTTTTACAAACAGTTATTACCAGTGATCTCTTCACTGAGTTACATCACCACAGCCTTACCCCTAATATTTGTACTCGCTGTCACAGCAATCAAAGATGGAGTGGATGATATCGTAAGTATTTTTCAATGTGGGTGTGTGCCCCGAACTCGCTTACTTCAGGGACATCAGTGTGTTTTTGATTACGTAACCAGCAAAGTCTGCCAACCGGGGACGTCCCCAGTTGGAGAGATTATACCCTGCACTCCCTATGGCTAAAAATCTTAAAAATGCGATGTCAATCTGGGGACATACAACATAGGGGTAGGATTATGTCCCTGAATGGTGGGTTACTATCCTCTACCGTGTGATAAACGACAGGCAGGTCCCCGGATTGAAAACACACAATGTGTGGGGGTGTTCCCACTTGACACACCTGTGCGGGAAGGGGTGAGTGTGTGAGTCTTTCTCTCCTTTTTTGTACTCCCCTGTCTTATGCTCTGCTTTTCTCCCACATTTAGTGAAGAATGGGGTGCGTGTGTGTCTTTCTCTCCTTTCTTGAGCTCCCCTGTTTCATGCGTTTCATGTCTCCATCCTCTTCCTCCTCCTCCTCCTTTTCACTCTATCTGTAGTTTGTTCCCTCTCTCCCACATTTCCAGACAGATAGACACTAATGCTTCTAAGGCACAACATCATTTTTGGTCCAGTAGCGTAGGGTTATCGGTGCCCAAAGTGGTACCGACAGCACTTTTTATCGTACCTTGAACATTTGTACAGTGTATTTGTTTTTTATTTAAATGAAAAACAATAACACTATATGCAACTGTTAACTATTATGCTTGATACAATTTATCATATATCCAGGGAGTGATGTTAAGAGTTATTGGTACCTAACCAGGCACTGATAGTTCTATAGGACCAAATTGAATGTGGTGCCTAATTCTCCCAAACTCTTTTCTCTCTCTTCCTCTCCTCTCTCGCTGTTGTCTTCTCTCTAGATGCTTACATTATATAATGGAACTGTATCAATATCAGTCTAAAGTGGTGGTGGTTTGCCTCATTTTGGTTATTTTATTGTATTACATCATTATAAAAATAATACTTACAAATGCTTTCCAGACGACTGCGTTCAATTCCCATTACATTAAGTTCAGATGAAAAAAGAAATCTCAGTTATTGTAAAATTCAATTTCCTTTATCCGCTCTGTTTGTTGATCAGTAAAACAGTCATGATTTTAACAATCAATTCAGGTGATTGAGTTGCAGAGATTTTGTACTGTTACTATGACAACGGAAGATGATGGAAAATGTTTTTCAATGTTTCAGTACAAATTGATTTGTGGGAAATTCCCTGGGGCTTCCAAATGTCTTCAAAATAAATTGACTTTATTTCAGGTATGATGAAGCATGACAAATTGATATATAAATATAATAATAAATGTTCAAGACAATATAAGTTTTTGTAAAACATAGTGCATTGTAAATATGCGATTCAGTAAAAGTGCAAGAAGTGCAGCAAAAACTGTCAACTGTTGTTTGCAAAGATTTTGTCAGTGTTTTTTTATATCAAATAATATGTACAAAGTCGGTATATCTGTTTATCAGTTTGAATTGTTGTTATGTTATCGTGAGATGTTTAATTGAATTTAGATACCGATATATGATCTACTCCGTTTTCCTAACTTTAATCATAATATATCACTAATTGAATATCTTTTTCTTAATTCACAAAATCATTTTCTTAATTCATTTAAATGAAGATATCAATGAGATAGTTGATTCAATAAGAGAGTGATGATAGTCCGTTAGTAGTCGTGTTCACATTTTGAGTTACACCCGGCGTAAACTTACGCTAACATTGATCAAAATTCCACAAATATTTTCCCTACTCCTACCACGTGTCCACACCTAGCCTACTCCTAGCGCTACGCCAATTAGTTCCACCAAGCATTCACTTCTGGTCGGCGTAAACATTGGCTACCACTTCCGGTGTTTCTGTGACCTTTATCAACCGCGCGATATGTAATTTCTTATTTCCGACTAACAAAAGGTCATACTTACACCGGGTGCCAGGAGTAGCAGCGTTCACATTCCAACTTGACTTTTGTCAGGAGTAAATCGTCGGACGTACGCCTGGCGGAACTTACGCTGAACATCGTTCACACTGCCACTACTCCTAGCAGCGCCTACCACTACTCCTAGCAACTTACGCCGATCAAGTTCCACCGGGCGTACGTCCGACAATGTGAACATGACTAGTTTCTATTGATTACAATCTCATTAAGCCTTGGGTTGCTCCAGGCATATGCGTGAATCACATCTAGTGCCGGTGTTTGGTGATGATGTTTTTTGTTTCACCTCATTAGTTTACCACTGTTCCATAGGATAAACAGGTTGTTATGGTGAATTCATTTAAGTGTTTTTCAAGTTCGTAAAAAAATAAAGGGAAGTAGGTTTTAGATTAAAAAAAAAGGACGAAAGAACGGAGAATGAAAGATAAAAGAAAGGAAGAGAAAGAGAGATGGAGGCAGGAAAGTGAAGAAAAGCAAAGATTGCATATGAATTTTGATTTTAGTAAACATGGTTTGCAGAAAATATCTGCAAAAATCTGCACATTACCAGTAATATGTCATGAAAAGTCCTATTCCATACATAACATGATTTCCACGATCACAGCTTCTCCATAGCTCTAACCATGCATGCAGACCCCAATAACAAAATATCTTAATATAGACTTTAATATTCTTAGAAAATCTATTATTAAACCAGAATTCAGTAGTCAATTGATGAAAACAGGATTTGGTTTTGACAAACTTACTTCATAAAGACTGAAAGCAACTTCAATAAGATGAATTATTGAAGATTAATGGGTGCTTTGATTAAGATGAAGTGAAAATGGATATGTTTATCAATCAATCAATCAATCAATCAATTTATTTCATCCATTCATTATACAACAATTATAATTATGATACGATGAGATACAATAAGGATGTATTTTATATACAATAATATAATGGAAAAAGCAACTATTTTTATGAAAAACGTCAATGAGATGGATGAGGTATTTATTATCATGGTAGTTATTGAAATGTCTGCTGCCAATAAATGTCAATGGAGTGAATTTCTACTCATTGACACTGAAGGATGGTGTTGCTAGAATTCATATTCTGTATATTTAAGTAGTTTTCCTTTCATATCAATATGAAGTCAGTATAGTTGTCATTAAACCTGTCTGCTGCTCAATCGGGTCCGTACGCAGGAGGTTGCTGATTTTGGCGGGTGCTGATTAAAAAAAAGTGGATGTTCTTCCCAAAATGTCGACCTTTTTTGACTAAAATGCATAAAAACCTGATTTTTTGTTATATCTTGGGACTTTTTTTTTATACATGTGCAAATTGGGGGGGGGGGGCACTTTTCCACCCCCTTTTTACGGGCCTGTGCTCAATATGGTAATGAAAGTACTAGTTTTTTTTTGTGTCAGATTATGTCACAAAACTTGGACAGTGATGGATGGTTAAGTGTGGATTTTTCCCCGGACATGTTGCTCAATAATTTACACCAATCAATACAATGTTTCAAGCACAGAAAATTTGTTTTATGGGTTTCAGACACCTCAAATACATACATAGAATGCATTAATTTTGAATGCAGTGAATGACAACATATATTTTTGCTTTGTTTTGTTTCACAGAAAAGGCACCGAAGTGATAATCAAGTAAACAACAGAAAGTCAGACATCTTAGTTGATGGAGAGTAAGTATTTTAATCAATCAATCAATCAATCAATCAATCAATCAATCAATCAATCAATATATTCAAATTTCACCCTTAGATCTGCTGCAGACTCCGAGTATTCAACATAGAATATTAGATTCATTATTTAATCTATTCCCATTCTATTTCCAGTAATGTTTAAAGTATTATTCAGATTTCCTTTTAAGCGTACTGCAAGCTGTCCAGCGTGTATTATTTTGCACATGGTCCAATGCACACGCTTGAAGTCGTGCATGTATACGCGATGGTTCATTTGTAAAAGAAAATCTGAATAATACTTTAACTTCTAAAGAATGTTTGATGATGTGAAATCGATAATATGTTACAACTTAATCGAATATCTGGTGGAAATTGGTTTTACGGCATCAAACATTCGTTTGAAGTTAAACTGGAAATAGAATGGGAATAGATTCTGTACACTGTACAAGTCATGCCATTTGGAATTCAACATCCAGGTCTGATTCCACATTGGCATTGGCAATGTAATTCATCATAATTATCTTTATGGTGCCATACCGTATAGAGTTGACCTCATTAAGCTCATCCTGCTGAATTTGACCCTTGCTAGACCACAGGTGTATGCAGGTGGAATTACCAGGGTGTGACAGGGGATTCAGATAGAGATAAAGAGATGCTCAATTTTATAATTAACATGCCAGTCAGAGATAAACATTGAAAATTGTTTTGCCTCCATCTGACATTAATTGTATTTTGCATAGAATTTTCGATGTGCAAATTTTTGATGATTTTCACATGTTGAGAAATTTTGCAAGTTACTTCCATGGTCTGTGCTATGCGCCGAGTGTACATGAGTATAAACAATCATGTTGATTGGTTGATCAACAGTCTTGACGGTTTTGACCCATTGGTCGTCGGCGCGTACAAGGAAAGTGTACCCGAACCACTACGGAAGTACTAAAAATTTCTTTACATGAAGGTTAACCCTATCGCCCCAAGGGCTTTTTGGTGGTGGGAAGGGAAAGAATGAAGGAATAAAGAGAAAAAACAAAGAAAGAACTTGTTTGCTCTGGGTGGGATTCGAACCTGAGACTCCTCACATGCCAAGCACTGGGTTAGCGACACTTTGCCACGGGTCTTGGGCTTCGCTGGCCAGCGAAACCGTGCCTATATATCACTTAGGGCGATTGCATCATCACACCACATGGGATGCATGCACGAACAACGCATATATCAAGTAGTATTTTGTAGTACCTGGGCATTTTAGGGTTAAGGAAATTATGTGATGTATCTGTTTTAAACCACTGAATTGTTTTACGGACACAGTATGCATTGACTAAAAAAGTTCAGACATGCTGACATTGCATTGTTTGTTATATTGATTCGTTTCCAGGTTAAAGTCTACAAAATGGCAGCAGGTACAAGTGGGCAACATCATCAGAATAATTATCTACAAATCTTATTTTAAAACCAATGCCCTCGCCTGTTCATTCAATACAAGTTTTTACAGACTTCTTTCCTGAATAAAAAGTTTATTGATATGTTTCATTATATATTTTGTTTGTTTCGTCCTAGGTTAAAGTCTACCAAATGGCATGTGTGCAAGTTGGCGACAACATCAAAATAAATCTTTACAGAGCATTACTTCAGGTCCCTTCAGGGCTATTCCATTTAAAATCCACACTTCCCTGTGGAAGATTTGGGAAATGTATTCCACAGGCGGAGTATGAATTTTGAATGGAATGAGCCCATTAGGCAGCTCCATTTGAAGTTCATGCACCCTCTGAGAAAGATTTAACCTGAATCTTCAACAGAGGGAGGTTGAGTTTCAAATGGAGCAGCCTAAAGTGTTCATTCCATCTGAAATTCATCCCCTCTGTGAAAGATTTTCCAAAATCTTCCACAGGGGGAGTGTGGGTCTTAAATGGAATGGCCAATAGACCCTGTCTGTTACCACTGAATTGTTTTACAGATACATTTTGCACTAATTAAAAAGTTCAGATGAACTAACATTGAATTGTTGTTTATTCTATTGATTTGTTTGTTTTCTTGTAGGTTAATGTCTACCAAATGGCAGCATGTGCAAGTGGGCGACATCATCAGAATGGAAAACAACGAGTTTATAGCAGCAGATATTATGCTTCTTTCCTCCAGTGAACCACACAGTCTGGTGTATGTAGAAACAGCTGAACTAGATGGGTTAGTATTGAAAAACAATAGACGAGATGCCAGTATCCTGAATTTTTTAATTATTATTATTATTATTTTTTTGTGTGATTTTTTTCCCGATTTGGAGAGTCCCTGGACCTACAATCATAGAATTTAGTCTTGGGACAGTTTAGGACCATGCACTAAAATTGATACCCCTTCCCCCATAACAATGTTGATCGAGGTCTTATCATCAGGCTCCGTGTTGGACTCTGCAACATTGATTGGTGGGGGAAGGGGAGGGATATGGCTTACAGGAGGGTTGAGGCTACACATAGAACATTACTTGAAAAATATCCATCAAAATTTACGTGACTGGGGATGTAAACAAGGAATAAAATTGACCATGTGTCCCAACACAATAATTCTAAGATTGTAGCTACAATCATTTGTTGTTGATTTTTAAAAAATGGGGAAAAAACATTAAAAAATTACAATTTTGTATCTAAAAAGGACCCCCGGCTCTGAGGCGCTGAGCTCCCTATGGCTCACAATTGTGGGTATTATTTTTAGAATTTTTAAAGTGATGGCAATCAGGTTTGTTTTGTGCTGGTAGAATAGAAAACAAAATTGGCAAGATGTAAGAATAATGTTGCTGCCTCAAGCTCTTGGATTAGGTTTCGGTTTCAATCTTTAAATTGAAGATTAGGATTTGTATAATTAGCGGAAATAGCTTTACAATTAAAAACAAGGTGGCGGTGTTGAGATAAGCATTCAGAATATTGGACAAAAGCTGGACATTATAATTTCAAGTTCCAGGTATTGGAAAGTTCTTGTTGGAAAGAAAGTATAAAATTATTAAAGTCATTGAAACATTTATGGAACATATCCAGTTACTGATAAATTGAAAGAAAAATAGCACTCCATTTTTTCACTCTTGATGTGGCAGTGATGTCAGTGCGCATTTCATTTGGCGCAGCTCCAAGTAGGTAGTGGATGCTCAAACCTGTAAATGCCTCATGGCAAAAATGTCGTGCTGTATTTCTTCACAACAAGTGGGAAATGGACACCTTTAATCTAGTAGTGATAATGGAATATTTCCAACAAATAAAAAAATCTTCTTGTACTTGGAAACAGTAATTAAGCTCAAAGTGCATAGCAACCTATTGTGATTTATTAATATGCACTTGAGTAGTAAGATGAAAGTGCTTATTGACAGGCTGTTATTGGTATCATACTTGATTAGTTACAAGTTGTCTTTTTTTAGAATTAGAGGTACATCAATTGAAATCAGCTTATTGTACATTGTTCAGTGGTGTTGTAACAGTGGTGTTGTAACAGTGGTGTTGTAACAGTGGCATTGTAGTCTTTTGTTGAGGTGCATGGTGGCCAAATTTTATAGGGTCATTTATCAGTTTTATCATCAGGACCTTAATTACTAGGTGCCTGTCCACTTTCACCCCATCCATTGAACTGGGAAAAACAATATTGACATGATATTGAAAAGTAGATTTTTTTTAAATGTTTGCCCCAAATAGTGTCCATGATTTTTTTGCTTTTAACCAGAAAGAGCCCAATTAATTATGTGGACAATCTATGCCCCATAGATCCACCAGTGTATTTGTCATAGAATTAGTGATGTAACAGGATAAATTACTATAGCAATGGGTTGACACTATTTTTGAATGTATTGCCCTGCACTTTAATCAGGCCGCACTCACAGCCTGTGTATTTGTACAATCATTGATTGAATACAATACCACTCTTTTCAAAGACACTAGTCTTACAGGTTTGAGTGAAACATACAATGAACTCAGCATAATGTGATATTTCCGGAGTTACGATTCCGGTATATATCCCTGTTCTTTGACAGCTTAACGACTAGTACAGGGCTTTACAGTCAAAAATAGTGTGAACCCATTGCTTTGGTAATTAATCCTGTTATTACTTCTAAGGTGAATAGTTTGAGTTGAACATTTTCTATTGTACACACTATACAGGGTAGGTTGAATGTGCTAGACAAATGGTGTACTTAGTATGTCAAATCTGAGAGACCATCAACTGATAACATTATAAATATAATTAGAACATGTATGAATTCTTTTGTAAATACTGCTGCAGCTGTTGCACCTGCTGTGATTCCATATGTCAGAATTAGAGAAGTAGAGTGCATCCTGGAAAAAACTCTGACTTTTGCTAGTGTATAATAATAAATGGCTTTGATAATTTATGGATGTATCCAGTATTCAGTCAGGGGAAAATCTTTGGTTTCAGGCAGTTTTAATACCATTTACATGCATTTTGTGCCATCTGAAACAATTTACGATATACCCCTGGGTGCACACTGCCCGGATACAATGTATATGATAATAAAGTTGCTGGTTTATCTGGTAACAGCCCATTAGTCTGAAAGGTAATTAGTCCAAAAGCTGGTTAAAAAGAGTTTATGGCATTGTTAGGATTAGGATTAGGGTTAGCATTAGGGTTAGGGATAGGGTTAGGTTAGGGTTATGGTATGTGTTAGGATTAGATTAGGATTAGAGTTATGGTTAGGTTTTGGGATATGATTATGTTTAGAGTTAGGATTAGGGCTTAGTTTTGGGTTAGATTAAAGTTTAGGGTTAACAATAGCGCGTACCCCGACCACGGAAGCTTTAAAAAACAACTTTAGTTAATCTTACAGATGTATCACAGAGTGCTGTTTCATTAAATGAGGGCTGTGCAATAATTATGAGCCCTGGGGAGGGTAAAATTGGGGGGGCAAGAAATTTTTGGCATGTCAAGAGGGGGGCAAGCAATTTTTGGCACACATTCACGGGCCACCTTAAATAAAATGCTTAAAGTTTGGAATTTGGGATCCCAAAAATTTGGCATGTTCAAGGGGGGGCAAAGAATTTTTGGCGGGCGAGAGACAGCGATTTTTGGCGGGCCGAGGGGGGCAAGCGATTTTTGGCGAGCCGTTCGAAATTTACCCCGGGGCTGATAATTATTGCACAGCCCTGAGTTACTTGATATTTCATGTAGAATATACTGAGCTGCATTTGGGCTATTCAATTTGAACACCACACACTCATTATGGAAGTTTTTTCTGTAATAATAAAAATGCTACATGAATTTTAATATACAAAATTATTGACATGCACCTATAACATGATTAATGTTTGCTGTTGATGAATCTGCAAGATGAATTCATGCATTTTATGTCATGCTGCTGGAAGTTTTATCACTCCATAGAGCAATAAATTCTCATTTGAAACCATAACATGGGAGTCACATAGCAACAGTAGTTGTCATTAAATGTACTATCTAGAATCTTGGTATAGTAGTCATAAATATATCGGCAATGTGTGTTTTTATCTTCAGCATAGTCAGTGGTACCAACGTCGTGCCTTAGGCGCACAATTGGGCTACTTGGCAGCCACTTGCCACTACTCAAAAAAGCATGCTGCTACTTGCCTAAAATTGGGCTACTTTTGCCAGTGTCAGGCCGCGGCAGTAATTTGATGTATTTTCCTTTCAGTCTCTAAAGCTCCAAATTGCAATTACCATGGGTTTAGTGACCATTTATTGATCGGTCAGTAACTTCCCAGTAAGTATCGGAAGTTTTAAAGTCAAGTGCTTTTCCGCTCAATTGGGTGATTTGGGTTCTAAATTCGGGTAAATCCGCCGAAATATCCGGTATTGGGCGCTTTTTTGGGAGCTTAAAAATTGGGCAACTTGAGAATCCTTTACCGCGGCCTGGCAAGTCAATGCGCTGCGCCTTGGCGCTGAAAAGTTTTGGCAACACTGAGCATAGTGCACCATAACAGAAATCCTGGGTGGTTTAGAAACTGATTATCTAAACGTGGATTAAGAAAGAGATAAAATAATTAGGTATTGGAAACCACAAATTGGTTTCTACCTACTTACTTGAGTGTGTTGTGAGGAGCCAAAATTTAGCATGAATTGAGCATGCATAGGATAAATATTAAAATTGTGGAATAGCCCACATGTAAAGGCAGGGGTGCAAATTGTGATTTCTTCCTCAGGAGCAAGGTTTTTAGGCTCAAGATTTCCTCAATCATACCAGACATAAAAAAGCTTTATTCTGCACTTCAAAAGATGAGAATAGTAACATAGCATGTATATTTGGAGCCACATAAGTCTTTTAGCTCCCAAAAAAGGCTGTATCTGGACAATGTGCGCGCGTAGCGCGCAAAAATTTGGTATTTTACACTAGTTTGGGGGCAAATTTGGTTGAGACACAGGCTCCTTTCCGGCCCTTTTCTTTTCCTTTTCCCCCTTCCCCATTTTCATTTTTTGTCAGAGGAAGCACAATTTGTTCAGTGCTTTATGGTTCTTTTTTGAATTTCCTCAATATTTTCCAGGTTGTCCTCTCCTCACTGCCATTAGTATTGATACACTGAATTCCTTCATGACTTTTATTCCCATAAAATCCTCATTGCCGCATCTCTATAAATTTCCTCAGATATGATTGCCGCCTCTCAATAAATTTCCTCAGTTATGTGCCCAGTGTTTTCACCTGCCTTCACCTTTTCCTGTTTTATTGAATACCTCCTCTGGTGATGAATTGTAAATTTCCTCATATGCATTATGTCCCATTTCCATATACACCAACACCTTCCTCTTTTTTGCTATTATTTCTTGAACAATCATGTGAATTCCTCCAAATTTTGCACAGCCAGTGTCTTGAGATTTCCTCTCTTCCATTCAGTAGCTTCACTGCCTCACAGTCCTCTTTGCTGAGATCTGTTTCCCTCTATGTAATCTTCTAGGCCTCCCTCTACCTCACTCCTCTTCTTTTTCTTTCCTCTTCCTCTCCTCTTTTTTTCTTCTCCTTCCCTCTTTTTTCCTCTCTTTCTTTTTCTTCCCAAGGCATTATTTCCTCAATCTTGACTGTCATTTCCTAGGAGCGGTGCTCCCCGCTCCCGCACAATTTGCATCCCTGTGTAAAGGATAAGATACAGAATATATCTAGTTGGTAATTATCCATTGAAAACACAAGAACTACTTGATTAGTATGAAAAAATAATGAATGCCATTTTCCTTCATGTGGGCTTTACGTATGTCATTGCTGTACTTATCAAGCTATACATATACTTCATTTGCTAGCGATGAACAAATACATTTGGACCAATTCAGTGTTTATTGGCGCGTAAAATTTACAGCTGGTGACCACATGTTGGGCTATTCCAGTTGCAATCCATACACCCCATGGAAGACATGACCTTAAACTTCCACACAAGGAGTGTAGATTCAAATGGAGTCACCCATTTTGGGAAACCCATTTGAAATTCACACTCCCTGTGTGTGAGATTAAGGTCATGTCTTCCATAGGGGTGTATGGATTTCAAGTGGAATAACCCAATACATTTATAGAGATATTTAATTGTTGTACTGTAGCAGTAGCAATGTAGCAATAATTCATGTGTGTTGTATCATGTTGCAATTAATGTTGTTAGTTACTAGTATTGTTTAGGCAACCATGAGTAATGATACTCTCTCTCTCTCACAGACACTCGCTATTTCGCTCTTTCTGTCCTCCTCTCTCTCTCTCTCAGATTTTTGTAATAAAATTCACTATAAGGCGATGAAAAAAGAAAACCCTGTTCTACGAGCCTGACCGACCCAGATTTTGAACAAATTGGGAACAAATTTTTGCTTTACAAATGAATACTGATCCAAATTTCTACAATTTCAGGAACAAATTTTTTTTTTGTATTTCCCCAAATTGCAAGTATTTACAGATTTTGGTGATTTTTTTGGTCAAAAAAAAGCCCAACCGACCGACCCTACTTGAAAGGTCCGTCCGCCTGTAGAACAGGTTTTCTTTTTTTTGTCGCCTAAAAGGCTCAAATTAACATTTTCAGTGGAAGCTCAATATTGTGGTGTCCATTACCAAATTATGGGGTTGACAACCCGTCTCGCACAGTGATTATGCATTGATGGGCCTCTGTTATTATGAATACATTATATAATCAGAAATGACATAGCAACTCATTGATGACAAAGATGCAATTAGCTAAATGTATTTCACATTTAAAGCAGGTCAATAAAACATTACCCAGTAGTGCTATGGCAACATTGGGCTATTCCATTTAAAATCCACACTGCCCCGGTGGAAGATTTTGGGAATATCTTCCACAGGAGGAGTATCTTTTTCAAATGTAATTGGTCAGGGTTAATCATTTTGAAACCCATACTCTCTCTGTATTATGGTTTTACCTACATCTTCCACAACTGAAGTGAATATTTCAAATGGAAGTTACCCAATTGTCTATTGTATTCAAAACTCATACTCCCTCTGTGGAAAACTTTAGCTAAATCTTCCACAGGGGTAGTGTGGATTTTAAATGGAATAGCCCATTGAGATGATTTACATGTGCAGAATCCATTATGATAAAATGGGGTTGCTTCTATGTGTGTCAATACTTGATACATTCAATTTTTATAGTGTGTTGTATCACATCGTGGAAAATTTTACAAACAAATTTACTAACAAGAAACATGTCTACACTAATATTTGTAAGTGTTTCTTAAGCATTATCTAAGCAAGAAAGACTGTTTTTTCTCATTATAAATTTCAGTTCATCTGGATACTAACTATTATGATGTCCACTTGTATATTGACAACAAGAGGGAGGAATAAAAATATACCGTAGAATTCCATCTAGAAGCATAATACTTATAAATTAGTGTCTTTTTGATGACAGAGACGAAAGGTAGACACCCTCCACTAAAACATTACATTAGATTGGTCTTACAATAATATGTGTTTGTACAGCCACCTGTATCAGTATTAGTTTGCTCAAACTCCAAATAATATTGCTGTGGAGGGTGTCTGCCTTTTGTCTCTTTTGTCAAGAAAAAAAGAGGCAATATGCTTGTAGGTGGCATTCTATGATATACTATCAGCAGCAGCAGCTTTGGAAACAGCAACCTTACTACATGAACTTTTCTCAAGAACTTGTTAATAACATTTGCCTAAAATCTTAAATCTTACACAACATTCCAGATAGGACTAAAATTGGATCATCCTTGTTGACAAATGAAAAAAATAAAAATAAAGTAGTTGTAGTTGGGCAATATCTTGAAGTAGAAGTAGATCGTAGTGAGACATCTTAAGAAATTAAGAAAATGGCTCCATGTTTCATAACCTGCATGTAAGTAATTGCAGACTTATTGGTACACTTCCATTTACAAATGACTGTGTAGGGTCACGCAAGTAGGGCACGATTTTATAGAGACTTCATTTGGGTTCATGTTGGAAATCAAATTTGGTAATCCACAGTGTCTGTGTTCTCATAAATATTTTGAAGAGCCACAGTAATATATCAAGATGGGAACAAGATATGGGGGAGAAAACAAAAATTGGATGCAGCAAGGAAATTTCAATATGTTAAAAATCTGCCCTCTGCCCTCCTCCAAAATAAAAATGGGAACACAATCCAGTGGTGTATTCTCTAGTATCCTCTACCCCAAGCTACATGTAGCCAAATTTTCATTGGGCAAAGGAGAGTTGTTTCTTTTTATTCTGATTCTGGAAAAAATATGGAGGCTTAAGCTTCATCGTCATAATTATTATTGCATTTTAGCATTATTTTTATGAAGTATGTTATCATGCTAATTTTGTGTTTATTTTCTTCTTTTTTTTACATCACAGAGAAACCAATTTGAAAGTACGGCAAGCCATACCAGAGACAGCAGTGATGGGGGAAGATATAGAAAAGTTAAAACAGTTTAATGGTATGTAATATGGTTTAAACAGGTATATTGGGAAAAGCATGTTACTACCATTTATGATGCATTGTAAGTCCTAAACAGGTGTGTTCACAGGGGTGGCTTTGGGGCTTGGTCCCCCTCTCCTGGTTTATATTATGCCAAAAAACATAAAAGGCAACCTATTTGGGGGCACATTACTCAGTCCCACAGAGTGAAGGTTTCTGTTCATGCCTCCTGCTAAACTCATTACTGAGTTCCAAATTCATTGTAACTTTTCCATATGATTTTTTATATGTTTAGGGTTACAATGGGTTGAACTTATGATGAGTTAAATGACTTTTGAGGTGTCATAAATGTCAGTGAAATGCACCCAGGTGTATTTGAAGAACAAAAATAAAGAAGTAAAATGATCAATTATGAAGCTTGCTTACTGACTGAAAAGTTTTGGGGCATTCAGCCTTAAAATACCAAGCTGTTCACTGACAAAAATAAAAATTATGATGGTATTTTGTAGTAGAGGGTGAGTATATTTAGATGTCTAGAATGTTTATTAATTTCCACATTCAAATGCACCAAAACGATAATTACCCACACAGGATCACTATATGGAATGAATATGGTATATAATTTGAATAGATATAGCAGTACTAGAAATGCTCTATAACCTGTGTTTCTAATATTCAGCCAGATGTGAAATTATTCGTTGCATACAAGTTGTAGCTTGATAGAATAAAAAAATGAAATTCTATGTGGTATTTTTCTGGAATTGGTATTAGACAATCCAAACAACTGTATAAATTTGAGTATACCAATGCTAGTAACTCTTTTATCTTTCTTATCCAGCTGACGTAAGATGCGAAGCACCCAATAACAAACTGGACAAATTTGAAGGCACTCTGACATGGGCTGAGGAGAAATTCCCAGTTAGCAACGACCAAATCTTACTACGAGGCTGTCGTCTGCGCAACACAAAATGGTGCTATGGCATCACAATATTCTCTGGCAGAGATACAAAACTTATGCAGAATAGTGGCAAGTCAAAATTCAAACGGACCAGCATTGACAGACTTATGAATAAACTTGTAATATCTGTAAGTTGCACTTTTAATCTTTCCACATGAAAACCCTCTGTATAGATTAGCAAGATACATGTTCAGTCCCTGGTCCAATAAAAATACCACCATGCACCTTCTCTATGCCAGCAGGCGGATGAGATACAGGATAAAGGCATCACTGCCAGTTCCTACCAAGAAAACACATGTCTGTGTATTGTATATAATATCCTTCACAGGTTAGGGTACTCGCCTCTGATGCATGAGGTCTCGAATTCAATTTACAGCAGTGACAAATTGCTGGGGTGTTGGCTTAATTAAAAAAAAAGTTTGAATTTAATTGGCAACATCAATAGATTAAAATCTAGACTTTCACTTAGTCCCATTGTGCATTTAGAATTAGGTTTATAATCGGAGTACTGCGTCCTTCGCAGGGGGCATTAGGGCCAAAGCTGTCGGTCATATGTACAGAGGGCCATACATGAGCTTGTATCTCACAGTCAGTTTTGAAAAGAGTAGGGTGTTAACCCAGACTATACCAATCAGTCCCAATGCTATTTTGATATTCAACTGTTTTTCAGTACAGTTATGATGGGCATGGTTCGGTTGCCGTCCTTCAATTAAAACAAGTTGCTCTTTGGAGATGTTGCGTTATCTAGGGTTCTAGTCTAGCAATCTAAAAACAACTTAAATAAACTAGAATTACAATGACATGCAGACTAATTAACCTACATAAAACAGAAATGAAAAGTTGAAAATGACAGATTCATTTGCTAAGACCAGACGACAGCTTAATTGAACTTGATAATGGCGGTGTAATTTGTAAACATTATCAGTGAATTTTGATGCAATAAAACTAAGTGGTTGCTGCGTTGGCAGTATGTTCACAGGAATATAGCCGGACTGAAAGCTACTCATTATTTTTGGATGAGATATGGGAGAAATGTTGTATCTTTGATATACCAGCAAGCCAGGCAATTTAGGAAAATTATGGATTGATAAAGAAATAAATGGAAATTTGGTTGGTTTGCAGAAATTTCATAAGTGAAAGTAGAATCCCTATTGCGCTATAGTTTGGTCAGCTTGTAATTGGAGGGGGACTTTTACCACTACGCTGTAAAGTAGACCGACGTTAAGCTAAAGCTATATATCATCATGTTATTGTAATCAGTTTATGTAGGTGACCGATGCCATCCTGGTAGTTATTTTACATGACGCTACAGTGCCTACACTTACGCTTTTCAACCCACAAAAGACCATGGAGCTGTGCGAATAGTTGAAGACTTGTAGCAGAGGCTGATTCAGTCTGTTTACATTTTGTTTTGATTTCGGTAAAATAAAGGTTAAATACTTGGTGAAAATTGCATTTTATGTGAAGCTGAACACATGAACATGTAGAGGAGAGTCTTTATTTTTTTTGTCGGCTGGAGGCCCCATGTCGAGAAGTTATAGAAATGGTAGTATTTTGGCCAATTTGAAAAGGGACAAACCACAGAAAACTACAAATTTGACTTCTGAATCGGATTTGTTGTCAACGGAGGTCAACAGCTTGTGACGTCACTCCTGGGTCACCTATACCACTTCATATGAATATCCACTCATACGTACCAAAGATGTTAGGATTGCTCTTTCAAAAATCAATATTTCCTCTAGAATTTCCTTAGTTTTCGATTGAATTTTACCATGTTTGTTAAACTGTATCTTCTCAAATCTAAAAATTCCGTAAGCGGCGGGCCTTATAACATTGCGGATTAATATCAATATATTTTATTTGGAGAAATGTTGTGTGACATCTCGCCAGAAGTATTATAAATTATTAATTGAAGTCCTATACTTTGTCTACTTTCTTTAACACTCACAATATAGACCAGGCAAATCAACTACATCACTCTTAACATAGCTCTACTTTTCGGCGTAGTGGTAAAAGCCTAATAATTCCCGCCAATTACGAGCTGATCAAAGTATAAAGCTCATTTTGTGGGAGCAGGTCGCATTATACTTGATGCAATTACATGTATACAAATGTTTTAGGAAGGCTTCATGATAGTAATGATGGTTTTGTGATATCAGGAAAGTTGAAAAAGAAGGAGGGAGAACGGAATTATATCCTTGAGATAATCCTGTAGGTAATCCTGTCGCACCTATTCATAGTCCTTTATTCTCAAGTAGAAAAGCGCTCCACAGACTCAGTATTGTACATACAATATTGTATGCAACATATCTCGTTGTTTAATCTATTGCCATTCTATTTCCAGTAATGTTTAAGTTCTAACGAATGTTTGATGACGAAAAATCGATAATATGTTACATGTAATATCTAGTAGAAATATATTATCGATTTTACGTCATCAAACATTCGTTAGAACTTAAACATTACTGGAAATAGAATGGCAATAGATTAAACAACGAGATATGTTGCATACAATATTGTAATGCATAATAAAAAGTCTGAATACTGCTTTACACATCTACACTGCAAGATTCTCATCTGTGTGACGCCGATGTCACCAGAATGTCACTGCATCGGAAACTACACCTCGGTTTTCCATATCGCCGGTCCGAAATAGCCGGGTAGCCAGCCTCCTAGGTTTCTACAGAGTGACTTCGCGGCGCGGTGACTTCGCAGGAGAGTCACACCGGTGTGACTACGCGACTGGGCCTGGGTGCTCATCGGCGTTTTGGGTTGCCGGTTTTGCTTTTATTTAAAAATAAGGGAAATATTAGATGAATAAAATAAATGTGTTAATAAAAGAAATAAACATGATCAGTAAACAAAGTATAATTCAATAAACTAATATGATGAATAAAATACATTTTTGTTAATTGGTGGTTAATTGAATAACTAAATAAATAAAAAGTTAAGAAATAAATAAACAGAAGGAAACCAATAAACGAAGAATGGAAGAAACAAAGAAACACTTGAAAGAAAACAACTTGAGAAAAATTGCAAATAAAGAAGTTAAAAGTAGGAATATTATAAGAAGCATGTCGGCCTATTGATGAATTAAAATATTAAATGTGTAAAATAAATAAATAATTATAACGATAATAATTCATAACAAGCATTAATATTTTTGCGCGAAAAAAAATAAGACAATTTCAAACAAACATTGCAACAGGCCTATATTGATGTGACACCGATTTATAGGCATGATTTGATAACGTAAAAAAAACCAACATGAAAAACAAATCAAACTAATAGGCCTATAGGCCTATAAAAACACCATTTTGAAAAACGGAAAAAGAAAATAGCACAAGCCAAAGTTTTGCATAAACTTACGGCAATAAAAGTATAAATTTGCAGTAGACCTTTCAGGAAAGTGACAAAAAGTAAAACAAAATGCATGCTAGGCCTATAAATCAATTTTAAATATAACAGAAAAATTCTTGCTTCAAAATAAGTAAAGTTTTGGCAAATCAAAATGTATAAATTGAAAATGCTAGGCCTATAATAGGCATACTTTGCGAACTTCGCTGAAAATTAATATCTCTTTTAAAACATTTAAAAACACAATTAGTTTTAAATATAAAAAAATAGCATTTCAATAGGCCTATATAACGTTATCATGCAAAATATGAAAAAAGCAAAACATGTCATCTAACCACTGAAGTAAACAAAGCAATGATCCTATAAGTTTTGTGTGAAAAAAAGCAAACAAATAAACAAAATAAAAATGTTTGAAATGAAACAAACAAATAAACCAAGAACAAGAACTGCAAATAAAACACACACAGTTGATGAGATTATTAAACAGGCAGCACGAAAAGAATTAAAATATTATAAAAGAGAACAATAAAAAATAAATGAAACAAAATGAATCGGAAGTCTCACAGTTGAAATATAAATGATAAAGAATGCAAAAGCACGATAAAAACAAAACAAAGACGGCAGTAGAACCACAGACCCACTGCACTGTACAGCATGCATCAATCAATTAATTATAAAACCAACTCATTCCATTCATGAGCGTATACAAGCATTAAAACAAGCATGATACGCGTATTTGTCATCATCAGCGCAGTATTTGGTAGATATCGCTGCGTCCCCAGAGTGTTGAACTCATAACAGGGTTCGGTCAGCGACCTTTCGCAGCGTAGTCACCTTGAAGTTCGCCGACTGGGCACCGAGCAGCAGGCGCGCATGGGGCACTGGATACGGAAGTCACTTTGATGTGACTACAAGATGTGGACCACTGTCGGAATCTAGTCGGTGGTGTACATCATGAGTCGCCGATGCGGCATCGAGCAGGTAACACATCGGAGGCTAGCAGTTGTAGTCACTACGTGATGACACTGCTGCATAGTGCCCTACTGCCTTGTTTCCGATGTAGTCACTCTCCTGTAGTGACTCTGTCGGCCACCATAGGGTAGGTTATTCTGGAGTGACGGCGGTAGTGACTTCAGAGTTCCAGTGCGATGTAGTCACTCTGGCGCCAGGAATTTTGCAGTGTACTTGAAAGTAGCCTTTGATTTGATGTGTGTTGCCGACTACGGTTGATTAATTTTCACTCCAGAATTGAAACCATATCAAATGTTTCTATAGAGAATCCCTTGAAAGTATGACACGTGTGTGTTAAGTACCTGATGTTGCTCTGAAGAGATGCCACACGTGGATACTATAAGAAAGAAATGTAGTTTTGTAAAGATTCCAAAAAATCCGCCCATTTTGGAACATATATTAATTATTTAGGAGAGTGTTTTAGGATTTTGTTAGAAAAGGGATGATTTTGATCATCTATATTTTATTGTTTTATGTATTTTCCTGTCATTTCCTGCAAACCTAATAAAGATATTTTGATAATTGAAAATAGGCTGTATCATAAATCGTAGAGGTTGAAAGCGTAACCAAGCGTGCAAAATTATTATTTGCCATGGAACTTCTGTCATATTTTATTTGAAATAAACTGGATGTTAGGATCTGCATGCATGGTATGCATAGTATTGATGATATACAGACACTGACCTTTCCCTAAAACTAGTAAGCAGCAACTTGTGTATCACACCCGTCATGTGTTCGAACCCTTTTGTTGTATTTTATTGTTAAACCTAAATAGCGTGATTGCTTTTGAATGAGCGGCAACACACATATTTTGTTTGAGGATAGCTGGATCTATCTCCTTTCTTTACATCTTCTCTGGTGATATTAATGATGGTTTCATGATATTAATGATCTTTAAATATAATATAAGTAGGCATGCCCACTAAAAATTGAAGTACTTTTAAATTGATTCAGACCTAACTTATTGGATGGGAATTGATGAAAGAAACATTTTGGCGTTTAAATAATCTTAATCGGACGTTTCATTCCAGAGATATGGCCTTTCGAGTGTCACGGTTTTATATAGGGCTGCTAGAACATGTTAAAAAGTTAAAGTCCAAAAAGGAATACTAACTGAAAGTGCAACTTTAAGGTACTTTTTCTTAATGTATTTATTAACTATCTTATCTGGAACATTATATTTGCTTATAACAACATGAAAATAAGATCATCCTGAAAATTTAATCGATTTTGTTGACATACAACAAAAACTATAAGACCTCAAAACCCATGGTTTGTTTGTTGAAACCTCAAGCATGATCATAGATGGCCGCCATGGAAAATATCTCCATAGAGGAGATGAACAATAAGTGCATTATTTCAAATGAAAAGCGGTAGTCTTAAACATTGTTCAATCTTTTAAGGTCAGCACATTTTATCTTCAAAAATTATTATATTTCATCATGGCATAAGTTTGGTAACATTAATCACTACCAATTTTGAGAAATTTGCTCCAACTCAAAAGGTTATCTTTACTACATTGAGCAATACGCTGTGTGCATGGAAGCCATGATGGTCCCCGGTTTTTATACTCCCTATGAAATGGACATGGTAGTGAGAAGTGCACGGGAAGTGCATGATTTGAGATGGGCCATGGTAGGCTTAAACATTCTTAAATTTCTTAACATCCTACACATTTTGTCTTCATAAATAGTTAAATTTTATGACTATGTAAGTTTGCTTGTCTGATTCACTCCAAATTCGGAGATAATTGCGTTTGAACACCTGATGCACGGAATGGTGTCACTTCAACCTGTTGTAGTTCTCATCTCATTAAATTTTTCATTAAAAAAGTTGATCTCTTCATGCAGGAAGGTCCTCTCTATTTACTGACCAAACAGGAAAAAGTTTGGTGAATGTTTTCTGGTGGAATCAGGAATTTCTTGAAACACCCTGATATAGGCCTACATTTGGATCAAAACAAGTATGTGCGCCATTTAACATGCCTGGGATTTCTTGTATCGATCAGTTTCTCCATAGACAATACGTGTGTGAGTGCACGCACACAGTAAATGAAAAATCGTTCTAGTGGAAACTGTATTGAGAGTGGGCATCCCTAATATAAGGGAGCAAATAAATTTGTTTTTATTGCACTATCATGATCAAAACTGTAGCATGTCTCCAGGAATATGTCCCACTTAAATTGCATTATCTACATGTACTATATTGTTTACTTGTAGATCTGCATTTTTAATTTAGTACCCAGAAATGCCACAAGGGAACATTCACGTCATATGGAAATCATACATATGGTACTATTTAGGAGAAGTTTAATTTAAAATTCATCATCAATATTATTATAGAATAAATGTGATTAGAGAAATGTGTATATTCTTTGCATAACAAGGAATAAAATGAGGGCATACATGTAAATAACTTCCTTGATGTGATAAATAATTGTAAAATATTTGCCCAGAAAAATGAGGAACTTTTGATGTGTCTTTTGGATAATTTAAAGATGTTAATGCTCTGCGTGCTAGCCATGCGCTTCAATGGAAAAAGTTCAAGTTTTGAAATATTTTCTCAAAATATCAAGAGCTATCTTAAGAACTACTGAATCAATACTAGGCTTGTTTGTACTCATTTTAATGCATTGTTCATGCTGATTCCAAATATGGTCATGAAAAAACATTTCTGAAATTTTTGAATTTTGAAATTTTTGTTAACTTGTCGTCTGCAGTCGACACCCACGTGAAGAGAGTTAAAGATGTAAACATTGAATGGATACCAGCAGGGAAATGTTATGGAGCCAGTAGTACGGGAATTGTATTTTGTTGACTAAATGAATTAAATCTGTAATAATCTTTGTAAATGAATTCATTAAATTTTTTCAAACTTGATTTTGTTTTGGCATATGTGACCCCTCGGCACAACTGAGCCCGGATGTCGCCAGTGCCACTATTGAGATATGCTCCATCGAAACTTAACAATAAACAATAGGAAACAAAGGATTTATTGACTGTTTTATTGATTTTTCACTACTTAAATGTCAAGTACTATAGACATGATATACATCATTTTAAAGCAAATTTCAAGCAGAATATTTTGGTTGAGTATCTCAAAAATGATGATTGGCGACTTCAGGGCTCAGTTGTGCCGAGGGTCACATATTTGTAATGTTTGCACATTATACATCTATTTGGAGCCAGATAACTTAATTCCAGCCATCTTTTGATATAAATTTCATTAATTTATCTCCAAACCTGATTTTGTTTTGGCATATTTGTATGTTCCATCTTACACCTACTTGGAATCAGCCAACTTAATTCATAATTCCAACCCATCGTTTTAAATAAATGACATTAATTTATTTTCAAACCTGATTTCAGGTTGGCATATTTATAATGTTTCCATATGTTCCCACTTACATCAACATATAATTGGACCCTGTCAAATAGGTTTTGCATGTAATAAAACATAGCAATTTTGTTTTATTATTGCAATTATGATAGTACGCTCCTTGGAATCAGCCAACTTAATTCATAATTCCAACCCATCTTTTTAAATAAATGACATTAATTTCTTTTCAAACCTGATTTCAGGTTGGCATATTTATAATGTTTCCATATGTTCCCACTTACATCAACATATAATTGGACCCTGTCAAATAGGTTTTGCATGTAATAAAACATAGCAATTTTGTTTTATTATTGCAATTATGATAATAAGCTCCCAGGGAGCTTCATGGTTAAATAGTCTGGATAATAAATAGGTATTTCTTCTTTTATATGACCTTATTATTTCAACTTTTAATAAATAGACAGTGGTGTGATTTTTCAGGATTATCATGATTATTTGGCCAACATTTTATGCAATCAGCTTGTTTTGGGGGGTATTTTAGCCCAATTTTACACTGTTTATCAGGATTTCTAATACTTTCAGGATATTTCACAAGCTTTTAATCACACCCCTGTAATATTATTTGTTATTGAATAATTTTTGTAAAATAATAACAAAATAAATATTTTGATAGGAATCCTATATTATTTCTTTAAAGTTGTAAAATCAATGTATGATAATAATAATAAAGCATATATGACATTCAATCATCAGTTTCCTCTGGAGAAACCTACTTTCTATGAAGGATGTATTTGAGCTTAACACTTCTACGTACAGCCTATATCTGGGGATTTCCTGCACATTCAAGATGGTGCCATTGCATAAGAATATGGAATTCAATTAATTTGAAATGCAAGTTTTGGGTGACTTTCAAAAGTGTTTATATGGAATAATCATTTGAAGTGTTTTTGAAGTCATTAGTTTTCACCCGTATATCCAAGATGGCTGCCTTCTTCATATGTGCATTACTCAGTATTGCGACTTTGGCTGGGAGTGTGATTTGTCGTATAGGATGTATTTTGGATTGCTGTATGCTTCAAAGAGAAAAATGCATCACTTAGTTTACCTTGTTATTGCCATCAGGGTTATTTATAATCAGCTGAATTAGCAGTCTCTTGCTGGGGTGTACTTAAATGAGGAAATTGGGAATTTACACACATAAACATTAAACATACAGTGTAGCCAAAATCATAATAATCGTAAGCCGGAAGGATAAAATGGTAGTTATGGAAAAACGGTGGTATGATCTCCAGGAATTATATATAATAAACATAATTTTTCACAGGTTCGCCATCGCAAATAAATAAGGAGACAAGAAGAAAAAGTGATCCCGCCTGGGAATCATGGAAGAACAGAGGATATCTTAAAACATCCACTGAATGAGTAACCCAGGCAAAAAAAGAAATAAAACAAAACAAAACAAAACAAACCCAGGACCTCAGGTTTACAAGACCTGTGCCTTAACCACTTTGCCATGGAAGCTTTGTGATTAGACTGGCTGCCATTCGAACCTAGATATCATTTTACTTAGATGTTGATGAACTTTAGTTGTACATTTTACTAAAACCTTATCGTTTTTATTTGTTTTTCATTTCAGATATTTTTCTTCCAGTTTGTACTTTGTGCTATTGTGGCTATTGCATGTTCCATTTGGGAATCCAACTATGGCGATGAATACCAAATCTATCTGCCGTGGGACTTTAAAAACCCAGCAATAATTGCAACACTTGTGTTTTTTTCATACTTCATCCTGTTTAACACTTTGGTGCCCATATCATTATATGTATCGTGAGTATCTTAGTTTTCATCTAGGTACATACCGTATTGTTTGCATTAAATCCCTCCCCATAATAAACACCCCTCCAATTATTCAATGAAAAAAGGCTCAAATGTCCATGCCATATCGTGTGAGTAAGCTTAAAACTTTGCATCAGTCATGTCAGTGACGGTCGGGTTGCTCAATTGCATGGATAAAACCTATTATGACTCAAACTTCCAATTATGGTAAAATTTTATAAAATCAGATTCTTGTTTGATGATGCACTTACCTATGTAATTTTGTTGAAATTAGCATGAAAAATATCATGTTCCACATGGTTCCATGGGCACCACATCTTGAATTTGAAGCAGGAAGTGACCGATTCACTTCTAATAAACACCCCCTTTCGGAAAAATGCATTGCCCCTGGGGGTTTACTACAAACAATACAGTATGTATCTATATAGATAGACAGAAAGACACACAGACAGACAGACAACAGACTATAGTTTGATCAACTCCTAATCGGCGGGAAATGTCAGGCTTTCACCACAACACTGAAAAGTAGACCCACGTTAAGAGTGCTATTATTGACCTGTCTGATCTTTATTTTGTGTGTTAAAAAAGTAGACACAGTGTACTACATGAATTACTAATTCGTGATGTTATAAGGCCTGCTGATTACGGGCTGATCAAAGTATAGACAGATTCAAGTAGTGAGAACATGTTACAATCACATTGCTGATACTTTGACAAGTTTCCCCTTCAAGTGGAAACTTACCAATTGCATTGAAAAAGTCTTCTTTTTCTAAATTTAGACAAATTTGTATAGATTTTTATCATAATCTTTTACTCCCAGAGCTTCATGCAGTGGCCCTCACCTCAGGAATACTTGCCAGCTGCTCTAATTGAATCTGATTTGTTCAGATTTTAAAGTTTTGAAACTCCCCAAAACCAGATTTTTCAAATTTTCCCGGAAATTTTCCAAAGAGCAAATGTAGGTAAAAGAAAAAGAGCCCAATGCATGCAATATCTGAATAATGAAGTCCATTTTTAATGTTAAAATCACCTTTCATGGGTCTTTTCCAAATCAATAACCAGGGTTTTATCTAAAGGGGTGCAGAGGATGTGTGGATGTGCCTAAAACATGCTAAATCAGCTGATTTTAAAGGCATTTTAGGGCTATTCTTGCTGCTGCACATCACAGTCTCTAAAGTCTCTGTGTATGCCACTGTGGGTGTTCAGATTTTGTATTTTCTATTGTTGGAAGGTGTGCCTCAAGTGCTCAGAGCTTAATTTTCTCATGAACTACATTCTACTGTATTCTTTTACAGAGTTGAGTTGATCAGATTATTCCAGAGTTTTTGGATCAACTGGGACCGTCAAATGTATTATGATGTCAATGATACGCCAGCTAAAGCTAGATCAACAACACTCAATGAAGAGCTGGGGCAAATCCAATATGTTTTCTCTGATAAAACAGGAACTCTTACACAGGTATGTACTTCACACTCAATGAAGAGGTGGGGGAAATTCAATATGTTTTCTCTGATAAAACAGGAACTCTTACACAGGTATGTACTTCACACTCAATGACGAGCTGGGGCAAATTCAATGTGTTTTCTCTGATAAAACAGGAACTCTTACGCAGGTACGTATTTCACACACAATGAAGAGTTAGGGCAAATTTAATATATGTTCTTGGATAAAACAAGAACTCTTACACAGGTAAGTACTTCACACTTTGTGAAGAGCTGGGGCAAATTCAATATGTGTTGTCTGATAAAACAGGAACTCTTACACAGGTATGTACTTCACACGCAGTGAAGAGGTGGGGCAAATCCAATTTTTTTTGGATAAAACTCTTTCACATGTATGTACTTCAGGCATTGGATTACACTAATGCAAACATTGTATTTTATCTTCAACATACATGTATGTATCATATTATCATATTCCACCTTATAGAAACATAGTAGGCCTATTTGCTTGGTTGAGGGAGCATATATTAAATATTCAGCATCCAGTAATATTGGTTGTGATTATATTTTTTCTGCACACACCCGCAACCACAGTGCGATAGTGTTCACTTGTGAAATCTGTACTTTGAAGGAAGCCAGGAAGGAAGTGCATTTTTATGCAAGAATGGGATTTATTTAATATTTGGTTAAAGATATGAATATTCTGTTAAAATGTGGCGATGAATTGAATGGAAACTTAAGACAGAATAAGTTGTCTTTGGCTTCTCATAAGATTGCCTTTGATTAGAAACATACAGCATTACATATCTTGAATAAATGGCCCAAAATAAAAGCATAAAATATATGTATGTATGATCTTAGCTTTTCCTCCTACATGTATGCATCAATATCGAAAGCAAGATCTCTTCCCTATTTGCCACGGATCCGCCATCTTGCTCCCAAAATGAGGTTCTCCTTGCAAACGCATGTGCAAAATGTTACGTTTTTCTTGCATCGCGCCAGAAGGCTTTGCAACGCGTACGTGGTAATCAAAGCGTGCGTTTGACAGGCGTATGCACACACAGCATGCACTTTGCGGGTAGAACCTCGATTTGAGATGACTGCGATCGGCGAATAATCCCTCATTTTGTTTAGCTGTGTAAATCGGACAACGTTTTCAATAATATGCACAAAATGGTGATTAATTTTTTTCGTTCATGTATTTGACATTTCAGAACATGATGACATTTAACAAGTGTACTATAGGAGGGCGCAAGTTTGGAGAAGTGAAAAACGATGATGGAGACATTTTAGACATCACTGAGGTAATATATTCATCTGACTGACCAATTAAAATACAGCTTCTTAATATTTAAGCTCATTCCTCTCCAGCCGTACAACCACTCTTACCATGCTGCTGATTGGCTCAGTAAATCATAATAGTCTACTTTTAACCAATCAGCAGCTGGTATTCATGGGTTAATCACAGTCAGTGTCAGTTTTTCTTCCCATTTTTTTAATATTTTGTTTACTTTAGCATAATTAATTTTGTCTTGTAATGTCAGTTCTAATTTTGGCTGCTTTAAAATATGATGTCTTACTATTAATTTGTATACCAATTGTAAGACATATAGTATATAGTTTGGCTTACTGTAGTCATTGCCATGTCTGTTAGATTAATTTACAGATGTAAAATGTGTTGTGCCCCCTGTTTTCAGCCCTTCCTTTTTTTAGCTTAATTGTGTGTCTCAAAACTATATGCATCTGAAAACAAGTGTAAGAAGTTGGTTATGTAACAAAACACCAAATTGCTTTTCAAAAGTTTTCCTAAAATAAGCGTCCAGCATGTATTATTTTGAACGAGATCAGATTGCACACGCTTAACATCAGTAGCGTACTATATGAGAACTATGCGACTATGCCTAAAGGGAATCTGGCATCTTTAGGTTATACAGGGTCATCTAGAGAATTGTCACCAGGGACCCTCAATGATTACCCATAGTGAGGAAGCCTAAAGAATTTTCATGTTGCCATAAGCAAATTTTACACCTTTGTTAGGCCTAAATAAATTTATTTTGCATAAAACCAGAATTTTAGTCACTATTTATCATTTTGCTTATCATGGCTTTGTACCAAAAACATTCACAAAACGTTGCATGTGCAAACCTTGGTGAACGCTCTAGCTAAAGACACAATTTACATTTGGGCCCATACCGCGAAATGCCGAAGGTACATAGCTGTTAGTGGCCTCCATGAGCGAGAAACCTTTATGGCGGATATGCCATAGCATTACGTATTGTACAATTTTGAGACGGTAATCTTTTGAGTATAACATCTTTGGTAGGTTCCATATCTTGACAAAATCTCTTGTTTCAGAGTAGCATATGTTTACAGACAACACCATGCATTCCTTTTCTTTGCAGTCTTATTTCTTACCCTTTTCCTATTTTTATGTTCATTTATAATATGTTGTAGGACAACACTGGAGAGGTGGGTACAGTTAGTAACAGAGATGTTGGTTGGTGGCATGTTGTACAAGGGACAATTCATTAATGTCAATGTTATTTTATAAATAGTGGCCTGTGTGAACTGTGTATGATTAGCCATCATCATCTCCATCTGATAAAATTTAAAATTCTGTCTTTATTTGTGTTCTGAGATACAGAGGAATAAGAATAAAATGATTACACTTTATTCCGAGAAAGCAGTGGAACAAAAACAAATAAAGCAAACCAAACCAAAACTTATAAATCAATATTTTTGGAGAAAAAATAGGTGCTTCACCACATTCAAGTGTGAAAACTGTTGTAGGCCTTTAATTGTTCATATTTCCGGCACGGGGTCAAATAAAACCACTGCAAAATGCAAAGTTCATGATATTATAATTAGAATAATATGTTTGTCCCAACATCAGTTGCTGGGCATGTATAGGAAAAATTATGCATGCAAATTCATGAAATGGAACTGAGAAGATGGTCCAATTCTTAAAACAGTGCCAAAAGTTTAGCATCAAAGCGATAATCTACAATCTTATAATATGAAATTGGTTAATTTTTTTCAATCCTGTTTTTTTTGGCAATATTTGTAATACACATGTCCCAACTTATACCTAAATGGAATCGCCCAAATTTGTTGCATTTGTCATGTAAACAGAGCAAAGTTGGCAGAAGTCATGAATCACAAATTAAGTCCCTCCTCCTTAGAACTGCATGTTAATAGCCAAAAACAATCATACCAGTGTAATTTCTTTCCTGTTATCTTGTTATGTTGGCTTAAAATGGACAGAAACTCCTGACAGTTATTACTGATACTATTTCAGCATTTTGAATAAGAATAACAAAATGAATTTGATGGAAATGGTACATTATGGCTTAAAAATACAACTCTTGTTCCACTTTGAATGACATTGTATTAATGAATGATCCTTAACATCAAAACATCTATCTTTAATATAGCCTTCAAACCATTCAAACTCACTGCACTTTGTCGCTCACTTCTGCTGGGCAGGGTATTATCTTGAAATTTATTGAAAGTGGGATAGGAGTGAACAATGGCATGCCCAGAGATGGCTGTTGGAGCTTCAGCCCGATGTTTGGCCTATTTCAAGCATATTTCAGCCACAGCGCTCAGCTCAGCTCAACTCAAGACTAATGTTAAATCAGCAATGTTTCAATTGTTATTTCACATGTTATGTATAGGAATTATATTGTACATTAATGGTATGTGATCAGATTGACAGCCTCATCCCCCCACTTGACCCCATCAAAATGCATGCAGAATTTGGTATAAAATGAAAGCTCAAGTTTTCTCATGACCCCTGAAAAATGTTAGGTCTGAAATATATTTTGTTAAGATGGTGTGAACAAAAAAGTGATAAAAAGTGGTTAATGGGGTGTTGTTGTATACGTTATTGCATCTAATACCGTACCGAATCGCTGGAGCAATATAAATTCTGAATTTGGAAACAGATGGTTAGAATGGTAGGCTTCAATGTAAGACTAAAAACAGAATAGAAAAAATTATGACTACCCACTTTTAATTAGGAATAATCTGTTTCAATATCATGACATACAAATGTATGGCACTATACCATTTTTCACCGTGATGTGCAAGTGACGTGACATCAAGCTGCTTCGCTCACGCATCTATGCGGCATCTTTAACTGTGTGCATGTTTACGCTAGCGATTTGAGCTAATGCTAGCGATTTGAAGCTGTGCCAACTGAAATGCATACTGACATCACTGCCACATCAGGGTGAAAAATGGTATAGATGTATGTTTTTTATTGCTCTCAGATATATTCATTGCAAGAAAAAGAAGAAAACATTTCATATAGGTTACTTTTAGATATCTTTTTTGATATCTGTTTCTATAGTCATTTGAATTGCAATCACACATTATGTAATATTACTGTCATTCTGCTGTTTACATACATTGATTAGTGTGCAATTTTGTGCCATTTGATATGCAATTTCATTCTATCATCTTGCTCATTCATCATCAATTGCACACTGCACAATGCGGTTTCTTGTATGAAATCATATCTTCAGTCTTGAACTTTGACTCGACTATGAGAATGATAAAATGATTGCCACTTTGCAACGCAATGCTTCAATCAAGTAGTATTAGATCAAAGCCGGGACAAATTGCAATGGCTTGGTTTGTTTCAGACAGTTTATTGGTTGATTACTATTCAATATTTGTACCATCAGCCAGTGCTGTTTGAATATTTTTTACTATGCAATGCAATACATCATGACTCTTCATGCCTTGGCTAGAGACAGCATGCCGTACAACTTGCTTAACCTCTTCGACGTGCTGATGTATTCATGGGTAATTATTTTGGATGTTATGGCAAATAGGTATTAAGCATTCATAAAATGTAATAAAATGTATGTGTGATGGATAAAAAAATTGACTGTTGATATTAACTGCCAATGTAATGTTAGAAATATTACCGCAATGTGATGTATTGTTCCATTTCCCTAACAGTATACTGGCTTTTGAGATGCAACCATCATCTCAATGATAAGGAGTTAATATTTAGGCTATATTACTTTGATTGAATATTGAGGAGTTTACCTAGCACAGGCTCTGTGAGGGGACTGTGATACCTGTATGATCTAACATATCCCAACAAAGCTTCTCTCGCACTATTCAAGGGGCATCACGGTTTCTAAGTCTAGATTATTATACATCAAATTGAAAGTGAATTCTTATAAAATAGAAATTCTAACTTTGTCAAAAATCCTGAAGTAGATGACAAGTGAAGTGCATCCTAACACATAATACTTTAGGTTGTTACTTCATTATAGTACATGTAGTTGACCAATTTTCTAACTTTTAGTAAATATCTTAATGTGGTATGTATCGGATACTTAACAAAAGTGGCTACAACCAGCCCAAGTCCTATAAACAGTCATTTAATTAATTACCTGCGGAGGACATCTCTACCTGTTATCTTATTATAACAAAATAAATATATAGATTATGTGAATTTCCTCACATCAGGGCATCCAGGTTTACTTCTTACTTTCTGATTAGAATGAAAGACAAATTAACAGTTCCTAATTGTTAATAAATATACTACAAATGGTGGTGGGTAGATAGGTCTATTGAGGTTGATAATGGTTATGCTAATCAGTCTCCAAGAAGACAACACTCAATTTACCTGAGTATCATATAGCCCGGGGTCTTTACGATAAGTTAACACTTTCTCAGGTAGCTATCTAGTTGTTAAAATTCAGAAAGCAACAGAAGATATGGAAAGATAAGACCATCATGCCCGATTGATCCGTTTGGGGTAGTAAATTAATTGGACCACAAGTTAGGGTTGCACTCCTTTGGTGACTCTTTATACATTGGAGGTACACAGGACATACAAATATTGGGAGAATAGTCTGTAGACCCTGTATGTATGTGTTTGGGAGTGTATATAATGTGGCACAGGTGACAATCATGTTATGTATGGTATGTAACTTGTAACATGGTGATCTGCTGATTCATCAAGTTTGTTGAATGGTGATTTGACTCAGTGTGTAATAAGTATTTTGGTACTGATTTGATGAAATGATTCTATATTGGCTATACAACACAATACAACAAAAATGAAAATAAAATACTCTGACTATCTAAAAACGTTAAAAAAAAAGAACAGTGGTTTTATAGTGGGCTATGCACAGGCATAAACCCAAGCCTCAGCACACTTTACAGGAAATTGCTTTAAAAAAAAAGTGCAGTGATTTATAGTGCGCTACGCACAGGCACAACGCCTAGACGTTGATCCACAAGCCTCAGCACACTTTACAGGTTGTCGCTGACCACTACGGCCCAAATCATTCCATAAACCATTTATTAATAATTCAGGGACTTTGCTGCTACAAGAGCGCACACCCTAGACATTCCACAAATAACTTTCGCAACCAAGATCAGCTCCCGAGTTTCGTACGGGGTACAAAGCGACGATTAGCAGTAAGTTCCTTGTCCAGGGGAATTTCAAGCTAACTCAATTTTTCCACAAGAGCATACTAGGCACCGCCAGGGTTTGAACCCGAAACCTCTCGCACCATAGTCAACCGTCTTATCGATTGAACTAACTTGACTGATAACCACTAGATTACCACTAGGGCCCCCCAAGATACACTATTTAAATCATTTAACAACAATTAGGGACTTGTAGCTAAGAAGCATGCACCTTTTTTATACATACCACAAATAAACCATCGCAACCAGAATCAGCTCCCTGAATTCGCATACAGGTAACCGACACAATAAGCAGTTAGCTCCCTGCTCAGGGGAATTTCAAGTTCGCTCAATTTTTTCACAAGAACAAACAGGGACTGCGATGCAGCTTGAACTTAATTGCATCTCCTCACACCAATGCATCGGTGTCTTAACACCTTTCCAATTGAGCATACTTGACTGTATAAACCAAGGACCTTAAGTTTGCTAGTCATATGCTGTAGCAATGAAGCACCCATTATTATTCTTACATGTTGCTGAGACCAAAGGAGTTAAGATGAGGAGAGAGTGGATTCCCTATAGCCCTGTGCTATTTATTGGAAATTACCTTACTGGATTGTTTTGCATTGTGACTAAAAATATTATACCTCACCAATCATTAGCAAATCCCCAAAATAGAAGGATAATTCACATCTTAAACATGAGCATTCCAAAGATTTGCACATGTAGCTCTTGGCACACCTTGGCCCTGTTTCACAAAGGCTTACAATCAATCAATCTTACGATTGATTTAATAGGGGATTACTTATGGTTTTGATCGTAAGGCACCAGAACCAAATTAGTTCGATCTTTGCATCGACCGTTGATGCTGCTTCGATGCTTGTTATTAATGAACTATCAACTAATTAATCAGAATTAATGCTAAATTTATATTGGTCAATATCAATACAGGCGAAAATCAATTAATTGGCTTTGAACAATAGTCATTAGCCAATTAATTGATTTCATAAATAATAAGGATCGAACAAGCATTGATGGTCGATCGAAAGATCAAACTAATTTGTTACTGTTGCCTAAGGCTTTGTGAAATCGGATCTGATCACTGCAACACATGACAATGCAGATTGCAAACAGAATGCACTTTAAATCAAAGGTAGCTAGATGCAGGGAAGTAGACTGCTGCCCTCAGCCAGTCAGAGTCCTGTCATAACGGCATGGCAAGACATAGGCGCTAATAAGAAATTGTGCTATGGCACATAACCAAAGTTGCGTGCAAATAATTATTTCATTAAGTCCAACACGATACAAACAGTAAGTTTTTCAGTGGTCACAACAAGCATAACACAAATATATGCATAGTGTAGACAAGAAAGAATTTAGTCTAGCAGAGAAGTGTATTCAGTTCAGTTTGTCTCAAAGCTCCAAATTATTATTCTTATATACAGGATACACCACTGGTTGATTTCTCAGCCAACAAAGACTACGAGCCAAGCTTCAAATTTTATGATCAGACTCTACTAGATGCCATTGAGAAAGGTGACAGGAATTGCTGGTTGTTCTTCAGGCTGTTAGCTCTGTGTCATACAGTGATGCCAGAAAGAAATGAAGATGGTAAGAAATGGGGTATTCAGTTTGAAATCCATACTCCCTCTGTAGAAGATTTAGTTAATTAAGTGTCTCACAGAAGGGGTATAGTTTTCAAACAGGATAGACGATTGGCTAACAGCGGGAGTATGGTTTTCAAATAGCATAGACAATTGGGTAACTTCCATTTGAAATACTCACTCCAGTTGTGGAGGATACAGGTGGAGTCTGCAATGGGTTTCAAAATAATTGACCCTAGCCAATTCCATTTGGAAAACATACTCCCTCTGTGGAAGACTTTTCTTAATCTTCCACAGGCATATGGCAGGTTTAAATGGAATAGCCCAATTAGCAGAACAATGGATTGTGAAAGAAAGTTTAAAATGTCATGCAGAACGAAATAAAATTGCTAATTGTTCATAGTCTCACAGTGGTGTTTTTGACATCTCGCCCCTCGGACACAAAGAGGACACTTATTGTTGCACTCAATGGGGGAAATCACAAAACATGCCATAAAATAAATACCTCTTGATGAAACAGTTCCAAAAGTTTGATTTCTTATCAGGTAAATCTTTAAATAAAAGTGCAGTAGATGGAACAGCCTGACGGAGAGAATATGTTGACTGTGGCTGCATGTAGGTGTCTCCAGGGCAATATTAATGTTAGAAAAAGATTTTGTAAGCTCCATTTTTGATTTTTTGTATCAAATAAGATAATTATAATTATTTTCTTTGCAGGATTCTTGAGTACCAAGCCCAATCTCCTGATGAGGGAGCTTTAGTTGGGGCTGCAAGAAACTTTGGATTTGTATTCAAAGTAAGTAGGCTACAATCAAGGAAAAAAGTCTTGGAACGCTTGCGTGTAAATAACGGAAAACTGTCACCCCCTCTCCCCGTGCAATGTTGAGAACTGCCAATGTCTTCAATGTGTTCCAACATTGCTTGATGGGGAGACGGGAAGGGTAAATCATTGTTGTAGATGTCATGTTTCTTCCCCAACACAATATAGGTCATTTCCATGAACATAAGAAATTCTGCTGCGAATTTCGACAGAGTGTGCCAAGCGTTCCAAGGACTTTTTTCCTTGATTGTCTCTACCGAATGCAAAATATTTCATCTAAATTTCGTTTTTGTCTCATAACTCAAAAACGGAATGTCGTATGAGCTTCAAATTTCACACGATTTGAGAGTGGGTTATATACTTTGCAATCATAATACAATTGTTGATAACGAATTTGGTTTATTTAGGGAGTGGTCACGAAAACACCCCATATGCTAAATTACACACGTTTCATAATTATGGCTCTAAACTGCTCTAAAATGTCGTTTTTGTCCATAACTCAAAAACAGAATGTTGTATGAGCTTCATATTGTACACGATTAGAGAGGGGATTATATGCTTTGCAATCATAATAAAATTGTTGATAAAGAATTTGGTTTATTTAGGGAGTGGTCACTGAAAACACCCCATATGCTAAATTACACACTTTTCATAATTATGGCTCTAAACTGCTCTAAAATGTCGATTTTGTCCATAACTCAAAAACAGAATGTTGTATGAGCTTCATATTGCACACGATTAGAGAGTAGATAATATCCTTTTGAATCATAATAAAATTGTTGATAAAAATGTTGAGTTATTTAGGGATTGGTCACTGACAACACCTCCTATGCTAAATGACACAAGTTTTGTAATTATGGCCCTCTTCTGTATGATACTGAGTCAATTTTCGTTTTTTGTCTCATAACTCAAAAACACTACAAATGCATTTTTTTTTTTTTTTCACAATGTTTTGCAGCATGTTTCCAAAATGTTTTTTTAATGTTATTAAAGCGTTATGTACCCTTTATGATATAACCTAACGTGTAAAATTTATGTTTTCTCTAAAACTTGTGTTTACTGAGTATAGGCACATCCGAGCGAATCAGAAAGATTATGATGTAACAATTTGAAACAACTCTTTTCTGAATAGTATATATAACAAAATACGCTTTGCGATGAGAAAAAATAAAAGAAAAAACAACAACAATTTAATACACTTAAAAAAAATATAGACCCACCATTGGGACTCGAACCATGCACATCAGTCAATAGCCAAAAGGTTAACAGTGGAGGACTAATGAAATAAATCATACGCTGCCATTGCTTTCAAGCAAAAGTAACAAGTTTTGTTCTTTTATAGTAGTCAGGAAATCGGGAAAGTGTAAACTTTATAGTAAAATGGCAAAGTGTATCAGTTTACCATAATGACAAAATGGTCCAAAACGAACATTTGATGTTTTGAGCCGCATCTCAAAAACATAAAACGTTCGTTTTTGCTATACCAATTGAGAATGTTTTATGGTAAACTGAATGACACTTTGATTTCTACTATAAATTTGTTAACACTTTACCATTTTGAATTGACTACTATAAAAGAACACAACTTGTTACTTCGATTATGTAAATGGCAGCGTATGAGCGGATTAGTCCTCAGACTGATAACCTTTGACTATTGACCGATGTGGTTCGAGTCCCAATGGTGGTCAGTTTTTTTAAAGTATATTCAATTGTTGTTTTTTTCTTTTCTTGTTTTTTTTTTTTTTCTCATCGCAAAAGCGTATTTTAATATAAATAATATTCAGAAATGAGTTGTTTATCGTATTTATTTCAATTCAAATTGGTATACTTTACTGTTATCAAATTTTATATCATTCCTGTTCCAATAAAACATTTTCAATTGGTATAGCAAATGTAAACGAAGGTGACGCTTCGTGAGATGCGGCCTAAAAACATAAAATATCGATTTTGGACCATTTTGTCATTATGGTAAACTGATACATTTTGAGGTTTCTACTATAGGGTGCTTGCATGGAAGATCACAAAGTTCAAACCATCCTAAAGACACGCTCCAGAGGACATGCAAATGCACGGAGTACAATACCAATCACCTGTTTAACTGGTTTTGATCAAAGTAATTCTTTGTACTCCATGCATTAGCATATCTTATGGAGCGTGTCTGGAGGATGATTTGAACTCATGACCTTTCGTGCAAGCACTCTATACAAGTTTACACTTTCCCCGATACCTGATTACTATAAAAGAACAAAACTTGTTACTTCGATTGCGAAATGGCAGCGTGGCGTAGCGGATTAGTCCTCAGACTGATAACCTTTTGACTGTTGACCGATGTGAATGGTTCGAGTCCCAGTGGTGGTCTTTTTTTAAAAGTATATTCAATTGTGTTTTTTTTTCTTCTTGTTTTTCTCATCGCAAAAAGCGTGTCTTAATAGAAATAATATTCAGAAATGAGTTGTTTCAAATTGTTACATCATGATCTTTGTGATTCGCTCGGATATGCCTATACTCAGCATACACAAGTTTTCCAGAAAACATTTATATATGCCTATACTCAGCAAACACAAGTTTTAGACAAAACATTTACATGTTGGGTTATATCATAAAGGGTACAAAATGTTTGAAGTTTTAATAACATTGAAAATATTTTGGAAACATGCTGCAAAACATTGTGATATTGTAAATAAATGTATTTGTAGTGTTTTTGAAAAAAAAAAAAAAAACGAAATTTGACTACAGTAGAGGGCATAATTACGAAACTTGTGTAATTTAGCATAGGAGGTGTTTTCAGTGACCACTCCCTGAATAACCCAACAATTTTATCAAAAATTGTATTATGATTCAAAAGGATATTATCTACTCTCAAATCTGGTGCAATATGAAACTCATACAACATTCTGTTTTTGAGTTATGGACAAAAACGACATTTTAGAGCATTTTAGAGCCATGATTAAGAAACGTGAGTAATTTAGCATAGGGGGTGTTTCCAATGACCACTCCCTAAATAAACCAAATTCTTTATTAACTATTTTATTATGAGTACAAAGCATATTTTCCACTCTCAAATCGTGTGCAATTTGAAGCTCATACGACATTCCGTTTTTGAGTTATGAGACACAAACGAAATTTAGATGAAATATTTTGCATTCGGTAGAGACAATCAAGGAAAAAAGTCTTGGGAACGCTTGCGTGTAAATAACGGAAAATTGTCACCCCCTCTCCCCGTGCAATGTTGAGAACTGCCAATGTCTTCAGCGGTTCCCCAATGTGTTCCAACATTGCTTGATGGGGAGAGGGAAGGGTAAATCATTGTTGTAGATGTCATGTTTCTTCCCAAACACAATATAGGTCATTTCCATGAACATAAGAAATTCTGCACGGAATTTCGACAGAGTGTGCCAAGCGTTCCAAGGACTTTTTTCCTTGATTGTAGAAGTAATTATTTAATAATTGGCTTTTTCTTAAATAATTTTGTGCTTGAGGAGTAATATTGCTACATCATCCAAACACTCAATTTCAGACATTTGACATTTGTGACCCAATCTAATCCACTCAGGCTAAAGTCGGAAATTTTGAAAATTGATTTACTACTATTACGATCAGTACCTACAATTACTAATGTTGAATCCCCAGGTTTTGGGAATACTTGGTTGCAAAGTTATAGACCTTTTATATGCCCGTTTTCTTTTTTAAATTTTTTCTCCTCACTTTTAGCGTATATTTCAGTTTCATTATTGCCAACTTTAGCCTGATTGGATCAGATCTGGTCACATTTTTTATTTTTCTGGCTAGCTAGATTAAAAAAGGTGCAGTGATTTATAGTGCAGTACGCACAGGCATAAACCCACCTACAAACATTAGCACACTTTGTAGGAATCTGCTGACCAATGCGACCCAAGACACACTATATAAATGATTTAGCATCAATTAGTGACTTGCAGCTAAGAAACACAACCTTATACATGCCAGAAATTTTAACCTATCGCAGGATGAACTCTCGAAATTCTTGTATGGGTAACTAAGACAATTAGCAGTGTCTCAGGGATAAGGTAGCTCAATTATTTCTCGAGAACAAAGAGGGACTGGGCTGGGTCAGAACTTGCATCAATTATTTCTCGAGAACAAAGAGGGACTGGGCCGGGTTGGAACTTGCATCACCAAACACCAATGCATAGGAGTCTTATAATTGAAGACCGAATTAAAAAGACTAGTTTGCGTCTGATGTCAGGGCAAAGTCGCGATGTGATCGGTTGCTGACCTGCACAGTACAGTATTTTTTGTCTAGTTGACAAATGGTTATACGCAAACTAGCCTTTTTAATTCCTTCTTCAATTATAACACCTTAACCCCCAGAGCACTATCTGCCGAAACATTGCCTCTGATTGGTCAATTACGTGATATCTTCAATTTATTCACCAATCAGAATGGAGCTTTGCAAATACTTCACCCCAATTTATTTGTATGGTGAAATTATCCTAACACTGTTGCTGATTGGTCCAATTGATAATGAAAATTTCTTTTTGGCCACTCGGCAGGTAGTTCTCATGGGGTTAATACATGTTGATTTGATGCTATGATTTCCAGGGTCCCAGGTTCAAATCCTGTCAAGGAAAATATGTCTTCCTTGGCTTACTTGAGGGAGAAAATAAATGTCAATCAATACATAATTGTCTCTTCCACAGTCGAGGACACCTACAACAATCACCATAGATGTACAAGGTGCAGAGGACCAGTATGAACTGCTGCATATCCTAGATTTCAACAATGTACGCAAGAGGATGTCAGTGGTAGTGAGACAGGGTCATCGCATTAAACTGTTTTGTAAGGGTGCTGATACCGTGATCATGGAGAGGTTATGTGAATCTAGTGGTCATTTGAAGGAAAGCACTAATGTACATTTGAATGTAAGTAGTTTTCTTTGGGTTTACTACACAGAATTGAAACCAGAGAACCCAAACTGGGTAGAATATTGGGGTATTTGGGTCCTTGCTGACGGTGCGCGGAGAGGAGTGAAAACAATTATGCATCAGTCAACTGAAGCGTCTTGGTACTCGCATGCAGGTCGCATCAAGTGCGTCTCTCAAATGCGCCCATCTTCATGTCGCGCTTGCATGACAACAAATGCCTCGAGCACATTCCGGGGGAAACCGAATACCCCCAATTTTTGCTCCATGCCTGTATCAAGATGGCGGTCGAGTCCCGGTTCTCCTTCTCTAATTCTGTGGTATACCAGCACGTACAATAGCACCATCAGATATGGAGGAATTAAGGGATTCAGGTTCATTCAAATTTCAAAGCACAAAATCAATTCTGAAGCATTTAGGTATTGGGTGCAGGTCGCATCAAGTTCAGTCCATTCATTATTATTTTAGATACGCATGTTCTGCTTTCTCCTTAATAACCAAAAATGGAAATTGAGACAAAAGATTGTCAAATAACAGTAATATTTGAGCCTTGTACTCACAATCTGTGAGGACTGAATAGAGAGATGTATCTTTGTGTTCATGATAAGGTGGCACCCTCTTTTCAGAAATGAATAACCTTTTTTTTATTCCCTGTACTTGAGACTGGTGGGGCAAAAAGACACACGACAGAGATGTAAGCCACAAAAAAACTCCTGTGAAAAGCAAGAAAATGCCTGAAAAAGAACCAAACCAAAACAAACTTAAGAGATTTCCAGTTAACTTACATCTCTGGTATAAATATAATAACCACCAGCCCCCTGCTCTTAATTCACTACTGTTCATACAATCAAATTAAGAAATGAATAACCCTTGAATGTGAGTACTTGGCATGGCAAGCAATTTGGAAAGATGCTTTAAACAATTCTCATGACTTGAATACCAATTATATATGCATGTGTATGAACTTTTCAGTAGAAATTTATCAATTGAATGAACACAACTGGGCCTCAAGGAAGAACAGATAATTAATTGTGTTTTCAACTGATTGAGTGTCCCAGGTTAAAGAAGAAATAAAACAAACAAAACAAACAAACAAACAGTGTGATGATTCTCAGCATACACTGTGTGATGAACGCCCGCATGTGCGTAACGCGGAAGTGAATCCAACCATGCCAACTCAATCAAGATTGGTTAGTATTTTCATTGTGTGTTTTCATTGTACTTTGAAATATGCGACGTACGATTACGGTCGGATCGTGTACAGCTGTTGGCAACTCTGCTCATTCAAATGAAATTTTGACTATAGTCAGTTAATTGCGTTTGACATTTTGATGTATTGTCTTCTAGGAATTTGCCAATGAAGGATTACGTACACTGTGCCTAGCCATGAAAGACATTACAGAAGACTATTATTTGGAATGGAGAAAGAGGTTCAAAGAAGCAGCGTAAGTTTGGTCTAAATCAATCTGTATGTTTCGAGTTGACCAGTTAATGTTACTACTCTGCTCTAAGTTTGCACCCTATTACAGTCCCACAAAGCATAATGGGATAGACCCAGCTGCTGTGGGTTCAAGTAGATGTAGAAACAATGTAATATGAAATAAAGTTATTCTGTTATAATACCTTCACTTTGAACTATGTAATAAGAAGAAAGGGTAAACCTTCATTTTGCAGGACATCACTAGATGATAGAGAAGGCAAACTGGATGAAGTGTATGAGGAGATTGAACAGGACTTGGTGCTCCTTGGTGCCACAGCTGTTGAAGACAAACTGCAGGATGGTGTACCCGAAACTATTGAAAACCTTCACAAGGTAGGCACTTCACCTTTTGCAGTAATGGGCTATTCAAGTTGAAATCCATACACCCCCTATGGAAGATATGACCTTAATCTTCTACACATGGAGTGTGAATTTCAAATGGGGTTACCTGAATGGGTGATTCCATTTGAAATCTACCCCCTTGTGTGGGAGATTAAGGTCATGTCTTCCATAGGGGATGTGCGGATTTCAACTGAAACAGCCCATTGCAGCTGCAAAAACAGCTTTGTACTACAAAGAAAGCTTTGCACTGCAAAAAAACTGGAAAAAGCCATCCTCCCCATGTGTATAATACAAATGAATGGTTCATTTTAATCTGGAGCTCATCATTTTAGAATAAAAAATCTAACAATGCACCAATGAAATGCAAATGGGGTAGGGCCTGGATGGGTGACTCTATCTGAAATCTACACCCCCTGTGTGGGAGATTAAGGTTGTATGGATTTTAACTGGGATTGCCCATTACTTAAATATTACCAAACAAATTGTCCAAGAAAATGTGTGAATATGAATTATATTTGCTCACCTTTCTCCCTACCAGGCTGACATCAAGTTATGGGTACTAACTGGAGACAAACAAGAAACTGCAATCAACATTGGCTACTCCTGTCGTCTGCTCACTGAAGACTTCAATGAGGTGTTCGTCCTGGATGCCAACACTGAAGAAGAAGCTAAAGAATCAGTGGTAAATGCTCTTCACAAGATACGGGAGACAGTGGGCATCAAAGGGAAGGATGAACTGGAAGGGGTTGATGAAGATGAGATATCAGTGCAGAGTAAAGACTTTGATGATGTCAAGGATGTCTATAGTTTTGCATTGATTGTCACTGGCGCATGTTTGGTAAGTATTAGTTATGGGTTGAAACGGTTTATTACTTGCTGAGATAGTATACAATTACTACATGGTTAGAGGGCAAAGTATTTTTCCTGAGGTACTGGCTACGGGCCACTCACCCTGAATCCATAGGGTTAGGGGTGTTAGGCTTGTAGCCAGTACCAAGGTTCAATAGTTGCCCTATTTCCCCGATATAAACCATGTAATATTTGTTTTATTACACCAAACTGTGGCTTTGGGGATGAGGTTGTCATGTAGATAATGAAAATTATATACTTCATTAATATATTCTTGTTCATTGATTGGTTAAAAGTGGATCACATGACCAAAAATAGTTCTACCATCAGTACTCCTATCTGTAAATAGTACCTCTAAGCCGTAAATAGTATTTTCAATGTCCCGGATGAGCCGTAAATAGTACCTCCAAGCCGTAAATAGTACTTTTGATCATGCCTTCGGCGGTATGCCGCATTCGATGCGACGGAACAGTTCACGCCTTGAAACTGCTATAGCGTCATTTCGGCGCTGCTGTAATTGGTTAGCCCGATTTTAGGCTATTCGATTTTTGAAGGGTAGGTTGTGCTTAAATTGGTCGTGCTGTTCACTCAGGATAGAAGCGGGAGAGTCAAACGTCAAATGATTTTCTTTTAACAAATCAATGAACAAAGAACATATTAATGAAGTATATAAAACAAATATATACTTTTATTGAAGTTCTGGTTAAACTATGGTCCTCGTTGAGATCAATTAATACTATTTTCCTGAGGGGCTGCGCTCCTCAGGAAAATAGTACTATTGATCTCACCTCGGGCCCATAGTTTTAACCAGAACTTCTCATGGCAGTATATATTTGTATACTATCGCACTGTGAAATCCTGGGGGTGAAATAGGTTGTGTTGTTTGCCTTTGACCAATAAAGTGGCATGATTTGCTTATGAATATTTATGAGGTGTAATAAAAATGATTTACCCTTTGCTTGTTCTTGAAAATGTGTACATTCTGGTGCTGTATTCTGTGAAGCCAAAAGCTGAATGGAAAGATTTATGTTTGGGAAATACAGATTTGTATGTTCGAAGAAATTGAGGTTCATAGCATCAGATTGTAGATGATATTTTCCTGATTTTGTGAGTACAAGCAGGTGGAACATGAATTCAATGTCGTCTTCAGACTTGTTGTTTAACTTTGGTTAAGGATTTCAGTACATTTTTCTTAACCCTAACGTTAAAGTGGTTTTTGGACCTCGCATGTCAAGCACTCCATCAGCGAAGTGTAGCCACGGGTGTTTTGCTGGCCCAGCCAATGAAACTGTGCATATATATGTGACATGATCTGATCCACAGGGGCCAAAGGCGGCAAATTTGAAATTGAGATAAAGGCAAATATATGGAGTAAAAAACAATAAAATACATAAGAAAATGCACATCACAAAACCTCATAACTTTAGAACCAAATATGCTAGACCTTTGGTGTTTTCAGTATATAATAGCCTAATGTTACTAAAAGATAATAATTATAGTAACGTAATTCAATTTTCAAAAATGCCTCCTTTGGCCCCTGTTGAGCAGATCGTGTCACATATATATACATGTATCTCTTCAGGTGATTGCCTCATAGCATCATGTGGGTTGCATGAATGGGCAGTGGTTTTACTTTGTAAGATTTTATAGAGTTAGGGTTAATATCATATCATTTTATTTTCCCTTGATAGGCCTATGCACTAGACCCTACTGTAGAGGAGATCTTCTTGGAGGCGGCTTGCTATTGTAAGACAGTAATATGCTGCAGAGTCACACCGTTACAGAAAGCCCAGGTAGTAGACCTGGTCAAAAGACACAAAAAAGCTGTAACACTGGCTATAGGAGATGGGGCAAATGATGTCAGCATGATCAAAGGTAAGTCTTAACCCCATATGAAAACTACCTGCCGATTGGCCAAAAAGTAGTTTTCATTATTAATTGGACCAATCAGGAACATTGTTAGAATAATTTCACCACACAAAAAAATTGGGGTGATTTATTTGCAAAGTTCCATTCTGATTGGTGATTAAAATGAAGATATCATGTAATTGACCAATCAGAGGCAATGTTAGATCCACAGGTAGTGATCAGGGTGTTAACTTGAGTGTTTGTATCCAATTTGTGTTTTGCAAATGGCTGAATGTAAGTACTCAAGCATGTTTTAACTGATCATAGACTTTGTGGTTTTGGTAATTTTGGTGTATTTTGATATTTTTAAAATCAAGCTCTTTTTTTTTGGGGGGGCTCTCATAAAATGTGTTATAACTAGTCAAATTAATTAAAAAACTCCAGAATTTTATCAGCAACTTTGATACAGATGCAAGACCATTGTGTAAGTAAAGTACTATGTAATAGCTGCCTTTTGCAAAACATCTATTGTTTGCAGCACAATCCCCTCATTGTAAATTGTTGATGTTTTGTTTTACTTTCCTGATAGCTGGTAAGTTAACCCAAGGTACACCTTTATATGTATTTGGTGTTCTTCATGTGTTATTGATCAAAAGTTAGTACATTTACTGAAATGTTACAAATGGCAGCTATTACATTTTACTGCACTTATGATGGTCTCGCACTCAGCCCACGGATTGTTATCATGTGCCAATACATGTTGGTGTAATTGATTAATTTTGTGTGATATTCCCTTTTCAGCTGCCCATAGTAAAAAATAGTGTAACCAATCGGGTTATTTTCTCTTTTTCAGCTACCCATATTGGAATAGGCATCAGTGGCCAATGTAATTGATTAATTTTGTGTGATATTTTCCTTTTCAGCTGCCCATATTGGAATAGGCATCAGTGGCCAAGAAGGAATGCAAGCAGTACTATCAAGTGACTTCTCCTTCGCTCAGTTCCGCTTTCTGGAACGGCTACTACTAGTCCATGGACGATGGTCGTACTACCGTCTTTGTAAATTCATGGCTTATTTCTTCTATAAGAATTTTGCCTTTACCTTGATGCATTTCTGGTTTGCCTTTTTCTGTGGCTTTTCTGCCATGGTAAGTTTAACAGCATTTTAAGGATTTTGTTCACATTAGAAAATACCTTTGTTCGACAAAGATTAGCATTTTGGTTCATGGAACGAAGGGACTTGATGAATTATGTGTTCACATTATGAAATCAATTCGTCACTTTAAGCAATTGATTACTTGAATGAACCTCTTTATCTTTATCAAACAAAGCGGTCGTATACACATACTACATGGTTCGAGGGGAAATACGGCAAACTATTTTTTGTGCGGGACTGGCTACTGGCCTATCATGGGGGTGATAGGCTTGAAGTTGCTCTATTTCCCTGATATAAACCATGTAGTACTGATTTGTTTTATTACACCAAACTTAGGCTATGGGGATGAGGTTGTCATGTAGATAGTGAAATCTACCGCACAATAAAGTGGCATGACTTGCTCATGAATATTTATGAGGTATAATATATAATCTTTATCAAGACGAGCATCAGCTGTTTTGTATTGGTTGAACATTCCAGTTGAAAATATTTCTTATTTTGTAATTATCATGTTCATGTATTAAGTATATGGTCAATTCCAGCCAAAGCGGGACAAAATTCTCTCTGGGGGCCATTTTGAAAATGTTTTCCTTTTCAATTCTAGACTTATCAAATGAGACGATCATATCTAGTGAATCATCAGGTGGAAGTGCCATCGGATTGAAAAATAACTTTTCTTGCTAGACCAAATAAAGTGTTAAATGCGCATATGCATGTTACCCACTTAATTCAAGCCTTTTTCACCTGTTGTACGCCATAAAATTTCACTTTCTTTAATATCTTTCAATATTTTATGTGTGACTCATATACACTAGAAATCGGTGAAGACTTTGAACGTAAAATAGAATTTATTACATATATCTACAGAGAAATATTTTGGTTATTACAAATTTTAAGAAAGAACCAGGTGTACAGTTAAGATTGTGTCAATTCTTGAACTCTTTCCAAAGTGGCTGTCATTTAACATTACTGTATTATTTCGAAAGATTAGAATAAATGCTTCATATAAATATAAAGTTAGATTTTGTATCTCTTCGCAGGATGAGGATCTCGGATGGATTCGTGGGTAACAGCGTCTGGAAAATAGCAATTCCTATTATTTTTTTAAAATAAAAATAAAAAATACTTTTCCGTATGTCAATAATTCAGGCTGCAATGGCACTAAAATGAATTTTAATCAAAATACAAACTACATGGAATATTTAGAATGGATCATTATGGCATTTTGGGTATAAAAATGTTGAGAATAATGAAGTTGCCAAATTCAAATAGACAGAGCAAACAGTTTTATATTATTATTTTAGTAAAATCATTCCATATTTTCATGCAGCAATATTCTATTAACTCGTGTTTGAGAGTTCCTATGAACTAAAACACTATCAATACATTGTTAACTATAATTTAAGTAGGGATTCGTGGGTAACTAAAATGTTCGTGGGTAACACATATTTGAAGGTATGTATTGGTAAGCGGCAAAATAGAAAATATTACAGAAGGTTGGAAACCATCATGCGGTTATTCCTCCATTGTGTTTCAATGATTCCCGCTTCTCTAACCAATTGCATTTACCCAAAAATGGTAATTTAGGATAATCAATCAAAACTTCATGATACAGCTTCAGTATACCTTCAAGAGGACGCTATTAAACAGGACTGTTTTGGAACCTATTTCGCATGTTTTCAAAAATGTTAAGATGCATAAGAAAGATATAATTTACTGAGTAAATCCTTGGATTCGTGGGTAACGCCGAATTGTGGGTAAAGCTATAAGTACTATAGTACCGTTTGGGGTTTATGTTTCTTAGGTGCATAAACTGTAAGTACTGTAAAAATTATAGCATACCCATGGCTTGAATATGTGCTGATTTAAACTTAAAATAAACAATCTCCTTGTTTTTCAAGGTTAGCATCTATTCGGGATTCGTGGGTAACAAAAGTTTTAACCGTCAGAGATTCTTTTTTTTAAAGCGGTGAACGATTTTTACGATTTACAATTTTAAGCGCTTGTCAAACTAAATTCAGTGTCCAAAGTCATTAAATGTTAATTTAAGTTATGGCAATTATATTTGCTGGACTCGTGGGTAACAGTTGATACGTGGGTAACGTCAAATTTGATTTTATGGGTAAAACGTATTTGCATAAAATAATCACTTAGACCTCAGAATTATAGAACGAAACTTCGTTTCATGATATAGTCATTTATGGCATATTCACTTAACATTTTTCAGAACGATCATTTTATTTTTGATACGTGGGTAGCAAAATTATTAGCCAAATTGACTTAATGGCCTCTAGAGTCCACAAACTTTGGTGGAATTCAATCGTTTTACATATGATGAGAGATCATGCAAACGTCTTTCTAACGGTAATAATTTCATTTTGATTGAAGGACATTCAATGACATATATGGTGCTTTATCGTTGAATTCGTGGGTAACGCCAATTCATTTAAGCCATCATAACTTGTCCCCTGGTATGACTGGCTAGTAAAGGCCTATATGCACAAAGAGAGCACATTGGACGTGACATGATATGCTCCATCAATAACGTGATTTCCTTTATTAATGACATTTTAAAGTGGAAAGTTAACATAGAGAGAATTTTGTCCGCTTTCGCTGGAATTGACCATATATATAATTTTAATCAGGTCTTCCAGGGAGACCAGTACATTTGTATTGATGGAATTTCCTGAATAAATAACAAATAAATAAATACACCCCCTATGGAAAACATGGCCTTAATCTCTCACATGGGGGTGTAGATTTCAAATAGAGTCACTCATTCAGGCAATTCCATTTGAAGTTTACACTCAGTGTGTGGAAAATTTAGATCATGTCTTCGACAGGGGGTATGTGGATTTCAACTGGAATAGCCCATTATGGAAAAGATACAAAGTCTTAATGCTGCTAATTGTTTGTTCTTATATACTTTGTTTAACCCAAATTTGGGTTGTTATGACAGTGGTTTACGCAGTTGTGCCACAAGCGTACGGATAAACCTCCCTTATAATGTCCTGCAGAATTAGCTTATGTTTCATTCCATTCATTTCAAATCTCATGTTTTATTGTTCACAGAGTGTTTATGATGAGTGGTTCATCACAGTGTACAACATATTTTTCACATCTATGCCAGTACTCTCTATGGGAATATTTGACAAGGTAGGTCACTCAGTTTATTCAAATGTCTTATGAAGTTGAGAAAAAATGCGATGGAATAAGAAAGTATCAATGATGCTATATAGTTCCAATTACAGAATACACTCATTGTTTTTGTTTACATTCTTTTATAGATATTATTTTCAATATCTAGCATCCATGTTGTTTTACATCATATAATCGGAGCCAGAGATAAAAAGACTAGTTTGCATGTGATATCACCTGTCAATCAAACTCAAAAACGATTTGTTTACGAGTTGTTGTCATAAAAGTAATTTCTGAAATGACAGTAAAACAGCATGCCTTAACATACAAACTGCTCAAAAGTTGGGTCTTAGTAATATGAAAACTTTTTTTCTCTGAAGGCACCATGTCAACAATGCCTAGAAAGTTGCAACAATGCCTAGAAATTACTGTGCCGTATTCGTTCCATTAATTAACCGCCCATGCTCCTATAAGTGCCTACCCAGTGACTTTACAACAAGCAAACTGATATTTATTTATTAACTGCTCATGCCAATCTGAATCATGGTCTGAAACATATGATGATGGATGAATATTTTGGGCCTTTTTTACGTATTGTCTTCTTAAACAATGTAAAAAATAAGCGCCCACCCAAAATGACTTTGTTAAGCACCCTGGGCAGTTCAAGGAACGAATATGGTTATTTTTCACCATTTTCTGTGATTTTTTTTCTCCATTGAAGGCATCAGATAAATCAATACTTTTATGTATTACAAACCAATCAAGAGTCATTGAAGAATGCAGATGGAAATTTGATTAATCATGGGTTTAATACTCAGAAAATCAAAATTGCAAATGAGAAACATGTAATAATGACTTGGGCAGTTTTGTTATGAGGGTGACGACATGCTGTTTCCCAAGCATCCATTTGTTTATAAACATTGCTGTCACTTCATCTGTATGTAATTCAAAACTATGAATAATCATGTAATCAACTATTTCTGTTTCTGCCAGGATGTCAGTGAAAAGATGTGTATACGTTTCCCAGAGCTCTATAAGCCAGGTCAGGAGAACAAATTTTTCAACTACTATGTCTTTGGTAGCAGTCTATTTCAGGGAGCTGTCACATCTATTGTTATATTTTTCATACCTTATGGTAAGGACATCTTCAGTTGGGTTGTTCCAGTTGAAATCCATCCACTCTCTGGCATTACCTAAGGCATTACCTTAATATCCCACACAGGGAGTGTGAATTTCAAATGGGGTTACTTGAATGGATGATTCCATTTGAATTCTACATTCCCTGTGTGGGAGATTAAGGTTGTGTCTTCCATACAGAGGGTGAATGGATTTCAACTGGAATAGTCCATTGCCTTCCAGAATCTTGAAAGAGATTCTCTATCAAGAAAAATAATACATTGCAGCAGAAGAAATGTTGAAAGTAGTTAAGAAAATTGAATGATATTTGCTTATTTAAGGTTGAGAGCCTCAAAGATTTGCACTCAAAGCACTTGGTGCATGTTTTATGCACAACGCATTACACGGAGATCGCAACAAGCATGCACTTTAAATCAAAGTTTATTATTGCATTTTGCACTCTATGAGCAACACGCAAACATGGCAGAGTCGATACTCTTTAAATCTAACCTCTTTGACCCGTATACACATTTCAACAACCCTTCCTATGGCTTTGTACAGGAGCCAATTATTGTTAATCAGTGATGAATCAACACTTTTACAATAGCGTATACATGAACGCAAGTTAACGAAATTTCGCATACGTGTCACGCATGAGGGCGTAAAATTCGTCATATGTAGAACTTATATTAATGACCTACCAGCCTGCACATGATTATATTGTTATGAACACGGCAGAGTGCCGAATGCGCAAAATTGCTGTTCTAAGTAAACGGCGTTTGAAAATCTTGGTACTATTCCATTGATCCTTCTAAAAATTTTGAACATTTGTGAGCACTCATTTGAAATGTATATTATAGAAGTGAATGTACACGAATTATTTACAATACTTGCACGTTCTGATCCCTCAAAACGTGTTTTAACAGCTATTCGGCTTTATGCTGTATCCAAAATGTCTCTACCACTGCGCAGAGAGGTTGAATACGCATTCAACTATGTGTAAACCATAGCACGCATTCTTGATTTGGGACTTTTGTGTAGAAATTACTGGTTGTCCTTAGGCTATGTAGGCTTAACCTATATAAGTTATAAATAGTCATCCCTGTAATATTTAGCAAAAACTCAAGCAGAAATAACAATATTGGCCTATATTTTGCGTATGATTTTCCGGGATTTTCCAATTTCACTGGGGCACACACACATTATTAAACCACAGCAATATCATGTGGGGAATGTTTGTACTTATTTTGGTATCACTGGATAGAAGTTACCTACAGCTATATGTTGGTATCAAATATATCAGTATAGGACATGTAATATAGAAAATTCGGGGTTTCTCGCTATACACTACTATAGATCAACCTGATTTGTACAGCTAAGTATACGATTCGTCTCTCTGTCGAATTCATTTATCGCACATAGGCACAATTCCTCCAAATCAAAATTTCAATAACTACGTCGAGGAGTAAGATTTACCATTAATTTTTGGTGGAAGTGAAAGATCACATGAAACATAATCATAAGCATACAAAAACTCAATTTACTCAAAATTCTCGATTCGTCACTCTGCCGAATTCATAACGATATGCACGCGTACATGTTGAAGACATAATATTGGAGGAAGCAGCTAAATTTTAATTTACTAGTTTTATTTTTGATATCAACAGAGAAATCGTTGATCTTTTTGTAATGTTGATTAGCAATAACTAATTGACATTTCTCATGAAAAAATTATGTGAATTAGATGATCTTTAGCTTGTTTACATTGTTGAAAGGGATTCAATCATTTAACAACTCACGTTTGGCGCGTCTACATAGTTTACTTCCACAAAACCTAGCAGATGATTTGGACGCATCATTGTTAAACGGTGATGGACAATGGTAAAATATGATATTAATTGATCAATTTGTTTGTGACAGGTGCCTTTGCTGAGGACATCTACCCTGATGGTTTATCAGCCCAAGCCCAGACGTTGTTTGGCTGCATGCTAGCTACTATTCTTATATTTGTTGTCAACTTCAAGGTAAGGATACAGGAAATCACCCAAAATGGGCTAATCCATTTAAAGTTTACACTCCCCCTGTGGAAGATTTTGGTAATATCTTTTACAAGGGGAGTAGGAGTATGAATTACAAATGGAATTACAACATAACCAACTTCATCAGAAATTCATCCTCCCTCTGTGGAAGATCATGTTTAATCTTTCTTAGAGGGTGCATGAAATTCAAATGGAACTGCCTAATGTGTCCATTCCATTTGAAATTCATACTCCCCCTGTGGGACATATTTCCAAGATCTTCTACAATTGTAGTGTGGGATTTAAATGGAGCAGGCCAATGGACATTATGAAATGGATACTAATAGACATGAAATGTTGACACTGAATATAGCAGAGAAATGCTGAAATTCACTATACTATTCGGCAAGGTCCTTTTGCACTGCCTGTCTGCTCTTCCTGATTATTAAACAGAACGAGGTCATGCCTGGGTCACGCGATGCTATGTAGAAAACGAAAGGACCATGCCAAATATAGAATAGAACTAAGAAAGAGCAATACTGAAACTGTTTTCAAAGGTATTTCGACAAACTTCTGAACAAAAAGGAAATTAATAACGCCTGTTTTTTTCTCTCTATTTTGCGCGGTATAACTTGTGTTGATGTTGAACATAATGATGAGCTCCAGAAGAAGTTCTACAAATTGGAACAACCAAACTGTTTGAGATTGACTCCTAGTGCATTTAGAATGGTTAGAAAGTAAAATTTGAAGAAAGATACTCAGGAGCAATGTGTGTGAGACATTTGAAAGTTAAAATAAGTAATAGATGCTCTCATCTACAGCTAAGTTGATCCCAGTCCAGTCTTGGTCGTATTTTGCTCTCCGCAGACATCAGGACTCCAGTAGACAATATGATGAAAGACCTGGATTGGGATAAACATAGCTGTAGATGAGAGCACCAATTACTTATTTTAACTTTCAAATGTCTCACACACATTGCTCCTGAGTATCTTTCTTCAAATTACTTACTCTCACTTGTTCTACCCATTCTAAATTCACTAGGGGTCAATCTCAAAACATTTGGTTGTTCCAATATAGAAAAATTTTCCTTTATAGATTGTCAGGTTAATGGAACAAACTTTCTTCGAACCTACTCATCAATTTTAAATCAATGACCTTGGGTGAATTTAAAAATGCAGTTGTCTATAAGTTTTTGTAATTATTTGATCTCAACATTATTGCATTTTGTTTTGTATCATGTTTGGTTCTTATATTTTGTGATATCTATTACTATATTCATATTATCATATCAGGTCATCCAGGTAGACCAGTACATTTGTATTGATGGAATTTTCTGAATAAATAACAAATAAATAAAACTAATAAATTGATTGATTGATTGATTGATTGATTGATTGATTGATTGATTGATTGATTTTTCCCTCCAGATTGCCTTGGATACATCCACCTGGAATGTCTTCTCTCACATCTTAACCTGGGGAAGCATACTTTTCTACTGGCTCTTCATATTTCTAGTGTACTGTGATCCTCTCTATCCAATCTTCAATGCGGCATTCACTTATGTGGGAAGTGCCACAATGATGTCACATCTTCCAACATTTTGGTTTGCTCTGATCTTAGTGATCACAATCCTAATACTCCCCGTTGCGGGAAAACGGTCAATCTTGAGCGACATCACACCAACATTGACTGATAAAGTGAGAATCCTGGAACGTGAGGAGAAGAAGAAACAGAAGAAGCAGGCTGTAGAGTTGAAAGGTATCAGAAGACCGGGAGCTGTCAGACCTGGCAGCATACGACGTGACTCGCACAGGAGGGGTAGCAAACGTCCGGCATCGGCACGTTCAGGATATGCCTTCGCCCACCAACACGGATTTGGTGATATGATATTGTCCGGTGTTAATATGCGAATCAAGAAGGACAAAGAAAATGGTAAGAATGGAAGTCCAGCGGAGTCAAACAACAAAAGGAATGGTGGACGCAAAGGTTCAAATGAAAGGAATGCAGACACCAGGTTGAAGAGTAGCGTGTCTTCAGGAGGCGTAGATATCAAGGTATGATGGCAACTACCTGTGGAAGATGGCATCTAGTCACAAGAATCTACTGCTGATGAATGTGATCTAGCAGCATGAGTCTTTGTTTCTTCCAGGGATAGCCAAAGACAGCTGATAAATTTTGAAGACTTTTTTAAACATTTGTATAAGTCCAGAGGTTTTATCTTTATTTCTTAAAAGACTATAAATTCATTCCAGATGTGGAATATTTTTGTAAAGCTTTAAAATTTTATTGAAAGAAACAGTGTTGCTGTTTTATTAGAGTGCTTAAAAATAGCAATGTGTGTTCTGATAATGCCATTTATGGGGTAGTGCTTATGCAATGAACTGGAAATGTGATATCAATAAATTTAGTATTTATAATTAATATTATATTTGAATATCACCAAATACCGTATTTCCTCGAATAAACGCCCCCGGGGGTGTTGCATTTTCCAAACAGGGGGTGTTTATTAGAGGTCATTTTAGCACAACAATTCTTGTTAAAATCATTAGGTAAGCTTAAAAGTCACGCTAAAATGACGAACTATGAACTAGAAACACTGACTTTTGGTTCACTTCCGGGTTTCTGATGCAGATTTTTGCCAATTATTGCTGCTATTATCGACTATGTGAGCAACTTGGTAAGCTTATTACACAAGATAGCATGGAAATATCTGCATTTTTGAAACATCTTGGTTGAAAAAAGTGGTGGGGGCGTTTATTTGAGGGGGGGGGGGCGACTATTCGAGGAAATACGGTACATAGGGTTGGTGCCATTGCATCTTGACCAAAACATTATGTGGGTCATAGGTTCAATTCCAGGACATTAAATTGATTGATTTCAATTCAGATTACCTTTAGGGAGAGATAGTATAAAGACCTGTTTCAAAATAGGAAAAAAATGTGCAAATCTGGATAATTTTGTTTTTCTTTGTAGTAAATAAGAAGTGCCTGTTTACACTATTTTTGGTATATAACCTTCAAAATACAGGCATTGATAGCATATGGGATCATAAGTTTATCAAACCTGGCTTTTGTAAAAATAATTATGGAGCTGTTTTATAGACATTTTGGTGTAAGATATTCATCATGATGGTTATGTTAAATGATGTATTTTATTAAGTTATCACCTGTGTGCAAGCTGATGCATTATGAGTGATAAATTAAGCATACCTGCCATGCCCTATGCTCCTGTATTTGTGAAAAAATCAGTTCTTTTATGCTTTACTTCTAATCTAATCACACATCCACATTTTCCATTTTAACTTTTGTATGACTTCATGTGACTCGGAAGCTTTTCTCATGACCTAACTTCCGTAGGTACAAAAACATGTACAGGAAAGCAAACACTAACAATTGATATTGATTGCCATTTTACAAGAAACACGCTCCCTTCATGTGTGATCATTTCCCAGATGCGCATCACAGTGCTTATGACAGTTGCTATTCTTGATGCAGATTCATGGAAGTACAGTCATGTCAATGCAGATCTGGGCTCTTGCGCAGAGTCAATGAGTTACAGAGTAGATCATTTTCAAGATATCATTTTCATTTAGTTTTTATGAGGAAAAATAAAACTATTTTTTGAAAGGTTTTAACTGCTTATAAATATATCCCATACTTAAAGGAGGATTTCGTGATCCTAGCAGACTCTTTTTATAACATTTTTCAGTAGATATCCATGAAAAAAGCTTACTCCCAAAATTTCAGTTGATTCCGATTTTGCGTTTGCGAGTTATGCACAATTATGTGTATTACACTGCTCCATAGACCACTGTTGTAATTTCGTTCTGGTGTACCAGAACGAAATATGAGCAAATTTGACTATATTTTTGCTAAGCGAATTAATTTTGCAAGAAATTTTTGGTACATAAACATTATTAAACAGAGGTTTCCAGTGGTATGAAAATCTCAACTCTTTTGGAAAAAAGTGGGAGATGAAGCTGTGGATCACGAAATTTCCTTTTAACAAAATTTAAAAAATGAATAATATAAGTTAAAAAGATGCAGCAGCCTACCACTTACCATTGTCTTTCCAAGTGAAGCTTTTGAAAGTTGAATTATATATATTAGGTACATATGGCATGTATCCCACACCAGACGTGGTTTTATGTACACTTTTTCTGGGTGGATATTTTTTTTCATTTATTCATGCCTTTTTTTCTGATGTGTTTTTATAGTAAGTAGCGTTTTGTGTTTTTTTACTGAGGAAATGTTTTGTGAAATTCTCTTTATTCCCACGTGAAAAGATGCAATAAGTTAATAATGTTATTGTGTTACTATGCTCTCATAAACTGATCCAATCAGGCCAAAGTTGCAAATTTTGGAAATTGAGTTACTGATGTTGCAATTGTGATGTCCCTGACATATTGCTACAAAGTTATGAACTTTTTATTCATTAGTCATTTTCTTGACTATTTTTTATTGTTTTTTGTTCCTTATTTTTGCCTGTATCTCAGTTTCATTATTAACGACTTTGGCTTGAGTAGATCAGTTCATATGACATTATGGTAGTTAGCTTTTTCACAAGCACCAAGTGTTGCTTGTATCCAATATGGCATTGATAATATTTACGATTTGTTATGCAGGGTGCATACTACATGAACATATTTTTGTATACAGATGTAGCATAAATTGCAGTTTGTGAATGTGTACAAATTTTGTGATATCATCACATGAAAAACAGATGTGACATTCATGACATAAACTTTTGTATTTGTACTCATGTCTAATTAGTTGATACTCAAAGCTGATTTTAATTTTGAGTAGGAGTTTTCAAAGGGTCGATTCAAGGGTCTTGAAGAAATATAAGTTTTTACTTGTGGGGAATTCTTTTTGTATATATTGTAGTACTAATATTAAGTTTGTGTATTTTAGTATACATAACCAAAGAAACTTGAGTAGTACTTTTTATTTTATTTCATTCTATGGTGCTCAAAGAAGTGTCAGTACAGGTGCATTGATTTGATATTTGAGGTTAGGTCAATCTTACCTGACCTATAACCTTTGACATCAGTCAGTATCGTGTTATCTGACCTCTGAGGTCAAACTCACATATCTTGTAATCTGACACTTGGTATCTATACTTTACTTTTATGAGATTTTCTATATGATTTATTTTCATGAACATCTTAAGTTTTCAGGTCTATTTTATGTGTAATTTTTTTCTTAAGTCTCTTCCTTTTGCTATTTATTTATGTTTTATAGTATTAATCTACCTTACAAAAATATCCATTTGTGTGAAGTTATTTGTAGGTGCTCACCAACATTTTTAGTATAATTTTTTTATCAATAGATTGTATTACTAGTAGTTTTTTTTTTAATTGATTATTTTTTTCACAAAGGTGGGTAAACAGAGGGCTAATATTGAACAAATGGAGGGATTATTGCAACAGCTGCCCTATACGCATATGACAAATTCTGCATTCTATATTGTACACATTTAAAAATACGACACCTGGCAGCTATTTCTTGTTAAAATGGGTCCATCTTGTTAATCGATTTGCAAGTTCTTAGCATCCTTAGGGAATGAGAAAAAGTAAGGATGAAGCCTTGATGAAGGCTACTTGGAAAATTGCCATAAGCTACAGGGTCTCTTAATGAAATTCTAATTTGTCAACGAGAAACGGTGCAAATGTTGTCATGGCATGGTTCATTTGACCAATCAGGAATCCGCTTCCATATTTGGGCAGCACATAGGATAAATCAGTCATTTAGTGTGAAACAATGGGCTATTCCATTTTAAATCCACACTACCCCTGTGGAAGATTTTGGAAATATCTTCCACAGGGGGAGTATGTTTTTCAAAGGTAATTGGTCAGGGATAAACATTTTGAAACCCATTCTCCTGTACTGTGGCTTTACCTATATCTTCCACAACTGGAGTGAGTATTTCAAATGGAAGTTACCCAACTCTCTATTCTATCCAAAACTCATACTCCCTCTGTGGAGAACTTGAGCTAAATCTTGATAAAGGATGTAGAATACGATGTTATTAATAAGCCAAGTTAAGCTATTTGGCTATGTTAATTGGCAATATAGAATTAAGTGTACTTTGAATTATTTTTAGCAATTTGGTGATTTATTAGATAATTCTATTTATTTAAACCCAAAAGTTCATGACTAATAATGTATGATTGCATTATAATTTGCAATTTTAACCCCCTGTACCTAACCCCCTGTACATTTAAAACCAAATTATGTTACCCATTGTGATCCATTGTCTTTAAGTTATTTACTATTTTATTTCAGATTTTGATGTTATTATGTAATAAATAAACAATGTTTATACTGTATGTACATGTATATATAAAAATCAGTGTCATTGGTTGTAATTTATGACTTAGTTCCTGTTTTGTGTCAATATTTAAATATGCCAAAATAAAAATAATAATGAGCAAGGTGGCAGAAATATGCTAACACTTGTATTCAGATAGTACTGATGAAGGCTGAAATAGCATTGTCACTTATAGTATGTGTGTCCATCCATATCAAAAGGATTCACTTATCGGCTGCTACATGTGTCTCTTTCTACATAATAGCTAGGAATAAATACCAGACTCATCTCTAGTGGAGGTCACTTCAAATCATCACCAACTATGTGACTTGGGGTGTTTTAAAGTGATCTCCACTTGAGATGAGTCTGGTAGTTATTCATAGCTATTATGTAAAAGATACACATCCTTTTGATATGGATTTACACATATTTTTTTCATCTAAAAGGCACTATAAATGTAACATGTTATAGCAAGATCACATTGAAGGTAATAATAATAGCTGATAATACAATAACAAAATAATACAAACAAAAACAACTTTCTGTGTTTGGTATAATTATGTTATTTTAAGGAGAAAGTACAAAAAGGTCTTCACTACATAATCAGAATCATATTTGCTTGATTAGGTTTGTCTAGCGAACTTCATCATCATGTAAAAAACCTTTTTGGGTCTAGATTTTGTAACCAATACATTACTCAGCAAACGCAAACATGTTTTTAAACTATGTGGTGGGTCAAGAAATTTTATTAACATTTAAATATTGGGTTATGTAAAGGTCATGAAAATATTTTTCAAATGTTTTGTATGAAGCAACACTGCATCAACTTTTTAAAAATGTTGTCAAAATGTCATTTAATTTTTTTGGACATATTTTGTCAACACTTTGCAGCAAGTTTTCAAAACTGCTTAAGAATGTTATTAAAACAATTGTGATGCAATCAAGCAATGCGATGCGATGTAATCGAATAGTATTCAACTTCCTTTGTATTTTATTGTTCTGAGCATCACTAAAATGGCCATATCTCTGGAACCATAAGTCTAATTATGATGGGGTTTTCAGCAAAATAAAGCTCTGAGAATGGCTCATATAATGAGATTAAAAACTGAATTTTGATTTTGATCAACATCAGACTCATTTTGCTTGATCACATCACAATTTATATCTTTTGTACCCTTACATAACCTGACATTAAACTGTTTTCGGTAAAACATTTTGTGTTTGCTGGGTAGTTGCCCTGTAATTTGGGAGAAGTATGTATGTGACATTAATGATAAGAACTGTTGTGTTAAGTCAGTCAGTTTCTTCATATTTCATGATGCATTTTTGCGATAAATTTGTCATATTGATTGTTATTTTCAAAAGCTATTGAATTAAGGACCACATAAATTACTTTGTGCCTTTACAAACAGGTGTGCCCAAGGTCACTATATTATTAACAAAGATATTATTCTTTGATTTTGTCTCCAATCCAAGGAAAAGTTGTTTAAAAGTGCTTTTTATGTGGATAGGAAACACTCTAAATTAAATTACGGTACACCCATTGCTAAAATGAAAGAAGTGCTTATATGTGTGTGTGGTGCTCTTCTCTCCTCAAATCTGATGTGGATCATTTTCTGACTTCTGTGACATTTTCCCAAGTTTATATATCGATGCAACACTTTCTGGGGAATCTAAGCATGTGTTAAGGTCCATTCATACTACAAAGTGGTGCAGTGGCACACTGCATCATACTGCAAAATACTGCATGGTGGTGTTGCAATAAAGTTAAATACATTTTAACTTGGAAATGTGACGAGTTTGCGTTGAGTTGCGGCAAAAAGTAATGGATATTTCGGCAACGCAATTGCGGCGTAGTATGAACAGACCTTTATTGTACTGTGATGTTGCAATATATTCTATAGTTATATACATGTTATTAGCAAAATGTATGCCCGTAAACTATATTTTAACATATATAGGTAAATCACTGTATTTGTAGAGTGCATAAGATGCATAAGTAATTTGTAACCGGTATATGAAATTGAGAATACCCAAGTTTAATTGTAGTGCAACCTATGTGTACGAAACCACAAATCTGATACCAAAGATGTGCTATTCAAGTTAAAATCCATACACTACCTGTGAATTGGAAGACATGACCTTAATCCCACATAGGGGTGTAGATTTCAAATAGAGTCACCCATTCAGGTAACCCATTTGAAATTTACACTAATATCTTCCATAGGGGGTGTATGGATTTTAACTGGAATAGCACAATTGCACTAAAAACGAAGCAAAATTGCACCTAATAAGTCAATTTTTTGAGGTCTTATTTGTCATGGTTTCCTGCGATTTGTTTTGATATGAAATGCCAGTGTAATGAGCTATTTTTACAGTGAAGTGATTAAGGAATGAGCCAACTATTCATGTATCTCATTGCATCCCTACACAGGAAAAAAGGCATGACACTGACACTGTGATATACACAATCACTAACGCATGCAGGGATGGACACAAGTATACCAACACAAGCATAACATTCATTCATGTACATATACATACACTTTCTCAACCCAAAACACACACATGACCCCACTATCACCTCCGATTTTAGGGGATGCACTCTCACATGTATTTTAAGGTTATTTGCAGCCCATTGCGTATATTTAGAATTCAGGCCGTGGTCCCTGTGAGGACCACAGTTAAAATGTAAAATATCATACAAGTGTCTCCATTCAAAAGTGATTACAAATGCACACCATGAAAGACCAACACCACTGACACACAAACACAAGCAAAATCAAGACATACACTGAGATGCTCCAATTGTATAGATTGTGGGAGTGGTTTGATTTATAAGGGAATGTAGCAATGCTAAGTTACATACATATTAGTGGGTGCAGGAGCTAAGTGTTAACCATGGCTCAAATAATGTGTGGTTCAGGCTTTAGGGCTATGTTGCTGCAAATATTGCGGAATTGATTTGGGGGAATGGATGGCAAAGTTCTATCTACAGTTTGTCCACTCTGAAATACAAAGTGACAACGCACGCGTATACAGTGCGTTAACAGTGCGCAGTGCTGCATCTCTGCTGCAGGTATGCGTGCCTTCAAAGTCGGCACAATGTGTGAGTCCGCACTGACTGACTGTAGAAATATATGTGATTCAATCTGATCCAATTGGACCAAAGATGGTAATTGGCAAATCAAAACACACAAAAATAGCAATAAAAAAACCCAAAAAACTAGAAAATACACATAAAATAATTGGCATTATAAAAGCTCATATAGTTTTGCATCCAAGCATGCTAGACATATAAGAATTTCATCAATGGCATTGTCTTAGCTAGGATTTGACAAGTGCCTATCATTTTCCACAAACACCCCTGTCCAAAATTTGACTCTGAAAACATAAACCAGACCTGCACCCTCTGGGCAGTCAGTCTGTTCAAATAGCTATTGCAGTAGCATTTAATTATTAGTCTGGTCTTGTTCTGAGTTCACAGAACTTATTCATGTATTCTTTTAGAATTTAGTATTTGCCAGAAGCATTAATCTTGCCTGTCCAAGGAGTAAACTGCCTGTTCAAAATGACAGGTGAAAGGGTGACTGGATAAAAGCCTGATCAATGATACACTTGGTTCCTAGGCAAGTTGATAATAATGATTCAATTTTCAAACTTGCCTTATTTGGTCTTATTGGATAAGATAGTGTCACATGTAAACAATGATTTTGAAAGGAGGGGTCGTGAAGATACACATAATAGATTGTTCTATACATTTAAATATGTGCCTTGTTTTTAATAAATTCAATTTTATTTATATCTTTTATAAAAAAAACTGTACAAATATGTATCTTTACTGTATACTATGTTTTTATTTTCATGCTAAAATTAAAGGGTGCACTTGAAACATACAATGAATCAATCTATTTTTCTCTGAATGTTGATATGAAGGATCTATGTTTGGAGACAGGGGAGTTACAGATCCTAAATTAATGGTGTTAATTGGCTGTGATTTGACAGTTGACAGGATCCTAGCAAGTACTGAACCCCATGAGAACTACCTGTTGATTGGCCAAAATGAAGTTTTCATTATCAATTGAACCAATCGGCGACATTGTAAGAATAATTTCACACAAAAAAATTGGGGCGAGTTATTTGCAAAGCTCCATTCTGTTGGTGATTAAAGTGAAGATATCATGTAATTGACCAATCAGAGGCAATGTTAGATCGGCAGGTAGTGCTCAGGGGGTTAATCAATCATTTGAACATATTCAATAGATTTTGGTATGCAAAGAAGCTGAATTTGTACTCAAAACTGTCAGGAGGGATTTGCTGATTTTTGACAAGTGGACTAGGCTGGTCTTTCTTAAGCATCAAGAAAATATCCAGCTCATGCATGGATCATATCTCCATAAGGAGCAATTGAAAATGGGAGTATGATATGCAATGGAGTGTTTATTGTTTTAAAAAATGTATCGCAATGCACCCCCTTTGAAAGTTATATCGCAAGTGCAAGTTGCGACGCGATGAGGCTTATTTCAAGCTCTGATCTGAGCACTTCAGATGTATTTCATGTTTTTATGAAATCAGCACCAGGAACATACTGACTGAGATGAATATAACTTAGTCTCAGATACTGACTTGTTTAATAATACCAATTAACTAACTATAAAGCAGGATTGTATGTACAGTATATTTTGAGTGTATAGAAATACAGCGTTATTGATAGACACGACCAGTATAACCACAAAACAGTGTCTGTACATGTATATTAGAATATAAATCATATCTTGATGATGTACAGGTTTTCATACGGGTGACTAGCAAGAGTCATAAAAGGGCAAATGTAACAAAATTATGAGATAAACAGTTTGTGAGGATCAGTAAACTTTTTAAAGTTAATGTGTCACACATTATTGGGTATGTAACCTAAACACAATACACTAGCAGAAGTTTGCTTTGGGTCATTGACATTTGAACTCTGACCTTGTATCAGGCCAAACAAAAAAAATACTTATGTTTTAAAGCCAATGATAGTTTCACAAACGAAGACAGAATGCATTTTTTAAAAATTTTTGTTTAACTTAATTTTGAATTAAGCTGTCATTTTTGAGTGCTCAAAAGTACACAGCATAAAACTGTGGTTGATTTGTAAACACAATCGAAGGAATTTCATGATTTTACGGCAAAAAACTATTAAAAAAAAAGAATTTGCCATTTCAGCTAATTGGACGCGCTAAGAAAAATGAATGCGCAAGGCGGCTTTTAGACAAAAGTATTTTTTGTTTTGCCTCACAAAATAGGAATTGGAATGTAGCATCAGCAAAATTCACAAGTAAAGTTGTCAACTGTGATGACATTATCTTTATGGGTACATATGAATGAATGAATCCACTATCATTATGGTATGAAGTGTTGGTATTTAAACTTATGATTTTTGATTGATATATGTATGTATTTGGATAATGTGCTTAAAAAGAGCATTTTGAACAAAACACAGTCAGGTATGGGATACTTTTTTATAATGTCACATTTATTACTATTGCCTTGATAATAATATTAAACAGAATTGTGAATTGATTGTGACTTTTGGATAGAGAATAAGATCTATACATTTATTTAAGAAAAAAAGTGTTTTGTAATGGACCTAAAAATTAAGTACTCAACTAATTTTACTCCAGTGCAGCCAGTGACCTCAGTGGGCATTTCATTGTGTTGTGCGCGGTTTAAAATTGCAAGCATTCACTTTTAACACTTTTAAATGTTGGCATATACACACTTTTTGATATGCTGCATAAATGTTTGCCTCAATACATTAATATTACTGACTGCACCCAGGGCCAGATTTACGCCAGGGCCCCAAAATTTTGGGGCCCCCAAAATTGCCCTGTGCAGTGTGCATCTTCCATTTTAGCCGAAAAACACCATGTTTTGGGCCAAAATAGCCTACAAAAATTGCATAATTTCGCACTGGCCTGTTATATAGCAAAATTAGCTTCAATTCGGGCTGAAATAGTCTAAAATTGAATTTTTTTTGTGCGCTTCACACGCAAATGTCCTAGTAAATTCTACAAACTTTGCCACATGAGTGCACATGCCTTCCTCACACTGTGTTTGTAGCCTCCAAATTTTTGGCCTGGCCCAGGGCCCACATAAAGGTAAATCAGGCCCTGACTGCACCAGAGTGAAAATAGTATGGAGGGCATTGATAATGGACTGAAATTCTAGAAGGGAGCCAAACAGACAAGTAATTGATAACTTGTGTTTAATTCAGGAGAATCAATGTACTTATAATAACCAAGTTCCGAAAGGGTGAAATAGTTCTTCCCCTCATTCTAGAAGTCACAACCATATTTTATAATGATGCAAATTTGTATGAATAATCTGCAATGCAATATACTAATCAGAAGCAATGTTGGGATGCTGTGTAAGGATTCTATATGTGTAAGGGTTGTTATTGGAGCTGATTTAACCCAGATCGCACAGTGTGTAAGGGGGAAATACACAACTGGACTCCTTCCTTATTTAGTTGGTTCCTCTGCTGTCACTGTAGAGATGTTTCTATGTGTGTACTTTGTTTTTTTGTACACTATGTGAAGTTGCTGTCACAAAATCTTTTATAAAGAGTTGTAATGATGTCCCCAGAAATTCAGTCATGTCATTTGTCCTAATATATAGCTCAAGTCAAGTGAAATCTGTACAAATTCAATAGGGTCGAGTCATTGAATATCACTCAAGCCAGTCGCCTCATATTACCCCAAGTCACTCCAACTCTACTTTTACACTTACGTGTGCACTGTGAGTAGCATGTAAAAAGAAATGACACATTGTCTTTTTTCACAGTGACACATAGAGAGTGGTGTAACTAGGGTTGGTAGCACCCGGGGCAAGAAACAAAATTGGCGCCCCTACTCCCCACCCGAGAATATCTTAGACGTGGAGGTGTGGGAATGGCATCGGCATTATGATATTAAAATAAATTGCAATTTTTTTTAATGAGGCTGATTTGGCGCCCCCTTGTGGTAGCGCCCAGGGCATGTTGCCCCCACCCCTAGTTACGCCACTGGACATATACTAGATTACTAGTATTTCAAACCATCCCTATATAAGCTATGATGTGCCTTGCACAAGGTGCTGAGCACTATCAGTGACAAAGTGATAACGCCCTCATTGATTGGTATAATATATCATATATATGCGGTGACTACTGTAAACAAGGGTCAGAAACAAGTATGTTGATATGCATATGGGAACAGCATATGACCACTGTGTCAATAGCCTTATTGCCCAAAATCTATTTTGACACAACTTGGAAGTTTTTAAAGTGCAGATCCCTACAAAAATGTGATGCACACACATACATGTACTGCTGGTCATTGCAACAATGACAACCGGAGTCTGGTTTAGTGATTTTTCCCTCTGTAAATTATTGTAATATTTGTTTGACAAAACCAATAATGAAATCACTGGTGCACTTTCAGTTAGTTGTAAATTATAAAAAGATATTTGGAATATCATAAATATGTGACGTGTCATGTCAAAAGGAGACACTTTTGGGCAGGATGGTAAAGGGAGAAATAGCCAAAAATCTGCCCGGGTGATTTTTTCACAATTTGGGTTTGTTGCGAATTTGTGATGTCATTAATGTTAAAAATATTGTCTGATAGTTTCAGACCGGAATATAACTGGCATCTTGTATTTTTGAGACATTTTTCAAGGTAAATCCTACTCTCAACAATCTCAATTTCCAATTTTATAATACCATAACTTACAAACTCAATATCTTCGCTTAGGAATGTCAAATTTCATTGGGGAAAGATATGTAAAAAGCTCAAAATCGATAACCTGCCCAAAGGTGTCTCCTTTTGACATAACACGTCACATATGTTGCTAATAATAGTAAGTTACTCAGAGAAGGATATGTCATGATAATTGTCATCCTGTAACTCCAGTCATATATTGCCTATGTGTATGTTTTTCTGAAGGCTGAAAAGAGACACAGTTTCCATCTAAAATCCACACTACCCCTGTGGAAGATTTTGGAAATATCTTCCAGGGGGGAGTATGAATTTCAAAGGGAATGAACCCATTAGCAGCTCCATTTGAATCTCACCCTCCCTCAGTGGAAGATTCAGGTTGAATCTTTCTCATAGTGTGTATGAAATTCAAATGGAGCTGCAATGTGTTCATTCTATTTGAAATTCATACTCCCTCGTGGAAGATATTTCCAAAATCTTCCACAGGGGTAGTGTGGATTTTAAATGGAATAGCCCAATGCTGTAATAGGGCATGGTCAATCAGCAGGATCAATTTTTCAAGTTCAATCCCTTGCTAAAAAAGGCAAGTCATTTTGGAAACAATGCACTTAACACATTTATAGCAGTGGACGGCTGTCGGCTGTAAGTTATTTTTGTAATACTTCTGTGGTCCAGATACATGCTGTGATCGGCGATTGTGCGCCAATGACCAACCGTCAGGTTGTCATGACCCTTGATCAGCTAATCGATCAGCTAATCAGCATGATTGTTTGTCACTTGTGCGTTCACCCCATGTACGCTCAACACACAGCAAACACCATGGAAGTATTTAAAAGATTAAAAAAAAAAAAAAAAATATAGGTTTATGTGCAAACTAATTAAAATTAAAAATTAAAAGTAAAGTAAAGTAAAAAGTTTAGGAACTATAATAAAAAAAAACTTAAACACTTTAGGACATCAAAAATAAATGTTGTTAGCTTGTCCTTCATTGACCCCCCTTATTTAAAAAAAATCAAGACAAAAGTGTTTACTGTACAAAAGAATCCAGACCTTAATTTTGGAAATTTCTAGAAAAAGTGTTTTTTTTTCTTTTTCAGAACATTGATATCCTGAATTATAACACACAAAACATTTTAAAACAGTTCCATTACATTTTAAAAGTGTTTTTAAACATGAATGAAGTGATAAATATCCCAATTCACACTTATTTAGTAGCTTTTATTTAACTAAATGCATGTGGCTATAATTTTTTTTTAAAAAGAAGATATAATTTGACAGACCCTACCTCCTGGAGAGGTTTTGTGGACAAGCAAACAATATTTGTTGCCTTCTTGTTGTAATCCCCACACACAGGCATGTCTAACATTAACAGGGGTATTCCATGCAAAAATGTCAGCATGTGGTATTTGAGACAAGTTATAGAGGCCGGTCGAGTGCAGATCCATTGGAACACGCTTTTCAATACTGAATAAATGCTAACCTCATCGTGACATCATCCAAGCAGCAAAGTTCATTTCCCATTGAAAAGCGTTATCCGACGGATCTGCAGTCGACCATTCTGTATATCAACCTTGTTTGAATCATTTGTTTTGCATATTAATGTGTGTACATAAGATGAAAAGTGTAGAAATAATGTTATTGAATGGGAACTGGGATCATTTGTGATGTATTGCCAAAAAAGGTCATAATGGAATATTTGATATAAGGTGGAAGGTCAATATTAAATGACAGTTTGGAAATTTGAAACAATTTTAGGTCTGTACATGGTAAATTCATCAGAAATGTCAGTTCAAATTATGTAGAATCTTCAACATCAAATATCAATTGCCCGTTTTAGATTATTTTTTGACAAAACATCACATTTTTGTTGTAAAGTACTATTTTAGCAAAACTTGATATATAGAGTATACCAAAAAGTGGTACCAAGGGGTAATATTTTTTAGAAACATGAGATTTAAAACAAAAATAAAAAACTAATTTTCTGATGGAACATGATTGTGGTTTTGTTTCTTCTGTTGTTTATTTTGATTTTACTGCTCTAACAGAAGGTTGCCCATACATGTACATGTGTAGCAATGCTCATATACAGGGCCCTCTGTAAATAAACCAGCCAGAGGAAAACACCCTACTCTTTTTGAAACTGTGAGATACATGTGCAGGTATGGCTCTCTGTACAAAACTGAAGGATTAACATCCCCTCCAAATGGCACAGTACTTTCAGTATAAATGCACCAGGAAGTCTGAATTTAATCTATTTGTTGCCAACAAATTTTCAAACTTTTCCCCCAATTCAATACCCAGCAATGCTCCACCGCCATGAATCAAACCTGTGACTTCATGCTACTCCCCATGTAAGGAACACCAGAGTGATAAGGCTAGCTCTACAGGGGCACTACTCGCTAGGGCTCATATGTGGCACAAGTATGGCCCCAAACCTGTGGATCTGCCTTTTGCTCATTTTGGCCCCTGATGTTCAAGGCCAGGGTCCTGAGGCCCAAATAATAAAACAAAGGGCAGCTGTCTCTCAGTAAATAAAGCAGCTACAGTGCTGTGTTGGTATACTGATAGCACTTCAGCATTATACCTTAACATATGTACATGAGCCCAGTAGGTCAAATATTATGGGCCCAGGGCCCAAAATGAAAATGTTAAAACAAAGGGCTGGCCATTTCCCGGCAAATAAAGCAGCTTCAGGATTAAGTTTATGCACTGATAACATGCAGCCGTATTTGTGTACAAATATTAGGCCCTCTACTAGATTAATTTCCTGTTCTTTTTTTTTCTTGCTGCAAAGCATTTTGATCAGAATTGTTAAGGCCCTTTAAGAATGCTTTGTTATCGCTTGACGATCACCCAATGGAATCTCAAAATTAGCATAATTGCAAATCGATAAATTGCTGTGGCAGACATGGTTTGAAATGGCCAAGCAGAATCAATTGATCATGAATTTGCTTATCCCTTCAGGTATATTCGCCATTGAAGTGACGTAATAAATCGGATTAACTACCATAGCAATGGGGTAAAACAATTTTTGAAATACCGCGCTGCACTGGTACGTTCACGCGGTAAATCTGCATTGAACCCCATTGCTATGGTAGTTAATCCGATTATTATGTCACTTCGACAACGAATTAGTGTCAGGGTTTTTCACATGGAGTACAAAAAAACATAAAAACACAGCACACTTTGTTTTCATGACCATGAGGCACTTTTTATTACTTTAATACTTTCATATAAAAATCAAAATAAAACCAATGTGTGATTTATTAGAGTTGAGCTAGTTAATTAACACAGAACACACCTGCTATATAAATAATATATTGTCATCATAGACACAAAATATGCAGACCAATCACCAGCAGCCAAAGTCCAGCATCATTTGTTAATGAGGGCCAATAGTTCCATGCACACACACAAATATGCGACCCCATTCTGTACCTGTTGCCACATATTTTTTCAAAGCATAGTCTTTACATCTTTCGCGTAAACGGCTGGGCACTGTAGAGCTGTAGTTAAAACATTAAATACAGCTCCATATGATAAGCACAAATGGTGTGCCTGTGATTTGATCGGTCCTCATGAATATGCAAGGTTCTCAGCATACAAAGCACATGGGACTTTGCCTGATGGTGAATGCATGTATCTTTCTTTGTCTATGATTGTCACAACCGTTTGACACACACATACTAAGACTAATACTGTTGACAAATAATTATGTATCTCCACAATGAACTACATTGTCTTTCATCCCTAAATGCACTATTCCAGTTGAAATTCATACACCCCCTATGGAAGACATGACCTTAATCTCCCAACACGGGGAGTGTGAATTTCAAATGGGGTTACCTGAATGGGTGATTCCATTTGAAATCTACACCCCCTGTGTGGGATATCAAGGTCATGTCTTCCATAGGGGGTGTATGGATTTCAACAGGAATAGTCAAATGCAGTGATGTCGCAGGTTTTTGAGACCAGAGCACAAATTTGTAAATGTAGGCCCTACTGACAATATTAAAATGATGTCACTTCTTTGACAAAGGATAACTCAATCAAATTCAACTGGTTCCAAATTCAGAAGAAAAATAACCTTGATTTTTGATAACAGAAACACATACTTCTTTAGAAATTTTAGAGATTTAACAATGATCTTAGGCAATTGTACACATTCAAGAATCTTTCTGGTGTCTACCTTATTACAAGCTATTATCATCATCAATAATTATTCTCTTAGTTACTGGCATATAGCGAAATGTACTGTCGGGTTGTGATGTGCCGACAGACTGCTACACCACACCCTAAATGCATGACAGTTAAGTTCAAACTTTACATTTTTGTTAGCCATGTTATTTATTTATGGTATCCCCTGTAAATGCGGTCAAATTTAAAATGAAATACCTGTGCGGAATCTCCTTAAAATATTATTTAACCATTGCCCGAATTCACAAAGAAAATATGTTGAATAAATAAATGTATGGTAAATTTCTTATTATATCACTCATAAACAAAATCACAATTGATTGGCTAATTCAGTTCGGGGGCACTGATAATTCACGGACGTCTCCGATATCAAATACTCTTGAAGCGTCATGTCACATAACAGCAGACCTGCCAACCTAGCGAAGTCAGAAAGAGGGACATTGAGACCAAAACCTTGTACATGTACACAAACCAGGTACCAACAAATTCAAATACTTGAGGTGTACAATACTTTCAGACTTCAGAAGGTTTTGCAGGTCTGAATTTTGCTATAGCAAAATTTTAAAGTGAAATTTGCATCATTTTCTGCTGTTCTTACATTTAAATTTGCCATCAGTGAAATTTTCAGAAAACAGGACTGTCCCTCTTTTTCACTTTGGTAAACCCCAAATGAGGGACAGTCCCTCAAAATGAGGGACAGTTGGCAGGTCTGTAACAGTATCATATTTCAGAGACGTCTCATAAATTACATACTCCCTAGTTTCAAAACCCAGTCGCAAACGATATTAGTAATTTTGGTGAACGTGCCAGCGCAGTGGGAATAATTTTGTATATAGGCCTTATCAGGGTTGTAGCTAGCCCAAGTTGAGCATGTTGAGTGCCTGCTAATTTTACTATCCAATTCAGGAACCGGATGGTAAAATTGGGATTTTTTTACTTCAAAACAACATTTGATTTTGGCCATTGCAATCTAAGTGTGTTCTGGGACCATTTGTCAGAATTTGCACAGATGGATATACTTTTTGCACAGGTAGAAATTTGTTAAACATAGGAAAGCTTATTCTAATACACTCAGCTTCGTTCCGATGTGCTGCATCGAGTGCCCAGCTGGCAGCAAAGCTCGACGTATGTGATATCACAGACCCCCGTATGTGAAATCACTGATCCGTCTTTGAAATCAGAGACGTCCGTTTATTACGAGTGCCCCCGAACTGAATTAGCATTCAATATTTTTTCTCATCAACTATAGATATTCAATAGTTTTTACCATCCCAACGATTGTTAATGAATTTGTTTTACATTTTACACTCTAATTTGCTTCGCCTCCAGTTTTGTAACTGACGTCAGTACTTTAAAAAGGCTTTAAATGTAAAATTAAGTTTTGACAACTTTAAGGTGTGTTGGAGTAGTCATTGTCATTCAGCTAAAAAAAACCAGATTTTCAGTGTCTAGATTAGGGGACTAATGAAAAGTTATACCTTAAGGGGTACTACACCCCTGTGGTAAATTTGTGACTATTTTTGCATTTTTCTCACAAAATAATAACACACTGGTAACAAAAGTTATGTATATTATTGGGGCAAGGAATCCAATTACTACACTGAAATTTCAGTGACTCAAGACAAGCGGTTCAGTATATATGATAGGAAATGAGGTACATTCTAGCGGTACCTCTTTTCTTATAATCATAAATAATGAACCGCTTGTCCTGGGTCACTGAAATTCCAGTGTAGTAATTGGATTCCTTGCCCCTATAATATATATAACTTTTGTTACCATTGTGTTATTAGTTTTTGAGAAAAATGCAAAAATAGGAACAAATTTATCGAGGGGTGTAGTACCACCTTAAAGATTTGAATGGGGACAGAATACAAAACATGCACTTTCAAATATTCCTTAATGTATTGTGGTTCTTGGGATATGTGTCATTTTAGGAAGATGTTTCTTCTCTACACTCTTTACATTATAACTCAAGAACCACAAGACCTGTAAAAATGTAACTGTGATACATGAATTCTTTGTCAAGCCTGTTTCAAAATGACCACATCAGTTTTCGTCAGAGGTCATTACAATTCTCAGGATACCACAATTCGATCAATTCACAACAGCTAACTACTCCAACATGCCATAAAAGCTTCCCCACCACATCCCTATGCCCATTTGCAATCAACCCATTCATAACAATCAAGCTTATATATTACCATCTACATTACTTTACATTACCAAACAATAAGACAGCATTTAAAATGGGATATATATTAGTACCTTTGACATATAGGTGGTTGTGACATGGACATACAGGACATTACAACAAAATACTTTCAACTTTACAGTCATATGTCATCTATCATTTAAACTACACTGGCCTCAAAAAGAAACTTATAATTTTTCACAAGGTCATATCTTAAAATCCTGTCCATAAACATGAACAAAAATTACACTCAGGATTATTTCAATACTCTACTCTAAACACATGTCAGTAACCAAGCAGTTGTCCAACTGACACAACAGTAAAATGCACTGACACGGAACAGCTTCCGGGTCCACATGCACAGGCGAATAATTGGAACCCAGCAAAAGAAATCTGTGAGAATGCGTTTAAGATCCTTTACACAGGTGACTAATTCCAAAGAGTAAGTGGAATAGTGTGGAATGGGCTGCTTTTCCTTTCACACACACTTTCTTCAAGAAACAGGTCTTGTTCCACACTATTCCATTTACTCACAGATTTCTCGTGTTGGTGCCAATTATTGTGCTGTGAATGTGGTCCAGGAAGTTGTTCCATGTCAGTGCATTTTGCTGTTGTATCAGTTGGACAACTGTTTAGTTACTGAACAGTGTTTAGAGTAGAGTATTGAAGTAATCCTGTGTTCAATTTTTGTTCATTTTTATGGACAGGAATTTAAGATATGACCTTGTGAAAAATTATAAGTTTATTTTTGAGGCCAGTTTATTTCTATGTATAACTAATATGATGGAAATATTCCAAAATTAACTTCAATATACAAGTTATCAGAACATGAGATCAAGTGATTTTGTTAAAACAGTCATCTCAATTCTTGATTATTTCACAGTACTATGATTTGTTTCCTTTGGTGCAAAGAATGATTTCTCATATACCTATCATTATCTTGGTAAACTACTTCTATGTATAACTAATATGGTGGAAATATTTTAAAAACTCAACTTCAATACACAATTTAACATGAAATCAAGTAATCAAACTACAACCAGTCATCTCAATTCTTGATTATTTTATAGTACTATAATTTGTTTTCTTTGGTGCAAAGAATAATCTTTCATATTATGTCATCTATCATTATCTTGGTAAACTACTTCTATGTATAACTAGAGTAAATTTCCTAATTGCTCCGAGTTTGAGGTACTCAATGGTGACCATGGAGCATGTGGAAGAGATCATCGAGCACGTAGAAGAGGTCAATTCTTCAGCCCTTCTTCATGCTCGATGACCAAATGGGCACCTGTCTTGTTTTCATGATTGATCCGTCAATCAGCGTAATTGTTTATCATTTTTGTGTATATGCTAGACGCAAAGCACATAACTCTGAATAATTAAGAAATTTACTTTAATATTTCAAAATCAACTTAAATATGTAAGTTATCAGAAGATGAGATTAAGTGATTTTCATACAACAATCAAATCAATTCTTGATTATTTAATAGTACTATGATTTGTTTCCTTTGGTGCAAAAAATACTATGTTATATAACATTAAAAATTTAACACAGTATACCCTAATAGATTATATACCAATATAGGTGGTGATTAACATGCATTTATTTCAAAATACTGCATCTATGTGTTATTTGAACTGGTATTAAGCTCTCTTATAAAATAAAAGTGCATACTATAATAGTGTAGACATAAAGAAAAGAAAATGAAGGCTTGTGTAATTTGTTAATGAGGATACCAATCAGGCATTTGGAGGTCATATCAGTACATTTTGAGACATATTATTTATGCAAAAGCAATGAAACATTCTATATCAAAATAATTATTGGCTAAATGATGAAATAACAATCCACAAACTAATTCCATCATAAAATCTAATAGCTAAGACAAAAATCAGATATTTACTATTTAAACTACTCTAAATTCCAAATACAGCAGGACTTACAATATACTACTGTTTTGCAAAATGAAACATACCTCAATCCTAATCCTTGAGTTAGACCTTACTGGGAATTAATATTTGGAATATTTAGGGAGAATAACGGTAAAAGACCTTTGTGTGTGCTTATGAAAATAATGGGTTTCACCAACAGGTTCTTCCATTTGAATTTCATACACCCCTATGGAAGACATGACCTTAAGGTGGTACTACACCCCTGATCAATTTTGTGACTAATTTTGCATTTTTCTCAAAAAATGACTACACACTGGTAACAAAAGTTATGTGTATTATAGGGGCAAGGAATCCAATTACTTCACTGAAATTTCAGTAATTCAAGAAAAGTGGTTCATTATATATGTTAAGAAATGAGGTACATTCTAGCGGTACCTCTTTTCTTATCATAAATAACGTACTGCTTGTCTGAGTCACTGAAATTCCAGTGTAGTAACTGGATTCCTTGCCCCTATAATATACATAACTTTTGATACCAGTGTGTTATTATTTGTTGAGAAAAATGCAAAAAATAGTCACAAATTTATCAAGGGGTGTAGTACCATCTTAATCTTCCACACAGAGAGGGTGAATTTCAAATGGGTTACGTAAATGGGCAACTCCATTTTATATCTGCACCCTGTGTGTGGAAGATTATGGGCTTATCTTCCACAGGGGGTGTATGGATTTCAACACAATGCAACCAAACTGTTTGTGTTTGCTGGGTACTGACATGCATGGGCATGCAATAAAAAAAAAACCCAGGTGGATCAACTTTACAAAGTTCCATATAATAAACAAATTTGTGATTAATAACATCAACCAAATATTACCTTCAAAAATCAGTATATACCCTTGCGATAAAGATAATATAAAAGTAAAAAAGTCTACTGAAAATAATGGTACAAATTTGACTCTACATGTGACACGATCTGTTCCATGGGGGGCCAAATGAGGCATTTTTGAAAATTGAGTTACTATAATTATTATCATCTACAAACATTAGCCTATAACAGCAAAAGTGTAGCATACTAGATTCTAATAAGTTTTGTGATGTGTATTCTCTATGTATTTCATTGTTCTTTATGTCATATTTTTGCCATTATCTCAATTTCAAATATGCCACCTTTGGCTCCCATGGACCAGATCATGACACATGTAATAAAACCCAACAGTCTACTATATTCTATGCATAGTACTTACTATAAAAGTGTTCATTTTCGCAAGGATTTAATTTTCACAAATTTTGTAGGTGGGCATGCATGCACAAAAAATGACAACATAAGAAAATATGTTTTTAATATAAGGCTACATTATACTTGACACAAATTCCATGAAATAAACAACTTGTACAAATTCCAAAAGCCCAAACTCATGAAAATAACTGTACGGGAAAATAACTACTTTTATAATAGATAAACAATCCTAACAATATTGGTTTGAAATTTAAAAAAGTAGCGTACACAATTTTTCAAAAAAGCCAAGTTTGCTTGCTTCTGTTATTAGTGGGCTATTTTTGGTAATTGTACTCTTATTATGGTAAACACACACAAAAAAAACAACTTCCAAATGTTAGAATTACCATAATTGCACAAGTTTACTGGAATTTTCTTTAATTTAAGATTGGAGAAAACAGCATGCCAGCCATTCCATGGTTTTGGGATCAGTGGCTGTATGGCTAGCAGGGACAGAGTATCCCTAAAATTGGGAAAAAGAATGTGGAAATTGATGACAAATGGTCTTTAATAGTGTTGGTTACTCACATAACCTACCTCTATCTCAAACTGGAATGTCCCACAACCATTATCATATGGGCAGTTCCCTCATGTCTTGTTCAGTTATCATAACAAACATTTTGTAATTTGTCAAGCACTATGATCAGTTGTTGTATGGACAGAGTATCCTTTTTAGGAAATTATGAAATTAGTGAAAATTGATGATAAATGGTCTTTAATAGTTTTAGTTGTAGTTTATGCCAAATGTACTCTGAATAGGACATGTTTTCCCAAAAAAATATTTTGTCTGATTTCCTATCCACTGATCTGTCAAGCAGGCTAGCTACACACATTTAGGGTTAAAATCAGACTGAGGTCCTGGTTCAACTAATAATAGTACACTACCCGCAGATTCCTATTGTGGCTGCCTGCACAGGTTCATCGTCACAAAGGTACTTGTACTGTGCAGTACCAGGATAGTATCAGTGTAGTACCAATGCAGTACCACTGTTGGTGGGTCCTGTACAATAGCCGAATTGGTACTGTGTAGGTACACTGTGTGTACTAGTCAGATACCTGTGGAGATAGTCACAGTAGGAATCTTGTTGCCTATGACTTACTGCAAGTTGCATAAATTCTGCAAATAATATTGACCAATTAATGACCTACCAAACTTGATTACAATACAAGATATCTTTACCAAACAGGGTGTGGTTGGGGAAATTGACCCATGCCCAAATAAATAAGCCTTTTCTTCTTGAACATGAAACTGATTGATTTCCAAATAATGTATCCTAGCAATTTACTGCACAAGACATAACTGGTTTACCGTAAAAACTTGATAATGTGCTTAGTATCAAGCGCTTTTAAAACATGCAAACATCCACAAAAGTGTAAAGGGTTTTGAGCAAATCAACGATACACATATAGTTATATACGAACAAGTTAATCTGCAAATGTGTGTCTTAACCTTATTAGCTCAGTTGGTAAAGCGCTGGACTTCGGCACAATTTCATGTTTTCAAAATCCCTTGATATTAAGCACATATCCTAACTATCGAGTTTTTACGGTACTACATTGGCTGACAATGGTAATTATATAACACACATGGGTTGGGTATGATCACACAGGCTATAAATAGCACACATCTCACACAGCACCTTACGAAATCATTCCAAGTACTCATATAAACTACCGCTACATTCACCTTAAAATACAGGGTGTCCAAATAAAACGTGTACACTAAGGTTTATAAATAGACTCTACACAGCACAGCCACTCCCCATTGGTAAGGGTCTGCCATCTACAAAGCACAGAAGCAGATAGTAAAGGTGGGTCGTCAGACTTTTTCAAAAATTTGAACTTTCATCTGATAGCAATTGATGCATGAGCAGATAGGTAGGTCACAAACCTGTAATGGATATGTCCAACATCTAGATCAATACTCTGTACATACCATATCACCCCAAAGAACCCAGGAAGTACCCACATTGATGCACACCTGCTGTCTGTGTACATGCATGTAGATAGCTAGCTCATTTTTTCTCAAAAAGTCACAGTTTATATTCAGTTCTAGCTGAACTCTATAACTGGACTTATCTGTAATGGGTTAAATGTTCTATTAAACACAGTTAAAACTAGAACCAGTTAGAATCAGTTGCATCAGAAATATTCAGGATTACTGAGTTTCCAGAATAAATCTATTTGCAAATTATAATTTCCATTAAGGGAAGGGGTATGAACGTTTGGACAGTATTTATTTTGGGACATTAGAGCACATCAGACATATCAATTGCATTCTGAATACGAAGAATGTCATTCTGATATCAAATAATTTTGATTTTTGAAATTCGCAATTTAATACACATTTTATGGCAAATGATTAAAAATTGATATTTTTGATATTTAACAGTACTCAAGTAAACTTTATAAATCTGATGATTTATACTTAAAGCGTATGTAGGTGGGATGAAAAGCCGACGATCAAATGAAAATTTTGACCTTTCGTATTGATTATATAGGATTTTTTTTCCAAAAACACCAAAAAAAATTAGGTCTTTTGGGGAAAAAAAATCCATATCTTCAATATGAAAGGGCAAAATTTTCAATTGACCGATTTATATAATTTACTTGAGGACTGTTATATATCAAAAATTTGAAAAATATCAAATTTTTATAATTTGTCATAAAATTTGTATTATATTGTGATTTTCAAAAATTAAAATTATTTGATATCAGAAAGACATGCTTCAGATTCAGAATGCAATTCGATAGGTCTGAGGTGCTCTCATGTCCCACAAAAAATACTGTTGAAATGCAATAAACGCTCATTCTAGATCCCTTAAGCTGGTCAGAAATAATTTGTCTTTTCATAACCGACTCAAGAAAGAAATAATAATTTGCAATCAAACAAACAATTCCTTTTTTAACAATTTCATTTGGGCACCCTGCAGAATAACAACAAGCTAAGTGATTATCATTCCTGACATATTACATTAAGCTGGACCAGCACTTATGACACATTATTTCACACAGTCATTTGACATATGTGACATGATCAAGGGGAATGAGTCGGATGTCGCTAATATTGTTTTTGAGATTTTGACAAAAACAGTGTTCAAATTTTTTTGTTTTATATTTTTTTCAGCCATTGATAAATGGCTCATAACTCGGTAACCAAATGTCCAATTTTGATGGGCTTTGCATCAAAATGTAACATTTAAGTAAACTGCCAGAAAATAATGTAAAAAACTTCTAATTGAAAATTGCCGACATGTGACTCATTCCCCTTGATCATGTCACATATGTGACACGATCTGCTCCATGGGGGCCAAAGGAGGCATTTTTGAAAATTGAGTTACTCTGATTATTACATTGTAGTATCATTAGGCTATCATAAACTGAAAACACCAAAGGTCTAGCATACTTGGTTCTAAAGTTATGAGGTTTTGTGATGTGTATTTTCTTATGTATTTTATTGTTTTTTACTCCATATTTTTGCTTTTATCTCAATTTCAAATTTGCCGCCTTTGGCCCCCATGGACCAGATCATGTCACATATTATGTTCATCCCTTACTTGACATTTACTTGCATAAGTAAGAAACTGCTAACTCTGAATATATCATTCTACATATCTTTAAATGTGACCTGCCACAACGAAATGAGTATAAAGTCAAAGGTTAGTAGTTTCGAGACATCCAGGCAGACTGAGCCAGAAGTATGTCTGTATGTACTTTGCACAATGGGCCACCAACATAGTAGCCAAGGTATTTTGACACTACCAGCTTGCGACTTTCATTTTGTGGTGGCAGGTCACAAATACAGCACACACCAATATACCTGGTAGAGTTTCTTACAAGGTAGCTGCATATGTATAGGATCAACAACTTGTAAGTTCCCCCCAACACTTTTTGAAATAAATCAAACAATTATTTTACGAAATGTACATATGTAAAAATGTATGTTTACTTTTATTAGTTGGACCAACCTGGACCAATTCATAGCTTCACATATTACTGCGATCAGTTACAATAGTTTTAAAACAGCTTTTGTTTTAAACTTCGAAACTTCAAATCTTTGCTGCAACAGTGGAGTCGGTGCTGCTTTATGGATTCGAAGCCTGGACCATCACCCCTAAACTTGCAAAGGGTCTGGATGGCTGTTACACCCGCATGCTAAGAACTGTGATGAATGTGCATTGGAAGGAACATATGTCAAACACAGACCTATATGGAGATCTTCCAAGAAGAACCCGGTTTGCTGTTCCAGAAGTGAGGAGCCCGCATCAAAAATGGTTCATTGGATACCCAAGCATGGGAAGCAGAAACCTGGAAGGCCTGCTCTGACCTACATTGACATTCTGGAAGATGGGACTGGACTGGATGCAGCAGGCTTCAAGACAGCAATGGAGGACAGAAAGTTGTGGAAAGCCATCACAGTTCAAGGACACCACTCAAATTAAGCAAGTAAGTAAGCACAATAGTTCATTACGTAAAAGAAGAGGCCATTTTAGAAGTTGCATGAGTCCATAGCAGTCAACTGTCCTTAAACAAATGCATGCATATGCCTGGCCTACTGTACTGTTTGAGAGATGCAACTTTTGAAACAGCTTTTGTTTTAATAAACAATGAACCATTGTGATTGAAAGCAATGTGTGATGCTATACATTGGTCCACATGAATACAACAAAATAAAGCTACACATAACCTTTTACATTTTAACATTTGGTAAAATATTTTGGATTTATTTCAGAAAGCATTTGGGGGGGAACTCATAAGTTGTGGATCCTATATTTGCCCTTCATCTATAATACTGCACACAAAAGGTATTGTTACACTTTACAAGGACCAGTTTTAATAGTTCTATGGATTGGATGGATCAATTTGTTCTGCATGTTTTGATACCTTGTCAACAGTACATAAACAGACAGATTTCTAATATTGTGCATGCTACTTTGTACGCTACAGGTGATAATAAGGGGGCTATCATTTTATTCAGAAGGGGGTCCCAAATATATGGGGCAGGGGGTCATAAATTTTTGGAAAGAAAAATAGTGGGGGGTCATATTAATTTTTTGATGACCAAAACGTAGGTCACACTATGACCACAAATAGTGTATTTATTTTATTCAAAAAGACTGATTTCAATACAATTTTAGCCTGTTTAGGGGGTAAGGCAAATCGGTGGTGGGGTCATAAAATTTTTGTTGCTGAACTGGGGGGGGGGTGCAATTTTGTTGACACCTACTTTTTGTAAATTTGGGATCCCCTCCTTCCGAAAAAAAAATGATAGCCTCCTAAGTAGGCCAAACCTGGGAGGGTACACCTAGTAGCACCATTCATTGTCACATGTTTTTTTTCCATATTTAAAAAAAAATTAGATCTGGAGTTGTCAATCAAAATGGAAAGAGTTCAGATGTAAACACTGATATATCTCTTTTTTAAATTTGAGGTATAGACAAATATAACTGGTCACATGTAAAGAAAATAATAAGAAAACTGTGCTACTTTTAATCATAGTTTCGATAAGTGGGTAGCGGTGTTGATTTAAACCGAGCATTCTAGGGCAGATGTTTGTGGTCTTAACTCAAACATTTTTAAAATTTTTTTTCAAAGCATTGATCGGCTTTTGCACGTAAACTCTTCAGTTTTAACACTGCTTTGTGTCAGAGAAGACATCTTACCCTTCCCAGAATCCTTTGCAACATGAGACATCACCAAAAAAATCACATGACACTCATATTACTTTGTACATATTCCTTTTGCTTTAATGTTGAGAATAGACTGGCTAAACATGGGTCCATAATCAAGAAATAAAGATATTTTGCAAGATCTGGATGTGCTCTGCTCATTGAGGACTTGTTGTCACTATCGACCCATGTTGCACTTGATAGCAAATCAGTACAGAAAATTGAAATGGAAGAAATGCATTATGGGAAGTGTATGATATATTCTCTGGTGTGAAGTACTGTAAATGAGTCAGTCATATGATACTAAATTATATGCTTGCTTTTTGCCGATGTGAAACCATGCTTCTACCAGAAGCCTCTCATTCCATGATATGAAAACCTATAACCCATACCAGTGTTGAGAAATATCAGAGGTTTCACTCCTCTAATGAGAATAATGAGAAAATGATAAAAACAGACCAGCTGTGCCAGTGTACAAAAGAGTATATCAGAACATGTCTTAGTCAACCCCAAGATCCTCTCAAAATATGTTGTACCTAGCAAACACAAAACGTTTAACAGAAAACATTTAAATATCCGGTTACAGGGTAAAAAAGTTTTAATAACATCGAAAAATATTTTTGAAAACTTAACTGCAAAATATTTTAACATTATGTTATTTAAGTACTGACATAATATTTTACATTGTTACCAGAAATATTTTACCACAACATTTTACAACATAAATGTTTATGTTGTGTTTTTTGATATAAAACATTTGAAAAATGTTTTCATGTCCATTATAAGCCGAAATTTTTAAAAGTGTTATCAATACATTTTTGACCAAAACCAAAACATGTTTACATTTAGGACTTTTTAGAAACATTTTTGTATTTGCTGAGTAAAACAGTATATCATCGATTTCTTTTTAAAACTTATTTAGTAATGAAAACAACAATTTCTACATCAATCTGAAGCATTATTGTGTTTTTTATATATACATAATTTGTTTATTTTGTTCAAAATTAACAAACTGTCTTTCTTGATAGTACTTTGAAGTTGACATATTTGCGAGTATTTCATATAATAGTGGGTCCAAGCCAGTAAGGCAGAAAGTCTATTTCAAACATATGTATTTATTCAAAATGGCTGAGAAAAAACGTTATCACATCATGATCACAATTTTTTTTCCTGAAAATTAACACCATTATGAGTTGCTGGTATGAGTTGCACAGGTTAACTGATGAAAGTCTTATCACTTGATAAGGCCAACCAAAATTAATTGTTTGTCAAGATCCCACACACACTGGGTAATTCCAGTAGAAATCCATACACCCCTATGGAAGACATGTTCTTAATCTTCCACACAAGGGGTATGAATTTCAAATGGGGATACCTGAATGGGTGACTCCATTTGAAATCTACACTCCCTGTGTAGACGGGGTGTATGGATATCAACTAGAATAAGCAATGGTTGAAATAGCCTGCGATGTTAAATATTCTGAACTCCAGATTTTTTTTCCTGCAGAAAATTTACTTAAACAGGAAGCCCTGCTTGGCTAGTTCACCACAGAAGAACTGACTTACACCTGTTACTTTGATGACAGACTAAACAGAATTTACAGGGATAAATTTCAACCTTGACCAATTCCCTTAGGAACTTGAACCAAAAGTGGGGCTTCCACTTTAAATAAAATCAAAACTAGCATTCCTAAGTCAAAAAAAGTACATGTATGTGTGCTAAGCATTTATCTTAGTATGTCTATCAATAGCTCATAATGAAACATCTCTGTAACAAACTGTATATCTCGCTATACACATGTTTACATTTATATCTATGCCAAAATACCGCAAATGTAATTAAATTACGAAAAAATAAAATATAAAACCTGCTTACCACATGAAATTTTCAAAATCAAAAGAGCTCAGTGATAACAATTAATTTTGTTTGATCTAATTTCATAATTAGTCTTTTACAATATGTCACAAACTTCATCTCCTCCTTAGAGAAAATTAGTCCAATAATCTATCTTGAAGTTGTGCCTTGGTGGGTTGGATCAACTATAGGCAAAATCTCTAATTCTCTATCATGAGAGAATGTACCTTCTGCATCAGTATACTTTTTGTGGAATAACACTATCGCGTGACCTACATGACCAAACCTTGACCTTGCCTGGCAATAATCTTATTAAAAAACCTAATTGGTCAATTCTTAAAGCTGTATTTGCGCTGTAAGCATGTGGTCTTGCGTAGTACGCTCGATATTAATATGTGCGCACCTAAAGTTGCCTCTCATGATTGAGAATTTGATATTTTGCCTATAAAATGACATAATAATCAATGTAAAATTTATTACATATCTGTATCAATAAATTAAAAAAACCAGTATACATAAAAACAGTGTAACAAATTGACGGATAATAACTAGATAACTATTAAATACAGAAACACAATCATTTCAGGATATGCTGCTCCTATTTATGGAGCTAAACGGTCATCACGACCCCTGACCTTGTACTTGTTTAAGCACGTTCAGTGCCCCCTGACCTTTAACTTGTTTGAGCATGCTCAGTATAGCTATCTTGAGCCCCTGGGCCAGCTGGTTTCCTGCGTAAGGCTTTCCTAGTGGAGGTACGTGTATGAAGGCAGCACAGTCGCAGTTTTGAGAAAGTGATGTATAATAGGTAAAGTCACATAGATAACTGAAATGTACAAATAAGAATAAAAACAAATAGGCAATTACTTTTATTTCCCTAAATTATAGAACTTCTAACTGCTATTCGAAAGGAATAATTAACTACTGTGAGTTTAGTCTAATAAATTTTAAGAAATCAGAAACTGGTACCATTTTCATACTCCTGCTTATCCTTTTTTGTATTTTTTTTGGCACACAGTTACGCAACACCTTTTCAATATTATACTCTGAAAAGGCATAGAAAACCAGAACGTAAACATCCAAACATGTATATTTTGCACTTGCATCATGCTGCATGCATCGTGAAATCTAAGGAGGCGAAATGCTACAGTTTAGAAATTTGATATGTGTTTAGGGATAGCAGAGATTTTGTTGAAAGGGGTGGATGGGGCAAGGATTTTATTTATAACATTCGGCCGAAGTCAAGCAAAGCCCAATAGTGCTCAGAGGCTACTAAAATTCAAGGGATGGCAAAACCGGATATTACGGGATAGGGATATGGCAAGAGGTCTGATTTTAGATGCAGGAGGAAAACCACAGCACACAAAGAAAAATGAGCATGGATCGGCAACCAAACTCACATATTATGGGAACGCAGCGAATTGAACCCGGGTCACAGTGGTGAGAAGCGAGTGAGAGGACCACTACACTAACGTGTCCTTTGGGAAGGAGATAAGAGTGGGGGAGTCAAGCGATGTTTGGCAGTTGCACATTTTTTCATTTTGAAGAGCAGTAATGAAAATGATTGAAGGTAAATGGTATTACTCTTACAGCCACACTTCCTCATGAATTTTTATGAGGTATTTAACATTCACTTTCCAAGCCAATGGCAAACATGTGAATTGTACAATTAAAAGAAGAAAAAAATGACGACAGATGAATGGATTATTGAATTTGAAATCTAAACACCCCTATGGAACACATGACCTTAATCTCCCACATAGCGAGTGTTAATTTCAAATTGGACTACCTAAATGGGTGACTCCATTTGAAATTCACACTCCCTAAGGCCATGTTTCTGTAGGGCGTGTATGGATTTCAACTGGACTAAACCAATGCAATCATACACACATAGTACATACCGTCCAGCATTATACGACACAACAGCTTTAACACAGCAATCTGATTGGTTGACTTCTTCACACACTAGGGACATGTTGATATGACTTAACATGCAGTCAGGACCATCCGATATGCAACACTGTAGTCATGAACAAGACAAAAATGAAACACATCAGATGAGCAATAAAAACAAAAATTTATCAAGATAGTAAGATTGTTACACATGATGTTGGGGATGAAGAGGAAGAGAAGGAAGAAGAGGAGGAACAGTAGAGGAAGAAGAGGAGAGGAAGAAGAAGAAGATGAAGAAGAGGGCATAGTGGAAAAGGGATAAAAGGAGGAAGAGGGGATGTAGAAGAGGATGATGAAGAAGATGAGAAAGAGAAAGAAGAGAGAAGAGGAAGTGGAGCACGAGGAGAGGAAGAGAAGGAGGAATATGTGGAGCACAAGAAAGAGAGGAAGAGAGGGAAGAGGAAGAAGAAGAGGAACTGGATTAGAAATAGAAGGAAGAGGAGGTGCAGCAGAGTAAATTATGGAGAGGGGATGAAGAAGAGAAAGAAAAGGAGCAGGGGAAGGAAAAGGAAGAAGAGGTTTGCCTAGATATTAATACTTACAGCAGTACTAGGTACCATGAGTTTAACGTCAGGTTTATCATACCCACTGTTATGTGCTTGCTGTTCTAAAGTCAACTCTGTAGCTATGCCAGATACACCTACATGGACAACAAGCTGAAATAAGCAACACATAAAATATTTAATTTTAATCAATGTGTAATAATGGAAAACAATAACAAAAACCATAGACCAAAATAAATCTTTGTGCAAGTCTTTGTTTGATTGTCAAAGTACAGGCTGTATCAAAATGATTGGTACTCATTGGTTTTGGTATTTATCCGGATCTCCCATAATGCAACATACATCCTCTTGGAATGGCCAGAATTTACAGCTTATAATATAAATATAATCACATTAATCTAACAAAAATTGGTGGATGTTATGTTGCATCTTGATGATGCAGTCCTGACCATAATCACACTGACGGGTACCAATCATTTTAATAAAGCCTGTATGTCCATGTACACACACCCTTTCACAAATTAATAATCAAAAATTAGTCTTTGACCATTTTCCTCGAAATTTGGTTTTTAAAATGTTGAGTTTTGAATTCAATTATTTAAGTAAAAGTTAAATTAAGGAATACGATTGAGCATATATCCTAAATAGAAATTATCTATGGATTGAGCTTTGCTTCATTATTTATATTCAATCTCAAAATATTAGTGATGAATTTTCTGCAAATGGACACCGTACATGCACACAGAAGCCATTAGTCTTTAACTAATTGAGTGTAAAAAGGCTAATAAAACTGCCAACAGGTGCCAATAGTATAATTGACAGCTTAATGTATTATTGAGTAAGCATGGTAAGCAAAATGAAGTTACATCACACAAAATTGATTGCAAAATATGGTCAATTTATGTAACGATTCAACATTGTTTGCACATTTCAACATCCTTCAGTCCACCATGGCCATGGACATTTTCATTTGAATTTAGCCTAATAAATTTTGAGAAGGTTCTAAGCAAATAAATATGTTAAAATGACCAATTTCATAGCATTAGAAGCCTAAATTTTAATTTGTCATATTTGAGGTGTCTCTTATCAAGAGACAAGCTTTGCTTAATTTGAAAACTGAGAAATGATTAACTTTTTGTGTACAAAACTCTGTTCAATGTTGACCAATTGATATTAACTATAACTGAGGTTCAAAAGACACTCCTGCCCAAAAGGCCCTACTTGTAAACATAATATTATCTCACCATTATACTTTTATTTTGAAAGTGTCTGCATCAGGGGCTGTACAATAATAATAATCTGGGGATATGTAAAATTTCCAAACGGCATGCCAAAAAATGCTTGTCCCCCTCGCAGCCTGCCAAAAGAGCTTAGCACCCCCCTTTTGGTATGCTAAAAAACTTTGCCCGTCTTTGCACAGGTATATTGCAAGCACAGTGAGCAGGAAAATTTGTATGATATAAAAGCGTTTCCCCACTGTTTTCCTAAGCCATTTTATATTAGAGTGTTTTATTTAAAGGTTCCAAAAATAGCTTGCCCCCTTGGCTTGCCAAAAATTGCTTGCCCCTTTTGGCTAGCCAAGAAAATCCCCTGACTTTTACCCCCCCCACGTTCATAATTATTGCGCACCTATGAACAGCCCCTTTACAAGTGCAGGACCTGGATTGATTTCATATTGTAGTATCAACACCACCATGATGCACTTGCATATTAAACTGAAATAAACTTTGGGAAGAGCAGCATTCTTTTCTACTGCTACTATAAAACAGATTCAAATTTTTTTCACTCAACAAGTCTATGTAAATAACCCAACAAGTTGTTTCCCTCTGCAGATTAAATTGAATACTTGGTACTATGCTGTGATGGACTGAAAGTAATTTTATACATTTCAAGAGTCATAAACTATCATGTACATACATGGTATTCTTGTTAAAACTGATGCAATAACTTACTACAGGGTCATATTTCTTCCATAGTAATGGCACTCTTTCTTTGACATCTTTGTAGATAACAGGTATCTCACACACCAATAACTCAACATCATTGCTTAGACCCATCTTGGCTAACTCTTGTACAGCCACCCAGCTAGCATTCACTTCATGCTCACCAAATGGCCCAAAACCTGTTAAGCAATAAGAAATATGAAAAAAGTATGATGAAATAATTTCAACACTTTTTTTTTGCTAGGAGGTATAGGGGGCAGTGGCGTGCGCAGCACATTGAAAGTGGGGGGGGGGGGGCAGGTTGTTCATTTCCCCCGAATGGAGTCTGATTTAGGTGGGTAAGGTGTGGTTTTAGCGATTTCCCCCGAATTTCCCCTGAATGACCAACAAAAGTGGGGGCATGTGCCCCCCTGTCCCCCTTTGTACACGCCACTGATAGGGGGTCGTAGCAATTGGGAGGGAATGAGAGGAAATCTGAAAATTTGCCCGACATTTTGCAGTTTTCACCCAATCTTTGTTTTCCTGGATGGGCAAATCTGAAGTATTAGGATGCACATTACACGGTCCACCATGCCCCAGATGGTGTTATGCAGTGACTGAGAGCTTGTCAGCATGTTCAAAATAATCACACAATTAATACCAGTTTTGTACATTGTACATCCTTTTATTAGTAATCATGGTTTTCACTCAAATAATTGACAGAATTTGTGCATGATTTCAGGAAAAAACTCACAGAATCAACTATTGATTTGTAATCTGAATGAGAAAATGGACATATCATATACATATTCGATGTAACAGACCCACAAATTGTAAGAATATAGGCAATTGAAACTAAGTTTTAAGGTTGGTTTTATTTTGCCTTATAAGATCTTATACCATTATAAGCATGATTACATCAAACGTTTGTAAGTTCTCAGTTTCACTTTCAGGAACAAAGTTATGATTTTATTGACTTGAGCACTTCTTCCTGATCATCTGATAGCTTCTGATAAAGTTACTGACAGGAAGTTTCTACAGGAAGAAATCAACCAAATAAAACACAAAAACAGTTTTGAATATGGTTTTATACTAATCAGGTGATCTGTTATGCAAGAAGTATAATACACCATGAATGCAGTTATCCAGGGCCTTGAAAAATATCTTTTCTGAGAATTTGAAGTTACAAGTTATACATTTTCTGTAAAATTTGTGACCAAATGCAGGGGAAGCATGCTAGCGAGCAAGTTGGTGTGAAGCGTTATACAGGTGGGGTCCAGGGGCAATGCTGACGTCGCCTATTAAAAATCCAAAAACGCATTAGCTTTGTACACATTTCTATATCTTGAATAGAATTTGAAGTGAACACAAGTTATACAAATCTGCCCCTTTTGGATACAAAGTTGCAATTTTTTCATTAATTTTTTTTTAATGAATGATTGCAGCACTTGGCTTTAGGTCCATGGACTCTTTAAATCTGAAAAAAAAAAAAAATAAATAAATAAAAATCGCAAAAAACCCCCAAAAAACAAAAAAAACAAAAAACAAACACAAATAACACCCAAAAGTTCACACAGATTTCAAGGCCCTGCAGTTATCTCACAAATAATTACATGTAGCAAATTTGGTACAACCTTTATCTCACTAACCCAATTATATGAACCAGACTCTCTATGACTGTATGCTAATTATCGACAGAGCTCTATGCTAAAGTAAATTTTTTAATTCGCTGATTAAACTGCGTAGCATTGTGCAGCCCATGCGTGACCTAGTTCTTCTTATGCAATAACTAGTTTTAAATAACCAATTACATTGTACTTCATAATATACAAATATTGACTGCTATGAGGGGCATGGTTAAAATTATAGGCCCAAGGTGATCTCAAAACCATGACTATGCCCCGAGGCATAGCCGAGGGGCATAGACATGGTTTTGAGATCACCTTGGGCCAATAATTTTAACCATGCCCCAAATAAAAAGCAGTCAATATTTGTTTTATATACCAAATCTTAAGATTCTTGTCATCTGTTTGGGTAAAAGCATCTATTTTGGGAAGAGAAATTAATAGTTTCAATGCGAACGGTACAGTTTACAATCTGCGATTTCCGCGTAATTATAGCGCGCGAAAATATTAACGTGTGCGTAATATCATTTTACGTTGGGAACAACGCACACGCAGAACTATGCCCGGGGAATACTTTTGCGGGCATAGTCAAAACTATGCCCGCTCTTTTAACCAATCAGATGACGGGAATCTTTAGATGAGGTATATAATTGTAAATATCAATCAACACAACATGCACCTATTATTAATTCCTTATTCCTAAATATCAGGAAAACGGTTGCATCTTTTGCATTCAGATTCAGATTCCACACAAAATTTCATCCTAGAAAAAGCATTTTTTACATGTATCATTGCAAAGCAACAAAAATCTTTGATAAAACGTTGAACATTGTCTTTTAAATGAGGCACAGTAGCTTGGTACTTGTAGCTGTTGGTTTAATCTGAGACTAGTATACTAGTCTCAGGTTTAATGCACTTCTCATTCAGTCTGGTTTAGACTGAAGATTTTGTCTTGACATGAATGTCTGAATGACCTTAACTGAACCCTACCTGGTTGTCTCTCATTTTCAGGTCTACTTCTTTATTTGTCAGAGAAATAATGCATTGATTTTATGAAATGCTATAGCATTTCCAGTGAACGATAGCCCGTGAGGAGAGGAGAAATATACGCACCTCGGCACTAGATAAAAGAAAACCACATGGGCCAATCAGAGGTTCGCAGCAAAGTAACTTATTGATTTCATTATATTGATTGATTATTGATTATATTGATTGATTGATGAATAAAATTGAATTGAAAATTGAATAACAAGAGTGAAGGGGTACAGTAAAGCATCTGACACATGAAATAAGTTGCTTATGCACTCTGCTCTTGAAGGATGGTGCGCCATTGTCATATCTCATCTGTTAGGCTATTCCAAATGTGAACTGCAGTGTGGATGATGGTCCAGCCAGTAGATATACATTGTAGTTCTAGAAACTGGTGATGTGAGAGCATGGCAAGGCATGGACAAGGTGGGGTGGGTAGCTCTTCAGACTACAAATTTGGCTTTGGTAGCAGTGCCTTTAGATCTGGTTAGCACAATCTAGTTTGCATTTTGTAGAGGAGTAAGAGGACTGTTGCTGCAGGCACTTGACGTCTTTGATGGAGAGAAGTGCATGTGATGCTCAGCTCTGTACTTGCTTCCTCTTCACTCATGATTTGAAGGGCATTCAAATCCTAGTAATCCTATAGACTGGTGGCGCTGCCACTCATCCAAGACACTGAGGCGTTTTCCATCACACTGCTAACTTGAGCCTTGTAAACTGTTTCACTGCCTCTGACATCAAGTTTATTTGCAACTTTCCTCAGGGTGCCTGCTTCTGTCCTGCTCTGGTTGAGACGTTAGAAATGTGCTTTGTCCAGGTCAGCTTGTTGTTGACTGTGACTCCCAGGATCTTCAGCTGAATCAGCTCCCCCTTCTCAGCCAGTTTGGTCACTTTGGTGGTACCAAAGATGATCTAGCTTGGTTGGATTCCTCTTTCTTGATAATGTCATTGCCTTACAGTTCAATGGCTCGAAGGTCACCTTCCATCTGTCTGCCCAGATCTTCATTTTCTGGACTGAGTTGGACCTCTCTTGGGTCAGAATGGCAAGGATGTCAACTGTGCTGTGGTGTGGCCTAAATGCAAACTCAAACTGTCTATCTGATCACGGGTCAATTAAACCACTTGGCCCGCTAGCCCTGGCCAGTAGTTTTCTCATTGGGCCAGGAGATTTTCCATCTGGATGGCCCAGTAGGCCTGTTGAGATTTTAGCACATCAGTTGGTTTTCAAGGAAGTACTTCTGAAGTAACTGTAAAACAGCCTCCATGACCTTGCTATACATACATACATACAACAAGGCTTTTATAACCCGCCATTTCATAAAGACCACAGCGGGTGTGATGATACAGCAAAACAATATTAAATCAACAAGCAAAAAAAATAATGACAGAGCAAACAAAAATAAATGCAACAATTACAAACTCATTTTGGAAAGAGATATGATTTTAAATTTTTCTTGAAGATATTAAGCGATTTGGCAGTGCGCAGAGCAATTGGGATTTTGTTCCATAATCTTGGTGCATAGTAATAAAAAGATCTATCAGCAGCAGATTGGAGATTCCGTGGATGAATTTTGTGTTCCATGAGCCGGGTAGTATCTGTAGACGAGCGCAAGCCACTACGAGATGATGTGTAAGCAGTCAAGTTTGAAGCAAGATATGGCGGAGCAATGTTATATATACACTTAAAAACAAGAACCAGAATTTTGAATTGGATACGTGCTGATGATGCAGAGCAGAGAGATGGGGTGGTACATGATGGATTGGACTTTGAATCTCTCTTGTGAATGGGGATGACAGATGCCATCTTTCATTGGCTTGGGAAAACACCCTTGGTAAAGCAAAGCTCAAATAGCAGGCTGAGTGGTCTTGCGAGTTCTGTGCTGCGCTCCTAATCAGGACTCTTGCAGGGATTTCATCAAGACAGTTGATTTATCTGGTTAGATTCCTGAGAAGCTAAGTACTAACATATCTTTGATCTTGCCCTTGAAGGCTATCCATCTTTTCCATTGAGCATGTTGCTGAATGCTGAACTTCAGGAGCAGATTCTTCTGCACTTTCAAGCTGACATTTAGCGGCATAAAAGGTCTGGCAAAATTTGTCAGCTTAAATTGTCTTTAGTGAGACTTGACGCACAAACTTCAGCACTGTACTGGTACATGTATATCAACTCCGGTGGACTTGCCAGGTGTTAACAGTGTTCCACCATTTAGGCTGTGATTGAATTTACATGTGATTATGAAATGAAATTTACCAGGGCTGTCAACTCTTCTTACGCATTGGCCGCGAGTCTCATGCATTGGGTCACTTTCTCACGTCAAGGTAGTATAATCTCACGCCTATGACTGTAGTAATCTCACGCAAAAAGCTTGAAAATGAGTAAAATCTCACGCATCGTCATGAATAATTTGTTGCTCCTACCCCGCGCTTTTCACATTCTCGAGTGCCGTGGCTCAAATAATCATGGTACAAAATGAACATTGGAGTCAGCAAATCCCGGTACGCCTCTGTCTCACACCAAGCAATTCCAAAAAGTTGACAGCCCTGAATTTACTGGCCCTGCAACTTGTGCAAGTAGTACACCCTAAAAATAATCATCAAGCAAGAATGGCATTTGTTTTTAAGGGGGTACTACACCCCTGTGGTAAATTTGTGACTATTTTTGCATTTTTCTCAAAAAATAATAACACACTGGTAACAAAAGTTATGTATATTATTGGTGCAAGGAACCAACACACCGAAATTTCAGTGACTCAAGACAAGCGGTTCAGTATATATGGTCGGAAATGAGGTACATCCTAGTGGTACCTTATTTCTTATCATAAATAACGAACCGTTTGGCTTGGGTCACTGAAATTCCAGTATAATAATTGGAGTCCTTGCCCCTATAATATACATAACTTTTGTTACCACTTGTAACAAAATTTGGGCCGAGTAATTAAGACAAATGTAGGGTATTTTTTCGCACGGAATTTTGACGGTTAATTTAAGTAACGAATTAAAGGAACTGTATGAGTGTGACTGCAGTATGATTTTTAAAGAGGACTAGCCTGTGTTTAGGGAGAAGTATGCTCCGCCAATCATTAAACTTGGTAATTTTCTGTGTGGTCTGCCTGAAAAACCTTATGATCTCTTCCCGCAAAATTAATAGGGCTGCTAAAGGACATGTCTGGAGCTTTTCAAATTTTCTTGTTTATTTATCTTTTCGCATGGTGTCAAATCCACCATTTCTGCAATCATGTAAAACCCTGCATTGTTAACGATCAGCTGTTTTTTTGATGTGTATTATTTTTATGTTATTATAGTGTTATGTGCCCTGAAAAGTTTTTGGTAGTATGCGCCCTTTATAGTGCAAATTCGTACATTGTAAGGTCATCCACTTTGGTCACTAATTAATATTATTTTGTTTGGCTGAAAGGTTTATGATTGTTTTTGGTTGAGGATCATTAAAAATATTGATCTAATTGTGTACACAACCAATTTATTTAATTAATAGCAATCAGCAGAATTTGATTATGCATTGTTTTGTTTTGATATTTTGAAAGTTTAGTAGTTTTGTTGTTTGGATATGTCATTTTGAAAGACATGATTATGGTAGGACTTAAAAATGTTCTGCAGAGTGACAACATTTCTAAATTTAGAAACTTTTTATTAAGGTCATCACCTGATCTTAATTTATCTATTATTTTGTGTTATTCTTATTAATTAAGGTATACTTCCTCATAAATGTGTTGGAAGTAGCCTGGTACTGAATCTAGGAAAGTTTCTAAATTAGCAAATCACTCACAATTCACTCAACTAATTAAGGATTACACTCGTATTACAGAGAAGAGTAAAACAACTATTGATCTTGCTTTTGTAACAAGACCAGAAACTATTATTGCATCTGGTGTTCATAGTCTGGGACTTAGTGACCACAATCTTATTTATGTTGTTCGCAAAATGAAACAAATTAAGTCTTCTCCTAAAATTACTAAAACCAGATCCTATAGGAATTTTAATGAACAAGAGTTTGTGAATACAATCAGTAAGACTAATTGGAACTGTGTACAAAGTATTAATGATGTAAATATAGCCTTAGACACATGGAAATCAATGTTTAATGATGCCTGTAATATCCATGCACCTATCAGAGAGAAGCGCATAAAAGGTTCTCAACCTGAATGGATCACCAGTGAATTTCTATCTGTTTGTAAAGATCGCGATTTCTATTATGGTAAGGCTCATAAGACAAATGATTCGCATGATTGGCAAATGGCAAAAATGTATCGTAATAAAGCAAATAACTTGCGTTACACTCTGAAAAAGAAATTTTATACTGATTCCATCACAAGTAATGTAGGTAACTCTAAAAAGCTCTGGTCTACAATTAAGAAATTATTGCCTTCAAAATCTTCTTCAACAATCAAAACTGTGAAGAGTGATAATGATGGTATGTTGACATCTTCTCTTAAAGAAACTGCCAATGTATTCAATGATTATTTTACCTCAATAGGGGCTACACTTGCTAAAGATTTTGATGATGTAAATGTTGGTAGCAACAGTTTTAATACATGTACTAGTACTTTTAAGTTTAGTTATATTACCCCAGAGTTTGTATATAAGCATATTTGCGACATTCCAAACAATAAGTCACCTGGTATGGATGATTTTAGTGTCAAGATGTTGAAGCTAGCTGCACCATACATTTGTCATTCTATAGCATATATTTGTAATCTTTCTTTAAATACATCTGTTTATCCAACAGACTGGAAGTTGGCTAAAGTCACCCCAATTTTTAAGGCAGGTGATAAATTGGATGTTGGAAATTACAGGCCTATTTCTGTCCTGCCTCTCATTTCCAAAATTATTGAAAGAGCTGTTCATAATCAATTATATTCTTATTTAACTTCTATGGGTATTCTGTCAGAGAACCAGTCTGGTTTCCGTAGCAATCACTCAACAGCAACTACCCTGAATGATGTTCAAGATTTCATTTTAAAAACATGGATAATGGACAAGCCACTGGTGCAATATTTCTTGATCTCAAAAGGCTTTTGATTGTGTTAACCATTCTCTTTTAATTGAAAAACTTAGCAACTATGGTATTAAAGGTACAACACTTGAGTGGTTTGAATCTTATCTTGGTAATAGAGCTCAAGCTGTTAACATTAATACTACATTATCTGATTTTAAGAACATTAATATTGGCATTCCTCAAGGCTCTATTTTAGGCCCGCTTCTTTTTATAATATTTGTTAATAGTCTTTCTAATAGTGTTGATTGTAAATGTACTATGTATGCCGATGACACCACATTACTATGTACTGCTAATGACTCTTCTACTCTTCAATCAAAGCTTCAATGTAATTTATCTAAAATTGTTGACTGGTTCAAGAATAATAATCTTACATTAAACATTCAGAAAACTAAGTTCATGGTGTTTGGCACTAGCAGGGTGTTAAAAACTTTACAGATGTTAGTTTATATTACAATAATGATACTATTGAGCGTGTAGATGTATTTAAGTATCTTGGTGTTACATTTGATCCTACCATGGCTTGGTCTGATCATATTAATGCAATGTCTTCCTGTATTTCTAAGCGATGTGGTGTAATTAAACGTGTCAAACCTTATATTCCAAAAGATACCCTCATCATGCTTGCTAATGCAATTGTTATGCCTAATTTTGATTATTGTAATACTGTTTGGTCTAACTGTTCTGTTGAGCTCTCCAACTCCCTCCAAATTCTTCACAATAGGCTTGCTCGTATTATTCTTTCTGCTGATATCAGAACACCAATTGATGACATGATGAGTACTCTTCATTGGAATAAATTAAATGATAGGTGGTTCAACTATATGGCAACACTGACCTTCAAATGCCTGAAAGGAATGGCTCCTGGTTACCTTTCCTCTCAGTTCACTTTTATGCATGATATGCACTCTAAAGGAACCAGGAGTCAAACCAACTTTGCTCTTTTTGAACCACCATATAATATTAATGCAGGTAAAAGAACTTTTCATTCACGTGCTACTAAATTGTGGAATAGCCTTCCAAATGATAGTAGATGTAATTTTAAAGAAATGAGTATTGCTCAATTTAAGCAGTTGTTTTTGATAAAACCAGTGTAATATGTCTTTTATCTGAATTTACATGTTTTCCCAATTGTTCACAATTTCATGTGCCATTTATAATTATGTATTTTCTGATTTATTACTGTATATATATATATGCTTCTTGTTCACATTGTAAATGCAGGGCCTCCTTGGAAATCAGTGCTTGACATTGAAGGAGCTACCCTGGGTAAAGAAAGTTTAAATAAATAAATAAATAAAGTGACAAATGTTGTTTTCATTTTGGAAGTTTACTTGTGTTGCAAATTATTTGTGTTTCTTTCTTCAAAAATGCATGAGTTATTCCAAGTTCAGTCAAGGTTTGTTTACATCAATTTTACCCCAGTCATGCTTTAAGACATGTGCCCATCTCATGTTCTCTGCCTGGTGACTGATTATGTAATGTGAGTTGACCTTTCCACTTTCCAGTTTCATGTTGCTCTTATTTGCATAGGTCACCCATCTCTTTAACAAGGTCAATGCCACTCAGGGCTTATGGTTATTGTGTGTTTTGGTGATAATAAAATTTGTAGTAGAGATTTAATAATTAGCATAATGCTCCCTTTGTTTTTGACCTGGGATGTTTTGTCAGTCTAGCTCTGGTCTCCAACATGCCAGTTCCTTGCTAGACCACCTCCACCATTTTGCTTTAGGACTTTTCATATAAAATAAATATATTGTGGTCAACAAATATCTCTGTGTCATCTGTTTTATTCTTCATTTTGTCACCAAGTTCATCGTTTTATATCATCAGTTTTACAATGGAGACTTTATTAAAGAGATTACATCAACTGGAAAGCAAAGTTAAAGAACTGGAATATAAACTTGTGCATCAGCAGCCTTGCAAATGCAAGAATCCAAAGACAGTGAATGTTTCTCCGACTTCAAGTGTTTCTACCTCACCTGATAATACACCTGTACCAATAATTGCAACAAATGTTGAGGGAACTGTGAAATGGTTTAACGTGACTAAAGGGTATGGATTTGTTACCAGAACAGACAATGCAGAAGACATTTTATTCATAAATCAGGAATTGCTAAACCGAACCCTAGACACAAGCGTGCCAGTGTTGGACAAGGTGAAATTATTGTCTTTGACATTATCAGTGTTTCAGGAAGGACTTCAGAAGCAGTAAATATAACTGGACGTGATGGCAATTGTGTCACTGGTAGTAAATTACCCACTAAACATGCCAAAACAATTCCTCCAAATGGATCATCAGTGTGCAAAAATATACAACTCTCAATATCAAGTTCACCAGTTGAAGTACTACATGTAAGCACTTCACCCACCCCAGCTGTAGACAAGTGTACATGTACATGTAGGCCCATGGATTCATCACAACAACTGAATTTGGACATATCAACTCCGCCATCGACCTCTGGGATGCCCATCTCCTCTCGTACTCCGTGCAATTATATTTCTTCTAAGGCAAATGACTATCATCGTGAACCTGAACCTGGCGTGTATCATCAGAATCTAAAAACTCTATTCGGTCTGGAGGACATTTGTTTCACGATTTTCATCTTCGCCACTATAAATATATGCCAGAGACCAGTTAATAACATGCTGAACTATAAAATATACAGAATTCATTTTTATACTGACTTTTGACTGAAAAATCGGACTATAAATTGCTTTTATTTGTGATATGAACTTGTGATATATACTTTTGTCTTGTTTGTGGAAAGAAAAGGTTTGTTTTGTTTGTTTATCTTAATGTCTGTTCAAAATATGTTTGCAGCTTTGAAGTAATACAAAATTTTACTTCGGATAAGACACTGTTTGCATTTTAGATTTATCTTTGTTTATTTGTCTATGTGCACGAAAATGTTTTAGTGTACAACCACGCTAAAACTAGCCAATTTATAGAGTGCGAATATTTGCACTGTTTATTTATTTTTATTTATATCCAGAGGGACTTAAAAATCCCGGCCCACACCTCCTCATTTTTCGGAACCCTTATTCTTTTACAAAATGGTGTCAGAAGTGGGATGAGGTTTTTTTGGATGGTATTGTTTTGTTGTGTGGGATGGGTTGACAAAATGTGTTAAGTGAGATTGTTTGGTATATATTGTGCCATTCATCGTTTTTATACCTTTGGTTATATGTAGAAATTGGTATGCTCATTTATTATTGTGTACTGGGTGGTACTGTTATCATTATTATTATGTCATTACACTGATCGTTAACTCTTGTTTTGTTTAACCCATTTTTTTAAAGTTACAGGATGTGTAGCACCCAAATTTTGTTCCTTTTTGTTAGGTGTCAGTCAGCCTTTTTATGCCGGGCGGCATCGTCTTGATGGGGGCTCTGTAACAAAATTTGGGCGAGTAATTAAGACAAATGTAGGGTATTTTTCAAGCATGCGGAATTTTGACGGTTAATTTAAGTAACGAATTAAAGGAACTGTATGAGTGTGACTGCAGTATGATTTTTAAAGAGGACTAGCCTGTGTTTAGGGAGAAGTATGCTCCGCCAATCATTAAACTTGGTCATTTTCTGTGTGGTCTGCCTGAAAAACCTTATGATCTCTTCCCGCAAAATTAATAGGGCTGCTAAAGGACATGTCTGGAGCTTTTCAAATTTTCTTGTTTATTTATCTTTTCGCATGGTGTCAAATCCACCATTTCTGCAATCATGTAAAACCCTGCATTGTTAACGATCAGCTGTTTTTTTGATGTGTATTATTTTTATGTTATTATAGTGTTATGTGCCCTTAAAAGTTTTTTGTAGTATTCGCCCTTTATAGTTCTAATTCGTACATTGTAAGGTCATCCACTTTGGTCACTAATTAATATTATTTTGTTTGGCTGAAAGGTTTATGATTGTTTTTGGTTGAGGATCATTAAAAATATTGATCTAATTGTGTACACAACCAATTTATTTAATTAATAGCAATCAGCAGAATTTGATTATGCATTGTTTTGTTTTGATATTTTGAAAGTTTAGTAGTTTTGTTGTTTGGATATGTCATTTTGAAAGACATGATTATGGTAGGACTTAAAAATGTTCTGCAGAGTGACAACATTTCTAAATTTAGAAACTTTTTATTAAGGTCATCACCTGATCTTAATTTATCTATTATTTTGTGTTATTCTTATTAATTAAGGTATACTTCCTCATAAATGTGTTGGAAGTGACAAATGTTGTTTTCATTTTGGAAGTTTACTTGTGTTGCAAATTATTTGTGTTTCTTTCTTCAAAAATGCATGAGTTATTCCAAGTTCAGTCAAGGTTTGTTTACATCAATTTTACCCCAGTCATGCTTTAAGACATGTGCCCATCTCATGTTCTCTGCCTGGTGACTGATTATGTAATGTGAGTTGACCTTTCCACTTTCCAGTTTCATGTTGCTCTTATTTGCATAGGTCACCCATCTCTTTAACAAGGTCAATGCCACTCAGGGCTTATGGTTATTGTGTGTTTTGGTGATAATAAAATTTGTAGTAGAGATTTAATAATTAGCATAATGCTCCCTTTGTTTTTGACCTGGGATGTTTTGTCAGTCTAGCTCTGGTCTCCAACATGCCAGTTCCTTGCTAGACCACCTCCACCATTTTGCTTTAGGACTTTTCATATAAAATAAATATATTGTGGTCAACAAATATCTCTGTGTCATCTGTTTTATTCTTCATTTTGTCACCAAGTTCATCGTTTTATATCATCAGTTTTTACAATGGAGACTTTATTAAAGAGATTACATCAACTGGAAAGCAAAGTTAAAGAACTGGAATATAAACTTGTGCATCAGCAGCCTTGCAAATGCAAGAATCCAAAGACAGTGAATGTTTCTCCGACTTCAAGTGTTTCTACCTCACCTGATAATACACCTGTACCAATAATTGCAACAAATGTTGAGGGAACTGTGAAATGGTTTAACGTGACTAAAGGGTATGGATTTGTTACCAGAACAGACAATGCAGAAGACATTTTATTCATAAATCAGAATTGCTAAACCGAACCCTAGACACAAGCGTGCCAGTGTTGGACAAGGTGAAATTATTGTCTTTGACATTATCAGTGTTTCAGGAAGGACTTCAGAAGCAGTAAATATAACTGGACGTGATGGCAATTGTGTCACTGGTAGTAAATTACCCACTAAACATGCCAAAACAATTCCTCCAAATGGATCATCAGTGTGCAAAAATATACAACTCTCAATATCAAGTTCACCAGTTGAAGTACTACATGTAAGCACTTCACCCACCCCAGCTGTAGACAAGTGTACATGTACATGTAGGCCCATGGATTCATCACAACAACTGAATTTGGACATATCAACTCCGCCATCGACCTCTGGGATGCCCATCTCCTCTCGTACTCCGTGCAATTATATTTCTTCTAAGGCAAATGACTATCATCGTGAACCTGAACCACAACGTGTATCATCAGAATCTAAAAACTCTATTCGGTCTGGAGGACATTTGTTTCACGATTTTCATCTTCGCCACTATAAATATATGCCAGAGACCAGTTAATAACATGCTGAACTATAAAATATACAGAATTCATTTTGTACTGACTTTTGAATGAAAAATCGGACTATAAATTGCTTTTATTTGTGATATGAACTTGTGATATATACTTTTGTCTTGTTTGTGGAAAGAAAAGGTTTGTTTTGTTTGTTTAATCTTAATGTCTGTTCAAAATATGTTTGCAGCTTTGAAGTAATACAAAATTTTACTTCGGATAAGACACTGTTTGCATTTTAGATTTACATGTTGGCTTTCCTCAACGCAAACTTTTAGACTAGGGTTTATTGATTTTATTTTCATAGACATAGGTGATTGCACACCCAGCATTCTTTGTGTACTCATCTCCTTCAATCCACTCATAAACTGTTGTCCAATGTCATCATCCACTTCAGATACTTGACTGAAGTACCAAGTATAGCAATTACTTGCGTTGGAGTCACTCAACCGTGTCCCTCATTTGGTGACATTTGAGTAGATTCTATTCTAAATGTTTGCGTTGCTCAAAGCCAGCATGATCTTTGTTTATTTGTCTATGTGCACGAAAATGTTTTAGTGTACAACCACTCTAAAACTAGCCAATTTATAGAGTGCGAATATTTGCACTGTTTATTTATTTTTATTTATATCCAGAGGGACTTAAAAATCCCGGCCCACACCTCCTCATTTTTCGGAACCCTTATTCTTTTACACACTGAATGTGTTATTAGTTTTTGAGAAAAATGCAAAAATAGACACAAATTTATCGAGGGGTGTAGTAGGCCTACCCCCTTAACAAATGACAAGCAAAATTAGCAAATTTTTGACCTCCCTATGTTTAATTAATGCAAGGGGTACCAAACTCTTTCTTCCTAATTCACGAACTAAATCAATGGGTAAGCTTATTTCATTTTCATTTTCGTTTTGCATAAACTGCATTTTTGACTTGAAGTTGAAGTTGTTGTACTCACTTCATTCACTGAGCGTAAATTCCCCCCTAATATGTTCTTTTCTCATTTACACCTACCTGTAACAACCACGGTGTTCTTATCTGGCATCCTGATATAATTAACGCCTATTTCTTAAATCCCAACACCGTGAAAAACACCAAATATTTTCACTATACCAATCGCCCTTCTTCCCGATTCCCGATGCAAAAAATACACAAAGATGACCGTGTCACTTTGAGGTGAAAGGTCACATTTGTTTTGATACTTTGTTTATCAATTATCGATTGGAATCGATTAGCACCAATAAATTGGTAATTTTTCAAATTAATCTGCTATAATCTGAGGGATTAAATTCTATTTTGAAAGGCACTGTACTACTTGTTAGATAAGAAAATCTTAGTTTTGGTTAATTTTCAAGTGTATCTTTACACCAAATTAACATTATATTCTTGACTTTTTGGAATCGATATTAAAAAATACATCGATCAATTGAATTACAGATAATCAATCAGCGGAAATTTCTAATATGGCCGATTATTCAGAGCAGACGGCGTCCGCGACTAATGAAGCGGAAAACACAGGTAGTTAATCGGTTTTAATTTTATTAAGTATAGCCTGCTGAATTCCAAATATGTTAGCTATAAGTTGTTGCATGTTTCATGTTTGTAGGTGCGTGTTGTTATTCAGAATACTGGCGTGAAGGTGGAGTAGTACACGTAAACGAACGTGTCCCAACTTGACTATGCCATCTCATTCTGAAAACATTCACTCATGTTCCCTTCAGGGGATCAACTGTCTTTGTATTTTCTTGTTTTTTATGCAAATTTGTACTCCAAGGTGCAGAGAGATTGCTCTGCGGGAATGTAAAGTGTGTTTAGTATTCTTAGGCCGTCGTTTTTTCTTCACAGTTTCAGACTTGGAGTCAAAAAGGGTAAGACAATTGACAATAATTTTAATGTTGTTTTTTTTCTATAAAATGTAACTTCTTCTGTGCATGATTCATGTGCATGTTTTGGAAAGTGTAGATTTTTTGGAAAATGCATGAATGGAACCGGTAATCAGTTTTGGGCTAGCCACTATTCAGCTTCTGGTACTATCATCACTATGAATTAGAAGCTTAACCTGGCATCATTCTCCATTCCATGATTCATACTGCTGCTTCTTAGACTGCGGAACTCAGTCTTCTTCAATGATAGTCAGTAATTTTTCTTTTGGACATTATATGACTATCATTTGAAGACTGAGTTCTTATGATACATCTTCCGAGGAGCAGTTTCAGACAATAGCTCGGGATTATTGGGGCAGAGGTTATCTTTTGAATTCTTTTGTGGCCACTGGCACTGAAGCATAGTCATGCCTGTCAACTCAAGGACACTCGTCGTGAATTGAAAGACCATGCATGTCGCTCGCCACAAAAGAATGTCATAGGTCATACAACACCAATTTGGTGTACTTCCGTGCCTCGGAATATGATGTTTAAGGTCTAGGACTAACTGCTGCTGAATTGCTCGAGAAACACTAGCCACGAATTTGCTCACGGATGCCCTCGCATTCGTGGCTAGTGTTCCTTTGCCCGGATATCGGTCGGTAAACAAATTACGTAAGCTTACCGTTACGTAATGTCATTGTAATAACAATAGGCAATTCTGAAATACCCCCTAATACCTCCTTGTACATAGCTTTACCTACCAATTTGTTACTATGCGAGTTGTTGACGTAATTCTCAGTTCTATGTGTCATTTCAGGTGCATTTAGGTAAATATTTCATTACTATTTCTGGAGAAATTGCTGCAATATTTTCCGGCAATCGGCTGGCGTCACCATTTTGTCAGGAAGTAATTCAAGTAAAAGGTCAGAGAGATGCAGGTGGTGAACGCCGTGCAATCTCTAAATTCAGTAAATTTGCTTTGTCAGCCGTGTAATTGAATGGGATTTATATTTTAAATTTAAAAACGCTTAAAATATCACAAACAAGTAGGCCTATGTTAATAAATATTAATACAAGCTGAAACCGTTGGAGTTCGATAATGAACCCTACAAAAATAACCTTCAAATTAATTAAATACTGTAAAATTTGATTATTTACTGGTTGCGAGTCACTCTGGCGTAATTCGCCGTGTTGGTTAGGCTCCGATCACTCAGTGTGCAAATTGAATGGCGCGTACCAGTGATCATGGCAGCTGCGAAATTCATCGCACTTGTGTGGAAAGTGCCATCATGTGCATACGGCTAAGCAGTTTTGCCGTCTCTCTCTATCATGCATGTCATCCGCCGCCTGACTGAGGGCAGCAATCTAAGGTCAGGTCACGTCAAGTAAGCTCACGTGGTAATCAGAATAATTAAGATACTCTCATCTATAGAATCTGTTAGCCTATGACCTCCCAGTCATTATTCATGAATATTTACCTGCGTCAAATGCCCGTACAAGTTGAGGCTAAATTTCTGCCATCTTTTCGTCGGCTGTGCAGTCATCAAAAATCAGCTTATATTTGCTTCGAATTTTTAGGATCGTAAGTATCGAAAATGTAAAAAGGTACGGCGTAATACATGAAATAGAATAAAGCTTATAATGACACGCTTATGAAGTGTGTTTGTGAACTATGAAGCATGGTTACGTCCCGGTACAATTTTATGTATCGGACTCTGCACAAGGATGAAATAGTAGCCATCTCTAACAGTAAATGCTATCGCATTTACGTGTTAGAGAATATGCTCGAACAACTGCTGAAGAACTTTATTTAGTACTATAGAAAAATTACTTAATTTGTGTACATCGTGGAACATACTCTTTGCGTGGTTGTGCGTAGTAAGCTGTTGTACGCAGATAACCTTGCAATATGGACGCGTAGAGTAGCGCTGTGCGCTCATGTATTAGCATGATTAGTCGCGGAGTAACAAGCGTAGTTGAATGTTCCACGATGTACACAAATTTAATAATTTTTCTATAGCTTTGAAGTTTGAAAATTAGCACACAATCAATCATGCAATAGTTGAACGCCTGCACACATTCTAGTCCACGAGTAGGCCTACTTTCCTATCATTTTTCGGCAGATCAGCGTTGTCAGTTTTAGCATATTCTGCTGATGTTTAAATCTGGATTAATTTAAATTGTATTATTGTTGTTTTGATGAGTCATTTTAAATTTTTAGAGGAAGGTTGCCTATTTTGAACACATGCAGTCATGACAATCTGAAGTTCTGAACTTGAGTTGAATTGTCTTGAAGTACAAAATGCAAGCATGCACCTACATCATGATTGTAATATCATCAGTGTTCCGTACTTCCGTTGCTTTACAATGGTATCGTGCTTCATCAATTTTTGCTAGATTTTAATATGCTAAGCCTTGGAGTTGGAGTTTGGACTCTGGCCTTGTCCTGGCCTTGTTGAATGTGCACTGTCCACTAAAGCAGTTGGTGAGGAAATTCCAAGCTAAATTTCTTGAGTAAGACCCTTTGAAACTTCTTCTTCTTCTGGATACTAACATTCCAGGTGGAAGATAAACAAGCAGGATTTTTGTGCATGCATGCGTAAATTGTGATTAGTCTCTTATTCCTTTGATTTAAAGTTGTTGATGCTGAGTTTATCCTTCCATTTTTCAGCTCATGATGAGGCAAAAAAATTTCAATATAATTAATTATTATCAAGATTTTTCATTTGATATTTCCAGTTTAACCCATACAGTATGTCATGAAAACACATTCACATTTATGCAAATATATGCAAATATAATAACAAAATAAAGCACACAATTACAACACTGTTATTTCCTTTTACAAATTAAGGTAAGCCTATTGCCAGCTGTCCAGCGCATATTATTTTCCACAAGGTCCTCCTATGTACACCAGGGATCATGTTTTGTAATTCGTTTTCGCATCCTGGACGCAAAAATCAGGATGGATGCACTGAATCTCTAATCCAGTGGGGTTAGGGGTCCAAAATATCTCAACTGGATGCATAGAAATCTCAGCCTGATTTACTGCACATAGAAATTAAAAACCTCCCAATTTAACAATGTTAACTGTTTGTTTGAATTAATTTGTCATAACTTACAAAATACCCCACAAAAGATTGTTGTTTAGGCCCTTCGCACTTATTTTATTTATTTTATTAAAACTTCTTTTGCCTGGGTAACAAAACTCAGTGTAAACACTGTTTTTCAGTTTGGCCCAGGGGTCAAACGTAAAACAAAAAAAAAATAAACAATACATTTTAAAAAACATTACATAAGTAGGCTATATATCAGATTGCACAATTTAACAAAATTAGGAATACAATAAAAACTAGACCAGCTAGGCATAAAAATTTACATACAAACAACAATGATATATAAAAACAGTGATATTGCACTATAGGACATCATAAGGTGAAATTTACTTAGGGCTTACAAGCATATTTAAAATAACTGACTGTAGCTGGCAATGGATTTTTGGCTCTGGTAGGGGGAAGGTTAAAGGACAGTACACCTCTGGAGGAGAATTTCCTTTTGGCAGAGGCACTTGATTATTAGTTTCCTGTTAAAGATTTTGAAAAAAGGATGAGGTGACTTTTAATTATTAATTATCTTTTATTTTCTTTATTTAGTTTGAACTATTGCAAGCAACTATTGACTCGTTTTGACTAGAGCGGGCATTTAATTATTTCACAACAATATTTGATTTTATAAATAAGTGAAGGTGGAGTTGTACTCTTTGCTCATTCATCATTATTAATTGTTGATATTATTAAAGTCAGAAAATGGCAAGTAGAAGTAGTTGAAAGTTATTTTTTAAAAAGGAGAAAATTAGAAATAAAATAAAATGATCAATTATTTTGAGATTTTCAATCTTGGACGCGGGCGGTAAACAGGAAACTGATAATCAAGTACAAAGGAAGGGCCTTATTGGAAAATACAAGACTGGGTGGCGGGTGCCACCAATTTTTATTCTTTGGGGCCACATAAATTAATGTTTTGGTTCTCATCAAACAAACAGATGTGTAAACATCAACTACATGTATAGCATTTAAATTAAATTTAAAAGGGCATTTCGTGATCCACAGCCTCACCCCCACCCCACACTTTTTTTTTAAGTTGAGATTTTTATACCAATGGCTACATGTATAAAATATCTACTAAAAAACGTTGACAACGTAAAGAAATCAGCAAGTTTAAAAAAAAACCCACCTCGGCTCACTTTTTGAAACTTGGTCCCATTTGTAAAAGGTATTAATTTAAACTTCATCATATTTATATAAATTTAAAACATTTCCAGAAGTGTAGTAGGCTTGTAATCTTGTTGGAAGCGCTGTATTCTGTTGAAATAAAATAAAAACACTGATTTGCTGTTGGTGTTCAAATGATGGGACCAAGTTTCAAAAAGTGAGCCGAGGTGGGTTTTTTTTTAAACTTTGATTTCTTTACGTTGTCAACGTTTTTTGGTAGATTGAATCTCTTTTCTTTTATGAATGTAACCAAGCAGCTCCAAGCTTGGAAAGTCATCAGGTTACAAAGTGCTCCATAAAACGAAAAATAGATGTTTGAAGTTGCTGTTCATGATTTATGACAATAAATAATTAAACAAAACTTTATCAGTCGTTTATTTTAAAACTTGCTCGTCCACGCGTGACTGAGGCGCATACACAATGATCAATATATATTTTGATATACTTTAATTATTCAAGGCAGCGTAAATATGTACAGAAAATGTAAATATGAACAACACACACCCAATGTTGACAATGCCAGAGAGATACGGAGAGTAAGTCCGATTTACTTCCAAGTTGGAACTGGTAAATGCGCATATATTTAAGCCTATATTACGGAAGCGTCTAAATGCCCGACTAGGCAAGATAAGCGTGGTTTAATGCTTGTGGTTCTTTGTCGCCCCGCGGGGCAAGTTACTTGGCTATCCAAATTTCGCGGTTTGTGGTTCTTTGTAGCCCTGCATGGGCCAACCTAGTTGGATATGCCTATTAAGCGGCGGTTATCTGCGATCTTTCGTGGTTTGTGGTTTTAATTTCCCTTATCAAGCACTGCCCTCTATCGGGAGCTAATTTATAGTTTAAGCTTGTTGGATATCCATATTTCGTGGTTTGTGGTTCTTCGTAGCCCTGTGGGGCAATCTAGTTGCAAATACAAATTTCGCGGTTTGTGGCTCTTCATTTCATTTCATTTCGTTTTATCGCGGTTTGTGGTCTTAATTTATTGGATATCCATATTTCGCGGTTTGTGGTTCTTTATAATCTATAGGCCTGTGGGCAATCTAGTTGGATATCCAAATTTCGCGGTTTGTGGTTCTTTGTAGCCCTGCTTGGCCAACCTAGTTGGATATGCCTAGTAAGCGGCGGTTATCTGCGATCTTTCGTGGTTTGTGGTTTTAATTTCCCTTATCAAGCCTGCTCTCTATCGGGAGCTAATTTATAGTTTAAGCTTGTTGGATATCCATATTTCGTGGTTTGTGGTTCTTTGTAGCCCTGTGGGGCAATCTAGTTGCATATCCAAATTTCGCGGTTTGTGGCTCTTCATTTCATTTCATTTTATCGCGGTTTGTGGTCTTAATTTGTTGGATATCCACATTTCGCGGTTTTTGGTTCTTTAGTAGCCCTATGGGCAATCTAGTTGGATATCCCTATTAAGCGGAGGTTGTCGGCGATCTTCGCGGTTTGTGATTTTAATTTCCCTTATCAAGCCCTCTATCGGCAGTTAATTTATAGTTTAAGCTTGTTGGATATCCAAATTTCGCGGTTTGTGGTTCTTTATAGCCCTGCGTAGGCAATCTAGTTGGATATCCAAATTTAACGGCAGTTGTTGGCGATCTTTCGCGGTTTGTGGTCTTAATTTGTTGGATATCCATATTTCACGGTTTGTGGTTCTTTAAAATCGATAAGCCTGCGGGCAATCTTGTTGGATATGCAAATTTCGCGGTTTGTGGTTCTTTGTAGCCCTGCGGGGCAATATCTTTGGATATCCCTATTAAGCGGCGGTTGTCAGCGATCTTTCGCGGTTTGTGATTTTAATCAGGGGGGGCCGGCCAAGATTGGCTCAATTTTGACGTTGTCATTGGTTTTACACGTAAACACAAAAATGTCTCAAATTATTCCAAAACTGTACGTATGTTATTAAGCACTATTTTATCAGTCTAAATCTGTTGAGGTTCGCCAGTGAACCTCATTGTAAGTACTGTTTTTTTTTTAAAATTTTTTGTATGAATAACGCATACGATATGTTACGATATATACTGAAAATTTCCCTATGTGTATCAATGAGTTTACGTGGTGTAGTGGTTACATAGCTCGACTCCCACGCAGAGGGTCCCGAGATCGATTCCGTCCCGGCGATGATTAAAAATTTTCTTCTTCTTCTTTATTTGAATTTAAAATTATTTATTTTCATATGAAAATGTATATATTGCACTGGGAAATATATTTTGTGCATTTTTTTTCTGTAATGGGGCCACCCGGCCAATAAAGCTAAAAACGGATCTTGGCTCCGGGAAAAAATAATGTCCATCGTGCAGGCAGTGTTGCCGTCATATTGTCTGTTTTGTTTACGCTTTTGGCTGTTGCCACATTGAATAATGTAGTCCACCATCGTCTGATTTTAATTACCCTTATCAAGCACTGGCCTCTATCGGGAGCTAATTTATAGTTTAAGCCTGTTGGATATCCATATTTCGTGGTGTGTGGTTCTTTGTAGCCCTGCTGGGCTATCTAGTTGGATATCCAAATGTCGCGGTTTGTGGTTCTTTATAGCCCTGCGGTGAAATCTAGTTGGATATCAATATTCAGCGGCAGTTGTTGGTGATCTTTCGCGGTTTGTGATTTTAATTTGTGACAATTTATAATATTTATTGCAAATATAATTTCAGATTGAACTGTGAACAGAGCCAATGATAAATGTGTTTTAAATAAAGAAGATGTCATGATAGTCAGGCATGGTGAAAGCATCTGGATGGTGAAAGTAGGCCTAGGCCTAGGCCTAAATGAGAATAAAAAATCAAACATGTTTGTTTGATGAAAAAAAAATAATATCATAATAGCAATGGATGTTCGAGATGGTGTTATTCTTGATTTATGACAATACATTGGTTAATAAAACATTAAGAAAAAAAGTGGTGGGAAGTTTGAACCTGAGCAAAAATTCATAAATGGATTAGAAGTCCAGGACCTTAACCGCTCGGGCCACGGGACGACCCGTTATAAACGTGTGAAAGTGGAGTATTTATTAATATGAATGTATGCTGTGGTCCGGAAAGAATAAAAGAATTGCGAAAAACTTGATTTTTTGGCGAATGGGATCCAGAATTTGTATGTAGGGTATCCAGGAATATACTAGGGTATATTTGAAAGTGAATCTCAAAAGGTAGTGCGACAGTGACAGCCATGTATGGCTGTAGCAGTCACGAAAGATTGTGGATATCAGTATGATTAGCTATGATTTTCCACTAATTTTGGCTATGAAATACCGCGTGAAATAAAGCAAGAATGTTTATTTATTATCAAACAATCGGATTGACTGTATGATTGGTGTAACTTTTTGAATTAATGAGTTATTAAAATATTACACTTTGGATAGTAAATACGATTTAGCATGGTTTTAGATATATTTTTACGCAGCGAAAAATATCATAGAACAATAGCGTTTTGTTTAGTGTAAATATAGTCCGCGGTGAATCTTCTTATTCTTCTTTATCAGTCGTTTTTTTTAAAACTTGCTGGTCATGCTACCGCGTGACTCTAATCACAAACACAAAATTGGAATCAACTGAAATTTTAGGAATAAGCTTTTAGGATCACAAAATCCTCCTTTGTTTTTGTAAGCTTGTTGTAGATTTATCTTATCTAAAAGTTACCAGTATTTTAGCATACCCATAAATATAGATTTTTTTTTATTATTTTTATTATTCCTACCTCAGAATTTTCAGATGGCTCTCCATATCCATCTTTCATCAACAAGAGTGAGACTGGATCAGGTCGTGACCTTTTACATACCATACATATTAAATAAGGCTGCTGATTTCCATTTAATGGTCTAAACCTTAAAACGGTAGAAGTATTGGCTCTTTAAACATTGGAAAAAAATTCAATTAAAAACAAATATTGGCAAAAAAAAAACATACAAAAAATAAATTATACATCACTAGCTTGTCACTTTTTGGCTTCTATCTTTAAAAGCATGTAAAATAAGCTACATTGATACCAATGCCACCAATAGAATGAGAAGATAATTTGCCCTTCATTTTGCATACCACTTTGTCCAATTTTTTTTTTCTCATTTGTTCACAAAATGCAAAAAAAAAAGCACAAAAAAATGCAATGGGTGTAGTACCCCCCTTGAAACAAAATTTTACTTACTGCACTGAGAATCCCCCAAATTTAATGGTTTACGGTGCCAAAAGCTACATGGGCTTTCCTTTGTCCCTGATATTGTTTGTAACATTTGTATGGAACACCTGAAACAATGAGCTGCCGCACCCGCCTCCCCCCACACAGCGATAGGTATCCATGTACAGAAAAGAAAAGGAGCATGTTGTCAGTCAATCATTAAAGAATCTCGATTATGACATAATAATGACATAGTGTTTTGTTTCTAATTTTAGCTGACGTTACATTCAGCTACCCATATGTACCCCCTGTACATTTACAGATGATAGAAGGCGTAAATATTTCAAATGTACATTTCTTTGATCACATCTATGGAAACACTGCTGTGCCCCCTCCCATTGTGGTAGTATTGTTATGTATTCTCATGTGTTCTCATAGCACTAATGTGTTGTACTATTTGTTCATCTTTTTACAGGTGTTGAGCATAATACAAGTGAATCTAGTAAGTCCATCCTGTATCCAGTAGATCGTCTTGTGAGTGATAATAACATAGCTCCCAGCACTGATGCTGATGACACAGATAACTCAAACCTTGTGTTAAGATGTCAATTTTGTAAGAGACATGTAAGTATGAACACTGTGGTAATGTTGACAGCATTTTATTAAAGTTTGTCCACTCTGAAGTACAAAGTGACAATGCGCCAGGGTTTTCTTTAAGCATTTTGCTGAAGGGGTATTTTCAAAAATTTTTGACCCTTTCAATTGTGAATTTTTCCTCTGAAGGAGTCAAAAACATTGCCCAAGGGGTATTTTTATAATATTATTTTTGAAGACATTTTAAACATATGTGTGTTTTGGAGCCATAGGTGTAGATCCGGAGGGGTGGTGTTTGGGGTAATCTCCCCCAATATTTTGCCAGGGGGATGGTCCATTACACTCATCCCCCCCCCAATGTTGACTCCTGTATGTGGGTTTCTGACCAAATTAACCTCATATTTGGCCATTTTAGCCCCAAAAGTTCAAATTATTGTGCGCTTCGCGCGAATTTATTACACATTTTTCAACAGTTTAGTATCAAAATGGCAAAATTTTTTGTACCATAAACTTATTCTTTCTCTAAAAGGCGCTGGATTCACTATACTTCAAGACATTTTTTCCCCCCCCCCCCCCCCCGAGTCAAAAAGAAATCTACGCCACTGTGCGGATCTAGAGCAGTCAGAAGGGGGTGGGGGCAATTTTAGAAGAAAATAATAATATTTAAAATGCCCCCTGATAAGTAAGAAACTTTTGGAAAATGAAGACCTACATGTAATTGAAGCAATTTGGTGGATCATTTTGGCACTATGAATGTGTAAAATTTTAGTTTAAAAAAGCCAACATTTGTGAAATGAGCAGTCCATGGAGTCTTTCGTGGATGGCAAGTTTTCTCTATTATGGTAGGCCTATAAATATAAATTGTGTTAAACATTAAATGTCGAAAGCAGAAGTGAAAGTGGCCGTTTGTTTATCAACTACTCAGGGTGGTGTTCTCCCACCCCCCCCTTGGAACTTGGAAAATTTTGCAAAATAAAGACCTAATTGAAGCGATTTGGTGTACTATTTTGGCACTATTACTGTGTAAAATTTAAGTTTGAACAGTTGAAAAGCTGAAAATTGTCACATTTTCCCCATTAGACTTATAAATTGTGTTAAATATAGGGCCTAAATTGGCAAATGTCAAAAGCAGTAGCCAAAATGGTCACTTGTTTATCCACTACGCATGGGGATGTCTGAGGGGGATGTTCCCCCCGAGAGGGAAAATTTTGCAAAATGAAAGTCCAATTGAAGACATATTTGGTGCATCATTTAAACAGAAAAAGGACCCGAACCCAATTTGCAAGATTTCAAACTGACACTATACAATTTTAAAGACTTGAAATCATTAAAACATATATGGATCAATGCTGACAAAATGTGATGGGCCCTACATATCAGGAGTAGGTCCTAAATGAAAAGCCAAGAATAAATGCACAATATCGGGTGTTTCTCTATTCAAATCTTACAATATCTGAACGCGTACTTTTTCAAGATTTTGTACGCATTGGACTTTGGGACTATGGATTTGAAGGAGTCAGAAAAGTGCCTGAACGTGTAAATATGCGTGTTTTGTGCGTAAAAGTAAACCCTGCAATGCGCGCGTATACAGCGCGTTAACAGTGTGTAGTGCTGCATCTCTACTGCATACATGTATGCGTGCCTTCAAAGTCGGCAGTGTGAGCGTCGCGCGTTGGTACTTTGTACTTCAGAGTAGACTGACTGTACATTTAGGAATCTTGACAATCAAATTGAAAATGTCAGCAAAATAATTCTGAAAACCACTAGAGGAAATTGGTTTCAGAGGCGTTTCAGTGTATTTTTCAGTTTTTAGTGTAGTAACATAAAGGGGGTTCGAAACGATGTTTCTGGAAAACAGAAACTGAATTTAGAACCATTTGAATAGATTGAATAAGTTAAGCTAAATACACTGAGCAAAATAGTTTTTGTTTGAAGGAAATCGGACATACGGTTGTCAAGATATGCATGTTTTTAGTTTCTTTGTATTCTATTGTTTTTTGCCAATGTATTGATGAAGTTAATGAGGAAAATTGGCAAAATGTGCTCATGAATATTCATGTTTGCCAATATTATACCAATATCTTATGAATAAACCTTCATACTACTTTTATTTTATATGATTTTGACATGAAACTTTGCCAATGTGTTTCTATGGCCTAAAAAACATTACCATGTGATTTTCCGCCCATCTAATTTGCATATTTGCATAATTAATTAGCATTATACTTAAGGCTAATTAATTATGCAAATATGCAAATTAGATTTATGGAAAATCACATGTTAAAGGTTTAGGTCATAGAGACACATTGGCAAAGTTTCAGGTCAAAATTTTAAAGGTAAAAGTAGTATGAAGGTTTATTCATAAAATATTGGGAAAATATTGGCAAAATTAATATTAATGAGCACATTTTGCCAATTTTCTTCATTAACTTCATCAATATATTGGCAAAAACAATAGAATACAAAGAATCTTTCAACAGCAATATCTCAAAAACCGTTTGTCCGATTTGGCTCAAATTTTAGAATTAAGATTATTTTGCATATCTCTCTGCAACAAGTCTATTTTAATCTCAATCAGAGCAACTTGATTTTGCCTTTCGTACCACCTTAAAACAAGGATGCAGAGGTAGTAATTTTCAATTGGGGGACAGACATAAATTTCATTGTGATCAACAGATTCATGAATAGTTATTTTATTTATTTTTTTCTTTTCCAGTGTATGCTTGCACAATGGACAATTAAGTATGAATAGCAAATCTCAGAGCTAAGCTTAATTTATGTTAAAGTATATGGTCATTTTCACGGTAAAGGGTGTAACTTTGGATTTTAACATTTTAATCCAGAGTGTTCTAATAAAGCCACAGAATTCCATGATTTTTGGCCACATAAGTCATCTAGTTAGCAGCTACCTTGGGTAGCATAATCAGCTTTGGGAGTTATCATGCTCAGTTTTAGCAGGCTTAAATGTACTTAATATTGCCATTTTGAAAAACTATAAAAAACAGTAACATTTTTGTAAAACCCTGTGTTTTCTTCAGTTAGTTCATGGATAATTTTTCTTATCCTGAAAGTACAGTCATAGGTTCAGTAAACACTGCCACATTAGATTTAATTGTGAACAGCCCTGTATTTTTGAGAACCGGACTTCGATATTTGTCGTTTCGGAGGCTTCATTTTCCGTTAACAATTGTTAACAAACTTTGTGGGTGTAGCTTTAGTTCATAATTCTTGGTTATTTCTTCACTTCTTCTTGATTCATAACAGTTGTTATCTTAACTTGAAATGGGTAACAAAAATTAGTCGATTTGCAAGCTTTTAAAATTTTTATAAAATCTTGACTTCAAAGAGCCGTTTTTCCGTTAACTTTTTGAAGCCTCCGAAACAAACTGTTCAGCAAGCTTGTGCAAATATAAATAAAAGAGCTCATCAAATCTATTTATCAAAATGTAGCAAAGTAGATCCTCAAGTCACATGTTTTTAAATCGTGGAGATATATATCACCGTTTGAAAATGGGACCCAATACAAACTTTCCGTTAACAATTGAAGCCTCCGAAACAAATGAAGCCTCCGAAACAACAATAAGATTAATTATCATCTATGCATATCTAAATTGGTGTGTTTCATACTGATATCTGCATTGTAATTATTACTTGATATGTGCAGAATGTCATAAATTAAAAAAAATTTTGACATTATGGTTAATGTTTGAAAAATATACTGATATCCAAAAAAGCCTGTTTCGGAGGCTTCACATGCAAAAAACACCATACAAAACAAATGGGTGAAAAAATTAACATGTGATAAATCTACAATATCTGCCGCATAGAATCATTGATTCAATATACACAAGAAAATAACAGCTTAGATGATCCCAACACTGTTGTTTTCAAAAAAACTACTTCTGCAATGTTTAACAATTGTTAACATGAAGCCTCCGAAACAAAAAAAATGACTTGCTGTGATAATTTCATTTTTGTCATAACTGAAATTCAATACTTAGAAGCAAAGCATGAAAATTGGTAATTGTGATATTTTTTACCTATTTTTTTATGTCAACTTGTAGTGGTTAGCCAAATATTTTACTTTTATGATCACCTGTGGTGTTAACTGAAGCCTCCGAAACACAAATCGCTTGAATTGCCAATTCTAAAAAATAACTCCAATTTCTGTGAAACTTGGCTGGGAGGTTCCTTTCATCAAGTAGTATTTGTACATGAAGTTAGACATTCAAATTATTTTAGGAACCCAATTAAAACTTAAAAAATATGTTTAAGGTTTGGAATTTTCCATTGTAAATGACACTTGATGTTAAAAATTTTCAAAACTGCAATTACAAACATAGCAAAACATGGTATAAAATTTAACTTATATCTGTTGACTTACTTTGGAATGGGATTTCACATGTATTCCAGCTTTCATGTCATAATTTTCTGAGGTTATGTAAAATACATTTTTCTTAGATTTTAACCAAAATGTTATGGAAATGTCAAATTTTTTATTAGAAATCAAAAGGTTTAAGCCTTGAAACATTATTTTACTGGAATTTAAGTTGCTTCTATGCATGATTTCAGTAAACAGAAACATATTTTTAAAAAGTGGTTTGAAATTTTGACCCAAAAAATCAAAAGTTACACCCTTTACTGTGAAAATGACCATATAATTACCGTATTCAGTGATTTAGCTTCACATTTAACATTCTATTCGTTAACTGACAGCTATTTTAGAATACTTATAAATAGTGAAAAATAAGTGTCTTCAAATGAGGATGTTACACCATTGAGGTGTCTTACTATAGCACCCTCCCTTCCTCATAAGAGGACACTGTGCATTTAAAACTGTAACATTTACCATGTTGGTATAGGAAAGTACATGAAGTAGGCCTACTGCATAGTATGTAATAATGATGTGTAGTTCAACTTGAGTTGTTGAACTCTAATTAGGCTAATTCATGATCTCTACACACTTCATAACATCTGGTTGAATTTGAATTCTAATTTACAAGTTGTAATTCATGAAATCTAATTCATGAGTTGTAATTTACGAACTCAATTCAGTTGTTACATGTACACATGGTTGCAGACATGTCACTAAGTGTCTATTTTTGCCTGAATTCCTTATTTTGTAAAGTCCAATAATCTGCATCATTTTTAGCCCAAGCTTTAAATGTTTTACCCCAATATCTCTGTTATTCCAGGTTTTTGTAATGGAGCCAAGTGATTATCTCTGTGGTTGCACAATGTCCTCATTTGAGAACATATGTGCAACTAATAAAAAAACAAATCACTGAAACAAACATGTGGCATTAGATAAAACGTAATTTGTGCATGAATGAAAGGTTAATAAAACATGCAATTTGGCAAATTTTAGGATTCTAACTTCGAAGGAAGACAAAATCTGACATTCTCTGTTGAACTTGGAAGTTGTGCTCAACATATGAAAGCAAGTATTCAGTGGTGGAATATCTGCATATGAGATACACATACGATATTTCATCAATTAAACCTGTTACAATCGAATTGACTTGAATTAAAAGAGTAGAGACAACATTATTTTACAGCAAATTATAATATGGCATGTAAAGTTTTTTAATAATCCATGCTATAATCTCAATAACAAATAAATAACCCTTTTGTATTTTACTTTGGTTAACAGGTGCAATGTATCGATGACAAGATCACAACTCTTCATATCTACGGTGAATCATCTCAGCCAGATCATCCACATCATGCCATACAGGCTCTCAACTGCTCACGGTGTAACCACAAAAGTAAGATTTGAAAGGTCATGGAGGGGGGAGGAGGGATTGTTGGGGGGGTGGGTAACCTTAAATTTTTCCATGGGAGGGACGTCTTCCCTGTTACTGTTATCTCAGCCAGATCATCCATACCATGCCATACAGGCTCTCAACTGCTCACGGTGTAACCACAAAAGTAAGATTTGAAAGGTCATGGAGGTGGGGAGGTGGGATTGTGGGGGGGGAGTGGGTACCCTTAAATTTTTCCATGGGAGGGACGTCTTCCCTGTTATTATTATCTCAGCCAAATCATCCACATCATGCCATACAAGCTCTCAACTGCTCATGGTGTAACCACAAAAGAAAGATTTGAAATGTCATCTGAAATTATTGGAATCCATATGGTGGAGAGGGAAGGGGGGGGTTAGTGGGTCCCATTAATTTTTTACATGGAAGGGATGTCTTCCCCCTTAGAATTCTTATTATTATAATAGCATGCACATAATCTAATTATCAATATAAAATTGATGTTAAAATATTGCTAAGAAGCTAACATTTCTGATCAAATAGGGAATAGGCAACACACATGACATGAAAAACCAACTCAAGTACCTCTTCAAGTGATAAGAGCGATGAATGGGTAATTTTGGCAAGCGGCCTCCTTCTATTCTTATCTTCTCTGGTTTAACACAGTAAATATGCTATGTAAAATGTACGGTTTTATACGCTCTCGTCAATAGTGTACAGGAAAAATTCTAGTGACCTAACCATTAAATTGATATTGATTTGCTTGTTGTAGCTATTGGTGTAAAACTATGTCAACGATGGTGGCAGCTTGACGAGGCATTGAAAACAGCCACACCAAGAGCAGATGGCTTTTATCCGGTGAGTAAGATATGGTTTACAAATATTAGAATGCTTATCTTTGCTGGACAGGAAAAAATTCCAAAGGTCATTGCAAAGGGCTCATATCATAAAAAGTGGACTCCATTACATATAATTTTTATGTCAATTATGAATAAAAATTGAAATGTATGTGCAATTTTGGCCAAATTCTTTTTTTGTGTGTGTCAACTTGATGCTTCCCTTTTACCTGTAAACTGCAAAAGTATATGTTAGTAACCAAATAGGCAACATCATTTTTTATGTAAATCCTGTTAATTTACGTGTCTCGCACAAAATGACACAATTGTTATGTGTGAGATTCTGTCATTGGATATGAGGATTTGATTTCAGAAGGTTTTTCCTCCCCAGTAACGATATGTGTCCCACCACATCAAAACATTACAGTTGTTGGAATCCCAAATGAATCAATTTGAAAACATGTATGACCATGCGGTAAACACCTCAATAACTTCATGAGATAAGAGCAACACTGTACATGCTTGGTGAACAATCATGCCACACCATATGCTTATCAAAGTGTCTTTGGTTGTAGTGTTTTTGTTTACCACACACAACGTCTTTCAGAACTAATTTCAGAAGATTTCTAATCAACATGCAAAAAGGTCTGTTTGCCAGCGAAGTGGTTACATAACTTCCTAGTAACCATGGACCACGCACCTTTTGGAATTGGTAGTACATGCCATAGACTTTGTGTTGCGATCACTTTGATCAGAACTGGTGCAGAACTCAAAAAGTTGACGTAGTGATAATCGGATTACGTGTAACACTTTGTTCCTACCAATTTATTTAAGCCATGTGACGGGCATCTAATTATATATAAGGGCTATAACCATAATGGGCTATTCCAGTTAAAATCCATACACCCCCTAATATATGGAAGTCGTGACCTTAATCTTTCACACAGAGAATATGAATTTCAAATGAGGTTACTTGAATGGGTGACTCTATTTAAAATCTTCACCCCCTTTGTGGAAGGGTTAATGTAATGTCTTCCATAGGGGTGTATGGATTTCAACTGGAATAGACCAATGTATATTAATGGCATTATTGCAGGTTGTAATTATCAAAACTATGTTTGGATTCCCATTTTTGTTGTTGTTGTTGTTGTTGTTGTTGTTGTTGTTGTTGTTGTTGTTGTTGTTGTTGTTGTTGTTGTTGTCGTTGTTGTCATTGTCGTTGTTGGCTTTATTGTATATTGAACGCTAATCTCTCATTTCAAATGGATAGGTGCAGGATTGGAAATGAAGAAACAGGAACTTCCTGTTTCCCAATTTTCTTTAGGACAGTAATACTGCCATGGGCTTCTATGTACACAAACAACATGTTGACATATAGGTGTACTGCCCAGATGAGTTTGTTTACTTCACAACAAATCCGTAGACATGGAGAAAGGTTTTTCAAAAGAAATCCTTATGGTCAATGTTTTGAAAAGTCATCCAACAATGGTAAAAATTTGGTAGTATTTTACAGAAGATCTTTAGACATGCATAGGGGTCCATTTTTCAAAAACATAACCCTACTCAGAAAACATAAATATTTTTAACAGGGTAAGGTTTTTTTGTATAGTGAGAACTAATCTGCCATGGATAGGTGCAGGTCTTGAAATTTTTTAGGAATTTTAATTTTTTGAGTGAAAAGCTTTGTGTTACATTTGTGTTTAATGTCCTAACAATAACGCACAGATTTGTAATTGCACGCTATTTTTTTAAATGTATTTTTGATTTGATCTGTGACAGGTGCTTCTTTAAATGACCATGTAGGTGTACTGTGCACATGGTCCATACCAGTGTTAGATAGTCTGTACATAAGGAAAGAGTACCGTGGACGTGAGCATGGTCTACAGGTGCTGCAGGATTACCTTGCTATGTATGATGAAGGACCAATCGGGATAGCTCAACCATGCTCAAAACCATTTATTAAAGGTAAGGTGATTCATATTTGTTAAAGGGGCATTTTGTGATCCACAGCCTCATCCCTCACTTTTTACAAAAAAAGTTGAGATTTTTATAACACTGGAAACATCTGGCTACATAATGTTTATGTACAAAAAAAATCTTGCAGATTAATTTGTTTAGCAAAAATGTTGTCAAATTTGTATTTAGTTTTGGTGTATCAGACAACACAGTGGTTATGAGCAGGGAAATACACATAATCAAGTATAACTCACAAACGCAAAATCAGAATCAACTGAAATAATAATAAGCTATTTTCATGGATATCTGCTGAAAATGTAATAAAAAGAGGATGCTAGGATCACAAAATACTCCTTTTTAAAAAGCAATTTATCAATTTGTTGAATTTGGTATTTTAGATCTGATGTGAAGTCAAACTTATCAGATTGATTTTGATTAGCAATAATATTTACAAAGATTATTAATGAAAATGATACCAAAAGAGTTAAACTTAATAGAATATGTACATTCAGTTAGATTTAAAACAAAATATTAGAGATAAAACAACTGGAGTGATTGAGCCAGAAAAAATCTAGGTTGATTTAGCTAACTAAGAAGAGTGTTGGTTCTCCCATATCATACACAGTGTTGTTACCTCTACCCTTTCAACCATCTCTTTCTCCTTCAGTTATGAAAATACTCCAGTTGGCTCAATCGGTTAGGTGCCTGATTCTGGTGCGTGACAGTATGAGTGTCAGTGTGGGTAGTGTCAAATCATGTTCTCGTGAAAAATTTAGCTTGCTTGAAAATCTTTTAGACAAGGAACTTAACGCTATATGTCCTGGTCTACCCATGTGCTGATCCTGGCTGTGATGGTCTATGTAGGTAGATTAGGGCTTGCGCTGATCGAGAATTGCACATCACTGGATTGGTTTATGGAACGATTTGAGCCACTGTGATCAGCAACTCTCTGTAAAGTGTATGGCCCTGTGGGTCTGGTAGCGCCATTGACCAATAAAGATACAGATGATTTACACACAGCCAAAGTGCAGCATCATTTGTTAATAAAGGCCAGTCATTTCATGAAGTGTGTGCACAAAAATGCTACCCCTTTTCTGCGCCTGTTGCTGCATTATTTTTCAAATCACAATCTTGATATATTTTGTGGCAAACATGCAAGCATCCTAGTTATTAGCTGTAATTAAAACCTGAAATAAATGTAGCTCTATGATAGGCACAAACAGTGTGCGGGTGATTGGTTAGACACACATGATAGAACTATTGGCTTTCATGAATATGCACAAAGTCTCATTGCATTCAAAGCACAGGGACTTAGGCTAGCCTGTTGGTGAGTGGTCTGAACAGTAGTTTACTACTCAGCATAGGGCTATGATTTATTTTTTTATTAATATCAAAAAATTTCCTGGTGTTTTGCTTAATGGGAACTTTATTCTATTTCTACAGTTTGTCACAACTATCTGAAGAAACATCCTGAAGACCGCTCCAGACTTTGGCTTTGTACACCACCCGGAGATGAAGACAACAGGGTCAGTCTGTGGAGACACTCCAAAAAAGTCATCAAGCAGTCGGAGAAAAACTCTGCAACACCCACCACCTCATCAACAACTTCACCACAGATGTCATCATTAGTGTCCCCTCCGAGTACCTCATCCTTTCCCACAACGTCACTCCTGGAGACGCTGGCAAGTGTGTCGGAATCAAGACGACTGGCAGAAGACGCCGAGGCAAATGCCACTAATGTAGTGGACAGTGGTGTCAGTGAAGGGGTGAAAAGCGATGCCACCTCTGGTGGTGACGGAAATGTGCAATCAAGGCGGCAAGAAGATGTTGGCGATGGTGTGAGCAGTGCATCATCCTGTCAGAATAATTGCAAGGATGAACACCAGTTGGGTGTCAGATGCCAAGGATGCATGGTGAAATCGCCCGGCCATCAGAACGAGTGTTTTAACGGACAGTCTGAAAATAACTTAGCTTTCGGAGCAAAAGACGGTTCATGTCACGCGGATAGCTCAGAAGCCTTGGCTAATTTCTCTGAGGAAAGCGGTCGTAGGGAAGAGTCATATCAGAAAACAGAAGAGCGAATGGACATTGAAATGCAGAATATTGCCAGTTCGAGCTCTGTGCTATATGAGACAGATGATGCTCATATGACTTTACATGAAGCAGAAACAACAGCAATGGATCTGAGTGCAAAAAGACCAAAAGTTGTTGACAAAGAGGCGCAGCAAAACTCCTCTGAAAAGTCAAACGGGGATGCAAGGAAACGAGAGGTTGATTCCTCTATAATCTCTGCTGATGATGATAGATCTGTAGGTGGTGGTCATAGTAATTGCGCAGCGGATGGTGATAGTAGTAAAGTTAGTCCGGATCAGCAGCTTCCTGTAGGAAATGGCGATTTGTTGAAAAAACCTTTTACGCAAACCAAAAGTGATCTCACAACAGGATGGTGTAGAGCCTGTTCATACTAGTGGCACAACTGTTAAAGTCGAGACTAAGCCTAATATGAATGATCTTCTTTTTCTGCTCTTACATGCCAAAGTTCAGACTCTCAAATTACGCCAGTTTCTGACGAAACTAAGCCAGTCGTTTGTGTGAAATCAGAGCATATGGATGATGGGCAGATTGGGGTAGAAGAGGGTGTGAACAAAGTTGAAAGGCCAGAAATGGCCGAGACCATGAGAACCCCAGACGAGCCTATGGATAGTAGTAGCACAGTGAACAATTCTGAATCTGTTGATGAGACAAGCCCATGTGGGTTTAGTGATGCACATATCAGACAGCTTCTCACAAAAGATGACGACGAGTGCGTATCGCCATCTCAGCCAGTTCGTCCATCTAGACCTGTGCATCCGGTGCAGATCATTCATAATCCACTTGCTGGAGAAAATCGAGAAGCTAGTGAATCTCAGCCAAAGGAAAGACAGGGTTTGTTACCAACTCTTTTGACAGGTTTCCCTCCTCAAGTTGAAAATCCAACTGCAATTATTGCAGGCAGTGATTCAGACTCGCAGCAGTCAGTGGAAAATGTTCCTATTCTGGGAAACCGTGAACAAAACACACCTAGCGCTGATTCAATGACAGGCCGAGAAGGCCATTTCAAGCATCAGTGACTACAGCACCTGGTTTACAGGTGAGAATTATAACATGTTATCTCGACAGCAGGGTCAGAAGCGCAGGTCACAAAGTGATAGAAACAATGAAACTGGTGCTATTGCAAGGACTTGGAAACGTAATCGCAGAACAGGTGCATTGGAGAGGTTAGATAGGTTAACACATCCTTCCGTGGTCAATATGGCAACCTGTTCAAACAGGGGAACAGTTGCCAGATCCCATACCTCATGAATCAGGGACTTTCTGGGGCTCGGATGCCAACAGTAGAACTGGGGTCACTGTTAGAGAATTGCTGCAAAGACATGTAGATGTCCCGGAACCGAGTTCCACATTGCCAAATGTCATCAACAACACATCGACATACACACCAACAAGCACATCCTATGTATACAGTAATTCAATGGCACAGCAATCGCAGCAGCCATCTCACATACCATCACCAAGATTTCTAGGGCCACCTGTCACAAGCTACAATGCATTTGCATCAGCGCAAGATAAACCAGTTACAGAGCCACCCATTGGTCATTTTCATACATTCAGGTGGACAAGACCAAGAAAAGTATACGCTCGGAGAGGAACCAGACATCCTTCAGCACCAGCACGGTCTAGTACGCCCGATTCATCATTTGACGACATCCGGCCAGTTGCACCATTCACTAGTATCACCGATGAGCAAAGTACAAGAGCTGAAGCATTAGGTCAACCTCCCCTACAGACTCAGGATACTTTCACTTCTACTCGAGATAATTTTACCCAATCAAGTCTGGATTCGCAAGAAGCTACTGCTGCTTCAAGTATAACTGTGTCAGAGTCTACACAGTCGAGGGAAATCATTCCACCTCCAGTGTCTAGTCCTAATGCAAGTACTAGTTCAGATGGGGATGGAAGGGGCTTAGCAGCAGCTGAAGGGAGCAGTTCACTCATCAAGCAGTTACTGCTACGTGAACCCGGGCTCCATGCACCTAAATTGGAAGCTGCACACCGGCAGGCTTGCGCTCATGAATCAAGAGTATCGCAAAGCCAGACTATTGAAGAGGAGCAGCAGAGGAACATTTTAAGGGAAGAAGGGGAAATCAGCTCTCACCAAAGAGGAGACCAAGAGGATGAAGAAGAGGAAGAATATGATGTTGACAATAAAGCAGCTTTAAGGTTACAACTAGGGATCAATGTTGGGGTCAGTGTGGGGGCAAGGGTTAACTATCGCAACACACAGACAAGCAGCTACTCATGTGAGCATTGCGATATTATGTTCACTGATAGTGTGATGTATGTGTTACATATGGGATGTCACGGAAGGAGAAGTGCCTTTGAGTGCAACAGGTGCGGGCTTGTGTGCAGGGATAAATATGAATTTGCCATCCACTTCATACAGGGTGAACATAACAAAGATTAAGTAAGTCCTTATTGTGCAACTTTTTACTTTTTTCTATACATGTGTCCATTTTTGTAAACTTTGTTCAAAACAAAGTCAAGTCCAAGTCCGTATATTATAACGAAATTGCAGTTGAAATAGTTTTGTCCATTTATATTTTTTGGCAACTTTGTAAACTTTGTTCGAAACAAAGTCAAAGTTCAACCATATATAACGAAATTGCTGTTGAGATAGTTTGTCCATTTATATTTTGTTGGCATACATTGTTGCAATTATTACGTTCATGCTGAGCATGTAATCTGTACCCATTTGATATCAAAGTGGCAGGTCCCATGATGACCCAAATGTAAGTTTTGTAAAACAAACTTTTTGAAATTAAGTGATGTAAATGTAGTTTTTGACCAAATTGATACATTTTGGAATATGTTTAGACCAAACCGTGTTCTTCTCTCCTTTCCGATATATAGTTTAATCTTTATTAATATATGGATACAACCAGATCCAAATGGTGAACACACCACTAAAAAAAAGTGGGGAGTGAGAAGTGGGACAAAAGCTAACACCAGGTGCAAGATCTCTCGTAATTAGGTAGAATAACAGATAATAATGCTGGTTTCATACTTTCTGCCGCTTGCCGCTGAGCAACATGATGCTTCATCATGCCACTTGTATTTTATGCAAGCGGAACGACACACTGCTGAGCATCAGTGGTATGACTCTGAAAGCCACACTTGCTGCTCAGCACCACTCCAAAATTGTATTTTATTCCCGAGTTGACTTGAATTCAACTTCCAGTGGTGCTGCCACCCCGGCAATGCAGTGGAGTGATCGATATATCGGCTTGCCGCTGGTCACCGCTAGCGTTTTTGGTGAGATTGCGCAGTGAAGTAAAATCATCTTCAGAGCGGCAAAGCGGCAAGCGGCAGGAAAGTATGAAACCTGCATAAGTGAGAAATCTTTCAACTGCAGCATGCCATCTGTTGTCATGGCAATGTGTGATGCTGACGCCTATTTCAGAATTGAAAGCTGAAGTATATTGAACATGATTTTGATTTTACATCTTTTTCAATTTAAACCTTTGAACATGTTTGTTACTGTGTGTTGTGTGATTGTGACAAAGTGCTCTCAAGTGAATTTCTTAAGGAAACTTTTGACTGGATATCCTGTTGTATTGTAATTGTTAGTTGTATACAATAATTGGAAAGTTCTTACAGCCAGCCTTGTATGCAGCAGTGTCTTAATTGGCTAAATACTGAGATTTGCCTATCATGTGAACTACTGAGCTGGCCCCAGTGGTTGATGAAAATTCAAACTCAATAGAGATTAGAGACAACTCAAAGATTGGGTGTTTTAGGAAATGCTGTTTTTACATCAAATTGGTCCTGCTTGTTTAAAGTGATCTAATCTTTGGTCTTTGGCTCAGGCCCTCTCAATCCCAGGCTGCTGGGAAATTTCCTCTTCCTATCTGTAAACCTGCAAACACTATCCAGGTTTCTGCAGCCTTGTTGGGGTTCAATAAGATCAGATATGCTGTGAATTTTGTCGCCAGAATTTTAACAGGAGTGTACAGAACTTTTCAATACATACTGAAACATAATGTTAAAAAGTTGGTCAATGAAAGGATGAATGGGTAGCTAGTTAAGACACTGTATAAGTATTTTGGTTTATCCTTTGTGTAAAATGCATGTTATTTGGTTTACACAAATGATATGCCAGTATTTTAGTCTCAAGGCCAACACTGTTTTCTTACTGGAAGCAATGAATAATCTGTCACTTGAATAATCAATGTAATATTATATCAGCCAAAATAATTTATAACAAAGACAAGACTTTATTTTTTTTTTATTTTTAGTAAGAATTGATCACTGCGAATTTTGAAACTAGTTGGTAACTTTAAGGGACCAGCATGATGAGGGTACATTTTGCTAACATTTGTGATGCATGTCCTATGTCCTTCCCCAGTTGTGAGTCATATATCCATCGTAATTCTTCCATGGGATTTATGTTACGGGATACAATGGATGTGGACTTACGACCTGAGAAAGTACTTAATACATCAAAAAATGTAGTAAAATGCATCCCTGTGCATTTGTTATGTATGGTATGCATTGTGCATATGTGTTGAGTATTGATAAAACAAGTAGAGATTATTCTTGCAATAGCATAATTCTTTTTAATACATCTAGATTAGGTATGAACAATTTATGAACTCATTGTTGCCGAAAGTCTTTTTTTTTTCCTCTATTTATCCTATATTTTTGGCCACAAAATGATAAAAACTTTTTTTATTGGAATTTTGTATTGTATTGTATTGTTGAAGGTGGATTTATATCAGCATATTGACATCAAGACAAGTGTGTTCTTGGTTACCCATGCAAAACTCGGGAACTGATCCTCACTGATGGTTGTGTATGTATGTATAGGGTGTGCGCTTCCAAGCTGCAAATCTCTGATGGTTGATAAATGGATTTTATATAGTGTGTCTTGGGCCGCAGTGGTTAGCAAATTCCGGTCAAGTGTGCTGAGGCTTGTGATTTTATGCCTGTGTGTAGTGCACTACAAATTGGTGCATTTTGTTATTGATACACTGTGCTTGATTGTAACACGCACACAATCTTTCCATTCTTCGGGTTTATGCACATGCACAATATCACTCTAGAGTATAATGAGCTAATCCAGTTGAAATCCATACATCCCTTTATGGAAAAAAATGACCTTAATCTCCCACTCAGGGGTGTAGATTTCAAATAGAGTCGTCGCTCATTCAGGTAACCCCATTTGAAATTCACGCTCCCTGTGTGGAATATTAAGGTTGTATTTTCCTTAGGGGTGTATGGATTTCAAATGGAATCGCCTGATGCTTAATTTTGACCTGATCAAGCAATATATGGACAATGTTACAAAACTTGTTTTTGAGTTTAAATGAGCTGATTTACCATTCAAATCTTCATATTTGTTATCGTTTGAATACCCACTGTTTCCAACAATTATTTGACTGACTTGCGTCACATTTTGATTGAAAGGGATGCATAAATCTGAATACCATAACATTCTCTAATAAACCCCCCACCATTTTTTCAACCGAACTGTTCCGTAATTTGCTGTCAAAAATCACACTGTATTTTGGAAGATGATATCGCCGATCACGATGTGTGCTGCCATTGTTAGCGACCGTGTTTACAGTATTGGTAGCAGTTTCTTGTTTGTGGAGCACCACAACACTTTAATGCTCTGCGTGCTAGCCATGCGCTTCAACGTAAAAAGTTTTGAAATATTTTCTCAAAGTATCAAGAGCTATCTTAAGAACTACTGAACCAATACTAGGCTTGTTTGTACTCCTTTTAATGCATTTTTCATGCTGATTCCAAATGTGGTCATGAAAATTTGCATTTCTGAAATTTTGAATTTTAAAATTTGTTTTGAAACATGTCGCCTGCAGTCGACATCCTCGTGAAGCGAGTTATGCAGGTATTATTAATGTTTTGTAATGGGAATTACCATTGTAAAAAAGACCTAATTAATGCCCCCTGTTCAAAAATGTGACGCCCCTTTAATGACATTGTCCTTATTTTGATTGCTCAGGCACAATTTGTGGAAGACTTTGAAAATACTTTGAAATCTTGTATCTGACAAGTATATGTACAGGAAGATGTATTCAACCTTAGTGCCTTTGTGAAATGAAATTGACCTCAACATCATGTAGAGTTGAACTTGAGAATTGTCTCAAGAAGTGTGAAATTTCAACAATATTATATCTAAATTAGTGTAAAAGAAAATCACTGAAAATATGTTCACTCTGATTGATATACAGATATATTCAAGCTGGTATCAATCAATCAACTAACCAATCAAATTGAACATCATTGACAAGGACAATTTGAATTTTATATTGATCCATCGATCATCAACCAGTCAATCTATCCAGTTATATGGTAACTGTACTTCTAATTCAATAAATACGTCTCCCTAGTATTAGATCCATATAAAAAGTGCCCAAAGTGTGACATCTTTGGCAACATTCTTCAGATATGCATATACTTCCCACATTAATTCATTCCCAGAGTGGGTCGTTACCCAGATGTGGTTTGCAAGTACTTTGTGGGTTACAGGCATTGACTAAAAAAGAAAAAAAAGTACAAGAAAATGAATGAAAAGGGTAGGACTCATAGAAGGACAATGCATAATAAAAAATAAGAAGAGGTTCACCTTAGTAAAGAGGAATTTGTGTAAGTTCCTGTTCCCTGCAAGAATTGTTATCACTGCATCAAAGTGTAGCATGTACTGGTCATGTGCAAAATATCTGAAGTATTGTGCCTTGGATGTTATTACAATTTTAAAAGCAGGAAGCTGATGCACTGCCACATCATGAATAAGAAATGACCTTATTATTATAGATCCAAATCTTTCAAATATTTTCAGGGATCTTTGTATTGAATCCACAGCAGAAATGCATGCCTTCCCATGATGCATTATTTTAGGGCAAATAATGGGCTATTCCATTTGCAATCCACACTACCCCTGTGGAAGATTTAGCTAAACTATTCCACAGAGGGAGTATGAGTTTTGAATAGAATATACAATTGGGTAACTTCTATTTGAAACACTCGCTCCAGTTGTGGAAGATATAGACAAAGCCGTAATACAGGGGGAGTATGGATTTCAAAATGATTAACCGAGACCAATTACATTTGAAAAACATACTCCCCCTGTGGAAGATATTTCCAAAATCTTCCACAGGGCTAGTGTGGATTTTAAATGGAATAGCCCAATGTGTATTTTTGCCAAATAATGACTTATTTTGATGAGGGTTGAAGTACAGGATTTTGCAGAGATCCTTCGCACTGCCTGAATTGACACTGTTTGCAGGGTAAACATGAAGTGGATTTCCAATTGGTTAATCGATCAGATCATCACATTTTTTTTTTTTTTTTCTCCGAAAAAGCTGTGTAGCATCACATGATGCAAGCGTGACCTAGTTTTTTACCCTATGATCTGGACAGCCAGTGCAAAAGGTCTTTGCAAAAATACTGCATTACTGCAACTGTCTATTACGAGCTGATCAATCTGTAGTTTGACTTTAAGCTGGCATCATGGGAAGGCTTGATTTGCTGGTGTGGATTGAATCAATCTCAGGCTGATTACAATCATCATCTTGACATGGTAGTATCATACTGTAGTTATTCAGTCCCATAAAATCTAGTCATGTATGTAGTAGCCCAAGATAATCACATAAATGACTCCTTCATTTTGTCTTAAAGGCGCATTTCATGATTTTAGCATCCTCTTTTCAGGGTATGGTTCAATAGATTTCAATGAAAAAAAGCTTATTTCCAAAATTTCAATTTATTCCGACATTGAATTTGCAAGTAATAATTACATTTATTATAGCGCCCCATACTCCGTTGTCATTTCTGGCTGTTGAAAGCCAGAAAATTCAAAGTGAGCAATATGACCTAATCTGCAAGAAAACTTGGATTTCTGATGGTATAAAAATCTCAACTTTCTTGGAGTAAGTTGGGGGGATGAGGCTGTGAATCATAAAATGCCCTTTCAATAAGAGGTGGAGGAGGTATAAGTACAAATTTGGTTACCAATTTCCATGATAAAATTGGTGTTAATATATCTCAAATTGTTGACTTCACTGAACATGTCACATTTACAATATGCTGTGATTGTAAAGTGTATAATGTATCTATTTCTCATCTTTGATAGTTTTTGGAGAAACAAAATTACATTTTTCAGTTTTCAGATTCCCAGCCTCACATCCCATCCAGGACAAGATTGGGACACTGGGTCTCTTCATGCATTACTTTCTGCTTAATTGACTCTACGGTTTTACCTGCTACTTTGCGCACACCCTTGTGTGCTGACCAATTTAAATGTGTACAATGTGTACTGTACAGTGTACATGTTCATGTGTTTACTAAGTTTCATAGGTCCGATTTCTTGAAGCTTAGCTTGTGGTAAGGCTTCCTAAGCTAGCAGGTTAGCCCTACCAATGTGGATCCATTTTATTGATTTATCTTTCTAGTCAATATATGGTGTGAAATTATTGTAAGCAATGGTATATAGGACTATTGGGCTAAAGCCTGATGGCTTAGGAAGCCTGACCACTAGCTATGCTATGAGAAATAGGCCCTTAGAAGTTCAATTATTTCAAGCTGCATGCAAATAATAATGAGAATCAATATTTTTTTCCACTACGTTGTTTAGAAGGATCATGCACCTATGGAGTGGTTCTTGTAAATATGTCTTGTTGGAATCTTTGGGATTTGTTGACACTGAATCCCTTACTGTTTGACAAAATCATTCACCACAGTGATTATAATTATTATTGAACTATGGTTATTGACAACATTATTTTTCCAATTTATATGTAATTTTGATTTTGCAAACAGTAATAAGCAGGTGCTTTGTGAATTTCAATTTACTATTTCTGAGCAAGAATGGTAATGGTGTGATGTCATTTATGTGTCGTAATAACCTGTTTATGGGCCAAATTAAATGAGGCCACAAAAATGCATATTAAATCATTATAAAAGTAGTGAGAATTGTTACATTCAAACAAACAGCATGAGAATTTCCAGTAAAAACACTGGAACCAGACTGTTGTGATGTCAAAGTTTCTGCTATTTTATTTATTTTCAGCCCATTATTGGGTGTTTTTATACAGCTTTACATGCTTTTCCAGCTTTTTTGACAATTACCAGATTTTTTCTTGAATGTGTATTCTCATGCTTGAACAAACCATGTGTTAAAAGTTGTGGGTAAAATATATTGCAGGCAAGCAAGAAAACTGTGACCAGGTTATCTGTGGGATTGCCGGATAACGTTAGTTACCTTGACTTGTCCATAATTTGAACACTGGAAATTGTTCCATCTATGTTATTATGTCAGCAACTTGCAAATGGAAGAAGGCTGAATTAGATGGACAAGTACTGTAAATGTGAACATTTTCACGGTACATTTATTTTTGTGCTTTTAGTGATCCAAGCTGCTACCACGAAAATAACAACATATTCCTTTTGTGTGTATAGGTCAATGTAAGGAAACAGTCCAAAATTGACAAAACGCAAAAAATTGATTGTACACAAATTTCAACTGTTACAGTGAACTAAGGACCACTTTTTTTGTACATCGGAGTCATGATTTTTGTTTTACCAAAAACAAAACAAAACATAAAAACAAAACATCAAGAATTGTCTTTTTTATGCTTCGGATGTGACTTGATGTTTTGGAATTTTTGGAATATTATAGGGTTGTGTGCCATTATAGCATTGTGCCATTTGTAAATCAGCAGTGAGGAAAATATGGATGCATGGGTACACACATAAACTGCGAAATACCTTTGATATCGTTTCTGTCAACTGTAAAATATTTGATATCGTTTCTGTCACATGTAAAATATGCTATTTAATGGCATTTTTGTGTAGCTTCAATCATTCTTTTAAAAGCAACATGATTGTTCAATCTTTGTGATATCAGTTTGATTACTCTGGTTGTATTCTCTTTTATTAGTATTATGACAAATGTTATCTGCAACCTGAGAAACAGAACCACTTGAATAGGTATCAGCTCATGTATGTAGTAACCTTATTCATTAATGTGGCATTTACTCTGCTACTGCAAGCGCTTAGTGGTGTTGATGTTCAGCTTGTGATCATTAAATTGCATGTTTAGCCCTCAGTTGATCATTTCAGTAATTCTCTCAGCCTTTTGCAAAGAAACCAAGCCTTTGTGTGCATGCTCAATGCCACTGCATATTCTCAAAACCACAGGCAATGTAGGCATGGCACCATTGTGCATGCTTTGAGCATACTGAATGCACACTGGAGTTGATGACATTTCAATTTGCTTTGCAGAGGATTTTGGGAAGTACCAAAGTGGTCAATGGAAACATTTTGTTTTCTTGGAGACAGGGTAGAGAAGACTGTATCAATTGTAAATTGATGTGGTTAAAAGTTTAATGATAATGAAAATGAATAGGTGTGCAAGAATGAGTTGTGTATCTGTGGTACGGGAGCAGAGCTTGTAGTCTCCTCTGCCGCCGGTTTGATTCAATGATAACATCACTAAGTCCTTTTTGATTGGCTGAAATCTTTTCAACCACGTCATCAAGCACAACTTCAATCGAAGCTTTCAATATGTTAATCCGCTGCTTTAATATTCACAAGTCTCGAACATCCGTGACCATAGTCTTGAGTTCGGTGACCATAGTCACATGGAGTGTTTAGAGAGCCTCCATTCAAACTGGTCCCTGGTCAAACTTTCTATGTCATTTTGAAAGCTAATCAGAAACTTCATTACAATTGGCGGATGGCTTTTGTGGAGTGAGCATTATCAAACCAGCAAGCGGAGGAAACACAGGTTGTGGATAACACACTAAGTATAGCTATTTTGACCAACATATTTTGTATCATGTTCTTGTTATATTGATGATGAGAAAGAAAAGCATCATGTTAATTGATTTCTTTATTTGATATGACAAAAGTGTTTACCAGAATTGCTAAGCCATGTCCACTGTATCATGCAAATTCACCAATAACCATTTGTTTCATAAACTTGAATCAATTATTGTACTTATGGTATTGTAAGTCTAAATTCAGGTCCAGTTTACAGACAGAAAATGTTGTACAAGTGTTTGTTGAGGGCTAGTAACTATAAATACTGCCCTGCAATAGTCACTCTAACAATGGATTATTCCATTTGAAATCCATACAGCCCCTATGCATTTGTATGGAAGACATGCCCTTAATCTCCCACACAGGTAGTTTAGATTTCAAATGGAGTCTGTCAGTCACCCAGGGTAACCTATTTGAAATTCACACTCCCTGTATGGGAAAATAAGGTGATAATGTATCATCCATAGGGGATGTATGGATTTCTGGGACCTTGTGCGTTCAGCACATGCTCTAACACAGGGCTTCATGTATAGCTAAAATAATAGTTTCTCGATCATGAGAGCTCAATAGACACGCAATGACACGCGCTTTGGGTAGCGCTGCATTTCCTGTGCGTGCACAATCGATCGCGCTATTGTGTCATTCCACTAAACTTACGACATTACGCAGTGCACAGAAGTACATTCATACTCTCATGATCCAGAAACTATTATTTTAGCTACAGTCATGTTTAACACACGTTTTTTTAGCTGTATATCAAGAAGTGAATACACAATTTTTAGTCCATTTTCAAAATATATATTGCTATTCTAGCAAGTTATTTAGTTTGGTTTGGTTTCAATGTATGTTGGCTGTGGTTGGTGTACTGGTATGGCAGGGGTTGGTTTAGTTACTCTGGTAAACACTTTCACACATGCAGTATTGTATGCAGACATCTAGTAATTGTGCTTCATACATAGTACATGTAGGAGGGCTTCAAGAATGATGTATACTATGATCAGCTTTTAATAAGCGAGAATTACTGGGTGTGTCAGTAAAGTCCCAATTTAGCTTACGTCAATCACACAATGTGCAGTTCACTTGGGTGCTTTTGGGCAGCTGTGCCCAGCTGTGTGTATGCCATTGTATATCAATGTTATGAGTCCCGCCTATTGCAAGCTGATCATTCATAGTTATGTTATCTCACTGTATACATGTATGTGTAAAATATGTTGATATGTACATTGTGGTTTATATTACATTATATATCATCAACTTACCAATGGCTGCATGTAAATAAGCTTTTTGCCCAAAGTATAATGTTATCTCGTGTGTCATTTTTGGATTTTAAAACAAGCTTGTTTTACGACCAAGTTTTTATCATCAGCACAAGAAGAGTGTAACTGTAAATAAAAAATATCTGATTTTTGTGATTTATTGTGTAATAAGATTTTAAATATATTTTTTCAGCAAATTTATGGAAATGTTTAAGACAGACCTTGCTCTTCTTAAGAGCTGAATTGTATTGTTGCTTTTATATAAGTCAGGGTTGCCATTGTTGCCACTATCTTTCAAGTCAAGAGTACGGTTGACTTTTTTTGTTTGTTAAGGAGATAGCAGATATACTTGGAAGTTGTCTAATTTCCATTTAAGAGAATCTTGGCAACAAATGTTTCATTTGTTATCTTTATCAAATCGGGCAAAGAAAAGCAAGACAATATTGTTATAATGCGTTAACAAGTCAATATTGTTACAACCCATTTCTTTTTATTATCTTGTTGAATAAAATGTGGGTTAATCATGCATCCAGATAATGTTCTCCTGTTATCAATTGGAAGCAAGAACGTCAGAAGTACATAATAATATCAAAGCACTTGCACCGTTGCATTGCGATGATACCCAGTACAGCTTTCATTACTCTAATCCTGCAATGGGTTATTCCAGTTGAAATCCATATACCCCTTGGAAGACATGACCTTATCTACCACACAGGCGGTGTAGATTTCAAATGGAGTCATCCATTCAGGTAACCCTATTGAAATGTACACTGTGTGGAAGATTGAGGTCATAGGAGATGTATGGATTTCAACTGGAATAGTACAATGTCTTTGACATCCACTGCATTGGTGACCTGTAATTCAGATGCACAAATGGGCAGAACTTGGGTTCCACCTTGAATACAGAATGTCTTGCAGCAGAGACAAAATACTGAATTAATTGTACTGGTAAATTAATGTCCTTCTTGGCATTGGTTGGTTATTGTAGCTGCAAGCCTAAATTTGTAACAAGAGTCATAGCCTTTTAATCGGGTGCTGCAGCTATTTGAAAAGCACCAAACGTGTGGGAAAGGCAAAAGTGTGGCAACTTTGCTTTAATCTTTGGTGCTTCAAGCTGTTTAAAAAGCACATAATTGTATCAGAAAAGGTAGTTTTGCCAACCCTACATCAATCTTGGGTGCTGCAGGTTATTTATAACTTAAGGCACACAAATGTGTGGGAAAATGTGGCCGGCAACCCTGCTTCAATCTTGCTGTACTGCTGTGTACAAGTGTGGATAACAAAAACATGGACAAGGTGTAAAAGTAATTTTATGTTAATGATCAATAAAATTCCCATGCATGAACTTGATTGGTTGTTATGTTTCTTATTACTTCTGTTGTGTGACTGTTTATTCAATCAGTTTCAAATAGAATATGAGGTTCTCCATGAAGTTGGGACACGGAATGTGAAAAGAATTGCTTCCATTGAATAACATCCACAGAATTAGAGAAGAACCGGGACTTCCTATACCGCCATGAAAATTGGGGTATTCGGGTTCTTGCCAACGGTGCGCGGACACGAACGAAAACAATTCTGTTTTTCATCTTTAGCATCTTGCAATCGACATGTTCTACTATGAAGCATGTCAAATAATTATGCTTAGTATTTGATGTCGCGTGTGCATGGCAACGAATGCCTCAAGAGCATTCCGAGGGAAACTGAATACCCCCAATTTTTGCTCCATGCCTGTACATCAAGATGGCGGCCGAGTCCCAGTTCTACTCTAATTCTGTGGTCAGTCAACATTTGGGGGTTGAAAGAAAACAAGTTTTAATTTTTGTCTGATAAACACTTCTTGGAAGTCCAATCTTTTTTAAACCTGTATTAATTTTCATGGAGGTATGATATTACTGATATAAAACTGGGCTATTCCAGTTGAAATCCATACACCCCCTTACACATGACCTTAATCATTCACAAAGGGAGTGAGAATTTCAAATGAGATTACCTGAATGGGTGACTAAAATTCACACTCCCTGTGTGGGAGATTAAGGTCATGTCTTCCATACGGGTGTATGGATTTAAACTGGAATTTTCTCATTAGATGGATTGGGCACAATACAATAATTTATTGGTCAATTTACTGTAACTAGTCTTGGTTAAATATCACGAACTTTTATTTTGGCCTATTATTTGTCATAACTCAATAACTGCAATACATATAGAAATATAAATGTGACCAGGGTTATAGCTAGCCCAAGTTGAGTGCCGGCTAATTTTACTATCCAATTAGAGGGCTGGCTCGGGGCACAATCTTATTAGCGAACACAAGGGATCGAGGAATAGACTAGGGGGTATATCCCAAAAAAATCTTTTGGATTTTTACTCTTTTTATGATGACTAAAACATTTGTGGGAAAATTTTTTTTTTAGTGCCGGTCCGTGCCGGTTACCCCCGACAGGCGTGGCTTTAACCCTGAATGTGACCAGTGGGTTCCTTGACTCATTTCCTATAAGATCACTGTATTACTCTGCAGAAATATTATTTAAGCAAAATAACCAAAACTGGAAAAATATGACCTGGAGGGTTCCGACTTTTTGAGTGAGATTTTGCCCTTCAATTAACAGCATGTTCCCCAATGACTCCTGTGGTATATTCAATTGCTGATTGACCACTCATTGTTCAGGTACGAGAATTTTCAGGTTCTAGTCTGAATTCATAATTTTGTTGCCTAAATTTAAACATTTTTATTTTTTCAGCTGGATTTGGGCCTTAAACATGAATTCACATGTTTTTTCAAGCTATTTTCAAAAAAGCTATTCTCATGCCTGGTAGATGTATTGTAACTCAAATGCTAAAATTATTATAATGACGCACATGATCAAAAATGTTTCATTTGGCTTAAAATTTATTTTCACTGAATGATACAGTCAGTGATGTTTGTTGGACACAGCAGTCAAATTGCATATTCATACTGTTCAAACAACACATGGTTTACATACATACAAACATGGAATACAATATCAATAGTATAGGAGACCAGTTCAAGCTATTAAACCATTTGAAAAGAAATGGGGTAAATTAATAGCATAGTCCAAGCTATGTGAACTCTTTGTCATTTTGCTGCTACCATGTCCATGGCCATTATAAATACAGGGTGTCTCAGAAAGATTAGTACCGATATATAGCACAACAGTTATGGTCTAATTTCTGTAATAAACATCTCAAAAAAAGTAACTAACCCCCTTAAATAATGACCATTATTCAAAAACGGGTAATTGTATTATAAATCTGAAAATGCGTTGGAAGCAGAATTTATTTCTGCACATTTTGACACCTCATTTATAGCAATTGACTAAATATTGACATCACAGCGTACATTTAAATCAATGTAACCCAAGATTTGAAAGTTGCAGTAAATTGTATTGATTTTGTATTCAGTGAAATGGAAGGAAATCTGTGTAATGATATCTGAGTGTTTTTGTATTGTAAAAATTTGTGTGTAAGTGCAATTTTCAAATCTGGACCTCACTACATTAAATTGACCGGTGTTTTATTGTTTTCTGGGCTATCGTATCAAATGTGGTGTCAAAATACGCAGAAATGAATTCTGCTTCCAACGCATTTTACAGATTTGTAATACAATAGCCCCTTTTTGAATAATGGCCATTATTTAAGGGGGGAGTTAGTTACTTTTTTTGAGATGTTTATTATATTTTAAACTAAAGATAGATCTTGTGTTGTGCACATCTTGGAAAATAAAAAAACTTCTCCATGTTGATGGTCAGCTGAAACTTGAAATACATTGGAAACTATATGGTCCACAACTCTTCAGTTCCCCCTAAATACTTTTTAAAATAAATTGAAAAGTTTTTGACAAAATGCAAAGGTGTAAAAAGGTTTGGGTAGTCTTATTTGTTTTACATATATGGACCAAATTGTAGCGTCACACGTCATTGCATTCAGTCAATGGTTCATTATGTAAAAAAGAGACCGTTTTAAACACTGCTGAAAGTTGCATCTGATTATAGTCAACTCTCAAACAATATAGTAGGCCAGGTCTATTCATGTGTTTGTTATAGAAAACTTGACTGCTATGGACTCAGGTACAACGTTTAAAATGGCCTCTTTTCTTACACAATTAACCATTGTGACTGAATGCAATGACGTGTGACGCTATAAATTGGTCCACATGTGTAAAACAAATCAGGCTATACATACCTTTTTACATTTCGTAAAATGGGTTTTTTTTACTTATTTTAAAAAGTATTAGGGGGAACTTATAAGTTATGGACCCAATATCACATTGATGGAACTGAAACACCCTGTAGTCTTATCTACACTACGCAAAAAAAGTTTCTTTATGGTTAGGAAATTTACCCACTATTAAAATTTAGCGACTAATTTTGTACGTTTGCTAAATAATCGCATGCGGGTGATTGTCCTGCGTATTTTGACACCTCAATCACTACTCTACGACACTCCGGAGAAAAGATATGAATGTTTAAGTAACACGAGGTCGAAAAATGAAAATTGCAAAAAGGCCTATTCAAGTTTTCAGCATAAAAGAACACAAAAAACAACAAATATGCAGATGACATTTTTGTTTAATTGCTGAGCACATTTCATGCATCATACTGCCGCTTCCAACTTCACTTGAGATTAATCTCTTTCTTTACCAGTCTTTCAATACTTTGTGTGTCCACCGTTGGCTTCCCAGCAGCCACGCTGCGTCTCATGCTCCTAATGAGGCGTCGAATGTTACCTTGCTCAGCCCCGTTCCACTCGTTGATAACGATGCGACGCAATCCCACCAGAGTTGTATCTGCCTTTATCTTCTTGTTGACTCGTCTCTTGTGCTGATCCTAAAGGTTCTCCAAGGGGTTAAGATCAGGGCTTCTGGAGGGCCACTCAGGTGTCTCAATTCCTTCTGCTTCCAGGAATGCAGCTGTAATTATGACCTGTCTTGAATCCCTTTTCCAAATCCATCTCTCAAAACGTAAATTTCTTAGTACCCACTCACCTTGTCTTTGATCATTCATCTGCACAATACGCAAAGGATTATCCAACATACATCAATTAAAATGCTTTAAATTAAAATTGAAAAGCCGCGAATAATGAAACCGTCTTGGATCAGTGAATCCGCTCTAAAACCATTGAATAGGCTTCTTTGCAATTTTCATTTTTCGACCTCGTGTTACTTAAACATTCATATCTTTTCTCAGGAGTGTCGAGGGTAGTGATTGAGGTGTCAAAATCATGAGGACAATTTCCCGCATGCGATTATTTAGCAAACGTACAAAATTGGTCGCTAGATTTTAATAGTGGGTAAATTTTGTAACCATAAAGAAACTTATTTTGCGTAGTTTATTACCATTATTTTGTATTAACCATGGAAAATATGACAGTTGTCCAACAATATAAAAAGGCCCAGGGAATATTGTAACAAAAGGGAGTTACAGCTAAGATGGTCCTCAGTACTTTACTTTAAACATGGTAGGACACAACTGGCTGTCACAACTTACATTATAGGCACACAACTAGGTGAAAGTGGCAAGAGAAGGCTTTGTATTAGCTACTGACGGGGTGCGGACATTTGGAGTAGTAAAAAGCAGGAAAGCAAGCAGGCAATTAATTGCCTGAAAACTGGCATCAATAACTTTTGCTTCACATTTTTGTAGCCTTGTATACTACACAAAGACTTTTGCACATACATACTGGATATGTAAGATAGACTATGCTTTAAGATATCCATAAACAAAGCAATAGCTACATTGACTGATCTGACTCTGCAAGGATCAACTTTTTCTGATCCCTCCCCAACCCCCACCGAGTTCCAATAGAATAGACAATTGGGTAACATCCATTTGAAATACTCACTCGAGTTGTGGAAGATGTAGGTAAAGCCATAATACAGGTGGAGTATGGTTTTCAAAATGATTAACCCTGACCAATTACACTTGAAAAACATACTCCCCCTGTGGAAGATATTTCCAAAATCTTCCACATGGGTAGTGTGGATTTCAACTGGAATAGCCCAATTACAGAAACCTAAGCTTATTTCAAAAACTCTCATGACCTCAAATGTAAAGATGATATACATTACAAAATTACATGCATAAATGTTTTGAATAATATTATATAAAAAATAATTTAGATAGTTTGAAAAAATACAATTTGTTTTCAGAAAGTGTCTTCTAACTAAGCAGCACGACCTCACAGCAAGGGCATTGTGATCTAGAGAAATCTCACCACTTCAGTATTTTTTGCGGGCAAGAGGAAGGGGGTGGGGCAAAACTTCTCATGGAAGAGTATTGCAATTGCCTCATCCCCCTATGCCCCCCTCCCCTTGGCTATGTCACTGTTATGTTAGGTCTTAATCAGTAGCAACTATTTAGACAATAATTACTGTGCACCATCTGTTGTGAGATACACATTATTGTTGTGAAAAATTTTGCACACATGGTAGTCATTGCTGTCTCACAATGACTATCATTATAGAAAAACTATTTAATTTGTGTACATTGTGGAATATTCAACTACGCTTGTTATTCCGCGACTAATCATGCTAATACATTGTACACGAGCGTACAACGCTACTCTACGCATCCATATTAACGAGGTTATCTGCGTACAACAGCTTACTACGCACTGCCACGCAAAGAGTATGTTCCACGATGTACACAAATTTAATAATTTTTCTATAGTGTGTGTGTTAATCACCAAACAATCCATTGGATTACACAGCACAACTATGCATATGTCACCTGCACACCTGTTTCATATCTTTACACCTGTCTTAGTTCAATATGCAGTTCAACATTTTTTCATTATGAGGTATTTCAAAAAGTGTGTTTTCCTTTTGTGACAAATGATGGGTTTTCAACTGCAATTTTTGGTTCTCTAATGCAACATATCTTACAAATGGTATCTGGGGCTTTGTTCTTCTTCTCAATGCTTTGCTGCAATGGCACATTTTTTTTCAGCAAAGTGTCAAAATTACTGCTGCATTTGTCTCATCAGGAAAACACACACAAAATATTGGCCTACATACTGGCTAGGTGACCATAACAACTTGCTGTGTTATCAAGCCTGTCTAAATGGGACTTGGGTCTGATTAACATGGGTCTGCACATCTTGCAACATCTAACACAACTGCATACATTTTAGGGAACAAACCAAAAGATCAATGAAGTTCTTTCTTCATAACTTAGCTACTGCCTTTCTCCATATTTGCAATGAACTGGAAGTGGGTAAAAATAACATTGATGTTTTTAAAGAGCATGGGAAAAACAATCACCATATTTAACCTATACCTCTCTATTTTGTTCATAGCCCTTCATCGATTTATCAAGTTCTTTTTACCCTTATACATCAGCATCAAGGAGAACATTGGAGGATCAAAAGCAAGCAAACACACCTTCAAACATTGCTAGCTATAGCATATTAGCACATTGCATTACAGTACCAATGCTTATACTTTAACTATCTTTTTTACTATGTCAAACTTCAAACTGCACATTCATCATTAACTAATGTCAATCAGCTCTGTAGTCATCGTCATCTTCCTACCATACACTTCAATTGTGAGTTCATCCGTGTTCATTTGTGACCGTACATCATGAATGAGCCGTAAATGTCCTAAATTGTATTCCGAGTTACAGTGTAAAATGTGCATGAAGGTTGTATTCATAGGTACCTCAAGTTTCATGATGGATATCGTGTGAAGTCATAAAACAAAATTGACCGGGGCGGAATTTATTGCTCATTCATCGTGTACGGCCACATTTTGTCTTGACCAAGAGAATGCATTTCAGGTAAGATTTATGGAACGGTTCAGAATCACACATTTTTGCATAAAGCAGAGCACAATGAAGTGCAGTGGTGGGTCAAAGGTCAATGACTAGACTCCAGCTCATTCTGCTTCCATCATATCTGTAGTATAACACTCAGACATTGCTTGGAGATTATCCATAGTTTCTTTGAATTCATCCGGTTCTAAGCCTCCCTCAACATATCCATGGAATTTACGTATGTCTAGTCTCTGTGACTGCTTGACTAGCTCGGCGAGTAAATGTCCAGTGGTGGGTGAAGACTGCAAAGAGGTCATCATTGGCACACTTGATACACCTGTATTGGATTTGACAACAACACAATTCCATTAAATGTGATGAATATTGACTACAATGACTGCTTAGTGTGATGCAATCAATGAAGTAAATGTGATTTCAACAACTCTTCCTATCCTTTGTACAGGAGCCAACCGTTGTTAATTTGTCATGAATCCACAGTCCAGTAGCGTATATGTGAACGCAAGGCTATGTGTACGTGTTACGCATGAGCGCGTACAATTCGTCATGCCTGGAACGTATGTTGGCAGTAGCAGCTAAATATTACCGCTTTATTCTTTAGTTTTATTGCCGACATCAACAGAGAAATACCGCGATCTTCTTGTAAGGTTGAGTGGCAATGGCAAAAGGACATTCCGAATGAAATAATCATGTGAATTAGACATCTTTAGCTTGTTTCGTTGTTGAAAGGGATTCAATCATGTTTCACCGTTGTTCATCACCGATTAACAACGATGCGTCCGCGTCGTCTGTGTGGTACACCACACAGAGCGCCGGACGCAGTCTGTGTGGACGCCTACAAAGGATGCTGGACGACACAGATGCATTGTTGTTAATCGGTGATAAACTACGGTGAAACATGATTGAATCCCTAAATCGACTCACCTAGAGTTTGTGACCTTGTTTCATTGCTAAGGTATCCCTCATGCCTGACATTCTCATTGAATATATGCGGATAAGGAGCTACTGTTTTACTGGCTTGATACACACATAGAGCAGAACTGTAATAAACAAACAATAGCAAACATTCAAAACATGTACTAAAGATGAAAAGTTCATAACTACAGAGTACACTCTGTCTACATCCTGTGCTTTAGGGTTATACCAAAATTTCAGCCATCAGATGGAAAGCCTACAAGAGAGACTTTGTGGGTTATAAGAATTAGTGTACACATTTAAGGTTAGCAACTGCTAAACTGTTTATAGCATCTTGCGAATGGTAGTGAGCTTTGGCAAAAATCGTATTGATCATTTCATAGCGAGTGTGTAGAAGAATTCAAATATCACAAATATATTTTTGTAGGTCCTGTGGTTCTTGAGTTATGTTGTAGAGAGGGCTGAAACAACAAAACTTTTGTAAAACGTACATAACTCATTCACAACAAATGAACTTTTGCAAAACATCAAAGTGTTATTTTTCAATAATATATTAATTAGATAATAAAAATCGATATTTTGGCTGCTTGACCAACAATATCTCGTCTACCCTTAAGGAAAGGAAGCCACAGGGGGCCTGAAGGAAACAAAAAACATATTATGTTTTACTGCCTTTCAGTGTCACATCTGATATACCAACCAGACTGTCAACAGCAATATTCCTTAAGAGATCTGGGGCACTGTCCTAAGAGATAAAATAGGGAGTTTTTGATTTCCCTGACGGATGGTTCTGCAACGGTAAAGTTTTTGGTCCTTATGCATCGTCGTCCAAATTCTACAACATGCGAAGAGTCATGGTGACGACAACAACGTTGGGTGTTTTAACATCGCAGAACCATCCGTCATGGAAGTCAAAAACTCTCTAATAAGCTTAAGGCGATGTTACTTACTTAAGAGATCTGGGGTACTGTCCTGAGAGATAAAGACTCAGCATCTCACTTCCAGTCTTACATAATTCTAAATTGTTGGTAGGATGCTTGCCTGGCCTGTGAATGGAAAAGCAGTTTTACAATTCATTGTTACTATAATTCGAGACTGAATTAAAAAGACTAGTTTGCATATTACATCACTGTCAATCAAGCTCATACATTGGTTAGTAGTGTGTAAAAGGAGGTTGATTCATCTGGTGCCATCATCAGAGAAAAGGAATCACAGAAAAAAAGACAAATCACGATACTTTTACAAGGCAAAAAGCAACTTTTATTGACATGGTGCTTTCAGTAAAGAAGTTTCCTATCTTTTGAGAATGTTTGATGGTGCAAAATTAACTGCATGGCATGCTGTTTTATCAGAAATTTTAATCACCACAACTCGTGAACAAATCAGTCTGAGTTAGATTGACAGATGACGTCAAATGCATATTTTTATCTTTAGTTCCTATTATACTAGGAATTATTATTTCCCAAAACATATATATTTTCAGTCTTGTAGACGAATCCAACAAGCCAAGTGATGTTCAGAATTTATTCGGCTATTACTGGGTCCCATCTGCACCAAACTGGTGTTGTGACTGCCCAATTGGGTGAATTTAAGCCACTTAAAAATTAATGTTAATGTGTTGTCTTGTAAACTTTCATCATTCTGTTGTCTATGCGTAACATTGTGATCGAATGCAGTTTAAAATCTCCGGCAAGGATGAACCATTACACATTTCAGGTGGGATGAGCGCGACGGGAAACCAGCTATGGCTGCCAATGAGGTATAGGAATGCATAAAATTGGATTAGTCTATAGGAAACCTGCCAAAACTATTCAAGAATACAGACAGATTAGTTATTTATCTTATAATATGAAGAAATGACTGGGTATCTGGTGTCTCTTTAGCTCCATGGAGACAAGGTCAGATGGGCGATAATTTTATAACTAACTCACAATTTGGATAATGCAAGGATTGACTAACAGCTTAATTGAGTAGGGTAAAGTACACTAAACAATATGCAAATCGGACATACGGTTTCCATAATACATCAATTTATATTTTCTTTGTATCCTACTGTTTTTGTCAATAATCAATATAGTTAATAAGCTAAAAGGACTTGAAAGGCTCATTAATATGTAATTTTTGCCAATATTTTGCTCAAAATCAATGCATAAATATGTTCAGGGTACCTTTATTTTGAATAATTTTGCCCTGAAACTTGGTCAAAGTGTTTCTAATATGTTCTAATGTATTATATAGTGAAGTTGCCCTCTAATTTGCATATTTGCATAATTAATGAGCTAATTTATTTTATAACTTAAATCTAATACTGGAACTAAAATTGGCTACATTGCATCCCAAACCATCAGGCTGTTTCAGGCATCTGATTGATGATGGTGTGATGATAATCTACACCATGATATAACATGACAGCAACTTACACAACTAGTTTATCTTTGGGTATTCCACGTAGTACTACTGATTGAGCAAATGGTACTGCAGACGGATTATGTGTGTACGGAGTAAGAGATCTCCAAGGAACGTTGCCATCCAAACTGTTGAATTCACTAGCTAGAGTGTTGCCTAATTGAAAAGGAAATGGTAGTGATGATTGTAGAGAACCAATCTGATGGGATGAGAGAAGTAAAAAATAGTTTGACATTATTAAAAGAAGTATTTACATATATGATAGTTAAAAAAATACAGATATTTCACACAGAGATATAATTAGATTTTCATTATAATGTGAGACTAAAGATTATTGAACACAAAATGCAAGGTGGTGTCATTGAGGTAAACACTGTTCATATTTTTGATCAGAAAAATGCATCTGAAAGAAAATTAAATATATTTGTATTTTGGTATAGATGAGGTGGCAGGTGATGTCATAGCAGTGCAAAAGGTTCCAGGTTTGAGCCCTGGTGTGGGTGGAAAATGTTCACATGTAAATAATTGTGCTAACTTGAAATTTCCCTGACCAAGGAATTATATAGGTACCTATTAATTTGTATTGGTTTTCCTATATCGTCGTTGGGTAGGAATAACCTCCTTTGTGTCATTGGCATTGAACATGTTTCAAACAAAACCTTCTATGTATCCTCGAGGCAGTTTGATTTTAAGCATGTTCATGGGCCACAACTACATAGAAGGTTTTACCTGCCCAACGACGACATGTTACTTTGGAGCTGATCCTGATTGTGATTGTTACATGTGGGTAGACTATGACACTGCACCTATATTGAGATGCATCCCTGAATGTTATTTTTAAACAAAAATGTTTTATAAGGTGTCTCTTGGGCTACAGTGGTCAGCGAAAATCTGTAAAGTGTGCAGAGGTCTGTGGGTTGGCATCGTAAAATATAAAGCCCAAAATTTATAGGGCCATTGAACAGCGAAATAATCATGTGCTGATCCCTCAAACATATCAATAGAGCTGTCTGATTTTATGTACAAACATTGCTGTCACATCATCTAAAACAACATAAAAATCTATAGAATCTAATATTGCACGGATAGTCTTACCTTTCTGCCCATAGTTGAGAGTGCTTCAGATAGTATATTCACTGTTAGAGGATTTTCTACAGTACGATATGGTAACATCATAGTTTCCAGACTACTGGCTAATATTGCACTGGTATGGTAATTTAGAGATGACTGTAAGGAAACAAATAGGAATATTTAGAAATGTAACAGCTCAAAATCAGTTTCTGTCATATACTCTCCCTGTCTCACCTCACTTACTCTTAAATACATAAAGCACTCCTGAACCATCCTCTTACATATTAATTCACTCAATCACTCACATAATCACTTACACAATGACTCAATCAATAAATTACTTGTATAACCACTCAATCAATAAATCCAACTCACTTACTTGCTCATCAACATTACTCATCCATCCATTTCCTCACTCACTCACTCCCTTACTTGTTCTGCATGACAATCAGGGACACACAACTGAAAACTGAGGACACACAACACAAGGTCACACAACACACATTTATTTTTGACAACCGAGGTTATGAATACCCTCATGGTTAACCATGGTGGATAATCATTTTCAGATAGAGGTGGGTATGCTAGCATAAGTAGCCCCAACCGTTCTGATGTCCCCTCTTGGTTGGAAAGTCCCTGATCGCTAATGATTACAAACACACTCACTCATGCATTCCCTCAAACAATAACTTACTTGCTCATCAAGCTTACTAATAAAATTAATCAATTTTCCAATCAGTTGATCAACCAATCAATCAATGTACAAATTAATTGAAATACAACTTTCTTAAATGGCAGCACTTTGATGCACTTCACATTTATTTATTTCAAAGTGCCTCTGTAATCATCATCACTCTGTAGACTGCAATTTGGTGCCACAAGAATAAAAATGTCAAGTCCTGACCTCACCTGACCCTCATCTGAATATCTTATACATACATTCCTAGGCCCACTACTTACATTGTATGATATATGAGGAAACCCTACTGGTGGTCCTGGCTTTCTCCATAGTGTTCTTGATGCAGAGATTGGTAGAAATAAAGATGAATGACTGGACAACTTTTGAAACGCTAGAGCAGAATTGATGACCCTATGGCTCTCTGCTGCTGGAGTCTGATAAATCAATGGAATAAGATACAACACATTAACATGTTACAAATGGCATATTTTGGTTGGGAGAGGAATTAAAAAAATCAATCAAAAGAAATGAGATGATGATGCATCTACAGTTCTCACAAGGTCCCTTCACACCTGCACCCACCATGTTTATTGTTATGTATGAAAAGAACATGGTCAATGAATGAAATGTTGGTATTTCATGACATTGTTCAATAAGCCCACTTCCTTATTTACGTAGTACATGTGACACATCAGCAAAAAAAATGCAAAGAACTCTGATAAAAAATGCAAAGAACTCAGATAAAACTGTAATATGTGAACCCTGCAAGAGCATTGGACACACACATCAGCTTTCATTGCAAGTGTATTCAATTGTCTCATTTCTTGAGCAAGAAGTAATACACCTGGTTTTTACCTATTACACAACAATAAAATCAATTATCACCAAAATGTGGGAATAGGAGCAATTCGACTGCATCCACCCCAAGGAAAATAGGGTTTAAAAGCATTGGGCGGGCGAATTAAGCAGAGTGCAGTTGGACATATTAAGTTCCACTACGCGCTTGTTTAATTGGCTGCTCAATTCTAGAAATGTACAAATACAAAATATTAAGCATATTATGTGCGAAATAAGTAATACACAAGGCACATGTCTGCCATGCTTAACATTGATCTTTGTACATTTACTTTGTAGATTTACTTTTACATCTGACACACTTTTGTAATTGACTGACCTCTCTAGAGAAGGTGGTAGGAGCCACACCGACAGTCAATATACCCTTGCCGCTATACTCATCCTCAAGATACTCTAGTAAACTACAACCTACACCTGAGAAACCATTGTAGAAGTCTACTAGTACTTGAAAACCCTGTAAAGAGAAAGGGAGATCATTAAAACTAGAATAATACTAACAGTCAAAAATGTTTTTATACTGTAATACAGATTTTGTTGTATCTGCGGCATAGTTGTTCCTATCTATCTCATTAGCACACTGTTGGCAAGTCTTTCACCCATTGCAACTTTGCAAGGTAGTATCATAGCCAGTATAGGTAGTATCATAGCCAGTATAGGTAGTATCATAGCCAGTATTAGAGTGCATAGTTCATTGCATTTTCCAAATAGAGTAGACCATTTTTTCATGGATGGCGCTGTTCTCGGGTGCAGGGTTTTCAAAGTGAGCCTCTAAGGTTGAAGATTAGAGCATTAGAGGGATGATAAATTAAAATGGATCTACTAAAGTAGACTATGAGAAACATGACATGTACTAACCAAATTTGTTATTCCAAGTGTTAGAGGACCTCACATAGAATAAAATGCAGGATCTAATTTATAGCTTCTGACTCATATTTCTGGGATGTGGGATGGGAGGAATACATTTTTGAAAAAGAATTTCATGTTCTCTTTAAATGTTCATTCAAATATTTATTTTGTCTCTTTTAATCTTAAATTTCCAAATATATATAAGATTCCATGCTACTCCTGTTTTGTTTTGTTTATTTGTATTTATTTTTTTTCTTAAAATCCTCCCTAAATACCTTTTGATCAATTCCTAATTACAAGCAAATCATCGGACTCTAACAAGAGGTTTTGTTTTGTTTAGGATGTTAGCTTAAAGGTTCCTCCTGATAGCACTTTTAAACTATCTCCTAACACACATTACAAATCAACAACAACAACAACACCAAAAACAACAACTCCAAGAACAACAACACCAAGAACAAGAACTACAACAACAACAACAACAAAACAACAACAACAACAACAACAACAACAACAACAACAACAACAACAACAACAACAACAACAAAGACAAATACACAAACCTGTAAATGATCACATTCTTCAGCAAAGAAGTGTAGCCTATCTTCAAGGTCATCCTCCATAGATGGTTTCTGCATCAATGTTTTACCTTGGGTGTACAATTCAAAGGGCTCCACATCACTGTGATATAACAAAGAATGATGAGGTTAAAAGCATTGAATAAATGGTAACTGACCGATGGCACAGTTGAAATCCATATACCAGCTATGGAAGACATATATATGCCCTAATCGTTCCCACAGGGAGTGTGAATTTCAAATGGGGTTACCTAAATGGGTAACTCAATTTGAAATTGATACTCCCTGTGTGTGAGATTAAGGTCATGACTCCATAGGGGTGTATGGATTTCAATTGGAACTGCCTAAAGTAATTCTTATGAAATTACCATTACACTCTACAAACAAAATATATATATCATTCAAAATGTAAATCAGACCTACCTGGTATATACACTGAAAATGATACATCAGCTGAACTATACTGCGCCAAAAAGTATCCTAACACTTGAAAAAAATAATCACAAGTTCAAAACTGAACCATATTGGGGTAAATTTGTTTTTTTAATAGATGCACTATCTAATCCGGTACATTATGACACCCCATTGAATCCAATGTGACTTTAAGAAGCAAAGTTTATTTATAAATAAACAAACAAACAAACAAACAAACAAATAAATTAATTAATAAATTAATTAATTAAAGGGCATGTCTATTGCAAAAACAACATCATATCATTGGCAAGCTAATATTATAAGGACAATGAAAATGACTCCTTTTTTGAGAAAATACGATGTTTAAAATTGATATTCCGCAAAAACCAACTTAAGCGGTGAGTTCCTTCGAACGAGACAGATTTGGCCTAGAAAAATGGTGACGTCATGAAATGAGATGTGCCCGCTTCGAGAAAAGGGACTATAAACGCTCTCAATGGACAGAACGTATACTGTTGATGTTCACAGAAAAAAACCCTCTAAAAAGTATTACAAATTTAATGGTTTTTAAACATATGGATAAAATCAGCCGCTTCTTTTTTATATGTTAGTAAATTGTGATATTACAACTCATATGTATATAAATATCATGAGAAATATTAGGCCTAAAAAATAAATAAATAATTTGAGCTTAGAATTTCATCTGAGACTAGCATATAAACCTTGTTAAGTCCACAAACCCATGTAGTTATTATAGTTTCAGTTGGATGAAATATTACAAAGCAAACAATTAGTAACAATACTGTGTGGGCTTTGTTGTTGTAAATGAGAACAATAGTGTAAATGATAGTATAACTCATTGTTGCTAATGTCAAACTTGTCAAAGTGATTGTTATTGTATGATGAGAGCATGGTATAGTGTCCGCTTTATTTACCTACGTCATCAGCCAAACGGGGGGAGAAGGAGAACACATACGCTTCAAGTGGGGGAAGAACACGACGAGGCTGAACTTTACCCACACAATTTCTCCTTTTTCAGGAAAAATACGATAAAAAGATTGCAACAAGTGTCAACTTGTAATGTAATAATTATTCTCTTTGAATAGAGATAAAGTTGTTTTTGCAATAGACCTGACCTTTAATTAATAAATTTCTAAATAAATTTCTTTCTTTCTATCCTTCCTTCCTTCCTTCCTTCTTTCTTTCTTTCGGCCTTTCTTTCTTTCTTTCTTTCGGCCTTTTTTTCGGCCAATGCCAGGCTAAGCCCAATAGTGCTCAGAGGCTACTAAATTCAAGGGATGCCATCCGGATATGATGGGACAGGGATATGGGAAGAGGTCCAATTTTAGATGCAGGAGGAAAACTGGAGCACCCGGAGAAAAACTTGCGAGGACGAGCATGGATCGGCAACCAAACTCACATGCGGCACCACAAGGAATTGAACCCAGGCCACAGTGGCCAGAAGCGAGTGAGAAGACCACTACACTAACCCACCCAACCCGCATGTGTCCCGATCATCAGCATCATCCCTCATTTTTATTCATCAAAACTGAGATTTTGGTATCGGAAGAAAGCTCATATTTTTCTCAATACCACAGTGAAGTTTAACACCCGAGATATGTTTTTTTAGGTCCTATGGGGCATTGTTATACACGTTTCTGCTTCTCATATCAAAACCGGTGCAGCAATGCAATTTGGAAATGTATTGTTTTAATGGTATGCCTCAATCTAAGGTGAAAACAGAACATGTAAAATTGGACCACATGTTACATCTCCACCTATTTACTGGCCAACTCAAAACACATTATATTTGTGAATTTTATTATAAATTGGTCCTTCAATAACTTGCTCAGTAACAAAAATTAAAATAGTATTGCCTAGCCTAATCCATGTCAACCAAAGTATAGTCATAATTACTCTCTCGTGAGAAAACTCTCTAATTACTGACACTGTCTTTGGGTGCATATGACCATATAGATAGTCCGACCACACCACTACACTCTCATCTAGATAGTACATTTTCTTGGGTTTCTGTTCCTTTTTCTCCGCTGCATCTGCAGGATTCTCTTCTGTTTCCATGGTATCAGTATCTTGAGATGATTGATCTTCCTCTTTTGAACTGGCTTGAGTGTATAAAAGCTCCTGTAAAGGTAAATATGAAAGAAGATTTAGCAACATTTTTAAAAAAAACCTGTTTTAAAGAGAGACAGACTTTTCAAATAGGGTCGGTCGCTTTTTAAATTTAAATTTTTAATTATTTTTTAGGCTAAAATATCACTGAAAGCTTGAAAAATCTGGCAAAAATTAAATTTTCAAAACATTTCAAAATATATTTTATATATTAATTTTTTCAGGTCCAATGAGTACAGAAAGTGACTCCTGGAAGCAAAAACACAAAAAACTGTGAAGCCTGTTGCAATAACTGGATCCTATTAAAATTAAATTGGACCCCTTGATTTTTTGTCCTTGCGCTACCCCTGGCTGTGGGGATCTGCTACTCATCCTGCACAATAATCATGGTATCCTAATTCAAACTTTTTATTACTTTAATCAAATACATTTATTTAGCCAAAATAGTATTTTTATATCGTGTATGTTATATCTTACATCTTGTGCATCCAAGTCAGCCAGGAATTCATTCTTGTGCGGTGGAGTTCCTTTGTGTAGTGTCACATCACCCTCCCTGAAAGCAACATAAAAACAAAATCTGCAATGATAAATAACCATACCCTCCTGAACAATTCTAAACAACAAACTAATCGTACCTTGACATAATATAAACAGGAGTATGTTAAGATGAGTCCTGTTTAAATTGTGCCAGTGGTTAACTAATTTTGTAGTGTTGATATGATATGTCTACTGACTTTCTTACACTACAGGTACATGTAGGTTCTGCCCTCAAAATCCCCTTTTTCATGTACTTTTTCTTTTCTGGAAAACCCCTCCCATTTGAAGTTCCAAAGACTTTTAGCAAAATATTCCTCCTAATACACATTATTAGCTTCAAATTTGAGCTCCAAGCACTTCTGAAAATTTTCACCCAAAAAAGCCAAAACAAGTCCCCATTTTTAATTCTGGAGACCCTATTTATATCCTCAAAATCCATTCTGGTACCTGTATTGTTTTAATCTGGGTGTCAAATACCTACCAAAATATTATGTGGTAATGGGCAATAAATAAAGGGCCTGTAAAGTGTGCTGAGGCTTGTGGATCAACGTCTAGGCATTGTGCCTGTGCGTAGCGCACTATAAATCACTGCGCTTTAAAAAAAATAAATAAATATGGCATGCTTAAATCAAAAACTTCTGCACTCCATTTCCAGTACATCATAAAGAGAAGTGAAACGGCGCCGTTTTCCCAATTTCGGCGTCAAAAGGCGCCAATTGGAGTCAAAAGGCGCCAAATGGCGCCACTTGGAGTCACTGGCGCCAAATGTTGGCGTCATTGGATCCATTTTGGCACCAGCGGCGCTATTTTGTCATCAAGGAATTTTTTGGGCGTCATTGGCGCCATTTTGGCGTCATTGGCGCCATTTTGGAGTCATTGGCGCCATTTTGGAGTTTGGCGCCATTTTGGCGTCGGGGTATTTTCTCACAGTACATATGGCGTCAGTGGCGCCAAAATGGTGGTGTGCCAAATCGGCATACTTCGTCAATTCTAACATTGCAATAATAAAATTTAATATTATCTCCTGATGAAAAGGTAACAAAATTTCAGGTCAGGTGTTCAGGTTTACTCCCTTTTACTACTATACTGTGCCAAAATAACTCCCCAATTTCTACTGGATAGTCCCAACTTCCAAGACTGGTAAAAACTGGTAAAAATCTAATGCTTGGTCAATGTTTCTGCAAATCTTCAGAAAATCACTTTTGTGCAATCACGAAAACAGATACAGCTTATAAACAAATGTGAACAATAGGCTATACCAGCTACCACTCTTGTATTTTACATTTTAAGGCATTCAAGAGGGCTTGTAAAATGTACAGAATGTTTGTAGATAAGCAATGTAGTGTTGAACAAAGGATTAGCAGAGTACAGTTACATAATGGGTCACGAAGAACAACTGCCTTTATGATCTCTGATTCTTGGCTATGATTGCATAGGTGAATTACATTGGAAATAGGCTGCATTGTTCTGAGTTTCAAATACTGATGAGTCTTGTGAGCAAATCAAGTTGATGCAATTCAGCTAAAAAGATGTTTGCTTCTGCAGGTTGGTCGTCTGATAAAAATTGCTTTAAAATGTCATAGGCAGCATGTTAGGGGATGGTAATTTACCATTTCCTAAAAAATTGTTTTTTAAAAATGGATCCTAGACGTTTTTATCTAGTTTAAAAATTAAAACAAAAATAATTTTGACCTAATAATTTTTTTGTTACGTTGAACGAAAAAGAAGTGGGCCAAAAAACCCAAATTTGACCTCACATATGAATTTATCAAGTCTTTGCCATTGTAAATATGTATATAATCATATATACTTTAGACCAACAATTTAGCAGTTATGAGGCCCGAAAGTTTCCATAATTCCAAATTTGGATAAATGCTCTAGTCAAGTTTGTGCCTCAAACTCTGAGAATTGTAGTTTTTAAGCTCAAATTTGGGAAGTTTGTGAATTAAGCTCCCCAGCCTATAGTTTGGCCTAATTTTAATTAACTATACCCCCATGTTGAAATTTAAGTTCATGAAGTCCCTATTTTGCCTGAAAATTGGTTCTTAGTACCCTGCACACCCCTACCAAAATATTAGTTGAGTGCCCCCCCCCCCCCTGAAATGTGGAACCAGTGGCCCTGCTTATCGGACAGCATTCAATGAGACTTGTGCACAAGGTGAGATAGAGATTTTGGCCATTGCATGGTCAATTTTGGCAGAAAAGCAGCTTGCTTGCTTGTGAGCTCTTGTGTTACATGGAATGTTTGACTTGGAGTAGGGACTGTGCCACGGTATTGGGCTATTCCAGATATTATCCACAGTCCACACTCTCCCCAAAGATGACATGGTTTAAAATAAAAATTCCTTTAAAAAAGGAATGTGGCGCCCAATGTGAGCTGGACGGAATATGGTGAATTCCATGGTGATTAGATTTGGTATTATAATGATTTTTTTAGGGAAGAGTAGAAGATGATCAAATACGTGAGAAATGCTTCATGGAATGAAGCTTTCGTGTCAATTTGCGATTATGTGGGGTCGGAGTTCTGTTTTGGGAGCCTATTGTAGTGAGGATATTGCTTTGGATATTGAATATTGTTGAATTTTGTTATGCAGGGCCTAGGGTATATGATGGATAACTAGAAGACACAAATAAGTAAGCTTCCCCCTAGTCATCTATACACTCATTCTTGTCACACGACCAATTTCGACAAAGTCATGTAAGCGTAATTTCGTTTTTCACCCGACCTCCGTCCAGAAACAATCCTGAAATGTTGAAAACTTAGGGTGGCGCACTCATGCCAGTTTATCCTAAGGTATACTCTGTGTCTTTTGTAGCCAACCATGTGGCTACGAGAGGCTAGGAAATACTTAAACTAATACAAAACAATCATACCCTCCTTTCATATCAAACAATACCAAGAAATTGACAGGCCTGTTAAATCAAGGGTAAGATCGATCGTTATTCTTCATGAAACGGGCACAGCCCATTTTTATGTTATTAATTCTGCTAAAAATTAATTAATAAATAACAAAATTACGTCATAGAACTCTATTTTAAACAGACAAAATAGCCAGTGGGGTTTCTTTCACTTAACCTTGCTAGGAACCCTTCCCAGCAGTTAGGCATTACAATGAATATTATTTTTGCAAATACACTTCTGACCTTCAACACAGTCATGTCTTCCGAATTTATTCCTTTCTCTGCTGACCAGAACTGATTTTCGTTAATTAATGTTTTTTATCAGAGATAGTCACCACAAAGATACTGAGCTTCTAATATCTTTGGTCACAATCAGTTAGCAGTCGATTCAAGCACATAAAGTCATAAACCAATTAGTGATTTCATGATTGGTCAGTGGTTGTGTTGGTCAACTATAATTAATTGGTGTTGGTTTAAGGATTAGGTGCACCGCGTGCAATCACTATGGACCACAATAAATGACCTCATTCCAGTGGCATATTATCAATAACCTCAATTAAACAATCATAGTGCAAAATTTGACCTTAAGTTGCAAAGTATGAGTTTTGTACTCACATTTTCAAAGGTCATTCAATGAATGCACAAATGTATTGGGGTTAAAGAACTGTGCCCTGATAGATGAGCATGTTGTAGATTCTTCACACTGTAAACAACTAGTTCATGTGCAAACATGTTCAAAACATACATAATTAGAATGGTCAAATGTCACCGTCTATCGGGTTCTAAGAGGCGGTAAACTGGTTTAAACCATACAAAGGTCACGGGTTATTTGGTGTTTTTATAAGTCCATTAATTTTGTATTTTAAACAAAGAATATACACACATCATTTTATCCTGTGCATATCAGAAAACAATAATAAAATAAAATACTAGCATATTGTGGTTTTATTTCTGAGCTGGGCTTAATTTTAGCAAAACAATTAAGGAGTAAATCTAGCAAGAGTGAAATTAGAAGCTTTTCACAAAGTACATGCCTATATGTGGCCCCTCCGTAGAGGGCGCCACAAAAAATAAATGTGGGATTTCCCATGGGTGAATTCACAAAACCATGTGGGATTTCCCAAGGTCCTGATAATATAATAGTGAAAACATTTGTTTAAAAATACATTTCACTTTCAAAATGGGAAGTATATTCATTTGTTTTATTTTTCCAGCCATGGCTTAATTCCGAATTGTCACCTAATTTGGGTGTACTTTGTCTTGGGTCCAATCTCTATCATGGAAAGTTTGCTATATCTTTCTAAATATAATGATTGTTTGTTCTAGATTTGTGTTTTAGCGTTTCATATTTGAAAGAACTAATGTTTAATTGCAACATTTGAAACTACAAACCCAAACTGGGTGCTATGATGTACAAGATTGGGCTACAGTATGCATTTTACCAAGGTAGCAATAGGTATTTCCTTCATGTTGCCAATGCATGACTTTCTTTATTATACTCAAAAACGGATTTTATTATACATGTACTAGAAAGTTGTTTACGTGCATATAGGCTCCTTCACAGTCGGTTTGTGTTGTGTATGTTTACAACTGAGCCACATATAGACTGGGTTGCCGGGACTACCAGACAAAGAATCTGTTTTTTGACTATAATTTGGCCTCCTAGTTTTACTGATAAGATGGCTAATTGATTTGACTATAATTTGGCCTCCTATCAGTTTTACTGATAAGATGGCTAATTGAAAATAAACACTTATTTTGTAAACAGATAATGCTCTGTGGTTATTTATGGATGGAAACTTAGGAAATTGCTATTAATGAAATAATTAATATATTAAACATACATTTTGCTTTGTTAACGATTAAAATCCCTTCACAAATAAGGTTTTTAGAACATTTTGAACAATTTTGCTCTATGAAAAAGGATACAATTGCACCCCTGCTGATCTGACTACTGATAAGCTGTCAACAAGCATTGACAAGTAAAGTGTGACCACTAATTAAACAATAATAATGAGCATTATCTGACCATTCCCCTGATCTGACCAGAGCTGGGTATAAATAGTGCACTACTACCAACACTAATTGATGTTGGGAGTGACACTAGTCGTCGAGGGGGGGGGATACCAGTAATTGGGGTAGATAGTGGCTTTGGTTTTATACATTTTTGGTAATGTAGAGCAACCGGGAATCCCTGGGATTGAGTAATCAGTCTTTTGATTAGGCCAATGAAAGTCGATTTTGAGTTTCCGTCACCGCCCTCACTTCATTTTCTGACCCTCATTTGAATTCATTATTGTGACTATTTTTAATATACTTTTGAATCTCATTAGGGCTAAACATCCATCTTCAAGTGAGTGAGTGGCAAATAACAACACATTTTACATTCGTGTTAGTCATATAACTAAAAAAAAAAAAATAATGAATAATGAAAAAGTTACCTCACTTGTTTTCAGAAATCATGTGACGGAAACTCAAAATTGACTGTTAGTGGCCTTATGATGTGATTGTAACTACCAGTAAACTATACATTGCGAATAAATATATCTAAAATTAATTACCATGCTTCATCAAGGTTAACAGTTACTGATAATAGATAATTGGATTGTCATGAAATGTGGTTGATATGAAATCCCTTAATTAAGCAGCAAACATTCTTAAGGTTATCTGAATATAGATTGTTGGATTGTTGTAAAACTCAGAGGATGTGATTTCAATTGAGCCGTTTCACAGTGACATCGCCCCGATATCTTCATAGTAGAAATCGCCATGGTAGGTTGAATCCACAGCCACCTATGACCATTTTATTCGGACCTTATGAGATGCATATTATTAGCGAAGTGACTTGACTAAGGCTACTGTATAGACGGGGTAATTGATTTCTCGCTCTGTGAGCAAGCTTGTATACGACATTGCGGTCAATGGTTATACTCTCTCCACTTGAGTGAGTGCCGCTATAGCCTGCTGCGCGCTGTAGTCCATATAGGACCAACGCAATACAAAATTGAGAGTTTTGGTCAAATTTTGACTTCAAAGCGCACGGCCAATTTTCAAAGCGCACGCTAACGACTATAATATCTGTTCAACACGTATTTTCAAGTGTATGAGACCACATCTGGTTTCTTGAGAAAAATTCATTTACGGGAGATATTCATCATTTTGTAACCCAGTATCCGAAGATTTTCGTCTGATATCAAAATCGTGCATAGCAATTCACGTGTATGGATCCCGTGTATTCATTTTAATGTCTCTGCTGCACCAAATAATTATTAGCCAGGCGATGTCGGTGTGCATTTGTTACAAGTATGAATTAAATACTTTAAATGTAGACCAATTTAGCACACATTTTCCAATTCAGCTTTCGACATGAAAAATTTGAGTATTTCCTAGTATGTCATTGGTGGTATTTACCAATAAATGCCAATATTTCGCACCAGTTAGTTGTGCCAAACATTCAAATTTACTAGCTTTACAAGTACTTGCAATGAAAAATTATGAAACATGATATTCATAAATTATGTTGTATTTTTAAAGACATTTCTTGTTTATTCTAATATAGTTCTTGTACAAGAAACAAAAAAAAAAAAAAAAAAATCAAAAAGATGTATTGTGCAATTGATGGAGCACTAACTGAAAAGGCATCAAGGCCCACAGATACAGACCTTTATTCATCAGGGAAGTATATAGACATGCGATTATTGTAGGCCTGCGATTATTATAAGCCTACACTGTTAATAGATATTATCTTGCAAGACAAACACAAGAAACTCATAGTTTATGTTCAAATTGACATAACATATCCTTAACCAGAAACTTAGTATTCAGTCATACTATAATTTAAAACTGTCCAATCAACTTAAAAACAAGCAGGGGTTTTCACTGTTTTATTAAAAATTGTATTGTATGCTATTTTATTCATACATATAGGTCTATGTAAGGCCTAAAAAATCATTGATTGCTGTAACCTGACCGACCCTAGAATTAGGCCCGACCCTTAAGGTTTGTTTTTTGTTTTTTTGCAAAAAATAAAGAAATAAAGCTAAATAATAAATTGAATTAAAAAAAAAAGAAGCAAAAAGTTCCAAGGCCTTATAAACGCAATTTTAATACAGCTTTATTGAGTAAAAAAAAAGTCCCGACTTACCTACCCTAATTTTTTTTAATGTTGAAACAATTTTTTTAGGCCTAATTAGTGCTAAAGTATAAATTGAGATACTATATGAAGAACATAACCTTTACACAGATCTTAAATGGCTGTTTTCTTAGAAAACAAATGTGATTGAATTTGCCACTTAAGGGGGTACTACACCCCTGTGGTAAATTTGTGACTATTTTTGCATTTTTCTCAAAAAATAATAACACACTGGTAACAAAAGTTACACATATTATTGGGGCAAGGAATCCAATTATTACACTGAAATTTCAGTGACTCAAAACACTCGGTTCAGTATATATGATAGGAAAAGAGGTACATCCTAGCTGTACCTCATTTCTTATCATAAATAATGAACCGCTTGTCTTGGGTCACTGAAATTTCAGTGTAGTAATTGAATTCCTTGCCCCTATAATATACATAACTTTGTTACCACTGTGTTATTAGTTTTGAGAAAAATGCAAAAAAGTCATAATTTATGGAGGGGTGTAGTACCCCTTAATTGTTGCATTTTAGATTACTTTGGTCTTTTATTCATGTAAATAATTTAAATACATTGTACATAGAGAAGGCATATATTTTAAACACCTGACTCACTGCTATATTTATGGGATTTTCAAAACACTAGAATGTGTTTAATAATTTACTCTAAATATACCAGTGCACCTTTAATAGCAGTGCTGGAATTCAAATGCCATGCCATTAAGCATATGTTGACCTCTTGCCCCTAGCTCGCCCTATTTGACAATATACATGTACATGATAAATAGTGGTAAATTTGAACTATCTTTAGCTCTACTAGTCATAACATGCTACTACTGTGACACAAACATACATATTTTATAGGAAATTTAAAATAAACTTGAACAAGAGTATGGTGGCCTATAAACTTATTTGCAGAGATATTCAAATTAGGTTTTGAATGCCTTTCAGACTCAAATTCATACAGCTGCAAACTGCATGTTTATTTTGGGCAGGTTTTAAATCAATATTTATCATCATCTAGCATCTTTTCAAAAGAAAGAAAGAAATGTAGGCTACATGAAAGTATTGAAATTTATTAAAATATGGAAGATAAAGATTAATGCAATTACATTTTGGAAGAATCATGTGTGAAGTTCATAGGCTTAGGAAGGGGGGGGTGGGGCACCAATTTTTTTTCAAGTTTCAGCCCCCCCCCCCCAATATTGAAAATCTTCCTAAGCCAATGTAGTGTATGTATAGAAATAACTTTTCAGACCTTCTAAAGGCTTGAATACCCCTTGAAAATTTGGTTCCTTTTCCAACAAACAAAATAAAATAACCATATTAGCTAATATTCTGAAGTTAAGTTTGGGCCTGTTAAAGTTGGTGAAGGCCAGGCCCTTACACACACACATATATATAGGCCTACATGCAGAATTTATTTTTTTGGGTGGGGGGGTCGAGGTGCAGTACTTCTAAAAAGTGGACCGTTTTTGAATACTACTGTATACTTGGGCAGATTTGTGAACACAAACCCGCTACAAATTGCACTTTTTGGCCCTTTTGAATGTCTTATCACCAAAAACTTAAGTGGACCTTTTGTCAATGTTTGTCTCCCACGTTTAGACCTTTTTATAGGAAAAGAGTAACAACTAGAATTGCGCAGTTCGTAATTAAGGTGGCCCCACACAAAGGTGTGTATATAACAAAGGTTTATAAATACAAATAATATACAAATAAGCAAGATCATTAATATTCATAAATATGAAATAACATGACACGTGGCACACCGACATCGCTAATAATTACTTGGTACAGCAGAGATACTAAAATAAATACCTGGGATCGATACACGTGAATGTGCTATGCACAATTTGATATTTAGACGAAAATCTTTGGATACCATGGTAGAAAATGATGAATATCTCCCGTAAATGATTTTGTCTAAAGAAACCAGATTTGGTTCCTTACACTTGAATATATATACCGGTATGTTCAACGGATATGATAGTTGTTAGCTAGCGTCTTGAGAAATAAAAGAAGCTAGCGTCTTGAACTCAAAAACTTGACAAAAATTCTGATTTTATATGTGCTGAACTATAGTGCAGTGTATGCCAATCGTTGAAATATGGCGTATACCATGGTCACTCACACACAGCGAAGTCAGTCACTGGGCTATTGTCAGTAGCCTTTTAAGTCAGATGTCCTATGCATCTCAAAACTATTATAAAAATTCCTTTAAAAGGGAAAGCCAGCCTCAATGTAGAAGAGGTCTTGTAATTAGTTTTGGTCAATGTGAAAGGCATTTTTAGGATCACGCTTACATCTACATGACAGTCCACCAAACCATCAACGATGAGAACATGCACACTGAAACAGCAGAAAACATTAATTCCTAATCTCATGTCAACTCTTTTAATTCATTACATGTACTCCAAATTGTTCTGGTCTGTTTGTTTTGTTGTTGTTGTTGTTGTCGTTGGTTTTTTTTGTCTTTTCAGCTTTTTACCCACGATATCTCAATTTCCAATTTTGTAATACCAGAACTTACGAACTCAATATCTTCGCTTAGGAATGTCCGATTTCACTGCTTCGATATATACACTGCCGGTTTGAGTTAACTTACATGTACATTTTATTTTAAAATAACTTAATTAATTCGCAATGTAGGGCCTATAGTTTAAGCCTACTATATTATAATAGATAGTGGCCAGCACATTTATAAAGGACTTGTTACTCACTACAATCTTCACTCTTAAACTGTGTTTTTCTGAATGTGCTGATCATGTTGATTGCTAGTCGGAAACTCCTGCGAAGCTATGGACATGGCATCTTACATACTCCATTCTATAACAGTCTGCCTAGTGCCTAGTGTGTTTTCTCTTCAATCATTTTGTTGAATGTAATTTAATGAATCAAATAGTTATGTGTCATTTTATTTATAATAAAGAAGTTATTAAATTAATAAAGTAAGACAATTTATTTATCTATAAGTGCATGTCAAATGGGGTACATTGTTCAATACTATATGCATAAATTATGCCCATATTATAGCTAGGCCCTAAAAACTTTATTTTGCATCGGATTTTTCCCGTTGAAAAAGACAAAACTGATGTTTATGATAGCAACCATTTCATCAATAATATTTTGAGTCATTTTTATCCATAACAAGCGACACAGGATATGATAGATAACTACTTTCACATCAATATGGTCCATATGATCACAGATTGTTGAGAATCTGTGATATGATCCGGGATATGATGAAGATTTTGATTCTATAGATCTGTTATCAACATGATATCACGCTGTTCAGTGGTCAAGGAGTAAGGACCCCGGTCAAGGACACTGATATGACATCATAAGTGATGTCAGATTTTCTTCTGCTGACCATATGATGCTATATATATTAACTATTATTGTTACATTTAGGCCTTTAAACTTTTAAAGTCATAATTAATTAGTTCAAACATAACTTTGGTAATACTCACTCGTTTTCGTTCGTTGAAGCGGCAAAACATACTTACTTTTCCTAACAAATCGAATTAAAATATTTTAAAAAAATTTAACCACAAAAAGTAAAAAAAAATCATTCCAATACCACTAAAATATAATCTCTTGAGTAAACTGACCCCAAACCTGAAACAGGTACCAGCCCCGAATGGGCTGGCGAAAAAGGTCGGAACAAAATGGCCATGCGTGGCGGTGGATTCAACCTACCATGGCGATTTCTGCCATGAAGATATCAGGGTGGTTCATTTCAGATAAAATCCTGCTTAGGGGTATATCTTTTAGGTTTATAGTCCTGTTTATAGGTAATAAAATTTGTTGCAAAACCCTTCTAAATTCCTTTTTAGGCATGTATTTTACTCAAAAGGGCAAATCCTGTTTAGGCTATGTTTTAAAAGTCTCTGGCCATGCATGTGTACACTGTGAAACCAGAGTGCCCCCCCTTCTGATATCAAATAATTTTGATTTTTTAGAAATTCGCGAGATAATACACATTTTGATGGAAAATGATTAAAAATTGATGATAATGATGTAGGCCCTACTTAAAGTGGGATGAAAAGCCAACATACAATCAATTAAAAAATTTGACCTTTTGTATTCAAAATACAGATTTTTTTCCCCAAAACACACAAAGAAATAGAACTTTTTGGGAGAAAAATATCAAATTTTCATAATTTGTCATAAAATTTGTATTATATTGTGAATTTAAAAAACAACAAAGTTATTGATCAAATTTTAATATTTGGCCAATATTTTTTTTAAAAGGGCTAAAAAGTGTTCCTTCTGAAAAATGAAAACAGATGTGAGTTGAGATATTTGTGTTGAAAAATGGATCTTGTATGATTTTGCACAAATATTTACTTAAAAAATTGTCAATATATTGGGCTATAAATTTGAAATCAAACCGGCAACAGACTTCATATATTGGCTGCAGAGATTTCAAGTGACATGCATTTAATTTGGGAAAAAATATTGCATGTTTATATCTTGATGTAAAATTTAGGGTAAAAATGCATTATGTTTGTGATTTTGGGCAAAATTTGTGTAAAATAAAAAATACTTCCAGTTAAAGTATTACTGAAATAAACACAGGAGAATGTATTGTGGTGGCAAATGAAAAAAATAGCAAAAGAGACCCTGTCACTAGGAAGGGGAAAAGTTCATTTTAGTTCATTTTCGGAAACTTTGTTGAGTTTGCTTGACAAGTCTGAAGTTTTATTAATAGACCTGTGTGACTAGAAAGGTCATAGCCACATTAAGAACAAGTCAATATTTTAGTTCATTTTTTGGTTCCCAATAGTGTACTCTAAATTGGAGTGTGTCATTCACCCAGAAAGGCAAAGGGGTTTACCACAACTAGCCTAATTGATGCTGTGGGAATACTTGAGGAACCATAATTATTACTGGAAACCCCATTATAGTAGAACATGTAGTGTGAGGTAATATAAAAGCAGTGCTGGAGGACTCCATTCCTGGACTTGGACTCGAGTAAGGACTCGGACTTGAGTAAGGACTCAAATTCGTACCCCAAGGATTCGGCTTATAGAGTCAAGCTGAGTCCTCCTCGAGTCCGCAAAATTGGGTCTTTTAGGTTTTTATTTTCATTCATTTTTCATTTACCTTAATTTGGTTTTGATGTGGACTGGAACCGCATTCAGCAGTCTAGTCCGCTGCTTGCAACAATAGCTAATTAAGGCCAGAGTAATGGGAGAGAACATGGACCTTTTCAAGCATCATTATTTCTGAATTGTATGTCCAAAGTCCAAAACTATACATTTTTGGAAAGGAAAATGAGTCAAGGAATCCCATGGTGACATCAGATTTTTTCAGAAATCTTCGAGTTTTTGAAAAAATCTCAAAAATTCACTTTTTTGCCCCAATTTTTTTGAGACAACCTAAAAAAAATTCTGTTTGCAGTAAAAAAAAAATTCAGTTAGCTTTTCATGGAGAAGAGACATGAACTTAGGGAAGGTTTTTTTTTTTTTTTTAAATTCATCTCTTTTTTCGAAATATTCAAAAAAACATGTAAAAAGAGCAATTATGTCAAACTATTAATAAAGCTAAAATTATAATGGTGTATATTTTTGTTTAAAACAAATATACCAAAAAATGAGAAAACCTTCCCTTGACTTTGATGTGCTCTAAAAGATTTACCTTTTGTCTAAATATGCATCTTTTTGCACCAACGATTCTATAATGTCTGCTTTTAGTGCGCCAAAATTCAAAATAATTAAAAAAATCTGTGGCATTTTGACTCCAAATTTTTGTTTTGTTTACCCCACATTTGCTGGCATTAACAACATACAGAATACGCCTTGACTGTGTTGGACATACGCGCAGAGTTACATGCTACAATATTGCGACACAAATCGCAATATTGTATTTTATCAGTTTCAAGTGAAAGAGTACATAGTGTTGATAAATATCAAAAATCTCAAATTCGGGCATGGACAAATTTGTCTTCCCTTATTCTGGCCTTAAATTGATTTATCAGTTATTTTACCTGCTAATTTTTGGGACTGTACCACTAATGAGAGTTGTTACAATTGCTAGGAGCTTTCTTAGCCCCAATGAATCAACGCCATTGAGCTCGAATGCACACACCCATTTAGTGCGACAGGTGCTTTTTTACACGCCCTGTAAGTGTAAAATGGTAAGTCGTCCAACATGCCTTGGGTGCAAACCGTGCAATACTGTTAATTAATGTTTATGTAGAAATCAAATGATTATAATTAAAATCCGTTAAGGACATACCGGTAGCCCCCCTATCCCTGCATAGGCCTAACTGAAAGCAATCTTACTTTGTGGTTGTACAATTATTTACAAACTTAATTTATTGCATGCAAAATTACTTAAATTAATCATCAAGCTAAAGAAGTAGTTTATTGCTATTGCTAATAAATGATTTCAGGTAAAAGCCAGGATATAATTTTACTTTGTTTTGACACGATTGCACATGTCCCACCCCTAATCGATTTGAAAACTTAGAAAATCCATAGGAAAAGAAGCAGAAAAATGGCCTGTGTCCCCCAATCAGGCCAGTGCCCTAACCATTTAAATGGTTGGTGCCCTCCCCCCATAGGATGACTCACGCTACGCCACTGAAGCAACATGACTGTCTTTGTTAGATGCAAGTCTAGCAAGTACATGGAATTTATAACACTGTATACGTACAGCTAGAACTCGGGGCCAGAACCACCGCCCCTGCCATCACCTGAAGTTTGACATCACACTTTGATTGTCATACTGCATCTTTTAATGCTTTAAAACACAAGCATGCTGTACATGACACACATGCTGTGCATACACAAAAGTCAGTTGTTATTTTGGCAGAGTAATGTGTGACCACCTCAGGTATAGTCACCTGAGGTGGAAAGTTGCATGAGCATATCCATGTCTGCATATATAAAGTTTAAACTGCGTCGGCAATTAAAATTACAATAAGTTATAATTAGCATTTACAAGTGACAGAATTGCCGTGAAAATATTTCAATTACACAACCGGTATCTGCATATAGCTATATACATGTATGATGTATTTAACTGAACATGGACACAGTTTTAGAGTATCTTTGTTTCTTGTACATACAAAGGCTGAACATGGACACAGTTTTAGAGTCAGTCCGTGTTTCTTTTAAACAAAGGCTGAACATGGCTTATCCTTCACTTTTAATCAATTTATAAACAATTTTATTCTTTTTTAATTTTCACTGGGATCACTGAAAGGGCCTGTAAGTATTGATATACAGCGCTTCTTTAATTTTAAGCTATTAGGAGAATTCAAAAAGAAGCCAGATTACATGGAAACAGCCATTTACACCAATTTTTTTGTCAATTTTAGAAATATAGAAAAGCATAAGAAATGATAAGATGAAGGGAACCATTACATTAAGTTGAATTGGTTACAATCTTCCCAAAATTGACAGCCAAAGGTGTGAACAAAATATTTCTTGGTGGAAAATGCTGACATTGAAGATTTAAAAATGTATCATTTCTTTGGTGAAACTCTCTGCAGTTCCTGATTTTGCAACCTTGCTTTTGGCCAACAAAAATATAAACAAGATATTTTAAAATGCTCATTGTACTCTTAAAAGGAGTATTTCGTGATCCTAGCATCCTCTATTTATGTCATTTTTCATTAGATATCCACGAAAAAAACCTATTCCCAAAATTTCAGTTGATTCCGATTTTGTGTTGGCGAGTTATGCATGCACACTGCTCCATAGACAATGCGTTGTAATTTCGTTCTGGTGCACCAGAACGAAATTCAAATTTCACAATATCTTTGCTAAACTAATTAATCTGCAAGAAATATTTTGTACATAAACATTATGTAGCCAGAGGTTTCAGTCATATAAAAATCTCAACTTTTTTTGAGAAAAGTGGGGGGATGAGGCTGTGGATCACGAAATGCCCTTTTAAAAGCCAAATTAAGTTCACATCTTTTGTTTATTAAAATCAATATATTATCCTTTTAAATAATATAAGTCTAATAATTATACCAGTCATTCAAAATTGACATGGTTTTACACAAAATAACAAAAACAGTGATTTTAGGAAAGGAAATAACTTAGGCCCATCATAACATTTGATAGGAAAGGTCTACTAGAAGGATAATTTACCCCCATTTTACTTCTTGGTAAGCCACAAAATTATACCATTTAACATAAAATGTTGATAACATTTGAAATGGGCTATTCCAGAAATGAATGGTATCCCCCCTAAAAAGACATGTAAGTTTGTACCATAATTTTTTAGGAATTCCCAGATCAAAATTTTATCCAAGAAAAAATGGGAATTCCCAATAGTGAACAATGAAATGATTAAATTTTTGGGAATTCCCAAGCCTAAAATAAAGCGGTGTCTTTTTCTTGGGAATTCCCATTTCTTCTTTAGGGTTGTGAAAATAATGACCATTTTTGGAGGGAATTTCCAGAGCAAAAAATGGTTAAAAATTTTGGGAATCCTGTGTCTTCTTTAGGGGGAGGGGGAGCCTTTAATTTCTGGAATACAGCCAAATACATTTAACAAACTTAAAATTAAATGAAGAAAATTCCAAATAATTATGTTACCCATACCGCGGAATGGCACAATGCGTTCCATGCAGAATGCAAACAACAATGTACATTGAATTAAAATTTGCCAGGCATATAGCAACATAATCAAGAGATACAATATTTTGCAACCATGAGTGACACACAAACATGGTGGAGTCAGTATGCTTTGGTTCTACCTCATTGTAATCAATGCAGAAACATCTGCTTATAAAAAAACAGTCTGCTTTGTTTCACAATGTAAACAGGGGCTTGGTTGGGAGAAAAGTAAAACTTTACACCAATAGAAATTGATCTCTGAAACCTGGACATTTGTTGCAATGTTTACTTTATCAGAAGATGGCAGTATATGAATGTAACCTGTGGATTTGCCATGTCAATTGTTCATTTGGGGGCAGCAAACACAGTTTTACAATAATACTTGTATCAAAAACAATATTTTGTGTTCAATAGTAATGATAAAGATTCACTGGTAGAATTATAAGAATATCGTTGCATAAATAGAATAGAACAAAAAGGAAAGCAATTATGTGTATGCATTATTTCAGTTAGTTGGGATAAAGGAAAATTTTGCACACATGTAAAAGGCATGTATTTTGGGTTTTCAATTAATTACTGAAATCATTGAAATGTTCATCCTCAATTTCATAATAACTAAGGCTGAGTCCCTCAACTGAACCCCTCCCAACGCAGCTGGTACACATGATGGAAGACAAAATGTAGTATACCATGTATAGATTTTTAAGTTTTGGGAACATCAACAATTAGTTGGGAATGTAAGAGGGCTCAGTTTGCAACCCCTTTGGTATTTAATGACACCTATTTGGTTCTCTTATGCATTCAGCGGGAGTATCACAAATTTAGGCACTTTCTCATGCCCACATAGCACGGTAGTTTTAACTTAAAATAACATGCCAAGGTAATGATATCACACACCATGATACAGTAAAATCTCACACATCAAATATAATCAGAGACAATGTTTTGTGTCTTCCCTCACTCCCCAATTCTTCCCAATAAATAACAATTTTATTTAGCAAACAATATTTCATTCCCGGTATGCCCGCAGTCCGTTCAATATCTCAAGCCAAGCAATTCTGAAAAATTGGCAACCATATGTTACATTGTTTGTAGGTTTTGGTACCATGTTTGCTTAAAAAAATATAGGTTTTTTTTTCAGTGACATATTACATTAGAGCAAAATCAACACAAACTACTAGATATATTCAGCAGCCAAAACCTCAAACACCATGATACCCACATTTATTTGAAGATGTGGACAGCCCTACAAAGATTGACTTGCATTACCTGCTGTTGATTTGAACGTTTTAAAAAGTGTCACAATACATGAACCATTTTAACATTAATCCTACAATTTGATTTTGGGCCCGTGCAAATTGATGAGAGCCCAGATTCAAACTCTATGACTCGAGGGACCTTGAAGTTTTTGTATATTGTGCATGTGAACACTGGGTTGTGTGGTTTGTAGCATCCCAGATCTCCCATCTTCCTTACCATTTGGACTAAAATATTTCATTTATGTTACAACAACTTTATGTAGGCCTACCTCAAGCATCCATAGAGCTTCCCAACGGTTCCCAGTTCCCACATTCACAAGTGAAATTACAATATCAAATGTATTTTATTTAGCAAGAAAATTTTTTGTCAACTGATGGGCAATTCCAATCAAGAGAGTACTGAGTGAAAATTGTTGATAACTTAATTTCTACATGTGCCACAATGACAAACATTGCATCAAACAGTGGTGTAGCATCATACATGTAGGGGTGAGCAGGCCAGGGTTCAAATGTTTTATATACTAGTAACTCATACAAAGATTCTTGTCATTTGATTGGTCAATTACTATTGATTATTTTTGCTATATTAAGAAAAAGACTATTGCACTTGCGCAGAGCTACCATGGCAGCCCTGACATCCGTGTGCGTATAGAGACCGCGGTGACCACCTTCACTCGCCAATTATAGGTGTGGGTGCCGTTTCGAAAATAAATATAGCTTATTATATTTTTCAATTTATTTCATTTTCCTGGTGATTTATAATTTAAAAGTGCAAGAAAAGGAATATACATGAATACATAATGGTCATTTTCATGGTAAAAGGTGTAACTTTGGATTTTTAACATTTTGATCCGTAGAAAGCTACAGAATTCCATGATTTTTGGCCACATAAGCCATCTAGTTAGCAGCTACCTTGGGTAGCATAATCAGCTTTGGGGGTTACTGCGTTCAGTTTTGGCAGGCTAAAATGTCCATAAATATGGCCTTTTTGATGTACTAAAAAAACAGTAACATTTTTTGTAAAGCCATGTGTTTTCTTCAGTTCATGGATAATTTTTCCTATGCTGAAAGTGTAGTCATATGCTCAGTAAAAATTGCCACATTAGTTTTAATTGTGAACAGCCCTGTATTTTTGAGAACCGGACTTCGATATTTGTCGTTTCGGAGGCTTCATTTTCCGTTAACAATTGTTTAAAACAAACTTTGTGGGTATAGCTTTAGTTCATTATTCTATGCTATTTCTTCATTTCTTCTTGATTCATAAGAGTTGATAACTTAACTTGAAATGGGTAACAAAAATTAGCTGATTTGCAAGCTTTTAAATTTTTTATAAAATCTTGACTTCATAGAGGCGATTTTCCGTTAACTCTTTTGAAGCCTCCGAAACAAACTGTTCAGCTAGCTCTGCTTATGCAAATATAAATAAAAGAGCTCATCCAATTTATTTATCAAAATGTAGCAAAGTAGATCACTTGTTTTTAAACAGTTGAGATATACATCACCGTTTGAAAATGGGACCCAATACAAACTTTCCGTTAACATTTGAAGCCGCCGAAACAAATGAAGTCTCCGAAACAACATTAAGATTAATTATCATCTTTCTACATCTAAATTGGTGTGTTTCATACTGATATCTGCATTGTAATTGTTACTTGATTGTGCAGAATGTCATCAATTTAAACAAGTGTTGATATTATGGTTAATGTTTGAAAAATATACTGATACCCAAGAAAGCCCGTTTTGAAGGCTTCACATGCAAGTTAACACCATACTTAACAAATGGGTGAAAAAATTTAAGTGTGATAAATCTACAATATCTGCTGCATAGAATCATTGATTCAATACACACAAGAAAATAACAGCTTAGATGATCCTAACAGTGTTCTTTTCAAAAAAAACTGCTTCTGCAATGTTTAACCATTGTTAACATGAAGCAAAAAAAAAAAAAAAAATGACTTGCTGTGACAATTTATACTTTTTGTCACAACTGAAATTCAATACTTCTAGAAGCAAAGCATGAAAATTGGTAATTGTGATATTTTTTACCTATTTTTTCATGTCAACTTGTAGTAGTTAGCCAAATATTTTGCTTTTATGATCACTTGTGTTGTTAACTGAAGCCTTCGAAAACAAATCGCTTGAATTGCCAATTCTAAACAAACTCCAATTTCTGTGAAACTTGGCTCCCATCAAGTAGTATTTGTACATGAAGTTAGACATCCAAATTATTTAGGAACCCAATTAAAACTTTTAAAAATATGTTTAAGGTTGGGAAATTTCCATTGGAAATGAAACTTGAAGTTAAAAAATTTCAAACCTGCAATTGCAAACATAGCAAAACATGGTATAAAATTTAACTTATATCTGTTGACTTACTTTGGAATGTAATTTCACATGTATTCCAGCTTTCATGTCATAATTTTCTGAGCTTATGTAAAATACATTTTTCTTAGATTTTAACCAAAATGTTATGGAAATGTCAAATTTTTTATTATAAATCAAAAGGTTTAAGCCTTGAAACATTATTTTACTGGAATTTAAGTTGCTTCTTTGCATGATTTCAGTAAACAGTAACATATTTAAGTGGTTTGAAATTTTGACCCTAAAAATCAAAAGTTACACCCTTTACTGTGAAAATGACCATATATGAGTTATATAAAACAAATATTTAATGTTTTTATTCGTTCAATGGGAAGAATATTCCATTCGGTGAAATAAGAATTGTTCCATTCAACTCGGCAAAGCCTTGTTGGATGGAGCAGTCCATATTTCACCTCATGAAAATTTTCTTACCTTTGAACTCATAAACATTCAATATTTGTATACGGGCGATTCCACGCAACAAGGACATGACCTCAAAAATTCAAAATCATTCCTGAGCTTCCTTTCCACTTTAAAGTTATTGTTAACATATGCATGGAATGAGGTATAAATTTTTTCCTTCTAATTATATCATATTCACAGGAAAAAATCTTGTTTTCTGAAGCTGTGATTTCGGAGTAAAAATCATGTAATTCCATAGTACATTTTTCAGTCTAATATTTTTCTACAAAAAATTTGTTTCCATAAAAGTAAAATGAATTTTGGTGGTACCAATTAAGATCTTTCAAAATCAAAAGACAATTTCCACCTAGGGTTCCTATTGTACAAATATGAATGCACAGCCATTGAGGTTATTTTGATGTGTAATGCGAGTAACGGAAAGACCAAGTTTTTTAATATCTCTTGATTGGGGCAGATTATTTTAATGCCATTTCATATTATGCTTCTACCGCTAATACCAACTGTGAAATTTATCAACAACAAAAAAAAAGAATAACCAGCACAATAAAATAGTGAGCAACTGAAAACTGTAACACGGTAATGGGCTATTCAGAAAATAAGTGCACACCCCTATAGAGGAGTAAATTTTCAATCAAAGAAATGTCCGGATTTCCAAGTCTGCTTTCTGAAAATGACTGGAATTCCAGTTGCCAATGTCACTTGAAAAAGCTTGGAAATCCAATTAAATGAAGGAAAAATCACGGAAATGTCCAAAATGAGCTCTCAAATTGAGGATTTCTGATTTGAACTATTTTTCTGCGGATTTTTTTTTACCTTTGGACACTTTAAAAGTCTGGATTTCCAACAATCACGATTGGACAAAAAGTCCGGATATCCGAACTCCTCTATAGGGGGTGTGCATCTATTTTCTGGAATAGCCCAATGCGAGTAACCAAAGCAATGCGAATAACCACACAACTTTTGAAAGTGATAATGATCACAATTTTGATTTTTAACATTTAAAATGACTCTTTTAAGAAAAGATGGACCTACTGTTATAGACCCAAAATATCTAATATGGGTAAGTATTTGTTGGATATAAATGGTATGAGACTGTTCATTGGAAAGGATTCTAAAAATACCCATATTTTATTTGTAAAAATATTTTTTGTTCTAAATGTTTCTTCAACTGAAAGAGGAACTCAATATTAATGGAAACCTTCACATCTAGTACATTTTTCAAGTCACAAGTAGTTGCTGTATATCTGTTGTTTACATACATTTTGGGCCGTGAAATTAGGCATTTTTGTGGAACCATGTACTGGTATGTACTACCAAAGGATATTTTGAAAATAACTGAAAATAATTTTTAGGTCCAGAATCACTATTTGTGACCGTACACCACGAATGAGCCGTAAATGTCTTAATTGTATTCTGAGTTACAGTGTAAAATGGGCATGAAGGTCATATTCATAGGTATTTCAATTTAGTGCTACGTGAATCTCATTAAATGAGGTACACGTTGCACCAAATTGAGGTACATATGAATACGACCTTCATGCCCATTTTACACTGTAACTCAGAATACAATTGAGGACATTTACGGCTCATTCGTGGTGTACGGTCACATTTTAGTAATTTTGTGATTACATACAGATGATGTCAGGAATTTAGCCTACATTCCACATGCGCTAATCAAGGACTGTGTTTTTTAAGGGGTGCATTCGAAAACCAACATCCAATGGTACATGCCACGCATGCTGGTTGCCGCCCGGGGTGGTTGTTGATGATTTCAATGCTCAGATGCATATTAATTTTATATTCATGATGTCTATTCACCAATTAATGGTAGACAATGTCACAATAATAAAATATTCATTATTCAATTTAATTGCAATGTTAGAATTGGCCATTGATGCAGGTTTGGCACCAGATCACCACTTTAGCGCCACTAACACCATGCGGGAGAATAACCCGACGCCAAATCAGCGCCAATGACGCCAAAAAAATCTCATGATGCTGAAAAGGCGCCACTGGCGCCAAATTGGAACCTGTGACGCCAAAATGGATCCAGTGGAGCCAAGTTGGCGCCAGTGACGCCAAAATGGATCAAGTGGAGCCAAGTTGGCGCCAGTGACGCCAAAATGGATCCAGTGACTCCAAGTGACGCTAAACGGCGCCTTTTGACGCCATATGGCGCCTTTCGACGCCAAAATTGGGAAAACGGCGCCATTTGACTTCTCCTACTGCATATAGCACTCCCTCTGCTCTGAGACTACCCTTAAGGGTACATGATGTATTGTTGGTAGAAGCAGCCAAAAATTTGATTTTCATTATTTAAATCAATATATTATTGAAAAATAACACTTTGGTGTTTTGCAAAAGTTCATTCTACAAATCATATACTTTGAAAACGTGCTTGATTTATTGTTGTTAATGAGTTATGTACGTTTTACAAAAGTGTTGTTGTTTCAGCCCTCTTTACAACATAATAACCTAAGAACAGAAAAAACTACAAAAATATACCTGTAATATTTGAATTCTTCTACACGCTCACTATGAAATCATCAATGCAATTTTTGCCAAAGCTCACTACCATTCGCAAGATGCTTTGAACTACCAAATCACAACAGTTTAAAATAGTCGTTTTCTGGATAGAACTCATCAATAGAAGTATTTTGGTGGTTAAATGGTCAAAATCGGTCAAAAACTTTTCGAATTATGAATTTTCAAAGTTGCCCATTCTGACCGGTCATTGGAACGAAATGAAATGACAAGGTCCAAAAATAGCAATTGGGAGCAAAATTGGCATAAGCATATATTTACCTTTATATATTTCTTTATTTTAACATATATATGCAAACATGAAACAACATATTGTGAAAGTATCAAAGGGTTTCTTATGAAATGGCACTTTACTAGTCAATGGCATAAATTATTTTTTCAAACCGAGGCATTGAAATCATGCATTAGAGAACATTTGGCAAAAATCATCCAAGATGGCCGATATGGCACAAAATCAAAATTGCACTAAGTACAGGTGAACATTTTTTTCACAACCAAAAATGTCAATGTTATTGGGTTTAATATGACCAATTAGTAGGTGTATGCAAAGAAAATCTTAAGTGTCATTGAAGGTCATTGACTCATTCACAACAATAGAGGTTATCCACTTCACTCATCATGCTCATGTGTGACTTCTAACAAAAGGTGCTGGTTCCGTAGTATTCCTTATTCAATACAATTCAATGCATGACCTCGAAGTTAGCTGCATGACTTTCGCGGGCTATTTTGAAACAATTATGGTTGCACATTCAGGTACTTCTTTTGAAAGTTCTAAAACAAGGTATAGCCAGCAGCAAGTTGTAGATGGTATAGGCCTAAATATAAGAAAACGTTTAGGGTTGAAATCAGGTGAACAATACATCGAATGAGCACGAAACTTCACATTTATGTTCAGAAAGGTGTCTTCTTAGCATGATTTGAAAGGAGTATGGAAATTCCAAAGGGAAGCTGGTGATTTAATTTGTAACTCGAGATCTACTTGTTCAATTTTTTAACCTTTTTACAGAGGGTATGATAGAGGTATAACTGGCAACTCTGCCAAATTACAGCTCAGTAGGCCACGTTGTTCACCTGATCTTATTGACATGAATATTTTGTGCCATTCTTGAGCAGTGCTGAACTCAGCCACTGGCAATTAAAGCGCACTGTGGCGATGGACCAATTTTGACTCGCACTTACAGGAAAATGAAATAAGTTATATTGCTGTAATTTGCAAGATAGTTACAAAACATAATTGGCATTAACATCCCCAATTTTTACAGAAAATTATGAAAAATAAAAGAATGAGCTCAATTTAGAAATGTCTGTGCAAGCAGTGCACAGTTGAGCTCCCTGCATGTCTATGGGAGTGTTCTAATCAAGTTGATGGTTCATTGGTCATCCCTAATTATAGACAGGGTGTATATTTACCACTTTATATCTTCTTCCTGTACCGGTACATCATTATAGAGCACTCCCTCTGCTCGCAGGGTATTCAGACTACCCTTCAGATCCCAAGCAATTAGACGGGGTGTATAGGTAGGAGTACCCTGTATAAAATTCATAACAAGTAAACAAGAAGAATAAGGATTGGGTAAATTAGCAATTTAACTGTATTGGACATAGAGATAACTATGAAATGTCTAAAATATAGTGTGCCTTTTCATATTTAATTCATTAGGCAAAATATCTCCAATGCAGAATGGTTTTTCTTTCAATCAAAACTTGCATATATTTGCATACACATAGCAACTATTATTAAGGTATAGTGCTAATCACACAATTCTTCTTTATTTCTATATTTCTCTAAGAAGATGAGCACCACAAAAAGAATGTACACCACAGCTTTGATAGATGTATTTTTTTCCATTTGAAGACAATAACACAAAGAAAAACTTGAAGATTCTTTACAATACAAAATCACCTTGTTTTAAAGTTATCATATTCTATAGTACTCTATTCATATAAAACCACACAGGGCGTTTAACAAAGTAATTTTTGGTGAGTGCTTATTTTTTATACTGTTTATATTTTTATAATTTAAATGTCGAGAGGCCTGGCAAAGTAGCCCCAACCCATGGAGCTACTTTGCCACCTAATTTTTTTTTAATGGGACACAGAGTGCCCCAATGGTTTTCATACTATACATATATATATGCAAATGCACTGGCATATAGCTTTCCTAAAAACACATATATGTAACAATTCATGCAAACATAAAAAGAGGGCGCACCACAGCATCCAAAAAATGTGGCAAAGTAGCCCCGTTTTACGGTATGTAAAAAAAGGGGCCAGAATATGGATTTTATGTGTACATAATGATAGAGGATCATGTGTAGTAAAGTTGCTGGGTGGGCACGATTAAAGGGGCATGGACGGTTAATGGAACAAATATGGTATTTGTCTCATCAAAACAAGTACATGTACAAAACAATTTCATTATCAAAAGAAGAATAATGATACCAACAATTAGTCCGAATAATCAGACTCAGAACAAGATATTAATTTCTGACATAATCGTGTTCTGGGTCTGAACTGTTTCCATTCGATATCTTAATGGCAAATTAGACAAAAGAAGCACATGGTCCTACTTCACAGTTTTTTAATCCCCTATTCATGTTGCGTGAATCACTCTATTGTGGACCATCCTTTTGTAATAGTACGGCACTAACCAACAATAATGGGAGCAACAACAAAAACAGTGACTACAACAAAATGATTTAAAAGCTTCATCAACACTTGGATTAAATTTATAGCTATAAGGTTTCTGTTGGCATTGCAACATTTTTCCTAATACATCCTTACCGCGATAGTTAATCCTTCTCTATACAACACATCATGGTCAATTTGCTTGGAAGGAGATGATCCAGGAATGGGTTCATAGCAGAAGGACGATTCCTGTAAATGAGAAAAATATTGACATCATGGGTAACAAAATTAAAAATACATTTAGATTCTACATCCTCCTAGGAACATTTCGGAGGAAACGTGTATAGCACCTACCACAGTAGTAGAAAGGTGCGTGTGCCATGCATTGCTTGAGAAGTCTAGCCAAGAATTTGCTCACTGATAGCTTCACATTCTAGGCTAGAGACCGTAGCATTCAAAATGTAGTCGGATGCGCTGAAGCATGACACCGTGTAAAGCAATGGAAGTTCAGAAGTAAACACAGCCGATCACGGCAGGCGATTGCATCAAAAATGTTGTTAAAATTACACTTCAGCAAAATTATAGACTGCCCAAAATAGGCAAATCTAGCTCAAAAGATACAGTTGACTCATCAAAATACATGTAACTTTCATCCAAATTTCAACATTACCAGAATAAATAACCTCCGGTGCAAAAAATTGCACCGCTGTCCGACCGAAAAACCATAGCAAAGCACTCTAAGCTAGATTTCGAAGCTAGAGTTTTCGAGTAAGCCATGGCCATGTAATAAAAGGAGCAAATTATTGACATTTATAACGAAAACAATTAACACTGAAGACACCCTATGGCACCTTCTACAACTTGAGAACAAGTCTTCAAACGTTCGAAATTTGTAGTTACTACAACTGGTACTGGTCGTGGATAGTAAGTTAAACTTATTACATGTATGTAGATACTGATCATACTCATATCTATAACAAATTACCGAGTTGCAAAACTTTTCATGATAAAAACTCGAACGGTGGTGATGCAACTGCAAATTTCACTTTTGCAAACCTAATCATTCACCGAGTTACGCTGCATATTCACCTCATTTTTAAAAATCTTAGTGATTTAAGTCTAAAAATGAGCAAAAATAGTTTTAAAAATACCCAGGGACTTCAAAATAGTGAGCATCAGTTACCATGTCCGCCTAACAACTACATCTCGTCTTCGCATATCAACACGCCGCGTCAAACAACAAAACGCGTATCATTTAGTTCGCGTCATCTCGCGCCATCGCGACAACACGCTGCCTCTAAAGCAAGTGGGAATATTAAGCACGGAAAATCATAATGAGTGAGGGGAGTGCATGGGTGCCATGGGTTGGTGATATTATTTAACAATCCGCGATGCATGGGTGATCATCAAATTTTGCGAACATTGCAAAAATACAAATTAATAGCCGTTGTAAATTTTTTGAGCATAGGACCCGGGATAGGACCTACTTTATAGCTCTTTATATACGTACTGACTTGAAAATTGTACATTTTACGTTTCACATTCACAAATGTTTTAGCAGTTGACTAGGGAGAAGTACTAAAACCATGATACGAGGGACAGATAAGAGGCCGATCGGATAAGAGGGAGAAGAGGGATGTGAGCTAGGGGGGGGCAGTGGAAATAACGTCACTCAACAGACAGTTAGGGTGCATCAAAAGCCCCTCATGTCAACCATATTTTTTCTATCTAGTGTCAAACTGTGCCATTTAACTAGAAAATCATCCCCTCCAAATTTAAATTCAATCAGAGGTCGGGAAGGGGTCCACCGTGAGCTTAAAATTAGGACAGAGGCAACTAGTAAAAGTTCGGCCGGCAGCTATTGAATTATATATACAGTTATACACACATATTAATAGCTGCCTTTAGTGAATGTTTTTATATTACCTCATATCTCAGACAATACTCAATAAAATGCAAATCCATTTGAACTAAGCAATAAAAATTCCTTTAAAAAGGAACAGGGCGAATCAAGAGGAAGTGCCATGATAAAGGTGTAGTTATTTTATTCGAATGTTTTTATAATTATTCATAATAATCACTTAATTGCCAAATGACAAGTAGGGCATGTAGTAAAAATACACTGGATAATTCTTGATAGGCAATTGTTGGCTAAAGGTTGGTTAAAAGAAACACAAATAATTACTACAGACACATGCAATGTAGTTTTGTAATTTTAATAATACTGGAAATAGAATCTTATAAAGATCGAGATAACATAAAAGCATGTAAATAAGTTTATGTGCATCAGTCATATCCATAACAAAATATGAATGTCATTAGAAGGTTAGTGGTGGTTGGCATATGAATTGTTTTCATGTGTTTGTTAAGTCACTTATAATGAAGATGAAAGACTTAAAAGTGAAAGTTTGGCATTATATTGAGTTTTGTTCGTGCAAAAATATATAGTAATTTTAATAACAAGTATACTTTACAAGTGACTAACTTTGGAATTTAGAGTGCTCAAACCCATTACAGGTGAGCTAGAGAAACAAATTCAAAGTATAGACCTCTGGCAATTTTAATAATGTACATATTTACATTTGTAACTGGCAGGTTAGTGCTACCCCTGAGCTATTGGTATACAATTAATATTTACATGATAAGAGCGTTGGTGTTTACATGAAGTAAATGTCTTTGATACATAGCTAGATACTGGTAGTGTACAGTGTTGTCATTAATGATAATTATCATGATAATTTAATATTATTATAAGTGAATGGTCATATTTGTCACATAAACATACTAAAATTATTAGTACAAGCGCAGTTTGAAGTTATAATCAAAGAATGCTGTATTGGTTTTAAATGTGGTATACCATATTTGAGACTATATATTGGCAGTAATAATGACTTTTTCTTATTTATACTTGAACATTAAATTTCATTATTGCCGTATTTATTGAAAAAAATTTCTGACAAATCGATGTTTAGGTCCTTAACGTCTCGAGTCCAGGCACAAAATTGAGAAGAATCAACAAAGTCTTTGTCACGATATTGACAAGGCACGCCGATCGATACCGATGCTACTTCAAGTTTATCACCAAAAGTATCCAATGAATACAATTGTAAGTATTGCACATCAACAACAATTGACCAATGAAAACACAGGTAAGAGGAAGTCAAGTGGAAGAAGTGCATGATCAAAGCGTGCCAAGCTACTTCAAGTTTGACACCAAAAGTATCCAATGAATACAATTGTAAGTAATGCACATCAACAACAATTGACCAATGAAAACACAGGTAAGTGAAAGTCAAGTGGAAGAAGTGCGTGATCACATCATGTAATTTACCTGATATCATGATGACTATGATGATGGCTTGCTTGTATTGTGAGATAGAAGTGCATCAATCTTCTAACAATTCAATGCTATTTTATCTCCGTGTTCTAACAATAAATTTCATCCACAGAATAACATTTTCACATGTAATTTTTGCCTTTAGCCTTAAGAATTTACTACACCCTGTCAATTTTGTGCCTATTTTTGCATTTTCTCAAAAATTATAGCGCATTGGTGACAAGTAAGATATGTATATTATAGGGGCAAGGACTACAACTACTGCACTGGAAATTTTATTTCAGCACAGACAACAGTTGTGGAGTTACAGTCAAAAATGAGGGAAAACCAATATTTGATCAATAAATCAATAACTACTTGCCTTGAGCTGCTGAATTTTCAGTGCAGTAGTTGTAGTCTTTGCCCCTATAATATACATATCTTACCTGTAACCAATGCGCTATAATTTTGAAAAAAATGCAAAAATAGGCACAAAATTGGCCAGGGGTGTAGTACCCCCTTAAATGTTTGATAAATATAAATGACGTTCTTTGTAAGTTAACTTCCACGTTTACCCAGATATTATTACCAGTATCAGATCTCTCAATCTAGTATATACAGATTCTACGAGTCATCTTACCCCCCCTTCAGAAAGTCAAATTGGCACGGTACATGTACAATAATTTACTTCGAATGGTACCTTGCGCCTTTTAGCTCCACTTATTCATTTACACCGATTAAAGGATTCTCCTTAAACCAGCAAGCCTGAGTGAGGGCGTTACGGTGTTACATCAGCAGAGCCAAGTGAAGGCGTATAGTATCATTAACACATTCTATACGCTACAGTCAAGCAACAAGCACATGCAAGCAAGTATTTCGACAGTATCAATAAAACTAAATGAGGCTAAATGTAGCCCAACTGTACGTACAATCTGGCAATACCGCTCAGTCTGAAAGAAATGAAAAATATCTGTTGCAATTTTCTGATTTGCATAAAAGTAATGCTAGTTCATGGAAGTTGTAAAACAATTATTTCTTTTAATACAAACACATTTCTTGGTACGACAACTTTATAGCACTGTTTGAATATCAACATGAAGTAGTAATGACAAATTTTAATGGATACTAACGCCTCTGTAGTTTCGTGATTACATAGACAGCACGGATATTTCGTTTTTATTCTGAAACGCCGTGAAGAAGTAAGTAGAACAAAACCCAGCGCAATATGGGTGAAAATCACCGTGATTTTTAGCCCAAAAACAACTATTTTCAGACATATTGAAGTTATAAATAATAGCTGCCATGTGCACGTTTCCCTATTTACAGCCATTTCTGCATGGAAAATGGGTCCATCGTGTGCTGCAAGCTTAAAGTTTGTGCATTATAGGTGCCTTTTACTAATGACAAAACAATCAGGCAGCTATTTAGTTTTCATTACTTTATACTGAACATCACTGTGGCTGGCATATGAATAACAATCATGACAATGTAATAAATGTACTCATCTATGTTGCTCATCAGTCCATATGATATTGGCAAATTAGGTAGCATCATTCAGTTTATGCTCTCTCAGATTAGATGTCTGTTTTCTATCTTGCTCCACCACTTGCAAGACATTTTGATTATGTTCCTCACTCTGGGCAGCAGCTAGGAAATCTGCACTGAGTTTCACACCACGTTCTACTGCATCATTTACCACATTTTCTAACATTGCTAAGCAGTTGCAGATAAACTGAGGACTCGGGCCAAGTGTCAACATTGTCTGCTAGGAATTTGTTATTGATCTGCAGGATGTTCATAGTGAACCTTGCCTGCAAAATCAGCTTGGACGACTGTTGACTAAGTGATATTCTCAGGGTCAAGGAACTTTGGCTTTCCAAAATCTGCGCCAAGTGAATACATGGCTTTAGTGCTACTGCATCAGGTTGAAGATGAAGTAGCCTTCTCGCTAAAGCTTGTCTCTATTGTACTGGTATCTTTCCACTGAAGACAGCAAGCGGTGCCATCTCTTCGGTGAGATACATGTACCACAGATGTCTGTTCAGGGCTTTGTGGGTTGGTTTGCGTGCACTTGTTGCAACACCGAAATTGATATTGGCATACTGCAGGAGGCACTTGTAATTGTAAAATAAGAGCATCCCAATCTGAAACCACTTGTATTCAATGCTCTCTAAATTACCATATTGATTGTGTATCTATTGAAAATGATAATGCCTCTTACTGGTGCCACTCATGCTTTTACAGAACATGTCTCATTGAACTTCCTTTTTGTAATGAACCATTTATTGATTATAATTGTAAAATGTCTAAGGGGTTCACAATTGCTCATCTTAATATTCAAAGTTTACGAAACAAAGTGGACCATGTCAGAATTTTACTTGATGAAAATAATATTGATATTTTGTGCTTGACAGAAACTTGGCTGAATAATGATGATAATGATAGTAATATTACAATTGAAGGATTTAAATTTTGTAGACTTGATAGAACAACAATGGAGCATGGTGGATTATTATGTTATGTAAAAGATGGTATTGTTTTCAAAGAGAAATCTGATTTGCATGATGATGAAGTTGAAGCTCTCTGGGTTGAGATCAATCTTCCTCACACTAGGCCAATTCTCCTTGGAACTGTATACAGAGTTCCTGATTCAAAGGCTGCCTATTTAGACAAATTAGATTTAGTCTTTCAAAACTGTACTTCTATTTATGATGATGTTGTAATAGTTGGTGATTTTAATTTGGATTTATGTAAAAAATGTAACAGTAGTAAAATAAATAAAGTTGCTTCTCATTGTAACATGAAGCAACTTATTGATGATTATACACGAATTACTGAAACAACCAAAACAAAATTAGATCTTGCTTTTGTTTCTAATCCTAATCGAGTTTCTGACTCGGGTGTTCATAGTTTTGGTATCAGCGATCACTCCTTAATTTACTTGGTACGGAAAAATAAAAAGCCAAAAGCTCCTTCAAAAACAATTAAGTATCGCTCAATGAAAAAATTTAATGATAATGATTTTGTTAATTCTATTAGGGGTAAAAATTGGGATAAGGTTTTAAATTGTAATAATGTTAATGATGCATTAAGTGTTTGGAAAGAACTATTCAATGATGTTTGTGATGATCATGCACCTATAAAAGAAAAGCTTGTGAAAGGATCACCACTTCCTGAATGGATTACTAGGGACTTTATTCAATTAACTAAAGATAGAGATTACCACTTCAAGAAAGCACACAAAACCAACAATCCTGAAGATTGGAAGTCTGCTAAAGTGTTAAGAAATAAAGTTAATAATATGAATAAGTCATTGAAAAAGACTTACTGCTGTAATGCTATTAATGAAAATGTAAATAATTCTAAAAAGTTGTGGTCTACTATTAAAAGTTGATTCCTGACAATAAGTCTTCCGTTCATGCTGTCAAATCTAATGAGGGAATCACAGCTAATGATAAAGAAACTGCGGACAAATTCAATGAGTTTTTGCATCAATTGGAAACAGTCTAAGCCACTAAATTTAACAGTAATGATTATGATGACAAAGAATGTGCTCTGGGTAATCGTGTTAATGCTCAATTTTGTTTTGATTATATTACACCTGAATTTGTCTTTGATGAAATTTGTAAGATGAATAACAGCAAATCACCTGGTATTAGTAATTTCGATGTAAGGCTTTTAAAATTGGCTGCTCCAGTTATTTGTAAATCTCTGGCTTATATTTGTAATCTTTCGCTTTATACATCTTGTTTTCCAAATGACTGGAAGCAAGCCAAAATTACTCCTATTCATAAGGATGGTGATAAGTATGATGTAAATAATTATAGACCAATTTCTGTGCTTCCTGTCCTTTCTAAGATTATTGAGCGAGCTGTTCACGATCAACTTTACAATTTCTTCACTGAAAATAACATTTTAAACCCTTGTCAGTCTGGCTTCAGACGTAATCACTCTACTGCTACTACTCTTATTGATGTTTCTGATTACATCTATATAAATAAAAGGAAGATTGCCCATCTTGTGCGCGAGTGTTCTCCGAATTGCCTAGGCTTTCGGCTTTGATTTAGTGGTATATTGATCGGGTATATATTGCCATTTTTCCATCGGACGTTCGTTTTTGCACAATTTGGGGGTAACTAAGAGAATAACATAAAAAACTGTCGTGTTGCTATGCAAAATCGATCGCAGTGGCATTGTGGGTAATAAGGACAGTGTGAACCGCGTAATAATATTTCCATTCAAAAACAATACGCAGAGCTACAATGCACCGTTTTCTGCCAACTCTGAGGTGGATAAGAAATGATTCAGGCTATGTAGCGGATGGACAACATCGCGTAATTTAATAAGGATCTTATGAGCTTTTCGGCGCCTCGCATGAGCTACGCGCCACATTTTCCGCCATGACTGCACCGATGTTGGCATCCAAGAGATTAAGGCTACGACGCGCATTGAAATCGTCTTTGCGTCATCACTAAGGTAACGTAGGAAATAGTGGTCTGGTAGAGTGGTGAGAAATGATTCAGGCTATGTAGCGGATGGACAACATCGCGTAATTTAATAAGGATCTTATGAGCTTTTCGCGCCTACGCAGAGCTACGCGCCACATTTTCCGCCACTGCACCGATGTTGGCATCCAAGAGATTAAGGCTACGACGCGCATTGAAATCGTCTTTGCGTCATCACTAAGGTAACGTAGGAAACAGTGGTCTGGTAGAGTGGTGATAGTATTATTATAGTGCCTGTGTGGAGAGTAGGCCTAATGGAGTGTACAATAATTCATTATTTATTCTAGGCCTATGATTCGTCAGATCGTTTATTTTTACAGTCAGTGTAAAATTTCATTAATTATTCTAGGCCTATAAATCGTGATTTAGTTTTGTTAAAATGACAAAGAAAAGACGACTCATAGGTAGTACAACAACAAACTGGAAAGAAGCAAGAAACCACGCAAAAAGAATGAAGACCACGAGGGCCAAGCGTTATGAAGCTGTAGATGTAAGTACTTTAAAACAAATACAACTCTGTGATTATGCGTTCATTAAACATGTTAAATGGGCATAAGGGTTTTTTAAAATTTATTTTTACGTAACTATGGGTTTCCTTCCTTCCTTCCTTTCGTTAAAGTGCAGACCACATATAGATATGGATAATCACACTGCGTTGGTGGCTCATGCGTGGAGCAACACGTGCAAAAATATCGGGTGCAATATGTACATGTGCGAGTAAAAAGCTGGCTGTTTCCATTAGTATAGTTTTTATCCGACATTTGTCTTTCTTTTCAAATGCAGTATTTATTTTACAGCCCCTGTTAATTTATATGTGATCTGATCATGCTATATGGTGGTCATGGAGTTGGCAATTGAAAAAGAATGATCATATTGAACATGTTGAAAGGAAAAAGTCTACTCTTAAATCCGCCATAAAGTTTTAGGCCTAGACCTAAAAGGTGGCACTGCAAACAAAGGAAGATCACTAAACCTTGTTCGCGAGCAGGCTCCGAGGTGCTTTGACTTTCAGCTCTGAAAAAGCTCCGATTTATTTGTAGAGGCCTACATTGATCGGAAACATATTGTCATTGAACTATCTGACGTTCATTTTTGTACAATACAATTCGTTTAAATTTCGTTTCGTTTTAAAATTGTTTACAGATAATAACCGAGGCGGATGCTTCAAGTTCAACAGATAGTGGTTCATCTCTTCGTGCTCCTCAGCCTCTTGCCCGGAATTATCATCCATGCAATTTCAACAATCTCATAGACATTGGTAACATGAATTTGAAATGTACCAACTGTGGTGCACTGAAATTCAAAGGGGAAACGCCCGGCATGTGTTGTTCAGGTGGCAAAGTCAGCCTGCCCCCATTGCCCCATCCACCAGAGCCCTTACTGACCATGCTAAATTCATCAAGCACAGACAACAAAAATATTCGTACACTCCTTCGACAATACAATTGTTCTTTTGCCATGACATCGTTTGGCGCCAAGGAGGTTGTAATGCGTGGATGGAATCCATCCATTCGAATCCACGGACAGATACATCACCGGATAGGCAGTCTCTGCCCTCTCTCAGATCAACAACACAGGTATCTTCAAATTTATTTCATCGACAATACAGAAAAACAAATACAAGCTCGCTTAGGACTTCACAACAATCTGCAACGAAGAACACTGCAATTACTACAAGACATGTTGCATCAGCATAACAGCTACATCGCCACTTTTAAAACAGCGAAAGAGCGGATCGAAAGCGGTGAGCATGGTCAAATTGCAGAAGTTTCTGTTGCCATATCGACAGAAAACAGACCACAAGGTCAACATGAGCGTCGCTACAATGCTCCAGCTTCAAGTGATGACATAGCTGCCGTAGTGAGTAATACATCACTGGGAAATAAGCGCGATATTGTCCTCCAACACACGAGTGGAGAATTACAACAAATATTAGAGTCCCACAGGTCATATGATCCGCTCCAATATCCTTTACTCTTTCCAGCAGGCACAGACGGATGGAACCTGGCACACTGAAACTTCAGAACCCAGTAACAGGAGAATCAACAAACAAACAAATGTCGCCCATGATGTATTATTCATTTAGACTCATGATTCGTGATAATCAGCTAAATCATCTCCACCGTGCTCAAAGGCTATTTCAGCAGTACTGTGTCGACCAGTATGTCAAAATTGAAACACAGAGACTTCTGTACCTACGCCTACATCAGAAGGAAATGAGGGCCGATAGCTATGCACATCTAAGAGATTCTATTTTAGAAACGGATGCTGATCCTCGAGCAATAGGTCAACATATTATTCTACCAGCTACGTTTACAGGAGGACCCGTTACATGCACGAACGGGCTCAAGACGCAATGGCCTACGTCCGTGAATTTGGAAGACCAGACATCTTCCTAACAGTCACAACAAATCCAAAATGGCATGAAATTTCTTCTTCGGTCTTTGAAGGTCAACAGGCAAGTGACCGACCTGACATAGTTGCTCGGGTTTTTCGACAGAAAACCAAATCTCTACTTCAAATCATCAACAAGGAGAAAATCTTCGGCACTGTTCGTGCTAGGTTGTACAGCATTGAGTGGCAAAAGAGAGGTCTCCCTCACCTTCACTGTCTTTTGTGGATGTCGCCTGACTACAAAATGCGCCTACAAGATATTGATTCCGTCATAAGCGCAGAAATTCCAGACGTCAATGAAGACCCTGACCTATTTCAACTTGTGAAATCTCATATGATACATGGACCTTGTGGTGTATTCAATCCCAATTCACCCTGCATGCGAGGCGGCAAGTGTACAAAAGGCTTTCGAAACCATATCAATTCACTACTGAGCTAGGGGATGATGGTTATCAAAGTATAGAAGAAGATCTCCAGATGATGATGGACATCAGCTCACAATGAGAATGCGCATTCGTAGCGCTTGGCAGGATGTTACAATAGGCAACGAATGGGTGGTTCCCCACAATAAGTACTTGCTTCGATCCATTCAAGCTCATGCTAATGTTGAGCTCTGTATGTCTGTGAAGTCCATCAAATATGTGCTTAAGTATGTGCATAAAGGAAATGATGCTGCAGCATTTGCACTTCAACACATTCAGGAAAACAACACGAATGAGATCACCATGTACCAAGAAGGCCGATATGTCAGCTCCTCGGAAGCTTGCTGGAGAATATTGGATTTTCCAATCCACGAACGATATCCATCTGTCACTGCCCTCGCCTGTCATCTTGAAAATGGACAGCGTGTCTACTTCACCCCACGAAATGCCCTTGACCGTGTAGCAGATCCACCAAGAACCACGTTGACAGCGTTTTTCATTCTGTGCAAAACAGATGAATTTGCTGCCTCTCTTCTTTATGTTGATGTTCCAAAGTACTATACTTGGCAACCAAATAAGGCGTGGGTCAGAAGGAAGACCGGCACTGAAGTAGAAGGCCATCTCGGTATTAAACAATCTGATGCCATTGGACGAGTGTACATGATTAACCCAAAGCAACAGGAATGTTATTACCTTAGACTCTTATTACATGAGATCCGAGGCCCTACATCATTTGAAGACCTCCGATCCTTTGCTGGTGAGATTCTTCCTACTTACCGAGAATCGTGCAATCGTCGTGGTCTACTAGAAGATGACAGAAGCTGGCATCTATGCATGGAAGAAGCTACGGCCTTCAAATCACCTAAAGCTCTACGCTCACTCTTTGCTATCATTATCACATCCTGTGAGATTGCGGACCCAAATGTCTTTTGGGAAGCACATCGTGATGCTTTGGCAGAAGACTTCTTATTCCAGGAGCAACAAGCCACTTCCGATGCAAACTTGCGCTACAGTAATAGCTATGACAGAGCACTGCTGGAGTTAGATGAACTTATCCAGTCCTTAACAGGCAAACCATCGATAGAATTTGGACTTCCAAAACCTACAGATGTCATGAGAGATACTCATATTCCAAGAGTCATCATTAGGGAGACCACTTACAATATCGACAGATGGCCGCCTTCAGAGAGAAAATGCATCCAAGCTCACTCCAGAACAGAGAACAATCTTCTCCTCAATTCTATCCGCAATTGATGATAACTGTGGGAAACTCTTCTTCATTGATGCACCAGGAGGCACTGGTAAGACTTTCCTCTTCAATCTGATTCTGGCTACATTAAGGTCTCAAACAAAAATTGCTCTAGCCACAGCATCATCAGGTATCGCCGCTACCAACCTCACTGGTGGTAGAACAGCCCACAGTATGTTCAAAATTCCACTCAATGCCCACCTCATGGACACACCCACCTGTGCCATCAGGAAGGGGACTGCGTTGGCTACACTGCTATGCAACACAAAAGCAATTATAATTGATGAAGCTACAATGCTTCATAAGGCTTCCCTTGAGGCTCTTGATAGAACCACACGAGACATCAGAGGCATCAACCAACCCATGGGTGGCATAACAGTGATTCTAGGAGGAGATTTTCGTCAGCAGCTCCCAGTCGTTAGAGGTGGGACACGGGCCAATGAGATACGTGCCTGCCTCAAGAAGTCATATTTGTGGCCCTCTATTCATACCTTCCACTTGCAAACCAACATGCGTGCACATGTTCATGGGGACAACAATGCTGCAAGCTTTGCATCACTCCTACTTGATGTTGGCAATGGCAACATACCAACTACAGCAGACCATGGAAGTGATTGGATACAAATACCCACTGAATTGGCCACGATTGCTCATTCCATTGAGGAGTTGAAAAACAAAGTTTTCCCAGACCTCTATCACCGATACCTAGATACCACCTGGCTTTGTGAACGTGCTATTCTGGCTCCAAAAAATGACAGTGTGGGATACATAAACAACCAACTACTGGCGAACATCCCAGGAAATGCGACCATATACAAATCTATTGACACAATAATGGATCCCAGTGATGCTGTAATCTATCCGACAGAATACTTGAATTCTATTGAACCTCCGGGTATGCCACCACATGTTCTTCAGCTCAAAAAGGGTGCACCAATTATTATTCTCCGGTCTCTAGATCCTCCACGTGTATGCAATGGAACTAGATGTACCGTCACAAACCTCTCACCCAATGTCATCCAATGTGCTGTAGCAAGGGGGCCATACAAAGGCACCACAGTATTTAGTCCCCCGAGTAGTCATGTGCGAAACAGATACTGGGCTACCATTTCGATTGCGGAGGGTGCAATTTCCTATGAAACTTTGTTTCGCAATGACTATCACTAAATCTCAAGGCCAAACTCTAGCTACAGCAGGTCTCAACCTAGAAACACCGTGTTTCACTCACGGACAATTTTACACGGGTGTTCCCGTACAGGATCAGCAAAAATCTTGTGATCTTCACATCCAATGACACTACAAGAAATGTAGTTTACACAGAAGCCCTGACTGCCATCCGATTATAATTGTGATCTTCACATCCAACTACATAACAAGAAATGTAATTTACATGAGCACTAACTGCCATCTGAACAAACTTTTGATATTCGCTAAAAAATATTACAAATGAAATAAACCGAATCACATAATATTAATAGATATCGTCTAATGTTGTGCATGTTTTAGTTTCGCCGTGTTTTATTTTCCAAGAATTGACATGTTTAAAGGTTCACTTTTGTTTCATGTTTCCCTATATATTTCTGTTTAGTGATTACTCGTGTGTTACTGGTCACTCCCATTTACTTTAATTTTACATTTATGTATAACACCCAATCCCGTGCATGTGATATCATTTAATTATTCCCGTATATAATTTATCAATCCGTTTCTGTGCTAACTCCTCTGATGATGATGAAAATCGCGGTTGATGTGGGGTGGGTGGTGATGAAAATCGCAGCATGGTGCAAAATGGCAAGACGCAGTTGCGTATCAATACTGTTTGCTTAACTTTGCTTAAGAAATGATGGAAATGGACTTAGCCCATGGAAATAGAAAATAACATGTAGAAAGACTTTCATTAGCATTCAAATTAACAAATAAAGCAACATTTAACAGACTTGTAATTTTATTTTCTAATTCATATATATTCTTCTTGGTCTTCACTCACTTTATCTTGGCGTTTCAATGGGGAAGGATGCGGGGAACGATAGCTATTTGGCATGGTATCAATCGCCATGGTATTATGTCTCCTGTTAAGTGATTCTTCCCGTCTTAGTGACCGCTCCCGTTTACTCAGCTAGCGGGGGCCCGCGCGTAGCGCGGGCATCCCGCTAGTTTTAAATAACATGAATCAGGGTGTTGTCACAGGAGCATTGTTCCTGGACCTCAAAAAAGCTTTTGATACTGTAAATCACAAAATTCTTCTTCAAAAGCTTCATAGCTATGGTGTCACTGGTAATACTTTAAATTGGTTTAGGTCGTACTTAAGTGGTAGAATACAATCAGTCAATGTTAACTCTACACTCTCTGATTTTAAGAATGTAAACATCGGCATCCCACAGGGTTCGATCTTAGGTCCACTGTTGTTTATAATTTATGTTAATTCTCTTCCTGAATGTATTGATTGTAAATGTGTTATGTATGCTGATGATACAACTTTGCTTTTCAAATCGTCAGAACCATATGCTCTTCAGTCTCAGATGAATGATAGCTTGTTAAAAATTGCTCGGTGGTTCGAAATCAACAAGCTTACTCTTAACATTAAGAAAACTAAGTACATGCTTTTTGGAACAAATCATACTTTGAAAAATTTTGATGACATTTCACTTATCTATGGTAGTGAGTCTATCGAAAAGGTTGATAAATTTAAGTATTTGGGGGTCATATTTGATCCAATCTTAACTTGGAATGAACATATCAATTATATTTCTTCTGTTATTTCTAAAGCGTATTGGTGTCATTCGCAGAGTTAAGTTCTATCTTCCTCCAGCCACATTAAATTTACTTGCCAATGCATTGGTCTTCCCACATTTTGATTATTGCAGTCCTGTTTGGTCAAACTGCATTTCTGAACATTGTAATTCTCTCCAAATTCCCCAAGACAAACTTGCTCGTGTTCTTTTTTCTGCTGTCATTAGTGCTCCGGTTTCCACCATGATCTACACTCTTTCCTGGGACAGATTAAATGAAAGATGGGATAAACAGCTTCTTGTAACTGTTTTTAAATGTCTTCATCATGATGCTCCTTCTTACCTCTCATGGCAATTTATTTTACTTCTTCAATTCATTCAAAATGTACCAGAAGTCAATCTTGTAATACACTTGTCTTGCCATCTTGGAATAATAATTCAGGAAGCGAACTTTTTTCTTACAGAGGTGCCTCAGTGTGGAACAAACTGTCTTCTGATGTTCGAATTAATCTTACATCAATGAATGTGAATATGTTAAAATCAAAGATAAGCATATAATTCACACCTTTCCACCTCTGTTAGTACTAAATTTCACTTCCTGTTTGTTAAAATTCATGTCTTATAAAATGCATTTTATCATCTTGATTTGTAAATATTACCTACATGTACATATATGTACACATTTTTCAATTTTGCTTTTCTTTTGTATTATGTAATTTATCTCTTGATATGTAAATTGTTAAAATCTTATATTATTTAATTATTATCAGGGTCTCATGGGAGACCAGTTTTTGTAAACTGAATGAAATACCCTGAATAAAGATTGTTATCTATCTATCTATCTATCTTGTACAACTGAAGATCGTTCCATGGCAGGGCAGAAGCAACACTGCATGTTATCCAGCAGGAACTTTAGATTATTGTTGCAAATACAACAAATTCACATATCTTTAGTAGCTGGTGCTTTGTTGTCACAGTGCCTTGCGGAAGCTGTTCAATGTGATTCTGCATTAGCTTTACTGATATTGTGTAGCAGTGTTAGAGCCGTCAATGTGGTAAATGATGCAGCAGAAAGTGTTGTGAAACTCATACAGATATCCTAGCTACTGCCCAGAGTGAGGAACATAATCAAATGTCTTGCAAGTGGTGGAGCAAGATAGAAAACAGACACCTAATCTGAGAAAGCATATCATATGGACTGATAAATATTAAGCAATTTATTACATTGTTATTCATATGGCAGCCACAGTGATGTGCAGTATAAAGTAATGAAAACTAAATAGCTGCCTGATTGATTTATCATTTAGTTAAACGCACCTATCATACACAAACTTTAAGCTTGTAGCGTGTGATGGATCCATTTTCCATGCAGAAACAGCAGTAAATAGAGAAACATGCACATGGCAGCTATTATTATGACCTCAAATATGTCTGAAAATAGCTTAGTTCAAATGGATTTGCATTTTATTGAGTATTGTCTGAGATATGAGGTACTATAAAAATATTCACTAAAGGCAGCTATTAATATACATGTATGTATAACTGTATAATTCAATAGCTGCCGGCCGAACTTTTACTAGTTGCCTCTGTCCGAACTTTAAGCTCACGGTGGACCCCCTTCCCAACCTCCGATTGAATTTAAATTTGGAGGGGATGATTTTCTAGTTAAATGGCACAGTTTGACTCTAGGTAGAAAAAATATGGTTGACATGAGGGGCTTTTGATGCACCCTGTCATGGGGGGGACAAGGAAGAAGTTGATTAAAATGAATTAAATGAAACGACTGATCAATCGCTGATAAATTAAGGAGTTGGTAAAATTGTTCGCAATAAAACTAGGAGGGTGGTGATGCATTTGGAAAATTGCATTTATTTACGAACCGCGAAAGACGGGTATGCCTGGTCGAGCACCCTCACAGACCCGAACGTAGTGAGGGTGCTTGGTATATCCGCCATGTTTCAAATCCATAGATGGCCAGCATAATGTCCCGCAAATTTAAGCTTTATGAGAAGCCTATTTATTTTGGTTGCAAAATGAGAACACAGAGTGGCTTATCTTTAACCCATATTTTCAATCTCTCATGCCAGAGGTTAAAATAAAACGATCCCTAACTAATTATCAAAAGATCGTAAATTTAATTTCTTGAAACGTACCGGCGAAACGATTTGTTTACAAGTAACAATCCTTGTTCCGACACCGATACCGTTCATTCGGCTTCATTCGGCAAACCACATGATCACTCAGGTGAACTAGGATTAATTGGACGATAGATTGTGTTAAATTTTATCCAGGTTACCGGGCCATGCAAAATGGTGATACTCGCGTCTTGGAATATTTTTCAACCACGTTGCAAAATGATCGGAAATACACCATCAAGGCGACTCGATCGGTAAGCATCATTGAAACTAAGCAATATTTAGTATTTCTTCTTTTGATTTTTCGATAAAATTTTAGTTTACAGTTTTGATTAGTTTGATGAGAGTGGATTTCAAAACCAGTCCACTAGTAGACGTTGTAATTGACAGTTTGACATTTCTGCCAGAGGATAATGTGAATCCATAAGATGTGGCGATCAATTTGACGATTAAAATCTTTCCTTTGGGGCGATTTCCATTTCTTGCTATCATTTAAAGGCTGAAAGCATCAATACTAAAGATAGGCTATCAGTCGCTTGTGCAGATAATGTTAACATTGGATTCCATTTCTTGTTTATTGTTCACTGTATGGAAAAGCCTGTTCTGTCTTATCTTGTATTGGTTGTGTATTTCCGACGCATAAAAGACGGGTGACCGCTAGTATTTTAGATTTCTCGAGCATGTTTTAAGCTTACCTGTATATTCCAAATGTGCGTCCCAACGAAATTGGAGTAGTGTCCACATTGCAATGTAATGACTTCTCTTGTTGGGGCTGCCATTTATTATGCAACTTGAATAAATGAAGGAACCAGGAAAGGTGAAAATGCAGAAATCTGCGGCGCTGAGATCTTCGGCTGGGCCGGAATATTTGGTATCGACAACCCAATGACTTCTAATGACTTGACAGATGCTGGAAAAATTATTCAACTCTTTTGCGTCATTAAATATATTTGTCACCAACTTTGCCAGGTAAGATTGAATATTTGATTTGATTATTAATTTTCTGACAGGTTTTATATTTAAGATGACTGTTTTCATCTTTTAATTTATTTTAAAAAGACTTTTTATTCTGCTCAAAATAACCCAAGTTAAGTGGGAGACAAGCTTCGAATAGTAATTAAATGACCTTGGGTATGTTTTGTAAACAATCAATTCATTTGGGTGACATTCCTTTTTAGGGTCTATGCATAAATCATAGACTTTTATCAAGAATTATGCTTTTATGCATGAAGTTTCAGAGGCTCGGTGCAGTGAAGCAGCTAAAAATGCTTTTTAATAGCATTAGCCTTCAGTATAGTTAGATTTGCAACAACTTTGGGTTGTAGATGTTCAATCAGTTGTAACATTGCATTCATGCATTTTTAACTCAAGCTTAAATTTGTTCGAGCATATTCTCTAACACGTAATGCATCCGTGAGCAAATTCGTGGCTAGTGTTTCTCGAGCAAGCTTAAATCTTAATAATTTTCAGTTTAGCCTATAGGCTTTTTTGCAGCTGGATTGTGTATAATAGCTGATATAAAATTACTGACATCTTTCTAATCCCCTTTGTGGGACCAGAATGGACAGAAAAATGAATGAAGAGGAACACTCAAATCATGCGCATAGCATGGGTAGCAAGCAAGGAAGAACAGTTTATCTCAGTCGTGTAGAGAAAATCAGTGCTTGTCATCGACTGCACAGGTAAGCAAGTACATTGCTATTCATCATGCTTCAAACATGGAAGAAAGAGCTCTTTCTTCCATGCTTCAAAAAAGTAATTTGTATTGTGTAAGCGACCGTGTCCATCATTTCTATTCACCATGTTCATCCAAGTGATCGAGGTTTGAACTTATGGCAGATTTACATCTTTTGAATGTGCACCGGTTCTTCAGAAACTAAACCGCTCCTTGTTTTCGACATAATTAGCTTGTGTCTGATATCTGTTGGCCGGTACTGAGAGCTTTGCATCTTGAAAATGTTACACAGGTTTAGATACCGTATCAAGTTAGCTCAATCGATAAGGCAATCATCTATGGTGCAAGAGGTTGTGGTCTTGATCCGTGAGTGGTGATTAAAATTGTGTTAGTTTGAAATTCCCCTAAATAATTAAGTTTCTTGCTGCTAATTTTGTCGTATAACCCATATATAAAACTCAGGGAGATGGTCCTGGCTGTGAAATTCAATTGTGACATGATTAATTGGAATGAGTCACATATGTCAGTAATTTCTCAGAAAATGTTTACATCATTTTCTGGCAGTTTACAAATGCTACATTTTGATGCAAACCCCATCAAAATCAAACATCTGGTTACCGAGTTATGAGCAATTCATCAATTGGCTGAAAACAATATAAAACAAAAGAATTTGAACACTGTTTTAGCCAATATCATAAAAACAATATTAGCAACAGGGGGCAGAACTCTTGCCCCCCCTGTTGGCCCCCAGTAAAAACCCAAAATTAAGAAAAATTTCACCGTTTTGCGGTAATTTTGCGCCAAATATGTTGATTTTACCCCCCTGAAATTCACTTTGCCCCTCAATGCCCCCAGAAAAAAATTCCTGGTGCCGCTACTGTAAAAGAGATGTACTGCAAAGACAATGTAATAACCAGCGGTACATGGAAGTCGCAGAGGTTCTAAATAATATTTGTGACCCAATCTGAAATCATTTTAATGCCTTACCTGACATTTATTTTCTTTACCTGATTTTATTTCGTTGCAGTAATCATCTTTCTGATGAAGAAAATAAGAAGATTTATGGAAAGTGCAACAACCCTAATGGTCATGGTCATAATTACACAGGTAAGGCCTGCACAATTAATCTATTGGTTCTCGTCCTCAGAATTTGTATGAATTGATGAAGGCGGGGGGAGGGGGGGGGGTGTTTTGAAAGTTTGTTTCTTTATTTTTGCAATGCCAAATTGGCATGGAATATGACATGAATTGGTGATATTGGCACTGGAATTGAATAGTATATTTTTTGCTTGACCTCAGTTGTGGAGATCGTAATTAAAAGGGCACTTCTGACAGTAAAACTAACATTTTATGAAAAATAAATACATGGAAATGTTACAATATGCTTTAATTTGTGTAACCTTTCTATGTCTTGTTTCATTGCAGTTACAGTAACTTTAAAAGGAAAGGTGAGGATTCTCTGTTATTTGTTGGAAGTTAATGTATTTGCTAATACGCCTGTAATATTTTCCCCAAACTGATTTCTTTTAGAAATAAATGTGACACGATCAAGGGAAATGAGTCGGATGTCGCTGATATTGATTTTGAGGTATTGGCAAAGAAAGTGTTAAAATTCTTTTGTTTTTTATTGTTTTCAGCGATTGATAAATTTGCAAAGAAAAGTCGTATCAACATGAGGTTTTCAGTTTCTGAAAGCTCTAAATGTCGTCTTTACAAACCTATGTAAAACTCATTTTCGACCAGGTTCGACATGCGACTCATTCCTCTTAATCATGTCACAAATATACATTTGTCAGTTCAGTGTATATATGTATATATTGCTAATATCAATATCACAAAATGTGTCAAAATCAACTTTATTATATGAAAACAAACTGAATACAAGTTTTGTGATATTGCAGGAAACCTTGATCAAGAAGGCTTTCTCAAATATCTAACATTTTAGAGAATAAAAGATAGGAATTGTTGTTTTTACTATCTACTATCATGTCATACTCATAGATGCTACGATCAGGGCTCGAAAAAATGTTAATTTCCCGGGAAGCTAGCTAAATTTCCCACAATTTATAGCATGTTTTTATATACAAAAAGACACAATTTCCTCCAAATACCAGAATTTCCTCCAAACACCAACATTTCCTGGGAATGAGCTTCCCCAATTCCCCACTTTTCCGAGCCATGCCTACAATGCAATATGATCATCGTGCAATAATCGCGCCTCAACAAGCATGTTCTGTGATGAAGTGCACGCTGGCTAATATCTACTAAATAGCTATGTCTACTATCGTCTTGTATTGTACACACAAAGACAAATAAAATTAATGTGTATTCTTTATAATAATAATAATAATAATAATAAACACTTATAGAGCGCGTTACAAACAAAACAGTTTCTCAATGCGCTTTACAGAAAAAACCTTAACTACAAGATATACTACAAATTTAAAAAGCCCAATAGAGCAAAACAAGATAAAATCAAGCAAGATTATTACAACACAGCATAAATGCTAATTCAGAGAACAACGAAATCATAACCACCACCAGACGTGCTTTACCGCAGTGTTGAGCGGGGAGAGGCAAAAAGAACGCATAAGCAGCAGGCCGCGAGAACCGGAGACACTAGAAAAACACGCCAAGTGGTTGAAGCAAAAATTAAACAATTAATGATGCAATCAATTAAATAAAGCCAAACAGAAATGCATTTATAAAACAACACTATTTGCCGTGGGAAGAGAAAACCGATGTTGCACCCGTCCAAGGCAGGACAAATAACACAAAAGACAGAACAACACCAATATAGCTCAACCCACTACAAAAAGCTAATACACAGGCACATATTCAGTGGGTGTGGCTTTATAATTACAAGCCACACCCACTGAATAAGATGTATACAAATGTTTATACCGTCCCGGGTACATGTACCGTATTTGTTCCATTAACCGCCCATGCCCCTATAAGCGCCCACCCAATAATTTAACAACAAACTACCCATGCAAATCTGGATCATGGCCCGAAATATATGGTACACTGATGATGATGGTTGAATATTTAGGGCCATTTTTATGCCTCTATGCCTCCACCGGAGGTATTATGTTTCCTGGTTGTCCGTCTGTCTGTCTGTCTGTCTGTCTGTCTGTCTCTCTGTCCGTCCGAGCTTGCGAGTGCAATTTCTCAGAACTGGTAAGACGTACAGTGATGCAAGTTGGTGGAGGGATGGTTATTGGGGGTCTTCAAATTATAGGAGATTTTCGCCGCAAAATATGGTAATTAAGTACCTAATTTGCATAATTTATGCGTAATATGCGTAATAAGCAAAATACCTTGTGAACAGATTATCTGGAGATCCGTATGGGGTACAGTGACGTAACTTGGTGGGAAGTGGCGTGGCCAGATGTTCTCGACCGGATTAGATTTTCAGTGCAAAATATGCTAATTAAGTACCTAATTTGCATAATTTATGCGTATTTGATGCGTATCAAGCAAAAAAACCTTGTGAACAGATTATCTGGAGATCCGTATGGGTTACAGTGGCGCACTTGGGGGGGAGTAGCAGGGCCAGAGGTTCTTGACCTGATTAGATTTTCAGCACAAAATATGGTAATTAAGTACCTACTTTGCATAATTTATGCGTAACAAGCAAAATACCATTTTCTCGGAGACTAGGGGTGCATACGTTCCTCAAACTTGGTGGGTGGGTGCATCTTGACCCTAGACAGAACAAGTTTGTATTGGTCAGTGGGTCAAGGTCACCCGAGGTCATGCAGGGTCATCTGAGGTCAAATTAGCAAAACTGCCGTATGGACATGAAACTGGGTGAGTACAGTCAACATTTAGAGCCAAAATTTTGGAAGGTCATTTTGGGGTCATCTGAGGTCAAGTTACTAAAAACTGTCGTATGGGCATGAAACTTGGTGGGAACAGTCAACATTTAGAGTCAAATTTTTAGAAAGATCATTCCAGGGTCATCCAAGGTCACCCAGAGGTCATCACTGGTTAAAATGATATGCCTCAAGGTGGAGGCATTGTGGCCGACGCTTTGCGTCGAGAACCGCGCAAGTCGAGAACCGCTCTAGTTTGTATATTCAATTATGTAAGCAATGTACAAAATAAGCTCCCACCCAAAATGACTTTGTTAAGTGCCCTGGGCGGTTAATGGAATGAATACGGTACTTTATCTTGCTTTATTTCTAGGTTGATCCTGTTACTGGAATGGTTATAAACATCACTGACCTCAAGGAATATATGAAGGTAAGTAAATAAGGTGAAATTGTTAGGTAGCCTCTTTCTTACATTTTTGATACAATCTGATCCAGCTAGCCCTAATTGAGATACATACAGGCAGATATAGGGAGTGAAATCACAATTAAGGGCTCAGATAGCAACGTTTTCACATATTTGTATGGGTCCCGAGAGCACAGTAGACTGTCCAGACACACCAAATTTCATTTTGAATACAAGGAATGTCCTTTTGATATCAAATAATTCTGATTTTTTTTAAAATTCGCAATGTAATACAAATTTTAGGGCAAAGTATTAAAAATTGATATTTGTTGACATTTAACAGTCCTCGGGGTACATTGTATCAATCTAATGATAGAATATGTACTTTAAAAAGTGTAGGTAGCTGGGAGGAAAAGCTGTCCATCAGTTGAAAATTTTGACTTTTTGTATCAAAAGAAATGCAATTTTTCCCAAAACCACCTGAAAATTAATAATTTTAATTCGAAAGGTAAAAATTGTTATATGATGGACAGCTTTTTCTCCCAGCTACATACACTTTAAGTACATATCATTAGATATATAATGTTAACTTCAAGAACTGCTAATAAATGTCATAGATATAAAAAAATATCAATTTTTAATAATTCATGCTAAATTCATGCCAAAGTAGAAATTGAAAGGCAAAGACTTTTTTCAAATTGTGTTTTTTGGGGAAATCATGTTTCTGAAACAATAATATGTGTGGAAGTTGTGTGGGGGTGTGTGTGTGTGGGTGAAACTTTAGGGTAGGTGTATGTAGACAATTTTTAACTATTGAATACTTTTTCTATTTCCCTAATCCTTTCCTTACAGAAAGCCATCATGGACACCTTGGATCATAAGAACATAGATCTGGACGTGCCCTATTTCAAAGACATCGTCAGCACGACTGAAAATGTGGCAACTTATATCTGGGACCAAATGACACAACTTCTCCCAGATCCAAGTTTATTGTATGAAGTTAAAATTCATGAGACAGATAAAAATATTGTTTTCTATAGAGGAGAGTGAAAAAAAGGAAACTTCACAACATAATTGAGAATAAAGGTATTGTTTTTAGACTGTGTCTTGCAGCTGACTTTGTTGACTTTGACTTCGCTCCCCTAGCTGTGAGTCACCCTTCTTGCAGGTGGTGGGCGCTGTGCATTCTCTAAATTCAGTAAATTTCCATCGTCAACCGTGTAATTGAATGGGATTATTTTGAAATTTTAAAATGCTTGAAATATCACAAACAAATAGGCCTGTGTTAATAAATAATATAAATGCAAGTTAAAACCGATGGGGTTCGATAATGAACCCCACAAAACTAACGAGTATATGGAAAATGCCATACGGCTGAGCAGTTTTGCTGGACCATCATGCCACTCGCCACCTGCCCTCTTGGGTCAGGTCTGCTGTGTTCCTGATGTTCAGCATCATGTAGTTGTATTCCTTTGTCATGTTGTTCTTGGTTTCTCTCACCTGGTCTAGGTGGGTGTATTGGTGTCCTAAGGACATGGAAGTACGTAATTCTATATCATTTTCCACCCTGGTGTAGCGTTCGCTTGAAATGCTGGCATACCAGGCCTTGCCGTTTGAGGCAAGCGATCGCTCTCGCTCGCCACCGCACGCCCAAACTCAATTTCTAGCGAGCGATTTTACACTCGCCATAGACACTAAATATCACTCGCTGCGAATCACCATTTACCCAATTTGCATTCAAGTTTCAGCACTTTATATTATTTATTCATTCGGTATATTGCAATGAATTAGCCTTAATTCCTGAAAACGAAAGAAAGGTTATTCCTCATGCTTCACACTCATGACACAGGTGATACAGTTATTTTATGTAGAACAATGAGGCTGATGGTTCAGTTGTTTTACATGAAAAATGATGGTACAGTGTGTTATGTGAGATGATCGATGCTAAACATAATACAATGTAACTTTATCCTCATTGTTTAATACATGGCAGCTAGGAGTGTTCATTTGAACTAAAACAAAATCATATCTACATGTAGTCACCAACCTCTATCATTCATTTCATTCATTCATTCATTCATTCATTCATTCATTCATTCATTCATTCCATAAAAATGTAAACCAAATGCATCAAAGTAAATACTAACATGGACTGTGGACAAGAAAATATTATGAACCTGGGGGCCCGGCCACTCACATAAATGGTCTGTACGCATGCATGACCAAAAAAATAGGAAAAGGGGGTGTTTTTTTTAGGCAAGGCTAGTTACGTGAGTGACGCATTTAGGGTCTAAAAACACTGATTTTCAAGAATAAGGGTAGTTTTCTGAAACTGAACAACTTGTTTAGGGTACCTTTTCAAATTTTTGGTAAATTATGTGTCCAAAAAGGGTACATTTTTTCATTTTGACTAGCCAAAAAACTCATTAGGGGGTAAATTTTATATTAAATTACCTTATTAAGGGCCTAAATTTGCTGGTAGGTTAAAACTCGTTTAGGGGGGGTTTAAAGAAAATTTGGTCACGCATGCATACACTATCATACTTGAGTGGCCCCCCTGGGATTATGAAGGACAAGGCCAGTGAGGCTACAGTGGTGTGACTAAGCAAAATCAGTCTGAAGTCGGTCATATACAATTTTCAGTTTCTTATTGGCTCACAACAAGCATTTGCTAAGCTTTTTTTGATTTCTGACTGATTTTGCTTGATCACATCACATATGATTATTTGTGTTCAAACACAAAAGAAAGAGAAACATGATACAAAACATACTAAAGAATAATGACCAGTGGTGTAGCTAGGGGACAGGGAGGCACATCATGCCCTAGGTGCCATCTTAGGGGGCTAAATTGTCATCTTAGGGGGGTGCTGTATCGCCCCCTCCAAGCAGTGAAAGTTAAAAAGTCAAACATTTTGTGTGCTTCATATGCATTTCAAAATGAATTGACATTTGGAAGACATTTGAAAATTTTCAACTTCATTACAACCAAATTAGTAGTATTTGTGCACATTTTGTGCAATTATTTTAGGAATTGGGAGTGGGGAAGGGACAGGGGTGCCATTCTGTATCCTTGCCCCCTGGCACCACAACCCCTAGCTACACCATTTATCATGACTGAGTACAAGTGATTTATATTTGGATATAGGTTTGTTTTAAAATGTGTGCAAAAATGTGTAATAGCTTTGACTGTTTTGAGCCTGATCCAACTCATTCCAAAGAATAAGATAAGTTGTACAAATAGAAAAGCTCTTTTTGTTCATAATTTAGTTAAGGTTATTTACATATACGTGTACTTGTCTTGACTGGTGTGAAAGTATGGATGTGTGCTAAAATACCAGTTGACTATGTTAGGCAGTTAATTTATAAAGTATTTAAACATAAGTACACCAAATGCAACTGTGTTCACATCCTCTAGAGTAAGAATACCGTAAAGAATCACCTACGAGGGGTATCCAAAAGTTTTTGACATCACCAAGAAGCGAAAGAGCTATATCGATAAAAATTTGTCAGTGTAATTACTGGTCCTTATGTACATTATGGTCCAAAAATGGTCTCATAAGTATGTTTACTTTTTTTACAGGTGGTGTTAGATGGGCAGTAGGCGCATAACCTTTTCATGATAAGATCCTCCACTTTCTTGAATTTCTTCACTGTGGCCGCATCATCCAAAAGTGATGGACGCGTCCACTTCTTGGCTCATCTGTGAGGGACATGTGGCCAGTTTGGAAATTCTTTTTTCAAAAAGCAACAGTGCCATATGATGGGCAATCATCACCGTAGATAGGTTTCATTTCATCATGGATTTTCTGAGCATTGTAGGCCTAACCCTTCACATGCAGGAACTTAATCACGCTGCGTGCCTCAATTTTCACCATTTCATAGGTTATGCGCCTACTGCCCATCTAGCACCACCTGTAAAAAAGTAAACATACTTATGAGACCATTTTTGGACCATAATGTACATAAGGACCAGTAATTACACTGCCAAAATTTGATCGATATAGCTCCTTCGCTTCTGGGTGATGTCAAAAACTTTTGGATACCCCCTCGTAATGGCGCTATGGTCTCCCTTGACATAAATGGAATTTTAGGCACAACCTAAAAGTGCCCTCCCGTAAAATTCTCACAATCGTAAAATTTCTCGCAAATAGGGCCCTGAACCTTAATTCTTGTTGGGATTTCAGAGGAAGGAGCTCACTATTTGCACATAATATTTACCCCAAAGCAAAGGAGACCAAGTGCGCCACTAGGCGAATCGTTACAGTAGTTTATTTTCATAATTGTGCTGGGCAAAATGAAAGAAAGAGACAAATAAACAAATTTAATGACAAAAAGTAAAACGGTATAGTATGTGATTATTATTTACTTTTTTTTTTTTTTTTAAATTTTATTTTAGATCTAACTATAATGTCTTATTTGGATCAGCGCCTTAGGGCTTTTTTGCAAAGAGCTGTTACTGTAAAAATGGAATTTTAATTTTTTGTGGTTTGTCAATTTTGGTCTGTTTTACTTGTTTTTTGTTTTAAAATTGGCGATTCTAAACTTCCTTATGTAGCCAATACACATTTAATTTTATTGGGCAATATCAAAGACTCGAGATACAAACTCTATACCAATGTGTGCTATGCACATGGTCATTAATAGTGCACCATGACCATGGTAGATTTTGTATCTAGGGTTTTTGATATTGCCCAATAAAATTGAGCATGTATAGGTTATGTTACATTGACCTATGTTCAAAAGAAATATATAGTGCATGGTAACTGCTTGGAATGTGAACAGTGTGTAAATAAATGTGAAAATCCACTTTTATGGTATTTGAGTTTTTTTAATACAAATATACCAGTGTTAAGGTGGTACTACACCCCCTGATAAATTTTGTGACTAATTTTGCATTTTTATCCACAAAAAAAAAGCACTCTGGTAACAAAAAATATGTATATTATAGGGGCAAGAAAGCCAATTACTTCATTGAAATTTCAGTTATTCAAGACAAGTTGTTATATGCTAAGAAATATGCTAAGAAATGAGGTATATTCTAACAGTACCTCTTTTTTTATCATAAATAATGTACCGCTTGTCTTGAGTCACTGCCTGGATTCCTTGCCCTATAATATACATAACTTTTGTTACCAGTGTGTTATTAGTTTTTGAGAAAAATGCAAAAATAGTCACAAATTTATCAAGGCCCTGGGTGTAACCTTCAGGCTATTAGTGAGGGAGAGAGAGCTCTGGGAAGGCTGTCTGCTGGAATTAATTCCTCAATCGACAATTTTTGTACTGGTAGACGTGGCTGCAATTATTCTATCACATATCCAAAATCGACCAAAATCCACACTGGGCAAAAAAATCTACAGGCATTTGAAAATCACTATTTTACAGCAAAAATATACAAATCACGAACGTTTCCGACTTTTGAGCCGCATTTACGCAAACATGGTTAACGCGTCTACGCTTACTGTTTGTAATTGCGTTCGCGCAACAAGTGAGCGTGTTGGCTTGCATACTGCGTAAACCAGAGCGTCACGAACACATCACTCGCACGAAGTCGGTGTCTAATTGATCGCCACCTTGTGCAATAATAATTTGTCGCTCGGATGAAATCGTGGCGTATCACAAAATGGCCAGTTTGAGATAGGCCCTATAATCGCGTTTGAAGTTCTTGCAACTTTTACCTGTTCGTCAAACATGAATTAAGATGTCCCCATTTGTTGAATAGATATGAAAGAATAAATATTTAGGCCCTAAGTAATACATTTGATGTATAAAATACATTGATGTCGTTCACCAATTAATTATAGTCATTAAACCTAGGCCTAATTGGTATATATAGGCCAGACTATATCAGACATTGCAAGAAGCCTACAACGGAAATTAATATAGGTTTTCCCAGAGTATTTCGCACTTGTGTCATTGCTTTTCGTACAAAAGACATTTCAATTTCGTCCCGAAAAATCTTCAAGCCAGAAACTCCAGTTCAATTTCACTATTGTGCCATTAGATTTCAACTTTGTTAGCATTATATTTCGTGTTTGTGTCTTTGATTTTCGTCAAATTGCAGCTCAAATTCGTCTGAAAATACGTAGCGATCCCTATCGCCAAAGCAAATTCGTCATTTGTCATTGAAATTCATAATCGTTTCATTTAATTTCGTCTCATATAGGCCTATATGCAATGTGTATACATGTTAATCGTGCTTTCATTCTTGGAGTTTCTTTTTGGTCTGTTTAATTTTAAATATTTAAAAATACATTTTATCTTTTACTTATGCTTTTGAGCTCATAGGCTTTAATTTCTTTTTACCTCTTTAATCCAATAAATTGTTACAAATGAATATAAACATGTTAAAGATTATTCTTGAAATTGATATAATTCCAAAACATATATAACTCTCTTCACGCGGGTGTCGACTGCATGCAGACGACATGTTTAAAAAAAAAAATTCAAAATTCAAAAATTTCAGAAATGTAAATTTTCATGACCATATTTGGAATCAGCATGAAAAATGCATTAAAATGAGTACAAACAAGTCTAGTATTGGTTCAGTAGTTGTTAAGATAGCTCTTGATATTTTGAGAAAATATTTCAAAACTTCAACTTTTTCCGTTGAAGCGCATGGCTAGCACGCAGAGCATTAAGGCGATATAATACCCCGATTTTCATCAGTACCCCTCTTCTTTTTTTTCTTGCAAATTTATTAAGTACATATATATGTTTATCACCTCATGTCCTGAACTTATAAAATATATCTACATATAAAGTGAATTTCAACAATTTTAGTAAGTCATTTTAGCCCTATATATTTTTTGTTTACTGTAACCTAGTAACTCAGATCTGTGTTTCATAACAAACCATAATTTATTCTTTTGAAAATGTTCAAGTAGGGTACATGAATAGAATACATTAAATCCTTTGTTATACTCTCTATAGAAAATCTATAGTGGTGCATGCAAAATACCTACCATGATATAACACTGAATAAATTAAATAAACACTTATACAATGGATGCATAGTCATTAGTTGTTAGGAGAAGAAAAGGCTATTAGGTCACCGTATGTCAGGTTATAGGTCAATTGGTTCAGGTCAATTTAAGCATCAATTTTGAATACACATGTGAGAGTCTGTGATATCATATGAGGCATAATTTTGATATTCTGTCTTTAACTGGATATATATCGAGAAGCGCATGGTGGATATACTAATATACCTTGGGATGTAAATGGTGAGTACAATTTAGAATGCCTAGTTGAGACGGATTTCACAAATAAATATAAAATAGTTACCAAAATCACAAAACTTAAGCTTACGGAAAACTACCCAATATGGTTGTATAGGTGACAAGAAATACAATTTTTTCATCATTGCTGTAGTATGGTTGTTGTAACCTGTTACCTATGGCTTAATTAAGTTTCAGTGCAATAATGTCGCAAGTTAAAAATACAAAATATAGCTCAACATTGAAAATAGAAGCATTTTAACCAGTTCCTTTTTTGATAGTTGTGGAGCACCAAGTTCATGAAGTCATAAAAGAAATCAGGAACCACTTATTCCCATTTTACATATCAACTTTATTTCCCTAATGTGTTAGCAACACATATCCAAAATTTTAACGAAATCCGTTGATAGTAAGCTTTCCAAAATGAAGTGAATTTAAATCATCAGTGATGTACCTCCTTTTGGCTTCTATCTGTAAAAGCATGTAAGCTACATTGATACCGATACCACCAATAAAACGAGAAGATTTGCCCCTTCATTTTGCATACCACTTTGTCCAATTTTTTTTGTAATTTCTTCACAAAATGCAAAAAATGCAAAAAAAATCAATGGGTGTAGTACCCCTTAAGGCACATTCTCCGATAAAGTGTCCAAAAAGCCAAATCTGTGTCGCCCATAGTGTCAAGTCGTATTCAGACTTGTTTCGTCAGAAAGAAATGACTTTTATTAATATAACTAATACTTAGGAGTTGCTTTCTAAAATGTGTGGGGCTGGAGGTTGTAACATGCCTAGAAAGTATAAAACAATAAAGCTGATTATGCATGTCCATTGTTTTCCTCCATGTCGCCAGCCAAGGTACGTTCCGTATAATGTGTCCCTGTTCGTTAAACATGCGCGCATAATAATGGATTATATGTACTTTTCATTAGTGGTATCATGCCCTAATTATAAAGTATAAAACATCACAACGCAAGTTATTAAATTTTTCCAACAGGTCTTTGAGACTATGTCGCCAAAATTGTTCACAGATACGTTACCATATTTCTAATGAATAACAATCTGTCAAAATAACTGGCTATATGAATGTTCCCATATGTTATGGATCAAGCAGGCTCTATAGTTATATTATATATGTGGTACATAACACAATGGTTTCAAAGTAAAAAATCAGGTCTATTAATGGCAAAAAATCCTGACGTTACGTTCATGCGTTCACAGATACGTTACCTAAATTCTACTCCCCTCGGAAAAAACGCTGTGATAAATGAAGCCAAATACCATACTAGACTTTAGTACATTGGGTGATGACTGATCAAGTATGGGTATTAAGTCGGTAAGTTTTTACACTTGCACGATTAAGACAAAAGTGGGAAAGGGCTTCACAGATACGTTACCACTGATACGTTACCCCCAATGCGTACAAGTAATATTGCTCAAAAATGAAGTATTGTTGAAAAATCACCCATGCATTGTTTTGTGTTCTGAAACTATTAAAGTTTACGATTCTGAATGATTTTCACGAATTCTTCGTGGTTGGCATTTTGCAATTCCTGAGCCCAAACTTGGACGCTTTATCTGAGAATGGGCCTTAAGCAACTTGCGGGGGGGTTATTCTGGATTGTTTTTATTGCATGTAATTCTGTTCTGTCGTTCTTTCTTTCTTTGGTATAGGCCTATCATACAAGGCCTTTAAGGCAATTGCATTGTAACTGGTGCTTCATTTTTAGACATCCTTTTACATGTTTACACACTTTATGCTCCAGCTTTAAAGCTCATTTGTGTGGAATCTTTTTTTTAAATTTCAATACCCAACATTCAAGGCTAGATCCTCTTAGTAGGCCTATTGCCAATTTTGTACGTATGGGACAACTGTTGAAAAACGGAAACTCGTGCTACGAGCAGAGGACATTTTTATTTTGATTGTGTCCTGAAACAATATACATAAAAAGCACTAAAACAAAACAACAACAACAAAAAACATGTAATAAAAAAATAATTCTTATTTAAGGTCTTATTTCACTCAAAAAAGTAACAAATTTGGCCAAAAACGGGTTTTTCTAAGAATGTTTATGATAAACATGTAAGACGACTTAATTTAAAGAGCATGAGCATGTTTTAAATTTGTAGCACTTAACGTTACTCTTTTTCTTATTTAATTTTATGATTATTTAAGGTTTTCCTTTTCAACTAAGAATAAGGACTTCAACATAAACTAAAACGAACGAACACGGTCCTTTAAAATAGGCATATAATATATCCATTTAGCACCTGACGAATCTAAATGACATATGTATTAAAATGAATGACAAAAGACCAAATTGCTTTTACGTTTACTAAACCATCGCCACGCGAGACGAAATTGACCACAGATTTGACGAATACAAATGTGAAATATACTGATACAAATATGAAATTCAATGACCGAATAATGAAATTGCTTTTGAGTTTGTGCGACTTCGATTTTTTAGGACGAATTTAAACTGTCCTATTTATGAATATGAATGATATAAGTGCGAAATACTCTGGGAAAACCTATATAGTTAGACCTGTACAATAATTATGAGCCCTGGAGGTGGGTGTAATGGGGGGGACAAGATCATATAAGGTTTGCAAATTGGGATCCCAAAAATTTGGCATGTGCAGGGGCCGGGGGGCAAAGGTTTTTTGTGGGCCGAGAGGGGAGGCAAGCGATTTTTGACAGGCCGAGAGGGGGAGAGTAAGTGATTTTTGGCGGCCGTTCGGAAATTTTACCACCCGGGAGGGGGGGCTCATTCAATTGGTCTAATAACCCATAACCCATTTGGTCTACAAACCATTTGGTCTACAAACAGTGGCGTAGCCAGGAGTTTGGAAACGGGGGGGTGGCACAACTTGTAAATGTACCGACGGAAATATTTTTTGCCGACGGAAGTTGTTATTTGTTGACCCAAAAATGTTTGCATGGTTTGAAAAAGTGAAGAGCAAAAAAATAAATAAATAAAAGGATAATAAAATGGATAATAGGCGGTATTCTCCCCTTTTTTCTGTCACTCTGGGTAAAAAATAATCTATTGTTAACCCAGTTTTTTTCACCAACGCCTTCCGTCTACCGACGTCCTTACATCATGAACCGACGGCCATGACGAACGGCGGGAGGGGGGCACACCGCCACTCTCTACAATCCATTTGGTCCGATGATTTAGTCTGCTAACAGATTGGTTTAGGCCTACTAATTAAATGAGTTATTACTCGTTGGTATAAAAGCCTATTATGCAATTATTTTGCTAATGCAGTATAGATTTATCGTGTTTTGATAATGTAACTGACGGCCTAATAATATAGGATTATAAGCCTACGTCATTGCATACCTGCTGGCACACGCTTTTACACATGTGATATCGCGGGAGCATTAGGCCCTTATATATAGATTTGATTGAAATGTTATCGCTCCATGAAATTGAGTCACTGACAATCGATGGCGGATTATCATTAAAACAACCTTGCTCAAACATTATTTTATTTCTAAGCGAAAGTTGACGGAACTTAGTTTTGTTGTTGTTTTTTTTATAAAAAAATTTTCGGACATGGCATAACTGGGCATTAACAGCAGAGACAAATAAATAATTTAGAAGCTGCTGACGAAGATTCACCCAGAAAGCGATTAAGCTCCCTGCTAAAGCTGGCCCTCGATCTAATGGCTGGAATTTGGGCAGGTAGAGAATTCCATTGGGCTGTAGATGGTAGAAATGATCTTTCATGGCTGACAAGGTTTTATCCCGGGACTTCCACTGTTAGGCTATATAACTTTAATAGATTTTTTTTTCTACAAGGTTGAAGTAAAAAACGTTTAGATTCTTATGATTGACAAATCCATTTTCTACTCTACTTCTCCTAGACTTTCACCATCGAACTTGGCACTTCATGCTTCACGAGGGAAAATGTGGTCAATCGGGACACACCGTACGGGCCTATAGGTATAGGCCTACGCCCGGGGGCCTACGATCCACTTAAAAGAACCAAACATCATGGAAGGTTTTGTGATCACATATAAACCTAGCCTAACTTAAAGGGGCCCTACTCAGTCCCGGGGGCCTACCTCTCAGAACAACAAAAATAACTAAGCCCTTGTCTTTTTTCCCCAGACATTATAGATTATGATATACGCTAAAACAGCCCTAAGTTTATTTGTATTTGCACCAATTTTGCGATCATTCATAAGAGATAAAAAGCAACTCTTCCTCTTTTTTGTTTTAAAAACCCGCTAGACTCATTTTGAAATGTTGCCAGAAAGAAGAAAAATGACCTTTGACCCCTTATTTGTGTACATCCTATATGAAGCATGGGTAGGGATTCTTCTAAAATATTTTGGTGGAAATCGGCTTAATCGTCTAGAAGCCTTAGTATTTTTGTGTGAAAAAAATCACATTTTCAACTATATAATCAAGGTCAAAGGTCAAATTGGGTTACAAACCATAAATGGGAGTGGTCAGTGGTCATTCTGAACAAGTTTGGTTAAAATCCAACTTAGTATGTGGATGTTATAGCGATTTGAAATGTTGCCAGAAGAAAGAAATGCGGGTGAAAGAAAGCATTTGGCAACATTTGTTGCCAAATGCAAAAAGGGAGCAAAAGACAACCGAGACGAGAGCAAATATCCCCTACTGCGAATTATATGACCAGACCAGCTATTTACACCGCCATCAAAGAAGACCAAATAATACCGCATCATATACCTCACAGATTCTGCAAAAATGGCTAACGTGTTTTATAAGTCTGAAACACGCGAATGAGGTAGCTTATTTTGTTTTGATAGGCCATTTTCACGTGTGTTTCAGTGGGAGCATTATTTAGTGGTGTGCGCACTGTACGTAGCCTCCGTCGCAGGCTACTTGTGTTTTTATCACACTCATAGTTTGAGAAAAGCGAAAACGCACCGCCTGCAAAAGAGGCTACACTAAACTAGGATACGGGCTGTGGTTTAAAAGTAGTTCCAGCAATCCCGATTATTTTATTCATTGAAGCTTTGCTGTGCTTTGCGGCATTGATGAAAGCTGGAATTCCATGGACTATTTCACGGACTATTTATCACGTAGGGAGATAAGGGTAATTGTGGAGTTAATAATTTATTATGAACTTTTGATAACATTTCAACGTGACGCGACGTGACGTGACGCGACGTGACGTGACGTGACGTGACGTGACGCGACGCGTGTGTTAGATAAAAGCCCCTCACATCATCTCTTTCTACTCTAGAAGCTATGTTTTACATCATCTTTTCTATATCAGACATTTTAAAGCGATATTACAGACTCATCACGTTCCGCACCTACATGTTTCTCTGGTTTTTTAACCTTTTTTAATAGCTCGGCATTAGGCCGAATTACGATTGTTTTAATGCCCGCATAGCGAGAGCTCGTGCTGGGAAAGTCTTAGGGTATATTTTGATTTTTGTTGTTTTTGTCGCTATCTACTGAAGATAGCATTTCACATCTCATCCCGATTCATCATCTCTTTCTACTCTAGAAGCTATGTTTTACATCATCTTTTCTATATTTTTATTTCATCATGTAGCGGCGAATTTATTCTTTCTAGTACATCAGTCCCGATCAGACATTTTAATGCGATATTACAGTCTCATCACGTTCCGCACCTACATGTTTCTCTGTTTTTACCTTTTTTAATAGCTCGGCATTAGGCCGAATTATTAATGCTCGCATAGCGAGCTAGTGCTGGGAAAGTCTTAGGGTATATTTTGATTTTTGTTGTTTTTGTCGCTATCTACTGAAGATAGCATTTTACATATCATCCCGATTCATCATCTCTTTCTAATCTAGAAGCCATGTTTTACATTATCTTTTCTATATTTTTATCAGTAAGTCCTGCAGAGTGTTGCGACATTATTTTGAAAAAGATGCAGGCCTAGTCCGTAGTACGCACAGAATGTAGTACGTCATATGAAGCGTAAAACGGATGCGCGCATATCGCGTAGCACCAATACGCAATCGCTCGCGCCATTCGATCAATCTGCAGTAAATAGCAAAACCAGCATGAGAAACAAAACAATACCATTGACTAATGACAATAATTGAAAACTTTTGTTCACAATCCTAAGTCTGAATATCATTGATCAAAAATTGTGTAAGACAACATTTTGTTAATTTCAATCACTATATTTCTGCTCATAAAACGTGTTTACAGCGAGCCTTTTCCTAACATATTTTGAATTCATGCGCTTTTGCTAGCTACTGAAGATATAGTGAAGACCAAAGAATTTTAACATCGCAATGAAATTTCTGAAGAAAAGATAACTCAAGAGATTTCCACATGCACTCGTAGTTGTCATCAAGTAAATATTTTACCCAAATCAATTTTTGAGCCACCGCAAAACACTTTACATTAACCATACGTAAACCACCCAAAGCATAATCCAGACATAAAACATCTCTCTTTACTCTGTCTTTTCCCCCATTCCAGATGAAATTAAAAAATAATTTATTCAAATTTTTGAAAAAAGTTTCTGGAATTTTAATACAAAGCACTGAAAAGAGATACAACAACTGTGGAAGCAAAAGAGATTTTATGACACAAATTTTCCCAACGAGAGACAAACTTCTAGCTTTCCAACAATTTAAGGTTTGTTCAATTTGTTTTAATTTCACCTTATAATTTAATTCAAAGAGCGAATTCAAATTGAGGGAAAAATTAATACCAAGGTAACTGAATTTGTCATGAACCCAGCAAAGCCCCTTATCTTGAAATGGGAACTCTTGATTACCTTTTTTGGAACCTATCCAAATAGATTTGGATTTAGACAAGTTTACATTACAACCCGAACATTTACCAAAAATATTGAGAATATCAAATAAATTTTGAAATGAATCCTTTGAACCATCAATGTAACAAGTAGTGTCATCAGCAAGCATGGACACTTTCAATTCTTTCTGGTTGACAAAAATACCTTTAATATTGGGATTAATCCTAATTGCACTCCCAAGTGTCTCCATAACGCAAAGGAAAAGGTATGGGGAAATCGGAAAAAAAAAAAAATGCCCCGTTCCATATTAACTGATTTTGTAAGAAAGCCGTTGTTAATAATATAGGATTTCCTGGCAGAGTAAAAAGTTTTAACCCATTTGATAAAACTTTCACCAAAATTAAGATGATCCAACACTTTAAAGAGAAACTCATGACTGACCGAATCAAATGCTTTTTGGATATCTAATAAAATAACAGCAGCAGGGATATCATTCGCCTCAGTAAAATCAATTACATCTAAAAGTAGCCTAATGTTATTACCAATGCTTCTGCCTTTTAAAAAGCCAGATTGGTCTGAATGGATCAAATTACCAATACATTTCTTTAAACGGTTAGCCATAGTCTTAGCAATAATTTTGTAATCAGCAGTAAGAAGTGAGATTGGCCTATAATTTTGAATTTCCAACAGATCCTTATCTTTCTTTGGCAATAAAGTAATAACCCCATTTCTTTGAGACAAACTAAGGAGGCCACTTTCAAAAGAAAAATTAAAGGAGTTGAGAAGCATATCACTAATGTCATTCCAAAAAATTATATAAAATTCGACAGGTAAACCATCGTACCCTGGAGACTTATTGTGATTCATGGAACAAATAGTCTGAAAAATCTCATTTTTAGAGAGGGGTTGATCAAGATTATGCACCTGAAACCATTCTTTCCCGACTGAAGAATGTGCAGCTTGCTGATTCAATCAGATCGTGGTATGCATTTAGAGATAAAGCCACTGAAGACCTTGGTTATGAGATCCGAGAAATGAGGAGTCAGAATTGCACTTGTATTTGGTTCAATAGGAATATTAGATCCAAGTCAAAACAGTATTTTTATTATGACTCTTGGTATTCTAAAGGGATTCATACTTTATCTGATGTTCTTTATGATAATCTTCCCACCCCAGTTTTAAAATCTTTTGACGACTTAATAATTGAATTTGATATTCCATACAGAGATAGGAGAAAATATGATCTGTTAATGGATAGCATTGTTCATTATTGTGGGATGCTGGATGACTTTGAGGACCAGGATTTTGACACCTTTGATATTTTCTCAAATAATTTAATACTGGCCCTCAGGGTCCCTCCTACACTTACAGTATTATGAAAATAAGTCTCCCCTGAGAGAATTCAAAATTTCTGGGAAGATATCTTTGAAAACTTTTGTAATAAGGGGAATATGGAGTGGGAAGAAATTCATACTCGGAATTTTAAATGTACTATTGAGACTCAATTAAGATCTTTTTATTTTAAATTATTCCATAAGGCCATTGCTCTCAACAGCTTTCTCCACAAGATTGGGAGAAAAGACTCCCCACTTTGTTTCTTTTGTGACAAATTTCCCGAAACTGTGGTTCATGTTTTTTGTGAATGTGAAAAAGTTAAATTCATCTGGAATGATTTATTTAACCTGATAAATGACAAACTTCATTTGGATATTCAATTTAATAGTTTTGATCTTATGTTTGGTATTGCCAATGACAAATTTCTTTCCTTTTTAATATTATGCAGTAAATACTACATTTACAGATGTAGATTTCAGGAAGTGAACCCAAATTTTACTGCTTTGAAAAACTTCATTTTGATGAAACGTAAAGTGGAATATGACATTGCTTATAAAAAGGGTAAATTAGGTAACCATTTTAAAAAGTGGTGCTTTGAATTTTAATGTACCGGTACATGTCCTTTGTTATACATTTTGTACATCTAGTGTTATGCCATATTGTTGCTTGTATAGACTCTGTATCTATTTATTATATGTACATGCTGCAGTATCTTATAATATGTATTTTTTAATACTTATGAAGCTGTTGTTGTAATTCTCTGTGATTATTTTTTATTTTTTTTTTTTCCTTTCTAATAAAAAAACATAATGACAAAAAAAGATATAGTGAAGACCGCTCAAATTTAACGCATTTTGTTATTTTTATCACTATAACAAAAAATGTGATGTTGTTACTATTATGATAGTGGTGCTATCTACTAAAGATCAAATTAAAATTTCTGAAGTGTTGCGATATTCTCTTTCGGTAGGCCGCCTATAATTTTGTTACATCCATGCGTTTTTGCTATCTATTAAATAGGGCCTATAGGCCTAACTCACAGTAATTTTGTGGTCCAGATCAGACATTTTAATGCGATATTACAGACTCATCACGTTCCGCACCTACCGTAAAATGGGGTAACTTCAGTCAGCGGGGTAACTTTGGTCGGTCAAATATATTTTTTTAAATGATCATATTTTCGTACAGCAGCATTGTTTTTAGTCATATTTGGTGTCAATTTGTTAAGAAATATGTTTGGAAGAAATAATAGTCGCTCATGTGTAATTTCCTTGAAATTTACGCAAAAAAATCGTTTTTTTACATTTTTTTTCAGTAAAAATAAAAATCGATATTTGTGAGCAAGGATGTGTGTTTGATTAATTTTGCAAGTGTCAAATGTCACAAAAACAACAACTTGCCCATATTCAGCATAGATCAATTTAAAAAAAAAATTTCCTTCATGGATTGTAATACTGTGACCAAAGTTGCCCCAAAGGCGGGGTAACTTTGGTCAGGTAATTTTTAACCCCTAGGGCACCGTTACAAAATTATTTAATTTTTTTTTTCAACTTCAAGGTGTAGAAGGGAACCCTAATGTCACAAAAAAAGAGTTAATTAGAAATATAATTGGTTTTGTTTGGAAGCAGTGGTTTAAAAACTCTGAAAAGTGCCCAAAGTTACCCCATTTTACGGTACGTGTTTCTCTGTTTTTTAACTTTTTTAATAGCTCGGCATTAGGCAGACTTACGATTTTTTAAATGCCCGCACAGTGAGCTCGTACTGGGAAAGTCTTAGGGTATATTTTGATTTCTGTTATGTTTTTGTCGCTATCTACTGAAGATAGCATTTCACATCTCATCCCGATTCATCATCTCTTTCTACTCTAGAAGCTATGTTTTACATCATCTTTTCTATATTTTTATTTCATCATGTAGCGGCGAATTTTTTCTTTCTAGTACATCAGTCCCGATCAGACATTTTAATGCGATATTACAGACTCATCATGTTCCGCACCTACATGTTTCTCTGCTTTTTACATTTTTTAATAGCTCGGCATTAGGCCGAATTATTAATGCCCGCATAGCGAGCTAGTGGTGGGAAAGTCTTAGGGTATATTTTGATTTTTGTTGTTTTTGTCGCTATCTACTGAAGATAGCATTTTACATATCATCCCGATTCATCATCTCTTTCTAATCTAGAAGCCATGTTTTACATTATCTTTTCTATATTTTTATTTCATCATGTAGTCAAAACTCAATTTGAGATTTTACATCGATACATGATTTGCGCGATTAGTGGGCCAGAACAGATTGGAAATCATTTATTTCTCCACATAATTTTATAAAAACCATCCCCCATGTTTAATATAGCATCAAAGAAACGTATTTTAGACACACGTTGGCTGAGAAAATGAAACAACTTAGCTCAATTTCTACGTTTTATGGGGACTATTTTACGGGTTGCACTTTTTGATTGCGAAATCTAATGTGTCTCGTTCAGCAGACAAAGACGACAACCAACTACGCATTTAAATTTGAGCTATCGGCAGTTGATAGCAAAAACACACGAATTCAGATACACCAAAATAAAAACAACAGATAGAGAAATCTAATGGCTTTTTTTCAAAGTTTGTTTCAGCGTCATACGGTATTCAATTCTCGAGATATTTCAATTTTAACCTTCACCGTGTAAGTCAATGCATGAGCTCAATAGATACCGGGTACCAAAATCGAGCAAATTACGGCATGTCTTGCGACATTTTCTTTTGTTAAAAAATCATGGTATATTCGTGTTTTTTCTATCTTCTGAAGATAGCTTAAATTAAATTAAATTGATGGTGATATTTTGGTCTCCATCTTCTAGAGATCAAATCAAGTAAAAACATTCAAGCAGTAAGGCCTGCAGAGTGTTGCGACATTATTTTGAAAAAGATGCAGGCCTAGTCCGTAGTACGTCATATGAAGCGTAAAACGGATGCGCGCATATCGCGTAGCACCAGTACGCAATCGCTCGCGCCATTCGATCAATCTGCAGTAAATAGCAAAACCAGCATGAGAAACAAAACAATACCATTGACTAATGACAATAATTGAAAACTTTTGTTCACAATCCTAAGTCAGAATATCATTGATCAAAAGTGTGTAAGACAACATTTTGTTAATTTCAATCACTATATTTCTGCTCATAAAACGTGTTTACAGCGAGCCTTTTCCTAACATATTTTGAATTCATGCGCTTTTGCTAGCTACTGAAGTTATAGTGAAGACCGCTCAAATTTAACGCATTTTGTTATTTTTATCACTATAACAAAAAAATTGATGTTTTTACTATTATGATAGTGGTGCTATCTACTAAAGATCAAATTAAAATTTCTGAAGTGTTGCGATATTCTCTTTCGGTAGGCCTATAATTTTGTTACATCCATGCGTTTTTGCTATCTATTGAATAGGGCCTATAGGCCTAATTCACAGTAATTTTGTGGTCCAGATCAGACATTTTAATGCGATATTACAGACCCATCACGTTCCGCACCTACGTGTTTCTCTGTTTTTTTACCTTTTTTAATAGCTCGGCATTAGGCCGACTTACGATTTTTTAAATGCCCGCACAGTGAGCTCGTACTGGGAACGTCTTAGGGTATATATTTTGATTTCTGTTATGTTTTTGTCGCTATCTACTGAAGATAGCATTTCACATCTCATCCCGATTCATCATCTCTTTCTACTCTAGAAGCTATGTTTTACATCATCTTTTCTATATTTTTATTTCATCATGTAGCGGCGAATTTTTTCTTTCTAGTACATCAGTCCCATTCAGACATTTTAATGCGATATTACAGACTCATCACGTTCCGCACCTACATGTTTCTCTGTTTTTCACCTTTTTAATAGCTCGGCATTAGGCCGAATTATTAATGCCCGCATAGCGAGCTAGTGCTGGGAAAGTCTTTGTCGCTATCTACTGAAGATAGCATTTTACATATCATCCCGATTCATCATCTCTTTCTAATCTAGAAGCCATGTTTTACATTATCTTTTCTATATTTTTATTTCATCATGTAGTCAAAACTCAATTTGAGATTTTACATCGATACATGATTTGCGCGATTAGTGGGCCAGAACAGATTGGAAATCATTTATTTCTCCACATAATTTTTATAAAAACCATCCCCCATGTTTAATATATATAGCATCAAAGAAACGTATCTTAGACACACGTTGGCTGAGAAAATGAAACACCTTAGCTCAATTTCTACGTTTTATGGGGACTATTTTACGGGTTGCACTTTTTGATTGCGAAATCTAATGTATCTCGTTCAGCAGACAAAGACGACAACCAACTACGCATTTAAATTTGAGCTATCGGCAGTTGATAGCAAATACACACGAATTCAGATACACCAAATTAAAAACAACAGATAGAGAAATCTAATGGCTTTTTTTCAAAGTTTGTTTCAGCGTCATACGGTATTCAATTCTCGAGATATTTCAATTTTAACCTTCACCGTGTAAGTCAATGCATGAGCTCAATAGATACCGGGTACCAAAATCGAGCAAATTACGGCATGTCTTGCGACATTTTCTTTTGTTAAAAAATCATGGTAAATTCGTGTTTTTGCTATCTTCTGAAGATAGCTTAAATTAAATTAAATGGATGGTGATATTTTGGTCTCCATCTTCTAGAGATCAAATCAAGTAAAAACAATCAAGCAGTAAGGCCTGCAGAGTGTTGCGACATTATTTTGAAAAAGATGCAGGCCTAGTCCGTAGTACGTCATATGAAGCGTAAAACGGATGCGCGCATATCGCGTAGCACCAATACGCAATCGCTCGCGCCATTCGATCAATCTGCAGTAAATAGCAAAACCAGCATGAGAAACAAAACAATACCATTGACTAATGACAATAATTGAAAACTTTTGTTCACAATCCTAAGTCAGAATATCATTGATCAAAAATTCTTATTCAATGAGTGCGTCTTGTAAAGAATTCACGTAATTTGATTGGTTTTTTGGTGTATAATATCTCACAATAGTTGATAGTGATATTAGTCAGGGCGCGCGCCTCCACGCAACGGCGGCACGCTTGTTGCTCCTCAATGATCGCGCGATAATGCGTTCGCGTAATACACGTGCGAGAACTAAGAACGCGATTCGGCGGCTTAGATGTTCGTGATGGTTTCGTTCATTTAAAACAACGGGGATGTCCTCACAAAAGTAACTTTATTTTTTTCTGAAACAAGGCAGTTTTTCTCGCAAAAATTACATAAAAACTGAATAAGAATGAGAATAAATGATAGATTTTGTCTTTTGCCTATCAATATCGTGTCATAATGGATGGGCTGGCCAATATTTTTATCGTAGTGGATACCGGCTGCGCCGGCATCCACTACTCAAAATATTGGCCAGCCCATCCATTATGACACGATATTGTATAGGCAAAAGACAAAATCCTACCATTTATTCTCTAATTGTGTAAGACAACATTTTGTTAATTTCAACCACTATATTTCTGCTCATAAAACGTGTTTACAGCGAGCCTTTTACTAACATATTTTGAATTCATGCGCTTTTGCTAGCTACTGAAGATATAGTGAAGACCGCTCAAATTTAACGCATTTTGTTATTTTTATCACTATAACAAAAAAATTGATGTTTTTACTATTATGATAGTGGTGCTATCTACTAAAGATCAAATTAAAATTTCTGAAGTGTTGCGATATTCTCTTTCGGTAGGCCTATAATTTTGTTACATCCATGCGTTTTTGCTATCTATTGAATAGGGCCTATAGGCCTAACTCACAGTAATTTTGTGGTCCAGATCAGACATTTTAATGCGATATTACAGACTCATCACGTTCCGCACCTACGTGTTTCTCTGTTTTTTTACCTTTTTTAATAGCTCGGCATTAGGCCGACTTACGATTTTTAAATGCCCGCACAGTGAGCTCGTACTGGGAACGTCTTAGGGTATATATTTTGATTTCTGTTATGTTTTTGTCGCTATCTACTGAAGATAGCATTTCACATCTCATCCCGATTCATCATCTCTTTCTACTCTAGAAGCTATGTTTTACATCATCTTTTCTATATTTTTATTTCATCATGTAGCGGCGAATTTTTTCCTTCTAGTACATCAGTCCCGATCAGACATTTTAATGCGATATTACAGACTCATCACGTTCCGCACCTACATGTTTCTCTGTTTTTCACCTTTTTAATAGCTCGGCATTAGGCCGAATTATTAATGCCCGCATAGCGAGCTAGTGCTGGGAAAGTCTTTGTCGCTATCTACTGAAGATAGCATTTTACATATCATCCCGATTCATCATCTCTTTCTAATCTAGAAGCCATGTTTTACATTATCTTTTCTATATTTTTATTTCATCATGTAGTCAAAACTCAATTTGAGATTTTACATCGATACATGATTTGCGCGATTAGTGGGCCAGAACAGATTGGAAATCATTTATTTCTCCACATAATTTTATAAAAACCATCCCATGTTTAATATAGCATCAAAGAAACGTATCTTAGACACACGTTGGCTGAGAAAATGAAACACCTTAGCTCAATTTCTACGTTTTATGGGGACTATTTTAAGGGTTGCACTTTTTGATTGCGAAATCTAATGTATCTCGTTCAGCAGACAAAGACGACAACCAACTACGCATTTAAATTTGAGCTATCGGCAGTTGATAGCAAAAGCACACGAATTCAGATACACCAAATTAAAAACAACAGATGGAGAAATCTAATGGCTTTTTTTCAAAATTGTTTCAGCGTCATACGGTATTCAATTCTCGAGATATTTCAATTTTAACCTTCACCGTGTAAGTCAATGCATGAGCTCAATAGATACCGGGTACCAAAATCGAGCAAATTACGGCATGTCTTGCGACATTTTCTTTTGTTAAAAATCATGGTAAATTCGTGTTTTTGCTATCTTCTGAAGATAGCTTAAATTAAATTAAATTGATGGTGATATTTTGGTCTCCATGTGCTATCTTCTAGAGATCAAATCAAGTAAAAACATTCAATCAGTAAGGCCTGCAGAGTGTTGCGACATTATTTTGAAAAAGATGCAGGCCTAGTCCGTACGTCATATGAGCGTAAAACGGATGCGCGCATATCGCGTAGCACCAATACGCAATCGCTCGCGCCATTCGATCAATCTGTAGTAAATTGCAAAACCAGCATAAGAAACAAAACAATAGGCCTACCATTGACTAATGACAATAATTGAAAACTTTTGTTCACAATCCTAAGTCAGATTATTATTGATCAAAAATTGTGTAAGATAACATTTTGTTAATTTCAATCACTATATTTCTGCTCATAAAACGTGTTTACAGCGAGCCTTTTCCTAACATATTTTGAATTCATGCGCTTTTGCTAGCTACTGAAGATATAGTGAAGATCGCTCAAATTTAACGCATTTTGTTATTTTTATCACTATAACAAAAACATTGATGTTTTTACTATTATGATAGTGGTGCTATCTACTAAAGATCAAATTAAAATTTCTGAAGTGTTGCGATATTCTCTTTCGGTAGTTGATAGCAAGAACACACGAATTCAGATACACCAAATTAAAAACAACAGATGTAGAAATCTAATGGCTTTTTTTCAAAGTTTGTTTCAGCGTCATACGGCATTCAATTCTCGAGATATTTCAATTTTAACCTTCACCGTGTAAGTCAATGCATGAGCTCAATAGATACCGGGTACCAAAATCGAGCAAATTACGGCATGTCTTGCGACATTTTCTTTTGTTAAAAAATCATGGTAAATTCGTGTTTTTGCTATCTTCTGAAGATAGCTTAAATTAAATTAAATTCATGGTGATATTTTGGTCTCCATGTGCTATCTTCTAGAGATCAAATCAAGTAAAAACAATCAAGCAGTAGGGCCTGCAGAGTGTTGCGACATTATTTTGAAAAAGATGCAGGCCTAGTCCGTACGTCATATGAAGCGTAAAACGGATGCGCGCATATCGCGTAGCACCAATACGCAATCGCTCGCGCCATTCGATCAATCAATCGATCTAAATAGCAAAACCAGCATGAGAAACAAAACAATACCATTGACTAATGACAATAATTGAAAACTTTTGTTCACAATCCTAAGTCAGAATATTATTGATCAAAAATTGTGTAAGACAACATTTTGTTAATTTCAATCACTATATTTCTGCTCATAAAACGTGTTTACAGCGAGCCTTTTCCTAACATATTTTGAATTCAAGCGCTTTTGCTAGCTACTGAAGATAGTGAAGATCGCTCAAATTTAACGCATTTTGTTATTTTTATCACAATAACAGAAAAATTGATGTTTTTACTGTTATGATAGTGGTGCTATCTACTAAAGATCAAATTAAAATTTCTAAAGTGTTGCGATATTCTCTTTCGGTAGGCCTATAATTTTGTTACATCCATGCGTTTTTGCTATCTATTGAATATAGGCCTAACTCACAGTAATTTTGTGGTCCAGATCAGACATTTTAATGCGATATTACAGACTCATCACGCTCCGCACCTACGTGCTTCTCTGTTTTTTTACCTTTTTTAACAGCTCGGCATTAGGCCGACTTACGATTTTTTTTAATGCCCGCACAGTGAGCTCGTACTGGGAAAGTCTTAGGGTATATTTTGATTTCTGTTATGTTTTTGTCGCTATCTACTGAAGATAGCATTTCACATCTCATCCCGATTCATCATCTCTTTCTACTCTAGAAGCTATGTTTTACATCATCTTTTCTATATTTTTATTTCATCATGTAGCGGCGAATTTTTTCTTTCTAGTACATCAGTCCCGATCAGACATTTTAATGCGATATTACAGACTCATCACGTTCCGCACCTGGTCGAATCCAACTAAAAGTGTCCACGGGCCAAAAATAAAAGTCCGAAATAAAAATGTCTCCACAATTTTTTCCTTTTGCCCATTGATTGATGACATATTGGCCTTATAGGAACCAAAAGTGCCATTACTAATCTTGAAAAATAAATCCAGGACGTGTGATAGTAAATGTGATATCAAAACCCAATGTTACCTACGAATACCACTAGGATGCTTTCACTATCGCAATACTAATCAACCTAAAACAAATGGAATATTCCCATTAACGCCTTTTTTCGTGTAATGTAGACCGCAGGGTGTCAGGAAAATGCTAGCTCAACCAGAAAATATTTGTTTTTATTTTTATAAAGCGATCAATATGATCTTAGTCAATTTATGCTAGTTTATTTTTGAAAATGAAGTTTAGGTCAGTTTCTGTATTTTATTTATCAAATGAGTATGAATCAATTTACACATTGTATAAGAACGAGTAGGATATATGTTTTCAAGAATATTAGGAATTATACGCATACACCTAACGCTTTATACAATGAAAAGGTGAAGAAACCCGGGTATTCGTAGGTAACATGAGCGATTTAACAACATCTATATTGAGTTTAGAGGTTTAAATTTTGCTATTATAGTAATGAATTAATAAAATGGTAGTTTTTAGATCTCTTTCAGATGGTACGTCCAAATGAATAAATGCTATTACCTTAGTTCAAAATTTTTTTGATGCTTTTAGCAAGATTTTGACCACTTTATTTTGATATACAAGTAGTTAATCAGCAATTTTACATAATAAATAATTGTTGAATGAATCCGTATATGGGTAATAATAGTGTCCTGGGGTACCGCTTAAAGTTTTGACAATTAATTTCCATTGGTTGGGGCACTTCATTACACATGTCATTTATTATGCTGTATTCGTAAGTAACATTTCAGTATTTGTAGGTAAGAATTCGACTTTTGGTGGATATCGCAATCAAAACTTCATTTTATAAAGCACTTTGAATGTATTAGTTTCTTTATGTACGTTTATTGATACTTTAGACCCTATCATGTATTAATAATGTCGGTTCACAGCGGTTGAAAGAGGATTGAAGTAAGAAACAAAGGCACTAAAATGACTTTAATTTGCTTAATTGCACACAAATCGCTTAAAACCGTTATTGCAGACTTGTGAAGTCCACCTTGGAGTCAGTTACGTCTTGTGGCCTTTCGTTTGAGGGCAACTACAATTAGCTTTATACCAGGGTCCATCACTGTGTTGTCTAGATCATGAGACAATGAGAACAGTCGTTTTTTTCCATGGTATTCGTAGGTAACCTTAGCGAAAACGTCAAAAGTTACCTTCGAATAAATCAATTTGGACACAAATTACTCAGAAACCAGAAGGTCGGTAAACATTTAAAATGAAGCACACATGACAGTTGACAAATTCAAGTATTTATCCCTTCTAATCTTCTTTGAATCTGATTTTTCTTTCAAATGAGCAGACCGTCGCCTATTTCAGTACATATTTTTCAACAATTAAGCCGTATTCACTTTTGCATGGTGGGCATGTATGTGAATTCGCAACTTTCATTGACATATGATTTGATAGCAAACATAAAGGCCTTCGTTATGTACCAATATGGGCATTGGCATGAATGGCGGTGTTTCACAATACTGTCATGATGTCAAATTGTATTCGTAGGTAACATTCGGTTACCGAAATTTACCTACGAATACTTGCTTTTATTGTTGACATCTCAGAAATATTTAAACGCAGGCTATTGAAACTTGGTAGAAATAAAGAGTGTATTACCCTGCACCTATTGCTTAACTATTGTTTACTATTCTCTCACTGTGTGGAAATGACACAGCTTTTAACATATATTCGGAGGTAATGCATATTTTTTACCAAACCTACCTTTGTGCCATTTAGAATTTCTGGCAGCTAAACACAATAATAAAGATGTCCGAATGCAATGCATTTCAGCATTGGACATATCAAAGCTTGTATCAATTGTGCATTTATTAGTGATTTCCATTTTTTAAAGATATATCTAGTGCTATGAAAAATTGTATTCGTAGGTAATGTAAAAAATATACCACTCAAAAAATTATCACAAAAAATTCATAATTATGTACAAATATGTGAAAAATTGAACAGGCAATCTTTGAATACTCACCTTTCAGGAAATCAATTTAGATTCAATCCAACGACTTCTTTTCATAACTGATTTAGATGTTTTTAAAAATACTTTAAGAAATATTTTGAAAAAATGGGTAAAAATAGCATGTTTTGGGTCTCTGTGTCTAAGTTTTTCACAGAAGGGGTCTTATTATATATGGCGCGAAGCGTATGATCAAGGCGAATAAACACAATACAAAAACGAATGCCAATTGATTAATACTTTTAAGTTATGGCCCTGAACATGCCGTGTACACTTTTCGTTGGATTCGACCACCTACATGTTTCTCTGTTTTTTACCTTTTTTAATAGCTCGGCATTAGGCCGAATTATTAATGCCCGCATAGCGAGCTAGTGCTGGGAAAGTCTAAGGGTATATTTTGATTTTTGTTATGTTTTTGTCGCTATCTACTGAAGATAGCATTTTACATATCATTAGTGCTGTAATCGATTGTCGTAAGTATCGATAGTCGGAAAATACATAGACTTCCGACATGTCGAAACACTCAATGTCAGTATCGATACACAAACGACATGGCACACATTGCCAAAGTCATGTAAAATTGCGGATTTGCAATACCGCTTTCGTTTGTTTGATGCATGATCCATGTAGTTTTAGCTGTTAGGCTTCAATACACTTGTTGTTAACTTGTTTCTGGAACTTACTGATAATAAAATTGGTAAACTCAAATCCGTGTTTCAAACTGCGTGAGTATCGATAATAGTATCGACATGTCGGATGTTTGCCTCCCGACATATCGATACCCAGAAAGCTTATCGATTACAGCACTAATATCATCCCGATTCATCATCTCTTTCTAATCTAGAAGCCATGTTTTACATTATCTTTTCTATATTTTTATTTCATCATGTAGTCAAAACTCAATTTGAGATTTTACATCGATACATGATTTGCGCGATTAGTGGGCCAGAACAGATTGGAAATCATTTAAAATTTCTAAAGTGTTACGATATTCTCTTTCGGTAGGCCTATAATTTTGTTACATCCATGCGTTTTTGCTATCTATTGAATATAGGCCTAACTCACAGTAATTTTGTGGTCCAGATCAGACATTTTAATGCGATATTACAGACTCATCACGCTCCGCACCTACGTGCTTCTCTGTTTTTTTACCTTTTTTAATAGCTCGGCATTAGGCCGACTTACGATTTTTTTTAATGCCCGCACAGTGAGCTCGTACTGGGAAAGTCTTAGGGTATATTTTCATTTCTGTTATGTTTTTGTCGCTATCTACTGAAGATAGCATTTCACATCTCATCCCGATTCATCATCTCTTTCTACTCTAGAAGCTATGTTTTACATCATCTTTTCTATATTTTTATTTCTTCATGTAGTCAAAACTCAATTTGAGATTTTACATCGATACATGATTTGCGCGATTAGTGGGCCAGAACAGATTGGAAATCATTTATTTCTCCATATAATTTCATAAAAAGCATCCCATGTTTAATATAACATCAAAGAAACGTGTCTCAGACACACGTTGGCTGAGAAAATGAAACAACTTAGCTCAATTTCTACGTTTTATGGGGACTATTTTACGGGTTGCACTTTTCGATTGCGAAATCTAATGTATCTCGTTCAGCAGACAAAGACGACAACCAACTACGCATTTAAATTTGAGCTATCGGCAGTTGATAGCAAAAACACTCGAATACAGATACACCAAATTTAAAACAACAGATAGAGAAATCTAATGGCGTTTTTTTTTCAAAGTTTGTTTCAGCGTCATACGGTATTCAATTCTTGAGATATTTCAATTTTAACCTTCACCGTGTAAGTCAATGCATGAGCTCAATAGATACCGGGTACCAAAATCGAGCAAATTACGGCATGTCTTGCGACATTTTCTTTTGTTAAAAAATCATGGTAAATTCGTGTTTTTGCTATCTTCTGAAGATAGCTTAAATTAAATTAAATTGATTGTGATATTTTGGTCTCCATGTGCTATCTTCTAGAGATCAAATCAAGTAAAAACATTCAAGCAGTAAGGCCTGCAGAGTGTTGCGACATTATTTTGAAAAAGATGCAGGCCTAGTCCGTACGTCATATGAAGCGTAAAACGGATGCGCGCATATCGCGTAGCACCAATACGCAATCGCTCGCGCCATTCGATCAATCTGCAGTAAATAGCAAAACCAGCATGAGAAACAAAACAATACCATTGACTAATGACAATAATTGAAAACTTTTGTTCACAATCCTAAGTCAGAATATTATTGATCAAAAATTGTGTAAGACAACATTTTGTTAATTTCAATCACTATATTTCTGCTCATAAAACGTGTTTACAGCGAGCCTTTTCCTAACATATTTTGAATTCATGCGCTTTTGCTAGCTACTGAAGATAGTGAAGATCGCTCAAATTTAACGCATTTTGTTATTTTTATCACAATAACAGAAAAATTGATGTTTTTACTGTTATGATAGTGGTGCTATCTACTAAAGATCAAATTAAAATTTCTAAAGTGTTGCGATATTCTCTTTCGGTAGGCCTATAATTTTGTTACATCCATGCGTTTTTGCTATCTATTGAATATAGGCCTAACTCACAGTAATTTTGTGGTCCAGATCAGACATTTTAATGCGATATTACAGACTCATCACGCTCCGCACCTACGTGCTTCTCTGTTTTTTTACCTTATTTAATAGCTCGGCATTAGGCCGACTTACGATTTTTTTTAATGCCCGCACAGTGAGCTCGTACTGGGAAAGTCTTAGGGTATATTTTGATTTCTGTTATGTTTTTGTCGCTATCTACTGAAGATAGCATTTCACATCTCATCCGATTCATCATCTCTTTCTACTCTAGAAGCTATGTTTTACATCATCTTTTCTATATTTTTATTTCATCATGTAGCGGTGAATTTTTTCTTTCTAGTACATCAGTCCCGATCAGACATTTTAATGCGATATTACAGACTCATCACGTTCCGCACCTACATGTTTCTCTGTTTTTTACCTATTTTAATAGCTCGGCATTAGGCCGAATTATTAATGCCCGCATAGCGAGCTAGTGCTGGGAAAGTCTTAGGGTATATTTTGATTTTTGTTATGTTTTTGTCGCTATCTACTGAAGATAGCATTTTACATATCATCCCGATTCATCATCTCTTTCTAATCTAGAAGCCATGTTTTACATTATCTTTTCTATATTTTTATTTCTTCATGTAGTCAAAACTCAATTTGAGATTTTACATCGATACATGATTTGCGCGATTAGTGGGCCAGAACAGATTGGAAATCATTTATTTCTCCATATAATTTCATAAAAAGCATCCCATGTTTAATATAGCATCAAAGAAACGTGTCTCAGACACACGTTGGCTGAGAAAATGAAACAACTTAGCTCAATTTCTACGTTTTATGGGGACTATTTTACGGGTTGCACTTTTTGATTGCGAAATCTAATGTATCTCGTTCAGCAGACAAAGACGACAACCAACTACGCATTTAAATTTGAGCTATCGGCAGTTGATAGCAAAAACACTCGAATACAGATACACCAAATTTAAAACAACAGATAGAGAAATCTAATGGCGTTTTTTTTTCAAATTTTGTTTCAGCGTCATACGGTATTCAATTCTTGAGATATTTCAATTTTAACCTTCACCGTGTAAGTCAATGCATGAGCTCAATAGATACCGGGTACCAAAATCGAGCAAATTACGGCATGTCTTGCGACATTTTCTTTTGTTAAAAAATCATGGTAAATTCGTGTTTTTGCTATCTTCTGAAGATAGCTTGAATTAAATTAAATTGATTGTGATATTTTGGTCTCCATGTGCTATCTTCTAGAGATCAAATCAAGTAAAAACATTCAAGCAGTAAGGCCTGCAGAGTGTTGCGACATTATTTTGAAAAAGATGCAGGCCTAGTCCGTACGTCATATGAAGCGTAAAACGGATGCGCGCATATCGCGTAGCACCAATACGCAATCGCTCGCGCCATTCGATCAATCTGCAGTAAATAGCAAAACCAGCATGAGAAACAAAACAATACCATTGACTAATGACAATAATTGAAAACTTTTGTTCACAATCCTAAGTCAGAATATTATTGATCAAAAATTGTGTAAGACAACATTTTGTTAATTTCAATCACTATATTTCTGCTCATAAAACGTGTTTACAGCGAGCCTTTTCCTAACATATTTTGAATTCATGCGCTTTTGCTAGCTACTGAAGATAGTGAAGATCGCTCAAATTTAACGCATTTTGTTATTTTTATCACAATAACAGAAAAATTGATGTTTTTACTGTTATGATAGTGGTGCTATCTACTAAAGATCAAATTAAAATTTCTAAAGTGTTGCGATATTCTCTTTCGGTAGGCCTATAATTTTGTTACATCCATGCGTTTTTGCTATCTATTGAATATAGGCCTAACTCACAGTAATTTTGTGGTCCAGATCAGACATTTTAATGCGATATTACAGACTCATCACGCTCCGCACCTACGTGCTTCTCTGTTTTTTACCTTTTTAATAATAGCTCGGCATTAGGCCGACTTACGATTTTTTTTAATGCCCGCACAGTGAGCTCGTACTGGGAAAGTCTTAAGGTATATTTTGATTTCTGTTATGTTTTTGTCGCTATCTACTGAAGATAGCATTTCACATCTCATCCCGATTCATCATCTCTTTCTAATCTAGAAGCTATGTTTTACATCATCTTTTCTATATTTTTATTTCATCATGTAGCGGCGAATTTTTTCTTTCTAGTACATCAGTCCCGATCAGACATTTTAATGCGATATTACAGACTCATCACGTTCCGCACCTACATGTTTCTCTGTTTGTTACCTTTTTTAATAGCTCGGCATTAGGCCGAATTATTAATGCCCGCATAGCGAGCTAGTGCTGGGAAAGTCTATTGAATATAGGCCTAACTCACAGTAAGTTTGTGGTCCAGATCAGACATTTTAATGCGATTTACAGACTCATCACGTTCCCCACCTACGTGTTTCTCTGTTTTTTTACCTTTTTTAATAGCTCGGCATTAGGCCGACTTACGATTTTTTAAATGCCCGCAGAATGAGCTCGTACTGGGAAGGTCTTAGGGTATATTTTGATTTCTGTTATGTTTTTGTCGCTATCTACTGAAGATAGCATTTCACATCTCATCCCGATTCATCATCTCTTTCTACTCTAGAAGCTATGTTTTACATTATCTTTTCTATATTTTTATTTCATCATGTAGCAGCGAATTTTTTCTTTCTAGTACATCAGTCCCGATCAGACATTTTAATGCGATATTACAGACTCATCACGTTCCGCACCTACATGTTTCTCTGTTTTTTACCTTTTTTAATAGCTCGGCATTAGGCCGAATTATTAATGCCCGCATAGCGAGCTAGTGCTGGGAAAGTCTTAGGGTATATTTTGATTTTTGTTATGTTTTTGTCGCTATGTACTGAAGATAGCATTTTACATATCATCCCGATTCATCATCTCTTTCTAATCGAGAAGCCATGTTTTACATTATCTTTTCTATATTTTTATTTCATCATGTAGTCAAAACTCAATTTGAGATTTTACATCGATACATGATTTGCGCGATTAGTGGCCCATAACAGATTGGAAATCATTTATTTCTCCACATAATTTTATAAAAACCATCCCCCATGTTTAATATAGCACGTTGTTTTTTATACGCAATCGCTTGCGACATTCGATAAATCTGCAGTAAATAGCAAATCAATCAAAATATTTCTGCTCATAAAATGTGTTTACAGCGAGTCTTTTCCTAACATATTTTGAATTCATGCGCGTTTGCTATCTACTGAAAATAGCTAAAATTTAATGCATTTTGTTATTTTTATCACTATAACGAAATAAATCGATGTTTTTACTGTTGAGATAGTGGTGCTATCTACTAAAGATCAAATTAAAATTTCTTAAGTGTATTTCGGTAGGCCTACAATTTTCTTACATCCATGTGTTTTTGCTATCTATTGAAGATAGGCCTAATTCACAGTAATTCTGTGGTCCCGATCAGACATTTTAAAGCAATATTACAGACTCATCATGTTCCGCACCTACATGTTTCTCTATTTTTTAAAATCTTTTTTAAGAGCTCGGCATTAGGCCGAATGACGATTTTTTTTTAATGTCCGCATAGCGAGCTTGTGCTGGAAAAGTCTTAGGATATATGTTGATTTGTGTTATGTTTTTGTCGCTATCTACTGAAGATAGCATTTCACATCTCATCCCGATTCATCATCTCTTTCTACTCTAGAAGCCATGTTTTACAGTATCTTTTCTATATTTTTATTTCATCATGTAGCGGCGAATTTTTTCTTTCTAGTGCAGCGATATTACAGACTCATCACGTTCCGAACCTACATGTTTCTCTGTTTTTTACCTTTTTCAATAGCTCGGTATTGGGCCAATTTTTTTTAATGCCCGCATAGCGAGCTCGTGCTGGGAAAGTCTTAGGGTATATTTTGATTTTTGTTATGTTTTTGTCGCTATCTACTGAAGATAGCATTTCACATCTCATCCCGATTCATCATCTCTTTCTACTCTAGAAGCCATGTTTTACAGTATCTTTTCTATATTTTTATTTCATCATGTAGCGGCGATTTTTTTCTTTCTAGTACATTAGTCCCGATCAGACATTTTAAAGCGATATTACAGACTCATCATGTTCCGCACCTACATGTTTCTCTGTTTTCTACCTTTTTTAATAGCTCGGCATTAGGCCGAATTACGATTTTTTTTCAAATGCCCGCAAAACCGAGCTCGTGCTGGGAAAGTCTTAGGGTATATTTTGATTTTTGTTATGTTTTTATCGCTATCTACTGAAGATATTATTTCACATCTCATCCCGATTCATCACCTCTTTCTACTCTAGAAGCCATGTTTTACATTATTTTCTCTATATATTTTATATATTTCATCATGTAGTCAAAACTCAATTTGAGATTTTACATCGATACATGATTTGCTCGATTAGTCCGCCAGAACAATTGGAAATCATTTATTTCTGCACATAATTTCATAAAAACCATCCCATGTTTAATATAGCATCAAAGAAACGTATCTTAGACACACGTTGGCTGAGAAAATGAAACAACTTAGCTCAATTTCTATGTTTTATGGGGACTATTTTACGGGTTGCACTTTTTGATTGCGAAATCTAATGTATCTCGTTCAGCAGACAAAGACGACAACCAACTACGCATTTAAATTTGAGCTATCGGCAGTTGATAGCAAAAACACACGAATTCAGATACACCAAAATAAAAACAACAGATAGAGAAATCTAATGGTTTTTTTTTCAAAGTTTGTTTCAGCGTCATACGGTATTCAATTCTCGAGATATTTCAATTTTAACCTTCACCGTGTAAGTCAATGCATGAGCTCAATAGATACCGGGTACCAAAATCGATCAAATTACGGCATGTCTTGCGATATTTTCTTTTGTTAAAAAATCATGGTAAATTCGTGTTTTTGCTATCTTCTGAAGATAGCTTAAATTAAATTAAATTGATGGTGATATTTTGGTCTCCATGTGCTATCTTCTAGAGATCAAATCAAGTAAAAACATTCAAGCAGTAAGGCCTGCAGAGTGTTGCGACCATAGACATACCACCTAGACCTGTAACTGCCCATCCCTAACCGTGGCAGTAGGTGAAGCCACGTATCCAAGGTGATTTTGGTCGGGTGGTCGGACGCGGAGAAATAAGCGTTCATGTCTGGAACGAAAAACGCGATCGTTTGCGTGATTGCTGCGCCGTTATCGCCCGCGTCAAATGCAACGTGTTCTGTAGACGCGAACATGTCTGCTTGTTTGCGTCCGGGTTGCGTCCTTATCAAAATCGTTGCTAAGCAGTGTTGACTTCACTACGCTAACCAAAGTTATAGGTCTAGGTTCTTGTTTGTCTGGGGTTGCGACATTATTTTGAAAAAGATGCAGGCCTAGTCCGTAGTACGTCATATGAAGCGTAAAACGGATGCGCGCATATCGCGTAGCACCAATACGCAATCGCTCGCGCCATTCGATCAATCTGCAGTAAATAGCAAAACCAGCATGAGAAACAAAACAATACCATTGACTAATGACAATAATTGAAAACTTTTGTTCACAATCCTAAGTCAGAATATCATTGATCAAAAATTGTGTAAGACAACATTTTGTTAATTTCAATCACTATATTTCTGCTCATAAAACGTGTTTACAGCGAGCCTTTTCCTAACATATTTTGAATTCATGCGCTTTTGCTAGCTACTGAAGATATAGTGAAGACCGCTCAAATTTAACGCATTTTGTTATTTTTATCACTATAACAAAAAAATTGATGTTTTTACTATTATGATAGCTAAAGATCAAATTAAAATTTCTGAAGTGTTGCGATATTCTCTTTCGGTAGGCCTATAATGTTGTTACATCCATGCGTTTTTTCTATCTATTGAATAGGGCCTAGGCCTATAGGCCTAATTCACAGTAATTTTGTGGTCCAGATCAGACATTTTAATGCGATATTACAGACTCATCACGTTCCGCACCTACGTGTTTCTCTGTTTTTTTACCTTTTTTAATAGCTCGGCATTAGGCCGACTTACGATTTTTTAAATGCCCGCACAGTGAGCTCGTACTGGGAAAGTCTTAGGGTATATTTTGATTTCTGTTATGTTTTTGTCGCTATCTACTGAAGATAGCATTTCACATCTCATCCCGATTCATCATCTCTTTCTACTCTAGAAGCTGTTTTACATCATCTTTTCTATATTTTTATTTCATCATGTAGCGGCGAATTTTTTCTTTCTAGTACATCAGTCCCGATCAGACATTTTAATGCGATATTACAGACTCGTCATGTTCCGCACCTACATGTTTCTCTGTTTTTACCTTTTTTAATAGCTCGGCATTAGGCCGAATTATTAATGCTCGCATAGCGAGCTAGTGCTGGGAAAGTCTTAGGGTATATTTTGATTTTTGTTGTTTTTGTCGCTATCTACTGAAGATAGCATTTTACATATCATCCCGATTCATCATCTCTTTCTAATCTAGAAGCCATGTTTTACATTATCTTTTCTATACTTTTATTTCATCATGTAGTCTAAACTCAATTTGAGATTTTACATCGATACATGATTTGCGCGATTAGTGGGCCAGAACAGATTGGAAATCATTTATTTCTCCACATAATTTTATAAAAACCATCCCATGTTTAATATAGCATCAAAGAAACGTATCTTAGACACACGTTGGCTGAGAAAATGAAACAACTTAGCTCAATTTCTACGTTTTATAGGGACTATTTTACGGGTTGCACTTTTTGATTGCGAAATCTAATGTATCTCGTTCAGCAGACAAAGACGACAACCAACTACGCATTTAAATTTGAGCTATCGGCAGTTGATAGCAAAAACACACGAATTCAGATACACCAAATTAAAAACAACAGATAGGGAAATCTTATGGCTTTGTTTTAAAGTTGGTTTCAGCGCCATACGGTATTCCGTTCTTGAGATATTTGAATTTTAACATTTACTGTGTAAATGAATACATGAGCTTAATAGACAACGGGTACAAAAATCGAGCAAATTACGGCATGTCTTGCGATATTTTCTTTTGTTAAAAAAACATGGTAAATTCGTGTTTTTACTATCTTCTGAAGATAGCTTAAATTAAATTGATGTTGGAATTTTGGTCTCCATTTATTGTGCTATCTTCTGGAGATCAAGTCAAGTAAAAACATTCAAGCAGTTAGGCCTGCATAGTGTTGTGACATTATTTTGAAAAGATGTAAGCCTAGTCCGTACGTCATATGAAGTGTAAAACGGATGCGCGCATAACGCGTGGCACCAAAGTCGCGCGTTGTTTTTTATACGCAATCGCTGGCGACATTCGATAAATCGGCAGTAAATAGCAAATCAATCAAAATATTTCTGCTCATAAAACGTTACAGCGAGTCTTTTCCTAACATATTTTGAATTCATGCGCGTTTGCTATCTACTGAAAATAGCTAAAATTTAATGCATTTTGTTATTTTTATCACTATAACGAAATAAATCGATGTTTTTACTGATGAAATAGTGGTGCTATCTAGTAAAGATCAAATTAAAATTTCTTAAGTGTATTTCGGTAGGCCTACAATTTTGTTACATCCATGTGTTTTTGCTATCTATTGAAGATAGGCCTAATTCACAGTAATTCTGTGGTCCTGATCAGACATTTTAAAGCAATATTACAGACTCATCATGTTCCGCACCTACATGTTTCTCTATTTTTTTTATCTTTTTTAAGAGCTCGGCATTAGGCCGAATTACGATTTTTTTAATGCCCGCATAGCGAGCTTGTGCTGGAAATGTCTTAGGATATTATGTTGATTTGTGTTATGTTTTGTCGCTATCTACTGAAGATAGCATTTCACATCTCATCCCGATTCATCATCTCTAGAAGCCATGTTTTACATTATCTTTCTATATTTTTATTTCATCATGTAGCGGCGAATTTTTTCTTTCTAGTACATCAATCCCGATTAGAAGCGATATTACAGACTCATCACGTTCCGAACCTACATGTTTCTCTGGTTTCTTTTTTACCTTTTTTAATAGCTCGGTATTAGGCCAAATTACGATTTTTTTTAATGTCGGCATAGCGAGCTCGTGCTGGGAAAGTCTTAGGGTATATTTTGATTTTTGTTATGTTTTTGTCGCTATCTATACTGCAGATAGCATTTCACATCTCATCCCGATTCATCATCTCTTTCTACTCTAGAAGCCATGTTTTACAGTATCTTTTCTATATTTTTATTTCATCATGTAGCGGCGAATTTTTTCTTTCTAGTACCGTACATTAGTCCCGATCAGACATTTTAAAGCGATATTACAGACTCATCATGTTCCGCACCTGCATGTTTCTCTGTTTTCTACCTTTTTTAATAGCTCGGCATTAGGCCGAATTACGATTTTTTTCAAATGCCCGCAAAACTGAGCTCGTGCTGGGAAAGTCTTAGGGTATATTTTGATTTTTGTTATGTTTTTATCGCTATCTACTGAAGATATTATTTCACATCTCATCCCGATTCATCACCTCTTTCTACTCTAGAAGCTATGTTTTACATTATTTTCTCTATATATTTATATATTTCATCATGTAGTCAAAACTCAATTTGAGATTTTACATCGATACATGATTTGCGCGATTAGTGGGCCATAACAGATTGGAAATCATTTATTTCTGCACATAATTTCATAAAAACCATCCCATGTTTAATATAGCATCAAAGAAACGTATCTTAGACACACGTTGGCTGAGAAAATGAAACAACTTAGCTCAATTTCTACGTTTTATGGGGACTATTTTACGGGTTGCACTTTTGATTGCGAAAACTTATGTATCTCGTTCAGCAGATAAAGACGACAACCAACTACGCATTTAAATTTGAGCTATCGCCAGTTGGTAGCAAAAACACACGAATTCAACATGTACCAAATTAAAAATAACAGATAGTGATATCTAATGGTTTTGTTTCAAAGTTGGTTTCAGCGTCATACGGTATTCCGTTCTTGAGATATTTGAATTTTAACATTTACTGCGTAAATGAATACATGAGCTTAATAGACAACGGGTACCAAAATCGAGCAAATTACGGCATGTCTTGCGATATTTTCTTTTGTTAAAAAAACATGGCAAATTCGTGTTTTTACTATCTTCTGAAGATAGCTTAAATTAAATTGATGTTGGAATTTTGGTCTCCATTTATTGTGCTATCTTCTGGAGATCAAGTCAAGTAAAACATTCAAGCAGTTAGGCCTGCATAGTGTTGCGACATTATTTTGAAAAGATGTAGGCCTAGTCCGTACGTCATATGAAGTGTAAAACGGATGCGCGCATAACGCGTGGCACCAACGTCGCGCGTTGTTTTTTATACGCAATCGCTGGCGACATTCGATAAATCGGCAGTAGGCCTAAATAGCAAATCAATCAAAATATTTCTGCTCATAAAACGTTACAGCGAGTCTTTTCCTAACATATTTTGAATTCATGCGCGTTTGCTATCTACTGAAAATAGCTAAAATTTAATGCATTTTGTTATTTTTTATCACTATAACGAAATAAATCGATGTTTTTACTGATGAAATAGTGGTGCTATCTAGTAAAGATCAAATTAAAATTTCTTAAGTGTATTTCGGTAGGCCTACAATTTTGTTACATCCATGTGTTTTTGCTATCTATTGAAGATAGGCCTAATTCACAGTAATTCTGTGGTCCCGATCAGACATTTTAAAGCAATATTACAGACTCATCATGTTCCGCACCTACATGTTTCTCTATTTTTTTATCTTTTTTAAGAGCTCGGCATTAGGCCGAATTACGATTTTTTTAATGCCCGCATAGCGAGCTTGTGCTGGAAATGTCTTAGGATATTATGTTGATTTGTGTTATGTTTTGTCGCTATCTACTGAAGATAGCATTTCACATCTCATCCCGATTCATCATCTCTAGAAGCCATGTTTTACATTATCTTTCTATATTTTTATTTCATCATGTAGCGGCGAATTTTTTCTTTCTAGTACATCAATCCCGATTAGAAGCGATATTACAGACTCATCACGTTCCGAACCTATACATGTTTCTCTGGTTTCTTTTTTACCTTTTTTAATAGCTCGGTATTAGGCCAAATTACGATTTTTTTTAATGCCCGCATAGCGAGCTCGTGCTGGGAAAGTCTTAGGGTATATTTTGATTTTTGTTATGTTTTTGTCGCTATCTATACTGCAGATAGCATTTCACATCTCATCCCGATTCATCATCTCTTTCTACTCTAGAAGCCATGTTTTACAGTATCTTTTCTATATTTTTATTTCATCATGTAGCGGCGAATTTTTTCTTTCTAGTACCGTACATTAGTCCCGATCAGACATTTTAAAGCGATATTACAGACTCATCATGTTCCGCACCTGCATGTTTCTCTGTTTTCTACCTTTTTTAATAGCTCGGCATTAGGCCGAATTACGATTTTTTTCAAATGCCCGCAAAACTGAGCTCGTGCTGGGAAAGTCTTAGGGTATATTTTGATTTTTGTTATGTTTTTATCGCTATCTACTGAAGATATTATTTCACATCTCATCCCGATTCATCACCTCTTTCTACTCTAGAAGCTATGTTTTACATTATTTTCTCTATATATTTATATATTTCATCGTGTAGTCAAAACTCAATTTGAGATTTTACATCGATACATGATTTGCGCGATTAGTGGGCCATAACAGATTGGAAATCATTTATTTCTGCACATAATTTCATAAAAACCATCCCATGTTTAATATAGCATCAAAGAAACGTATCTTAGACACACGTTGGCTGAGAAAATGAAACAACTTAGCTCAATTTCTACGTTTTATGGGGACTATTTTACGGGTTGCACTTTTTGATTGCGAAAACTTATGTATCTCGTTCAGCAGATAAAGACGACAACCAACTACGCATTTAAATTTGAGCTATCGCCAGTTGGTAGCAAAAACACACGAATTCAACATGTACCAAATTAAAAAATAACAGATAGTGATATCTAATGGTTTTGTTTCAAAGTTGGTTTCAGCGTCATACGGTATTCCGTTCTTGAGATATTTGAATTTTAACATTTACTGCGTAAATGAATACATGAGCTTAATAGACAACGGGTACCAAAATCGAGCAAATTACGGCATGTCTTGCGATATTTTCTTTTGTTAAAAAAACATGGCAAATTCGTGTTTTTACTATCTTCTGAAGATAGCTTAAATTAAATTGATGTTGGAATTTTGGTCTCCATTTATTGTGCTATCTTCTGGAGATCAAGTCAAGTAAAAACATTCAAGCAGTTAGGCCTGCATAGTGTTGCGACATTATTTTGAAAAGATGTAGGCCTAGTCCGTACGTCATATGAAGTGTAAAACGGATGCGCGCATAACGCGTGGCACCAACGTCGCGCGTTGTTTTTTATACGCAATCGCTGGCGACATTCGATAAATCGGCAGTAGGCCTAAATAGCAAATCAATCAAAATATTTCTGCTCATAAAACGTTACAGCGAGTCTTTTCCTAACATATTTTGAATTCATGCGCGTTTGCTATCTACTGAAAATAGCTAAAATTTAATGCATTTTGTTATTTTTTATCACTATAACGAAATAAATCGATGTTTTTACTGATGAAATAGTGGTGCTATCTAGTAAAGATCAAATTAAAATTTCTTAAGTGTATTTCGGTAGGCCTACAATTTTGTTACATCCATGTGTTTTTGCTATCTATTGAAGATAGGCCTAATTCACAGTAATTCTGTGGTCCCGATCAGATATTTTAAAGCAATATTACAGACTCATCATGTTCCGCACCTACATGTTTCTCTATTTTTTTAATCTTTTTTAAGAGCTCGGCATTAGGCCGAATTACGATTTTTTTAATGCCCGCATAGCGAGCTTGTGCTGGAAATGTCTTAGGATATTATGTTGATTTGTGTTATGTTTTGTCGCTATCTACTGAAGATAGCATTTCACATCTCATCCCGATTCATCATCTCTAGAAGCCATGTTTTACATTATCTTTCTATATTTTTATTTCATCATGTAGCGGCGAATTTTTTCTTTCTAGTACATCAATCCCGATTAGAAGCGATATTACAGACTCATCACGTTCCGAACCTATACATGTTTCTCTGGTTTCTTTTTTACCTTTTTTAATAGCTCGGTATTAGGCCAAATTACGATTTTTTTTTAATGCCCGCATAGCGAGCTCGTGCTGGGAAAGTCTTAGGGTATATTTTGATTTTGTTATGTTTTTGTCGCTATCTATACTGCAGATAGCATTTCACATCTCATCCCGATTCATCATCTCTTTCTACTCTAGAAGCCATGTTTTACAGTATCTTTTCTATATTTTTATTTCATCATGTAGCGGCGAATTTTTTCTTTCTAGTACCGTACATTAGTCCCGATCAGACATTTTAAAGCGATATTACAGACTCATCATGTTCCGCACCTGCATGTTTCTCTGTTTTCTACCTTTTTTAATAGCTCGGCATTAGGCCGAATTACGATTTTTTTCAAATGCCCGCAAAACTGAGCTCGTGCTGGGAAAGTCTTAGGGTATATTTTGATTTTTGTTATGTTTTTATCGCTATCTACTGAAGATATTATTTCACATCTCATCCCGATTCATCACCTCTTTCTACTCTAGAAGCTATGTTTTACATTATTTTCTCTATATATTTATATATTTCATCATGTAGTCAAAACTCAATTTGAGATTTTACATCGATACATGATTTGCGCGATTAGTGGGCCATAACAGATTGGAAATCATTTATTTCTGCACATAATTTCATAAAAACCATCCCATGTTTAATATAGCATCAAAGAAACGTATCTTAGACACACGTTGGCTGAGAAAATGAAACAACTTAGCTCAATTTCTACGTTTTATGGGGACTATTTTACGGGTTGCACTTTTGATTGCGAAAACTTATGTATCTCGTTCAGCAGATAAAGACGACAACCAACTACGCATTTAAATTTGAGCTATCGCCAGTTGATAGCAAAAACACACGAATTCAACATGTACCAAATTAAAAATAACAGATAGTGATATCTAATGGTTTTGTTTCAAAGTTGGTTTCAGCGTCATACGGTATTCCGTTCTTGAGATAGGGTACCTGCAGGTAATATGGGACCATTAAGGACGTTTAGCTTATTTGCATAAAAACTAAAGAAGATATGCCCACAAGAGATTGTTATGATGAACAACCTGTCCTTTAAGATTAATAAAACAGGCAATGTTACCTTGTTTTTATGTTTGTTTGGACGCTATGACGTCAAAATGACGTCATCGTCAAGTGTCCCATATTACCTGCATGTGCAGGTAATATGGGACACTGTGTTATCTCTATTGTGAAAATCAAAAAGTTCAGAAAATCACTCTTTTGTTCTAAAAACATTTTTGTTACATGATTTTGAATTTTAAATGCAAATTTCTACAAGAAAATTCAATTTTCTAAATAGTTTTGCTTTTCGCATTGACAATGCACAATTTCCTATGTGTCCCATATTACCTGCACCCATTCAGTTGAAAATCAGAGAAAATAATCATTTATAAAGGAAAGTGCCACTTGTCAGTGGAATTTTACCTGCTGATAAGCTTAACCCATCACCTAAAGATCATAAAAATGACAAATGCCCCTCAGTACCAGAGTTTTGGATACACAATCATAAAATGTGACGTCATTGATTTTATATCAGGCCAAAAAACGACATAATTTTTTGGGCAATTTCACTCTTTTTGGCATTAATTTCCAAGAGTTTGATACACAGACTCCAAAACTGCATTTCTAGAAGCACAATTGATGTCTCTAAACACTTAACAAATCAACTTAAAGTGTTTACCTTCTCTAAGCTACTTTTTGTTAAAATGAAAACAGGTGTCCCATATTACCTGCTGTCCCATATTACCTGCACCTACCCTATTTGAATTTTAACATTTACTGCGTAAATGAATACATGAGCTTAATAGACAACGGGTACCAAAATCGAGCAAATTACGGCATGTCTTGCGATATTTTCTTTTGTTAAAAAAACATGGTAAATTCGTGTTTTTACTATCTTCTGAAGATAGCTTAAATTAAATTGATGTTGGAATTTTGGTCTCCATTTATTGTGCTATCTTCTGGAGATCAAGTCAAGTAAAAACATTCAAGCAGTTAGGCCTGCATAGTGTTGCGACATTATTTTGAAAAGATGTAGGCCTAGTCCGTACGTCATATGAAGTGTAAAACGGATGCGCGCATAACGCGTGGCACCAACGTCGCGCGTTGTTTTTTATACGCAATCGCTGGCGACATTCGATAAATCGGCAGTAAATAGCAAATCAATCAAAATATTTCTGCTCATAAAACGTTACAGCGAGTCTTTTCCTAACATATTTTGAATTCATGCGCGTTTGCTATCTACTGAAAATAGCTAAAATTTAATGCATTTTGTTATTTTTTATCACTATAACGAAATAAATCGATGTTTTTACTGATGAAATAGTGGTGCTATCTAGTAAAGATCAAATTAAAATTTCTTAAGTAATTTTGTTACATCCATGTGTTTTTGCTATCTATTGAAGATAGGCCTAATTCACAGTAATTCTGTGGTCCCGATCAGACATTTTAAAGCAATATTACTGACTCATCATGTTCCGCACCTACATGTTTCTCTATTTTTTAAATCTTTTTTAAGAGCTCGGCATTAGGCCGAATTACGATTTTTTAATGCCCGCATAGCGAGCTTGTGCTGGAAATGTCTTAGGGTATATTTTGATTTTTGTTGTTTTTGTCGCTATCTACTGAAGATAGCATTTCACATCTCATCCTGATTCATCATCTCTAGAAGCCATGTTTTACATTATCTTTCTATATTTTTATTTCATCATGTAGCGGCGAATTTTTTCTTTCTAGTACATCAATCCCGATTAGAAGCGATATTACAGACTCATCACGTTCCGAACCTACATGTTTCTCTGGTTTCTTTTTTACCTTTTTTTAATAGCTCGGTATTAGGCCAAATTACGATTTTTTTTAATGCCCGCATAGCGAGCTCGTGCTGGGAAAGTCTTAGTGTATAATTTTGATTTTTGTTGTTTTTGTCGCTATCTACTGAAGATAGCATTTTACATATCATCCCGATTCATCATCTCTTTCTAATCTAGAAGCCATGTTTTACATCATCTTTTCTATATTTTTATTTCATCATGTAGTGGCGATTTTTTTCTTTCTAGTACATCAGTCCCGATCAGACATTTTAATGCGATATTTCATCACGTTCCGCACCTACATGTTTCTCTGTGTTTTACCTTTTTTAATAGCTCGGCATTAGGCCGAATTATTAATGCCCGCATAGCGAGCTAGTGCTGGGAAAGTCTTTGTCGCTATCTACTGAAGATAGCATTTTACATATCATCCCGATTCATCATCTCTTTCTAATCTAGAAGCCATGTTTTACATTATCTTTTCTATATTTTTATTTCATCATGTAGTCAAAACTCAATTTGAGATTTTACATCGATACACGATTTGCGAGATTAGTGGGCCAGAACAGATTGGAAATCAATTAGGCCTATTTCTCCACATAATTTTATAAAAACCATCCCATGTTTAATATAGCATCAAAGAAACGTATCTTAGACACACGTTGGCTGAGAAAATGAAACAACTTAGCTCCATTTCTACGTTTTATGGGGACTATTTTACGGGTTGCACTTTTTGATTGCGAAATCTAATGTATCTCGTTCAGCAGACAAAGACGACAACCAACTACGCATTTAAATTTGAGCTATCGGCAGTTGATAGCAAAAACACACGAATTCAGATACATAAAATTAAAAACAACAGATAGAGAAATCTAATGGCTTTTTTTTCAAAGTTTGTTTCAGCGTCATACGGTATTCAATTCTCGAGATAGGCCTATTTCAATTTTAACCTTCACCGTGTAAGCCAATGCATGAGCTCAATAGATACCGGGTACCAAAATCGAGCAAATTACGGCATGTCTTGCGACATTTTCTTTTGTTAAAAAATCATGGTAAATTCGTGTTTTTGCTATCTTCTGAAGATAGCTTAAATTAAATTAAATTGATGGTGATATTTTGGGCTCCATGTGCTATCTTCTAGAGATCAAATCAAGTAAAAACATTCAAGCAGTAAGGCCTGCAGAGTGTTGCGACATTATTTTGAAAAAGATGCAGGCCTAGTCCGTAGTACGTCATATGAAGCGTAAAACGGATGCGCGCAAATCGCGTAGCACCAATACGCAATCGTTCTCGCCATTCGATCAATCTGCAGTAAATAGCAAAACCAGCATGAAAAACAATATCATTGACATTGACTAATGACAATAATTGAAAACTTTTGTTCACAATCCTAAGTCAGAATATCATTGATCAAAAATTATGTGTAAGACAAGTGACATTTTGTTAATTTCAATCACTATATTTCTGCTCATAAAACGTGTTTACAGCGAGCCTTTTCCTAACATATTTTGAATTCATGCGCTTTTGCTAGCTACTGAAGATATAGTGAAGACCGCTCAAATTTAACGCATTTTGTTATTTTTATCACTATAACAAAAAAAATTGATGTTTTTACTATTACTAGCGGGACACCCGCGCTTCGCGCGGGTCCCCGCTAGATGAGTAAATGGGAGCGTTCACTAACAGGAATAATTACTGAACAGGTAGAATCATTGAAAAGGTACAGTTTATTTATCTAAATCTGTCTCTTCTTACATTTTCTTTTTTAGTTTCTTCTGCTTAGCTTGTGATTTTCCGTTTTTCGCAAGTTGCGTGGCTCTGCGCCGTTACGCGCGCATTGGTGTAGTGCGCATTACGCACGCGGCGCCGACGCGCTGCCGGCCAGCTGCAGTGCCGCGTAGGCTGACAACCGATTTTCATAACAAAAACCCCGTTTTTACCCATATTTTCACTGTTTTTGCAACCATTTCTTGACCATTTTCAACCAAATAAAGTTTAAACACGTTCCCGTATATTCATCGATCTCCCGTATGAATTTGGCGACATTTGGATCGAAACTGACGGAGCTTTTCCGTTCACACACCCACATACAACATTAGCTTATTTATAGTAAGATGATAGTGGTGCTCATCAAATTAAAATTTCTGAAGTGTTGCGATATTCTCTTTGAGGCCTATAATTTTGTTACATCCATGCGTTTTTGCTATCTATTGAATATAGGCCTAACTCACAGTAATTTTGTGGTCCAGATCAGACATTTTAAAGCCACAATGTACGATCTTATAATATGAAATTGGTTAATTTTTTTCAAACCTGATTTTTTTGCTCATTTGTAAAAAAAAAAAAAGTATTTGTTTGCCCAGACATGGGGTAGAAAGGAGTGGGTCGGTAGGTCGATTTCCTTTTTTTTTTTTTTTTTTAGATCTGTACATGTGTTGCAGCAAGTGGGGTAAGAGAATACGACATTCAGCCTTACATTTTGTACTTGTGTCAACTTTAATTAAAGGTTAATGATCGTGTATAACTTATTGGGGGAGAAATTAGACAAAAATATTGCACATGCGCGCTGATGTTGATGCGTATAGCGCAAGTGCATTATTTAGTATAATTTTCTCAAGCAACAAATAATACGCGTTCAATATTTGAGTAGTATTTCATACCCGAGAAGAAAAAAAAACATGTGATTTTTGCTGTTTTTATAACAAAACTATCACTAAAAATGTTGGCAAATAGGACCAAATATAAAAGCATCAACCCGCCCGGAAAATCTATGCGATAGCGTACGAAAGCACTGCGCATAGTAAGCGGATTGCACATTAGGCCTATACACAATCAATGTACTCCGCATACTTCTACCACTTTTCTGATTGGCTGCTTTGATATATATAGGAGTGTATGAATGTATTTCAACCTTACCATATAAAGTTTAACTTGGATAACAAAATCGGGCTGGAGTACAAAATCCCAGACCATATTACTTGTCATGCTTGGTTCTCTATATTGATGTTGATTGATGGCAAAATATTGTTGGCATGGTTGGGGAGGGCTAAATGGGAAAAATGAAAGCTGTGATTGCCAGGAATATTAACTTTCAAGTGTCATTTGGCGTTTTCATTATTTTTATATCATTGTAAAAAAAAAAAAAAAAAAAAAAAGTGTATGCTGTTTTTTAAATTTTTTGGGTCGGTCGTGTCTGGGCAAACGTAAACAAACACCTTTTTTTTTGCCTAATGTTTACACATGTCCCAACTTGCACCTAAATGGAATCGGCCAAATTTTTTGTCTTTGTAGGTCAACAGAGCAACGTTCGACATAAAGTCATAATTTTTTTTATTATGACTTTATGTCCTCCCATAGAACTGCATGTTAAATGGCCAAAATAACCAGTGGGATTTCTTTCACTTTACCGTAGGCCTACCTGGTTGTTTCAGCTTAAAATGGACAGCAACCCTTTCCGGCAGTTATTACTAATATTATTTCAACATTTTGAATAAAGAATAACAAAATTAAAATTTGATGGAAATCGTATATTAAGGCTTTAAGATTTATTTTTATTTACTTTATTATTATTTCAACATTTTGAATAAAGAATAACAAAATTAAAATTTGATGGAAATCGTATATTAAGGCTTTCTAGCTTGCAGGTCACCAAATAGTTAGCGATTTGCGGTTTTCGCCCTGCTGACTACAACTTCAGAAGGTTCAGAAGGATATTACAGACTAATCACGTTCCGCACCTACACGTTTCTGTTTCTCTGTTTTTTACCTTTTTAATCATTGTTAATAGCTGGGCCCGGCATTAAATCCTGAATAAAGTGAAATGAAATCATACATGTACGCGTCTCATGCCACCTGTCCGTTAATTGATTGGTTTGGCGCCCTCTTGTGTTGACTAATATATGGAGATTAATGGAGACCTGCGAGGGCCTGCGAAGCCGTGGAAGTGAGCGAATTAGCACGGAATTTGTTGGAAATGCAAGTTTTGTGGTATTGATAAACAAAGTAAAGTAACTTTTTATTCAGAAATATTGTTGCAGATCATGTTAACCTTTGTACTGAATCAACAAAGCAGCTAAGTTTCCCATAATCTCCGTGCAAGTTTCTCGTTGTCAAAGACGCTTTCGTGGTTGTCACGTAGTCCGAATAATCAGACCCAGAACAAAATATTAATTTCTGACATGATCGTGTACTGGTTGTCACGCAAAAAGTACCGTAATTTCTAAAATTATAAGCTTACCTACTTATAATATATACAAGTTTACATATACTACAAATTCCGAATGTTACTTTGAAGACTTGTTCACAAGTTGCAGAACGTTCGGTGCACTGATTCCAGGGTTTAAGTTTACATTTGTATCTGGTAAAATGTTAATATATTAAAAATAATTGACAACTTTTGCCTGGAATTGCTAGCGTCAAGAGCGTGACTGTGTCTGTGAGACAGTCAGTAGGTCATGTTTTTGTAGGTAAACTGGTGAAGCCTTCAGCATACTTTCCTGCCGCTTGCCGCTGCGGCAAGCGGCAGGGCGTTTCAACCAATGACAAGCCTTGATTGTGTCCGTTTGTCTGCAATACGCATGCGCCACGCCGCTCAGCGGCAAGCGGCAGGGTAGTATGAAACCAGCATAAAGCAGCTGAAGGGAGTATCCCATTATGCTTTGCGGTACCTAGACATAGGACAAACGTACGACAGCATGCGCGCGCCCGGGATCTTTAAACAAACCGAAATGTCACATTTGATGTAAACAGAGTTCGTACATGGAAACTATATGCTGAAAATTTCACCTTTTTACTGTCTATAAATAACGCGATCGGATGAAACTAACTTGACGAATATAATCATTACAGTCATGACTTTTATCAGCATTAATGGTTTGGCTTGGTTTGACAAAATAATATCGAAAAACATCGTTTTACATGCCGCTTTCATGTCAAAAAAATGAACGTAAATTTTCTCGTAATTTTAGTATAAAAATGTTACCAAATCCATGCCAATGGCAAGCTGAGTTTTTCATTTTAAGACCTGAAACTTAGAAATAATGTTTGGAGGGATGTTTTCTTATTAAAAACTTTTGAGACGGAGGATTGGTTCACTGAAAGTGAAGTTACAAAGCAAAATATGGCAGGCAATGATTTGCCTTCAATTGTACAGGTAAGCTTAAAACTGTATGGGACCGTTCACAACACTTGTTCAAGGGGGCCTGGTGCAAAAAAAATTTCATCACAATATTTTTGCCCCCCCTTTCGGATCTCAAAAATGTCAGCCCCCCCTTTTTTTTTTTTGATATGAAAATTATGGGTCAACCCCATAGAAAGGCATTTAAAAATTTTGAAAAACACAATTTTCTCAGGAACATTTGTGGTCAAGTTTTTCAGGGCCCCCCTTAGGAGGGTCAAAAGTTTTAAGGGCCCCCATTTTGCATCAGGTCCCCCATAACAAGTGTTTGTGAACGGTCCTTATAATGATGCTATGAAGTATTTGAAACCTGTTCAGTATTTTGGTACAGCAGCTCAGGATTCAGTTAATATTGGGCCAGATGGGCCCAGGCCCAGGTCCCCCAAATTGCACTGCACCCCTAGCCTGGGGTGGTGAATTATAGGGAAGATTTTTTGGCAGGCCAATAGGTGGGCAAGCATTTTTGGCAGGTCGAAATGGGGGGGGTTCAAGCGATTTTGGCTTACACCCTAAAAAGTGTAGGAAAAGGTTAGGATTAGGAACACATTCAAATGCAAAATTTCCAGCTCACTGCGCTCGTACTATGATAAGACAATTTAAGGTTCCCAAAATCTTGCATGTGTAAGGGGGGGCAAAGATTTTTTGCACGACAAAAGGGGGAAGGTTTTGGCATGTCAAAAGGGGGCAAAGATATTTGGCATGGCCGAGGGGGGGGGGCAAGCAGCCACAGATTCTGCTTGTGTTGACGGTTTCTTGCACACTGTCACTGGCCCTTCAAATAGCGTAGTCCTATCGAAACAAAATATATGCCCATCCTCCTGAAAATCTTTCCGACGCCATTCAATCTTATATGGAAACCAAAACTTGACCACTTGAGTGCACATCATCAGGGGTTGCAATGAGTTTTGAAAATTTATACAGGCTTGGCGTGCTACAAATCACACTTCTACTAGAAATGTTAAGGTGGGCTTGTCAGCTTGGCTATTGGGTGTGCTGTTCAATTGCTCTCTGTAGTCTGTAAGAAATTAAAAAAATTTGAGCTGTGCTATAAATCACACTCGGGCAGGTGAATTAAGATGTGTGATATCACACTGGCGTGCCTTAAAACTTACGGTGAGGGGCCCAAAAAAGGTAACTCCGGCCCTGAGCCCCGGGGAAGGGGAGGCACACCAACTTTGGAGGTGATGTGTATGTAGGGCTATTAAGACCCCCTTTTTCAGCGTCGCTGTCACCCAAAGACCCCATACCGGTATTTGTTTTCGAACACATGCCCTGTCACCCAAAGACCCCCTATTTTTCCATTTGATCTGTCACCCAAAGACCCTTAAATTTTTCAATTTGAACAGCAACTTGGCATTTAGGCAAAATCACTCAGTCAGCACTCTTTCCCCCAGTAAAAACCCAAAATATTCACTTTTTGCAGTAGTTTGTTTTACAGGTGTAAATATGTTTTTACATGTGAAAATTTCAAAAAAAATTTCAAATCATGGAAAAATTTCCAGAAAAAAACCCCTGTTGAATTCTGCACCTTGAAGATGAATTTTTAGCAATAGATAAAATGACATGATAGAGGCACTGGTAATTTAATTGTACTCAAAAAGTGAGAAGATTATATAGCAAAACAGTCAATTTAAGGAAGAAATTAACTTAAATTGATCAAAAATGGTAAAAATGAACTGAAATTGATTAAATCAGTGACTTAAAAAAATCATTTGATTTTAAATCATGAAAATGATTTAAATCATGATTTAAATCAATTGAATCAAGCTAACCCTGTAGGGATACAATGTAAAATTTTACACCAACTCAGTAGTACTCCAACCTTCACTGATCCAACTTGGAATTAGCAGATTGGCTTGCAGACACTTTGCCCCTCAATTTAATTGGGTGTGGTCTGTGTCCCAGGCACTCTTGTATTTGTGTGTGTAACATAATATGTTTATCTATATACATGTCCCTAGCTCCCCCAACATTTGTATCTCAAACTCACACACACAAGTATGTGAAAGCCATTTTAGCACATAGCCCTACAGTGAGGTAAATAAGAATTGAAATTCTTGTTGTAGCCCACACTATTTTTACTTACCTGTAGCACTATATGCTGTGCCTTTTGTACAGGCCCTTTAAAAAAAAAAGTTATACATACATACACCCACCCATAAAACACACCCAGTAGTACTTAGCTTAGCTTGTTTTGCTAGAAAACAATGGGGGAAAAAGAGCATAGCACATAGCTTTTGCGCAAAATATTTGTGGTGCAAGTGAAGTACAAAAAATAAAATTAAGTTTTTTTTTTTTAATGTATTGATGGGACAGGGGGAAATTTTGAAAATGTATTTTCCTTTCACTGCCTACATGTGCATATTAAAGTCTGGTTCTTACTCCACATCACAGCGCGATGCGATGCTATAAACACTGAAATCTGAGCCAGGGTTTTACAAGCTTGGCGGTAAAAATTCTCATCGCGCTGTGGAAATTTTGGTCCGCGATGGAGTTGAATTTTGTTCAACTTTATAGCATCGCGCTGCAATATCGCAGCCGTGCACGCCTGTGATTGGCTGCTGATGGGAGGGGGGCATATTGAGGACTACCAATTAATGCTACAGTGGAAACTCATTAACACAAAGTTGTGCGGAATTCAAATTTTACTTCTTGTTATCAGGAGTTTGTGTTATCCAGTTCTAATAACATGTGAAACGAGTTGCCACTGTATCTTTACTGCTGACAGGGGTATATTGAAGAGTGTTGGAAACATGGCAGGACCTTGGGCAAGTGTAGTGAAAATTATTACAGGCCAATATACACCAACCTACAGGTGATGAGGTTGGTTGTTTTTTTGGGGGGGGGCAAGTCCATGTTGAGGGGTGGGACAAAGTTAGTGTTCAAAACTGACAAACAAAACTGCATTGGGATTACCAAATCTATACGGTACACATGGAGGACATATGACCTTAAGCTCCCACAAAGGGATTGTAGATTTCAAATGTAGTCACCCATTTAGGGTTCCCCTTTTGAAATTCACACTCCCTGTGTGGAAGATTAAGGTCATGTCTTCCATAGGGGGTACTGGTGTATGAAATTTAACTGGAATAGCCCATATGATTACTAGCTATTACTTGGTTTTAACCCTCAGGTACCATGTTGAATGCAACTTTGTTTCATTGTGTGACTTGTGACCCTGTGAATAGCACATGACCCTTGTTCAGTTCATCATGTCATATTAATAAGCTATCAAACCAATTGTAGTGCAGGATAACAATAATATGTAGTGCCTGTTATATTGCGGAGTAAATTTTGAGCAGAAAGCTAGAGAACTGTATAGTCTACGACAGCACTTGGATGGTTTTTTTGGAAGCTTAAAAAAAAGGCTACTTGAGACTCCTTTACCGCTGCCTGTCTGCCACCCCTTAACGCTGAAAAGTTTTGGCAACACTACTTAAGTCCAGTTTCAAGTCCAAGTCCATGGCTCAAGCTCCTCTACAACACTGCTAGTGTAATGCCACTGTCAGACTTTCAATCAAGGCTTGTCAATGGTTCATACGTCATGCCGCTTGCCGCAGAGGCAAGACATATCAAACAATGACGAGCCTTGATTGTGTCCATTTGTCTTACATTATGTGTGCACCACACCCAATGTCCGAAATAAGGAAAATATGGAGGTTGTCCCGAGGACAACTAAAGCATGAATTCTGCTTGTCCTCAAAACATTTTGGTTGTCCACAAAATATATGTCATGTTTTTGAGTGCAAAGAATCCAAATAGTGGTTGTCCAGGGGATAAGTACATAGCTCGATATGGTTGTCCCCATGATTTTTGGACAAGAGGACAAGAGGATAAGTGCTTATTTCGAACACTGACCACACCGCTCGGCAGCATGGTACAAAACCAGCATTAGGCCTATAAATTGCTGTGGTGCATCCATGGGTTTTGTCTCCCAAGCAGTGCATGGAGGATCATCCTGCCACTTTGTTTAAATGTGGTCATATGGCAATGCATGTGACTTTAACTTTGTCCTTCTCTTGTTGTCTTGAAGCTTCTTGAATCATGTCCACCTTATTGAATCAGTGGAATTGTAAAATTGTGTGTAAGGGGCTGTGCAATAAAGTATGGGGTAATTTTTTTAATTGCTTCCCCCCTTTTGGAATGCCAACAAACATTGCTTTCCCCCAATCTTAGCCTGCCAAAATAAAATCTTTGCAGCCCCCCCCCTCAATTTGCACTGCCCAATTTGCAAACTTAAACAGGCTATCATATTCCTCGAAGGGGGTCCCAAATATAGGGGGGTCATAAAATTTTTGATGACCACAATGTAGGGAGTCACAAGATGACCACAAATAGTGTGTTTATTTTATTCAAAAAGACTGATTTCAATACAATTTTAGCCTGTTTAGGGGATAGGTGTATGGTGGTGTGCTGTGGGGGCTCATTTTTGTTCCCGAAATACAGGTGGTTGTATCCGTTGTAATTTTATTAACGCCGACCTTTTTTAAAAAAATGTGGGACCCCCTTCCGAAGAAAATGATAGCCCCCTAAATGTGCTAGAATATGATGGGAGTGTAGCGAGCAGGAAATTTGCATATTTAATATTTCTGCAAGTGTTTTCCAAAAGGTGCCAGTAAATATGTGCCAAAAATTGCTTCCCTCCCCCAACCCCCTGCCAAAAATTGCTTGTGCCCCTTCTCAGCTTGCTAAACGCTTAACCCCCCCCCCCCAATTTTACCCTCCCGAGGGCTCATAATTATTGTACATAGCTCATATAATACACCATAGGCCTACAATATCTCCGAGGACTCAAAGATGCAAACATGCCATTCAAACTTAATTGAAAATGGAGAAAAAATTGCTTATGCCCCTTCTCGGCTTGCCAAAAATCTCCCCACCCTCCAATTTTACCCTCCTGAGGGCTCATAATTTATATTGTACAGACCCGCAGGCTCAAAGATGCAGACTTGGCATTCAAACTTATTGAAATGGAGGCTTGCCAAAAATCTTTTCCCCTAATTTTACCCTCCCAATCCAAGGGCTCATATTAATTATTATACAGACCCGCATATATAAAATAGGCCTACAGGCCCTTTACAACTGATTCTTAGTTTCCTGTTTCATGGTTGAAAACAAAGGATGAGGCGACTTTTAATTATTAATTATTAATTATCTATTATTTTCTTTATATTAAAACAAGTGGTCGCAACCTACATCAACCCGTTTTGATTAGGAACATACATTTAATTATTTCACAACTATGTTTGATTTTATACATAAGTAATGGTACAGTTATGTTCTTTGTTTATTCATCATTATAGTTGATATGATCTAAGTCAGAAAGTAGCAAATGAAAGTTATTAAAAGTTATTTTAAAAGAGAAAATCCAAAATAAAAATAAAATAATTAAATATTTTGCAATTTTTTTTTTGTTTTGGACACGGGCGGGAAACAGGAAACTAAGAATTAATTGTAAAGGGCCATATCTCCAATGACCGACTGCCCAGACTCAAATAGTGTGATTATCCATATCTAGGCCTATATGTGGTCTGCACTTTAACGGAAGGAAGGAAGGAAGGCAAACTTTTGACTTCAAACCTATTGAAAATGGAGAAAAATGTAAAATGCACTGAATTTATTCACATTTTGCAAGATGCAAAGTCATGTAAATAAAAAAAATCTATGATTAAACAGGGTCCTTATAATATTTGAAGCTTCACTACAAGCTACTACATTTAGATACATTTTGAATTTGCGAGACGTTTTAAGCTTACCTACTGTGCACTGAGCAAATACGGGTCATTTTGGGAAAATCATGCCCGGCCCGTATTTTGCTTTGTAACTTCACTTTCAGTGAACCAATCCTCCGTCTCAGAATTTTTTAATAAGAAAACACCACTCCAAACATTATTTCTGAGTTTCAGGTCCTAAAATGAAAAACTCAGCTTGCCACTGGCATGGTTTTGGCAACATTTTTACACTAAAATTATGAGGAAATTTACGTCCATTTTTTTGACATGAAGGCGGAATGAAAAACGATGTTTTTCGATATTATTTTTTCAAACCAAGCCAAACCATTAATGCTGATAAAAGTCATGACTGTAGTGATTATATTCGTCAAGTTAGTTTCATCCGATCGCGTTATTTATAGACAGTAAAAAGCTGAAATTTCAGTATAGTTTCCATGTACGAACTCATTGTTTACATCAAAAAGTGACATTTCCGATTTGTTCAAAGTTCCCGGTCCGCGCATGCGCCGTGCGTTTGTCCTATGTCAATGCGGTACCATTTATATAGAACTTATTGTGCGATAGAAAATATACACAAAATCCCACACTTCAACCATGGTAGGTATTATAGAAGGAGAATTCACGAACCCAGTTCCCTTTGTACTATGATCGTTATGAGTCGATACTGAGCAATCAGGTATGAATGGTGCACTATCGATTTGCTAAGCTTCTTATCTATTGAGCTTGGCCGGTTATGAACCACCGTTATCGTGACTTCTAAGCAGAATGACGTCATTTTACCCACAAAGCATTGTGGCCGTGACCATAAACAAAGGAAAACGATTTACTTCCGGTAATTTTATAACGCCAATATTTCTTATGGCCAAGCTTGGCGGATCATAGAAACATCATTGCCAGTCTTGGAAAACGTTTCCAAATCATTTCCACTGGTTTAAAAGTCCCGCAGACACCCGCCAGTATTACTAATCATGATCAGAAAAAATACATAAATTCACCGTAACTTTGGAAGGAAATGAGGGAATTCGATCAGGTTTTCGCTAGTAAATCAACTTGAACTCGGAAACACAATGACGCAATCGAAGATCATGTGACCGATGCAAAAGGGCACTAATACCATCCATTTCCGGTAGGGGTCACCTGGGGGTCTGTTTAAATTGAATTTTAAGATAGATGATCGATATTGTCGCATAACGATCATAAACATCAAAGGCCGTGTTTGAGGGACTGCACTGATTAAATCCATTCAAGTGATGACTAGCGTTGAATAGCGTAATCGGCTTAACCCTATTGAGTGGATTAGGATTTTTCTGTGGAACCTCCTTCTATAATACCTACCATGCTTCAACTTGCAATTACTTAGAAGATAGACTTTTGTTTGAAAAAATATCACCCATGATTAGACTCGCTCGCCAGTCCTACATCAACTACGATACATACCGTACCTAGCTAAGCTAAGGACTGGCTCACACCATTTTGTCTGTCTATGGAAAATACACACTTAACCGTCATCATGATAACGGTTTGCGCAGGTCAGATATTCGAAAAATTTCTTAAAAATTCATCATATAAAATTGGTACCCACCTTATTGTGCTTGCTAAATCAAGACTCGGTTGAAACACAATTAAGGATCGAATGCATTTTAGTTTCCAAAAAGGCAAATTATTGTCAAAGTTCTGCCGAATTCTCCACCCTTGCGAAGAGTGCAGAATTGGAATCGGGAATGAAAATATCCGATCTTTGTGATCAAAAACACAAAATTACAACTTTGGATGTACTATTGGCAAAAGACTAATATTGCCAAACAATATAGAATAGAACATTTGATGTCAACTTGTCAAAATATTGAAGAAATGTGCTCCCTAAACATGTGGCGAGTAGGCAAAATAATTCCCATTCAAACGCATGGGAAACTGAAAGTGCATATAACACCGACTACCCATGATAGAGTATTGTGAATGTGAATCTTTCAATATTAAACTCTCAATATCTAAGCGGCTTGTTTATTTTGTATACATTTGCTATGGAGCAAGCAGATATACTGCAATGCATGATGGGTACTCCTTCCAGCTGCCGCCCTGGATATGTAGCTATATGTGGGTAGTATGTGACCATACCGCAAATAGGGCAGCATCAATAACGAAAATGTCATACTGATAAATGACACGTCTGTTTTTCCCGGTTTTTTAAAGTTTGCCTTGCGAATTTGGCAGCATCAATAACAAAAATGTCATACCGGTAAATGACACATCTGTTTTGCCCGTTTTTTTAAGTTTACCTTGCGAACTAGTAAAAAGGTGAATTCAAATTAGCCATCAAACCGCATCATTTTATATCAAATTAAAGCCCATGAGTAAAGAAAGCCAAAACTGAAAACCGTTAAATTGTCATGGCGCTTTCCGTAGCAAAGTTACATCTTGTCAAAGATAATTAAGATTGATTTTCATCAAAACTTCAGCCAACAATTAAAAAACAAAATGGCATAGTTTCATGATTAGCATCTTTTCTATGTGGAACTGCTATCAAAATCCCTTTAAAATTCCATGTGTGATTCTCTCATCACAAAAATAAATTATATATTTGGGTAAAGTGAAGTATAGATGAGGTGACCTATGATGTCACATGTTTACATTCAGACCGCCCTCTGTTGTTTCAAGTCAGGCAAAATAACACAGAAGTGTCTATGACAGACCACAAATCTCTTTAAAACTCAACTTTTAAAAACCTTTGAAGTTTTGTGTGATATTATGTACCGGGTATATAGCTTGATGCATTTATAAACAAGATTGATAACATTTTTTGTATTATTTGCTTTGAAACCAAAGTTAATGAATACAAATCAACTTCTTCCATGTAAACTATAGTGTTTTTTGCCTGACAGTTTTGATCACAGACCAACAGAGGGCGTATCAAATGTAAACACATGTCACCTCATCTATAGGCAACGTATTTAATGTAGGTTTCCTTGACCTATCTTTTCTTTTCATTTTCTATGTAAAATATGTATTGTGTTTGGGCCCCGATTTGAGCCAATTTGGCTGACTAGCAAATGTGTTAACTATAGGTTTGCCTTTTATCGAGACACAGCTGTCGAACGTAGTCATAGGTGTACCGGGATGGAATTAATTTTTGCCAACTGTACTGTTCATTTTGGCCCACCATTATTTGAGCCACGGTGCTCGAGAATGCTTTTTTTGCATCACATTTTTTGTGCGATGGACTCACGAAAATAATTGATTAGCAACTATTTTGCATTTCCATTTTGCGATTGACTCAGTTTGTTTACATTCCTCATACTTTTTTGGGACATTTTCACAGGCATTTTCAAAGACAAAATTGAAGACTGAACAGATGAGAACAAGTATTTCGGAGATGCTGACAATTAATATAAGATCTTGTGTAGAAAATACACCATTTTTCCTGACTTTCATGGTTTTTAATACCCTATTCATGTTACACGCGTAACATGCCCGATCGTGAAAAAGACCCTAAGAATGTGCTTTTTTGTTCACAGATGATAACCCTTTGCCCTTGTCAATACAGAGTTGCCCATCTCCCCAGGTGTTGACACTTACAAATATGTAAGTATGTAGCTATGTGAGTGCAGATAGAGTCATGTGCACTATTTACAGTATTGAAACTCAACTGATGCTGCCCGATAGTTTCAATTATTGGAACTGAATTTACCCGCCATAGTCCATAACGTCATTCAGTCAGTCATGCATGAGCATGTTCAAACATACCCCCGGACTTGCAGAAAATGAAAATGTAGGGGATCCGGAGTAGAGTTTGGTGAGTCCAAGTTGCACAAATGCAGCATAAATAGTATGTCTGCAATAGCGCTAGATTGAAAAACTGGGGGTCTTCAGGGACCCCTGAACTTGCAGAAAATTTAAAAACAGGGGGTCCGAACTCTATTTTGGTGGGTCCGGAACCCCAAAAAGCAACCTAGCGCTACCCCTGTATAATAAGGTGAAATAATATGCATGACAACCAGTGCATGTAATGCATATACCGTACCAATTACATATTACGACACTCCCCAGTTTGTAGAGCTGTAATTTCTTGATTTTAACACTGTGAAAATACACAAAATATATGTATGACCTGCTAGAGCTACCAAGATATGAGCGTAAAGTTGTTAGTTTCATGACATCCTGACCGCTGCTTAAGTTGATGTTCTTTGTTTGCTGCGCACCTGTACAAGCCAGTAGTATGTCCTTGAATGGCACATTGTGCCCCCATTCACAATGGAAATACAGACCTACTATTGCCATGGTGTGAATAGGTGTGTATGAAACAAACGAAGAACAGCAATCTGGACATCTCGAAACTACCAACTTCCGACTTAATTGACGCTCATAAGTGACACTTTCCAATTATCATGCCAAACCATATTGCAAAAAAATGAAGTTGATCACAGATTATTTGAATGAAAAAAAAAGTCGAGGAAAAAACACCATTATTATTTTTCTATGGGAATTCAAATAACAATATCTTAAAAGTCACATGAAAGAAGTGATTTTTCAAGGTAATTTTTTTTCCATCTCTTAATTGCAAGCTTTTATTTTTCTACTTTCAGAAGATAGCTAGCAAGAACCAAGGAAATTGAAACTCAAGGCAGCCATCTATTAAATCTCAAGGCAGCTATCTATTAAACCATGGCATCGCTTAAAGGGATAGATCCTGAGATTAGGAAGTATTTACGCAAGAATAAAGTACCTGATGTATATGAGGTAAGTAGATTTGCAGTGTACAAAATGAAGCTTTCATCAAATGAAGAGCTTTGATGTAAAATCTCTTACATCCACTTGCCCAATTTTGAGAACACATTTTGTTGAAAACCCCCTCATATCAGTGATTTTTCTGATGTGTTCTCAAAATTGGGCAAGTGGATGTAAGGGGTTTTGCAACAAAGCTCTTCAAATATGGTTAGCAGAAATCCACAATTACGCAAATTAAACTAAGACTGGGGTCACTGTTTACTCAGAGGTTGTATGTCGCAATTTTGGGCCTTTGGCACACTGACAATAATATTTGGCACACATAAATTTGCAATTTTGTATTACTATTAGTCAATTTGAGGAATTACTACATGGATACCATGTTTGTGCACAAAAAATATTTATAAAGGGTACTTTTTCATGGTCAAGCGTAACGTTGTATTATACTGTTATACACTTGGGCCTACATCGTTTGAAGTGTCAAAAACAGCAAAATATGTAAAAGGGTATGTTTGATTTGACAGGATCTTGAACATGAAACATCAAAAAATGGCAAATAATCATTGTTTCCCCCACTGTTTAGGTTATAGTACACAATGTCATCATTACATGAATGTGTTTAGGATATTATGGACGCCAAAGGAATAGAAGTTTGTTTTGGGGTCAATTTTGAAAATCTTTGAATGAGCATGAAAGCCACATGTTGCCCCCAGCCTCAAGACTAATTATCAAATGATCCATATTGCATTAAACATTTTCACTTCAAAATTTGTTGGCAGGTAGATACTTAGCTTGTTCAATACAATACTGTGAACATTTGGCAGTTTACACACAGTATGTTGTACTCATCTACACATGGCAGCTACACATGGCAGCTATTGCACTTGGCCACTTCTGCCTCACTGGCAATAGTTTCAAAAGTTACAGTATGTATGTCACCCTGTTCTTTGCACTGCATATTTAATCATTTTTTATTACAAAACAGCATTGGACCCTAACTTCAGGATATGGATGTAACAAAGCTTTAGTCAATGACTATAAAATTATTTTTTTTATTTTCAGGCCATTTTGACCGGATTAGCAGTAACATGTCCTGCCGATCCCATAGATTACATACAAGAAAACATTGAGAAATTCATCAAGATGAAAGTGGAGACAGTACATGGACTTGAAGTAGTCAAATGGTATGTACAAGATATATATAACTTTTTCTTTTCAAATAAATCATGGCAGGAATTGTGAATTTTGTTCATTGTGAACAATTCCAACTAAAAATGAAAGTGGTTTACTCACATTTTAGTGATGTTTCACCACCAAACTAGTGGTTTCATCAGACTGGCAACTCATCACATCTAATTGTTCCATTTATGGACAACAGGAAGCACTGTATGTAGAACGTGTGATGAGTTGGTCAAAGATGTTGTTGAGTGCATAGGCCCCCTTGTTTAGAGTGTCATGTCCTTTTCTGTCGATCCAAATGGCTTCTTTCAGCCACCTGGTAGTCTTATCAGGACATGACACTCTACCAGGCGGTTGCTTTTCTTTTCTTTTTTTCCCATAGCTATTGTTGGGTGGACTCATCCATCCATGCAGAGCAAATTCAGAGATCACCCTGACAACTTTTCAACCATGTAGTATTAAATTACTATCAATGCAACTTTGTTTTATCTATCATTATTTCAGGGATACTTTAATACCAGAGGAATACAAACCTCCAAAGAGGCTTATACCTACAGCCTATCTGGACTCAATGTTTGTATATGATGAAGAATTTATGCAGGTAGGTGTTTAAAGGAGGGGAAAATAGATTACAAGTAGGGGTAGTTGATACATAGCCCTGCACTGTTTTTATCAGCAAAGTTTGGCACATTTTTGCCTGTGTTGTATTGGAATATAAAAACAGAACTGGCATCCACATCATGAAATGGGCTTTTTACATTTGAAATCCATACACCCCATATGGAAGACATGACCTTAGTCTTTCACACATGAAGTGTAGACTTCAAACAAAGTCACCCATTCAGGTAACTCAATTTGAAATACATTTCTGTTTGAAAGATTAAGGTCAAGTCTTCCATAGGTGTGTATGGATTTCAACTGGAATACCAATATTTGGCCTTATTCGGTGAACAAGCGATATAGAAAAATGTGTTTCCCTAATGTGACTTGGTTCTTTTACAATATCAACAAAGTGCATGCATTGACAAGTGCTGAACTTTGTGATAGACACTGTATAGTTGCAAGCCTCAAAATAAACAGACCTGGACCAGGAGCCACACATTTGGAAAAAGCAGCTCCTGGTCATGTGATTATCTAGTGAACCAGGATCCATTTTTAAAGAGCTAAGAGTCATTTAAAATTTTAATTGTACAAATTAAATACAAAACCTGCTTTAACTACCAGGCTCTATTTAAAAAAAATGTAGAGCCTGGTTCATATGATTTTGGTGTGGACCAGGAGACAAAATGTTATGACCATTGGGTAAATGGCTCCTGGGTGCCTGGTTATTTTGAAGCATGTATAGTTGTTAATGATACTAGTTTTCTAGTTCAATTTGTTGTTTGAATTATGATGCATATCAAAATCAATTGCCATCTATCCATCAAAATGGCTTGTGCTGATTTGGTCTATGAAAATTACTCTGATAATTTCAAAAGGAATTTCATGCTGTATGTGGCAGAGTCAGAATTTCGTCCCACTCTGCGGAAATCAATCTTGCAGACCCAATTTGTGTGAACCATTTGATTCTTGCCAATCAACTTCTTTGTACATTACAAAAGTTTGCAAGAATCATCATTGATTCACACCACTCTATTTACGAGAATCTTTACGAGAATCAATTCTTGGATTCTCGCCGAAATTCTGTCCCTGTATGGATAAAACAGAAGTGCCTTTATTGGAAAACAGGTACCTGGGTGACTTCATTCTGATATTTTATATGACCCTATTAAAATCATGTATTCCAGACAAGTGAAACAGAATCATATTGTGAGACGGCATCAATAAAATCGGAAGACAGTATTACTAGAAAAGATAAAATGGGAAAGTTGATGGTAAAATTATTCAAATTGCTGTTGTTGTGTACAGGGACCTATTCCAATATCATACCTGCTCTCAGTTTGTCAATCACTTAGACCCAGTAGTCTTACATATGCGTGCATGCATATCTATTGTGACAAATGCCACATTTTCTTTTTGCTGTATTGGGTTATTCCAGTTGAAATTCATATACTCCCTCGTAGAGAAGACATGACCTTAATCTCTCACACAGGGGATGTAGATTTTAAATGGAGTCGCCCATTAAGGTAACCCCATTTGAAATTCACACTCCCTGTGTGGGAGGCTATAAGCACATGCCTTCTAGGGTGTATGGAATTCATTTGGAATAGCCCAGTGTTTGGTTCTCTGCTTCAATTTCTGCTCAAATTATTAGGTTTTGTCAGATCTTTCTTCATCTGTTTGCTCCATTGAAAAAGGCATGAGCAAATCATTTTCCACTCTGACAAAAATATGCCGCTGCCCAATGTAATTGTCACAACTGCAAATTGTACGCAAGATTCTCTATACTGATCTTAAATGTGATAACAAAAAGTTTTGTGATTTATATAGGGACATACTTCTGTTGAAAGAATTCCAGCAAATATCATATCAAAAGTCAAGATTTTGAGTGATAATCTGAATGTTAAATAAAAGAAATATATAGAAAGTTTCATATAGTAATGTCAATATTGAGTTAAAGGAATGAGGTATTTGGAACAGGACCCTATAACTATCTGCATATAATGTATATACATACCATATATTTTGATTTAATTAATTTAGGTGCATTCATTCATTACTACATTTGAATTTTGGTGGCAAATCTCAAACCTTATAATGGGCTATATATATTCCATTTGAGAGCACCCCCTATGGAAGATGCAACCTTAATATTCCACACAGGGAGGGTGAATTTCAAGTGGGGTTACCTAATTTGGTAACTCCATTTGCAATCTACACCCCCTGTGTGGGATATTAAGGTCATGTCTTCCATAGAGGGTGTATGGATTTCAAATGGAATAGCCTAACAGGACAAAATCTGTGCCATCTGCTTAATGGCAAGCAATAATATTGACACATACTGTCATATGCTGACACCTGCTATATGGACACCATTATAAATTGAATGCACCTTGACTTATCATTACTAATATAACATGCAATACTTGAATTCTTAATTTGAAGTTGAAACTGAGTGATAACTGTATTCAAAATCTTCTTTGGAAAACTATTCCTTTATTATTCAACAGAGGAGGTCTGACCACTGCTCCAATATTTAATTCTCAGAAACGATATGTACATTTGAAAGCAACAAGTGTACCCTTAAGTGTATGTTGTATGCCAAGTATATGGTATACAAATATTAACTGTCTATGAGTGTGATGGTCGAAATATAATCATGAGGTGACAGATGGATTGTTCCATTCCACGAGCCGGAACGGCGAGTGGAATGGAACAATCCATCTTTCACCTCGTAATTATATTTCGACCATTGCATGAATTTAAGACAGTTAATATTTGTTTTATATCACTCGTATACATAAATTATATATCTAAAATACTATTTAAGGTAGGAAATACATTTTTTCATCAACATAGCACCATGAAGCATTTAGGTATTGTGTGCAGGTCGCATCTCAAATATGTCTAGTATTCGATATTGCACTCACATGACCACAATTGTACAACAAGTGCATTCTGAGCGAAACTGAACACCTTCAATTTTTGCTCCATGTGCCATTCAGATCAAAATGATATGATACAAAGTTATATGTCTTGATTATAAATCAGTTTTGATTGTTTAACTACAAATCTTGATCTCTGTAGATGTAACATATTTCTTACTGTCAAAACTGGAGTATCCCTTGTGTAAGATGATTAGCTCATAAATCTGTCATTGCAATCTGTACCAACTTTTGTGACTCTTACACAAGGGATAAACCCAAAATGGACAATAATTGAACAACTTGTTTGAAGTTTTCTAAGTAACAAATTCTAACCAGATAATTTTCTTTCCTCTTTTATTTCTTTAATTTTGTTGTTGTTGTCAATGCTTACTCTAGCCGTGGGAGATACGGGTAATATACAGTGTTGATGTGTAGTATGTGTGTGCACCTTATATATGTAGGAACAGTGATCAATGGCTCCATATAGTTTATCCTGTCTGAAGTAGCAAGTATTTTCATTGCATGGACAGAGTATACATTGTTAGATACTGATTTATAGGTCATCAACTATAGATATGAATGTGTAGTTCATCCACCCTGAAGTAGCAAGTACATTAATTCATTGCATGGACAGAGTATATAGACCTGGTATATATTAAAAGATATATGAAACTAAACTGCTTCATAAATACAGCAAAGGTGCTAGATACTTTTGGTCTTTTAGTCATATTAGATATCACATGAACAGGGTTGTATCTAGCCAAAATTGAGTGCTGGGCAGCAATTTATAGAATTTACTTGATTTAGCAAGATTTCAACACTATCAAAGTGGACACTTTTAAGGATAAATTTGATAAAATACACATGTTTTTTAGTTTGAGTGGTGGGATCTAGCATCAAAATGAACCTTCAGTGGTGGGTTCCAGAAGTTAGTGGCGGGCTCTGCTGCCCTCTGTAGCTACAAACCTGCATATGAACTCTTCCATAATAGGAGCAGCTAGATGTGGGGAAATGTTGATGTTAGTCCTGTATGTAGCATGTTTGAATACTATATACATGTATTTCTGAGAAGGGTTGCCTTCAAATTACTATGGTTAATCCCCAGGGGGTTTATCAAAAAGTCATGATAAATATCAGTTTTGATGGTTCTTCATGCACGATACACTATTAGCTAGTATTCATGTGATCACTGTTACATGCATATATGGACTGTTGGCTGCAAATAACTGCAAAGTAAAACTAACAAATGAGGTCATTCACAATAATTGTCACCATGCATTTTCCTATACAAAGTGTGCACTGTACTTTTTAAAGTCTCTGTCACAGTTGAAATGATAGTGCCCTCTATTGATTAGTTTTAGCTGTTTTTATACCAGATGCTGGTTATATTTACCCATTATATGTTTTGAAGGGATTTTGCTGACAATTGTGGAAAACCTCATGAGTACAAATGAATGTGTCACATTATTAACTAACAAGTATTAATACCGTAATTGCACTAAGGTTGGACTTATGTGCACTTTATGTGCACATATTGAGCATAGTATTAACTTTTGGAAAAAATTAAATCTCACCCAGACATTTTAAAAAATATATCCTCATTTTTATTTGTCACATAGTAATCATAAAATTTAGATAAAAGTGTGTACTTAGCTTAATCAAGCATCGGCTCTTCCATGAAATGAAAGAAAGTTAAAGCAAAATTTCGTCGGTCACAACACATACTATTAAAGATACAATTTAATATTTTGAACCTTAAATTTCAATTTCAAATGGAACCGGGTCATTGAGAGATAACAGTGGAGGAGTATCGACTCCGTTACTAATAGCATATCCTTCAAAAACGTTTTGCTCGGAACATATTTTGTCCTTCGCGTATGCCACTACAATGTATGTGTTTTGCGATTGATGATTTAATCCTTTAATACAAATTTCCACACGCTTACATTCCTAGTTTATTTAATCAACAGAATCATCCCTTTACTAATTTTATAGTGCATAATACATACAAATATACCTTATATATGCATGTGCATGTTGACACACCCCAACGCATTCTCACACAGAATGCAGGCACATATTGGTAACGTGTGTTGTTTACTTCACCAATGATAAAGGAATAAACATTATTGTGAAACTGGGTTTATTATACATTTTTAAAAACCTTTCCTTGCATTGTAGTTTTGCATTCACTTGCATTGTGGCAGTACACAATTTAATAAAAATTGTTTTTTCCCCTTTTAAAGTGGCTTAAAGATGGAAGCTTTTTTAATATACAATTATTATGTTAAAAGAAGGCTTAAATAATGTTAGTAGTGTACATGTATACTCGGATACTAAAAGGTTAATGCATTTCTTTAATTAGCACAAGTTTGATGTCGATCTTCAATTTTTTGTGATTTAAAATTGTTTGGTGTTAAAAATGTTTTACTGCACTGAGGGATATTTTTTCAAGGGTAGCAATTTCTCTTTGACAAAAATTTGCAGATTCATGGTTGCAAATGTTGCTTTATGGCTGTATGCAAGCTTGCACATAAATTAATAAAGATTCAGCCATGTAGAATGTCGATTGTTGTTTAAAATAAGCATGTTCAAAATATGCATCTGTCGTCTTTTTGTGCGCACCTCATGCACAGGTACAAAATGTGCATGATGTCATTCATTAAATTCTCATTTTGTATTGTGAACTTTGTATGCACTCTGTCATAAACTGTTAGGAATGATTGTCAGATCCTAAATGCTGAAAATTCACAAAATGTCTTATGCACAAGATTTATTGCACACACTTTTAAATATGTATTAGAGTAAGTGTAAACAAAAGTAGCTGCAAAGATTACAGTATTATACCATAAAAACTCCATAGTTAAAATATGTGCTTACTATCGATCGCGCTTTTGAAAACATGAAATTGTACCAAAGTCAGGCGCTTTACCAACTGAGCTATATGGGGTTGAGATAACTATGTGTATCGATGATTTGTTCAAAAACCATTTACACTTTTGTGGATGGGACTCTTCATGTTTGCATGTTTTAAAAGCGCTTGATAGTAAGCACATATGCTAACTATCAAGTTTTTACGGTATAATAGTAAAGGAAGTGGAATATTGTCAGAAAGCACAATGCAACATACCCCCAGCAATTACAAATATAATTAATTACTAATGTATGTATGGAATTGTTTGAATTGTTTTAGCCATCACCAGAGATGTATCAGAGGGCATACCATGCATACAACCATAAGCTAATAGATATGACATTCAGGTAAGTGGAACCGGGTTAAACTGAGAGTACAGACTCAACAGTGCATAATGCTGTGTGGGAAAATGTGCTATTCCAGTTAAAATCCATACACCCCCTATGGAATAGTTGACCTTAATCTCCCATACAGGGAGTGTGAATGGGGTTACCTGAATGTGTGATTCCAATAGAATTCTACCCCCCATGTGGAAGATTAATGTCATGTCTTGCATATATAGTGGGTGTATGGATTTTAACTGGAATAACCCATTGTCATGTATAGGGACCAGATTAGTGTGTTCCAGCATTTCTTGATAGGGCTCAAAATAAGTGATAAATGGCATCTTTAATCTTGAACACTACAAAGATTTGCACATGTTAGTGCTTAATGTGGGTACACACACAGTGCAGTGCACATTTTTAAATCAAAGTTTGCACTACATGAGGGACATGCACGAATGGTGGAGTCTGTATTCTAACCTGGATTCTAATCCCAGTGGTCGAAAACTGTATAAATAAGATTTATTATCACAAGAATGATAGTAACCTAAAAAGGGAAGGTATGACAGAGAAGAAAACGGTCAAAAAGTGTTTAAATTTATGCCAAAAGAAGGAATTTATATTGGTGCTCACTTGAATCAGTAGTATTTAGGCATAACAATTATATTACTAAGATAACAGTGTAAGTAAAACTTTCAGGGACACTACTGTTTGCCCCCTAGCTATCAGTTGCATTGAAAATTGAACACATTTAATTGAACATTGAAAGTACATATTTTCCAGTGTGGTCTGAAGGTTTTCTTTTTCCTCATCAACCTAAGACACCCCATAAAGAATTGCCTAATGAGGCATATGGGCTCCCTTGACATAACTGGAATTTTTGGTACAAACTAAAAGTGCTTCCCATAAATATCAAGGCAGCAAATAAAGGCACGGACCCTTTATTCTTGTTGGGATTTTCAGAGGAGGGAGCTTTCTATTTGTATGTGAAATTCACCCTAAGGCAAAGAAGCTCATGTGCTCCATTAGGCACATCTTTATGGTATTATAGGTCACTGATGTATTAAATCATATCAACATAAGCAACATTTTAAAGGAAATGCCATTACACAACTGATGATAATTTTCATGTTTTAATCCAACACAGGGCATGGCTTCTATACCATGAAAGGAAGAAACGACGTAGAGCAGAAATGGCTCGGAAGATGGAGTTAGCAGCCACTCATTATTATATGAGGAAGCAAAGAGTGCATTTCATATCATGGCATGATTGGTTCTGTAAGCGTAGGGATAGACAAGAAAGTAAGTATACATGGGAGACCAGTGACCAGGAATTTTTTCGGAGGACATTGGGGGAAAGGTGAATTTCGGGGGGAGGGCAAAATCGACAAACTTTGTGCAAAATTGCCGCAAAAGTGGAAATTTACATAATTTGGGGGGTTTTGCCTCAAAAGTAGGGGGGGGCAAGAAAAATATTGGGGGAGACAGATATATCACCTAGATCACCTAGATCTGTTCTGTCAAGAAATATAAAACAAGTAAGATACAAGATATCATATTTTGATCGTGTTTGATCTTTAAAAGATGCTGTAGATATGCATATCGGAGCTCAAACTTACTCAACAGCAAATTGATAAAAAAAGGTGATTGTGAACCCTATTTCTCATGAGCAATATCATTTTTTAAATGCACAAGTATAGACTCTCTGATTGGTGGAATTCCTAAGCAAATTAAGACGATATCGAGATATGAGATATTTAGTATGATCAGAGTTTTGTAAGAGTTGCATGAATGTGACAAATTCCTTAAGAAGACTCTTTTTAAAACAATAGTCATCATCATTATCAATCAACTGCAGAGCTGCAAGCATCCTCTAACTACTGCCATCTTGGACCATTAATGTAATTTGTTGTGGCTGCCTGCAGCAATTGCCATCAGTGTGTTCTTGTTTGGGTGTACTGGACATATTTTTAAAAATCAGCAGATAGGCGAGGTCTGCTTGTTTCTGTAGACAAGGGGCAGTCTTCAGTGAACGGCTCTTTTTCAGAGCCACCAAAACCTTTTGTATTAGCAGATAGGCGAGATCTGCTTGTTCTCTGTTGACAAGGGGCAGTCTTCAGTGAACGGCTCTTTTCAGAGCCATCAGTAGGCAAGGGGCGGTCTACATGTCTCATTCTTAGGTACTTTGTCCTGAAGAAGTCAGAGCTACTCCTGACGAAAGCTTGACAGTTCTAAACTTGTCCGACGGCGAACCCGCTAAAAACCCACTAATTGTTATGAATTCCTGCCGTAAAAGCCTATCCCACAACATATTCTTTCACTGGCTCATGCACTGACAGGTGAAATACATAACCAAGAAATTCAAGTTGATGGGCCCATGAGAGGGACAGGGTCTTTCATTAATAACATACTAAGTGGTAAAATTCTTACTCTGTGTGTAGCATTTACAATTTACCATCAAGCAAAGATTTTTTTAATGTTATATTAGAGAACAAACCAAAAGGTGGATGACATCCTATAAGTGAAAGCCCTTTGGGCATCAAAAAGTCTAATAACATGGTGGCTTAGAATTTCCAACATTTCAAGGGTCAGCTTCCTGACTTTCATTTATAAGACATCATCAAACTTTATGTTTATTCCCCTAATTAGATTTCAAAATTTATTTGTGTATTTTTTCTGCAGTATTCTACAATGTGATCCAGAGAGTTTACAGTGTAGCTTTGAATCGACAAGTGTTCCAAGCTTGGCATAATGATATGCTGGAAACCAGGAGGACTAGAGAATATTTTGAAGTAAGTTTGTATAAGGTGAACTCCAATAATGCAATACTAATTGCAATATTAAATTGTGGAAACAGGTGAAAATATATCTAAGTAAGTTTATTTGGATCTGACTCTGACATGAGATTGGCTGTAAACCATAATCGGTATGCTTAGTCATGTTTATACCAACTTAAACAATTTCGAACCTGATACATATAGATTTAAATCTTCTGCTCTTCTCCAATGTGCCTTTGTGGCTCAATTGATTAGAGCATTGTTCTAGTATTACAAAGGTTGTCGGTATAAATCCGGCCAGACACGCTGTTTTAAAAAAAACATGTATGTGTGTTTCCTGCTCTGGGTAAAGATTAAAATTTTTTCATTAACAATTTCATTAATTCTGCATATTTCTGATCATTTTCATGCTAGGAACTTGTTGAGGAACTTGGCAGGGTTTGTTTTGCATAGTTGCATATTGTAGATAATATGTGAAAATACCAAGCAACAATATTCATCTGTGTTACGGCTGTTTTTTTCATCGCATTTTTGCACAGATGTTAAGAGTATATGCCAATCGCATGGTCATCTCAAAACAAGGTTCTACTTGCAAAGTGCATGCTGTGTGTGCATACACCTGTCAAATGCATGCTTTAATTAATGCGTACACTTTGCAAAAGCCTTCTGGCACGTGGCTAGGAAAGCACGAGAAACAAAAATGCACATTTTGCGTATGCGTTTGCAGGGATAACCTTGTTTTGGTAGCAAGATGGCGGATCCGTGCAAAGGGCGAATACTTTATATAAAGAACTCAAAAAAGTAACTTATCTGTTATAAATATGCATAACTAAAACTATTAATCGTATTTGATACTTGCAAACCCCAGAAGAAAGAGATGAAATTTAATTACTGCAATTTGGACACCATCCTTTAGAAGTTAACCGAATTTAATTATGGTCTGCATTAAGTTTGAAGGTACATGTAACAATAAATTCTCCAAAATGCAAATTCTGGGTCGGTCTTGCCGGTTTTTTTTGTCACCTAATGGACATTTATAACAGCTGAGTAACATTTTGTGAGGGCTTTTTTACAAAATTTACAAATGGCTATTTCTTGCACATGATGTTTCTTGCACACAGTGTAAACAAGGAAGCTGATATTGATTTTGTACATGTCACTGCTTCCAATTCCAGAAAAATACAGCACTATTTTTTTAGGATTAACGAATTATTCTGTTTTGCCAAATGAACCAGCTAAATCATAATCTTTTAGTTAGTGCTAACTGACAATAAAAGTCAAATATTATTTTTCAATTCGAGAGAATTTGTTTACTTGCAATGGCAGTTACAAAACTCAAGAACATTAATTTTGATAATTGATTATTATAAAAAGAGATTAGAAAATTTGTTTTCCAAAAATTAGAATGTATAATCTGAAATTAGTCTTTTTGGCTTGATTGTCACAGCATACAAAAACACACAATAAAATCCATGTCTTTGACAGTTTTTGACTCATATTTCCAAAAATGATTATGAATTAAAATAGGTAACGTATTCATTGCAATAAGCGCCCAGGGCACTTAACAAGTCATTTTGGGTGGGCGCTTATTTTTTACCTCATTTACCTAATATTTACGTATGTTATAAAAGGGTCCTGAGACGTTCTAATAGCTTTTCTGATGCAGTAAATGTATGCAAGTTTACGCAGGACTTGTAGTCCTGCAGTTATTTCACTGTATCGACATCTATCTGCCACTTCAACATTAATGGTACCCTTGAGCAAATTGAAAATACCCTGGGTAGGCGCTTATTGGGGCATGGGCGCTTATTGGAACAAATACGGTAGTTAGAACTAATTAGAGGATTAGGATATATATAGCAATGTTTCATGTGGCAAAACCGGATAATATTTTTGAATCCAAAAATTTAGTTCTGTATTTTTCTGGAATCAGGAGTAGGCAAGTTTATTTTGAGAAATCAGAATATTATTGGAAACCGATAAAGGTATAAAAATTGTTTTTTTTCCATTTCAAGTTCTAATGATATTTGATTAGAAATTGGTGGACGTATGTTCACAATAAGTATGAGCAATTGGTAAGCTAGCCATAAGTATGTATACTACCTACAGTTTACCACTTGTTTTTTATGAATTTAACTACTTGATTAATGTTCTTTTTCTTTGATATACTTTTCAACATCCCAGGTGGGACCAGACGAAAAGGGTGTTCTCATATATTTATGTTGAGAAAAGGATATCATTTATATTGTGATTATTTAATATTACAAAAAAAATCACCTTCTTTTCTATTGGATTCACATAAAAAAGATCATGCTAACAGTTGAATCTAACAATCCAAATGCACTTGTTCAAAGAAGTTGATATTTATTACAAAAAAAATCAGCTTTTTAAAACTTTAAATTGGATTTTTTTAAATTTACTGTATTTGTAATATTTTTTCTTTGTACGCATGTCAAATAATGTCAAATCACAATTCATCAAAAGATGAAAATTTGATTAGAAAATTAGTTCTCATGCTTTTGTCCATTCTCATATTTTTTGTAGATTTCTCTTAAAATTGTTGACTGGTGTATTGTTATCTTATTGTCTCAGCAGCAGCTTATATGTATGTGTGCATAAGAAGGGGGTGCCAAAGAGAGTAAGGGAGATAGCATGAACGGCACACAGGGTAGCATCTGTGTTGATGCAATGGGGTCTTACTACGATCTTTTGTAGATATCGTCAACTATAATGTTGCTGAGCATATAATGTATGCTTGTCATATGTTATGCATCATTGTCAGTCATTGCTGCATAGTGCATAAGCTATTGAACAGGCTTTATTTTTGTATGCAAACTTCGTTACATGCAAGTTTAATAATTTTCATAATGAAATATAATGTTGCATAATGTTGCATTGATTGTGGTCATAGTAAACCAGGTAGGTTATTGTAAATTGTTATGTGCTTTGAAATATTGTTATTGGGCTATTTAAGTTGAAATCTATACACCTGTATGGAAGACATGATCTTAATCTACCTCACAGGGAGTGTAGATTTCAAATGGAATCATTCATTCAGGTAACCCATTTGAAATTCTCACTCTCTATCTGGAAGATTAAGGACATGTCTTCAATAGGGGTATTAGATTTCAACTGCAATAGCCCATTCAGTGGTGTATAATGTTGAGTGGCAATGGTGTATAATGTCTGCACACACAAAAGAGTCATTTTACAGATAGTACTTGCCAAACGAAAAATTGTTGAGCCAATTCAAAAAAGAGATTAGCTTTGCTATCCCTATGTTTGATGATGAATCTGTTGTGTTTGGTTTCAGCGTTTAGAGCGAGGTGAATTAGATGAGGATGATGAGTACATTCCACGGTATGGTGAAGCCAGAGATGATATTTCACTACTGCCAAGAAAAGTAGCAGTTCAGGTAGGTTTAGTAGCCCATTGACCAAATGAACCATGCCCCATCCTTCAGAGTGGATGTTGATACACCATCCTTGTATAGAATGTGACCACATGGTCAGAATCTGTCCAAAACCCTGAATTATCCCTCAAATTTTCTGACATCTTAAATTTTCTACCTCCGTCTGGACACAACTTTACACTTGGCAGACTTCACTGTGCTCAAGTTTGATCCCTTTTATGATTAGATTTTCAGTTACTTAAAATTTAGCAGACCATAGTCGTCACTGTGCTCAATGGTAAAATGCATGTTTAAAACAGTTCTCAACAAAATAGTGACATTTATATTTCATCACCACATCCGTGGGACTTCATCAGAATTGTGACGGTAAAGCGGTAAAGCTAATCATGTGACACACAGTGAAATTCGGAGTCATGTGACTTGATGAAGTCATTAAGTTTGCTGAAGTGCTCAAGTGTGTTCTCTTGTATGATTAGATTTTCAATTACTTAGACTTGGCAGACCTCAGTCACTGTGCTCAAGTTTGTTCTCTTGTATGATTAGATTTTCAGTTACTTAGACTTGGCAGACCTCAGTCACTGTGCTCACGTTTGTTCTCTTGTATGATTAGATTTTCAGTTACTTAGACTTGGCAGACCTCAGTCACTGTGCTCAAGTTTGTTCTCTTGTATGATTAGATTTTCAGTTACTTAGACTTGGCAGACCTCAGTCACTGTGCTCAAGTTTGTTCTCTTGTATGATTAGATTTTCAGTTACTTAGACTTGGCAGACCTCAGTCACTGTGCTCACGTTTGTTCTCTTGTATGATTAGATTTTCAGTTACTTAGACTTGGCAGACCTCAGTCACTGTGCTCAAGTTTGTTCTCTTGTATGATTAGATTTTCAGTTACTTAGACTTGGCAGACCTCAGTCACTGTGCTCAAGTTTGTTCTCTTGTATGATTAGATTTTCAGTTACTTAGACTTGGCAGACCTCAGTCACTGTGCTCACGTTTGTTCTCTTGTATGATTAGATTTTCAGTTACTTAGACTTGGCAGACCTCAGTCACTGTGCTCAAGTTTGTTCTCTTGTATGATTAGATTTTCAGTTACTTAGACTTGGCAGACCTCAGTCACTGTGCTCAAGTTTGTTCTCTTGTATGATTAGATTTTCAGTTACTTAGACTTGGCAGACCTCAGTCACTGTGCTCAAGTTTGTTCTCTTGTATGATTAGATTTTCAGTTACTTAGACTTGGCAGACCTCAGTCACTGTGCTCAAGTTTGTTCTCTTGTATGATTAGATTTTCAGTTACTTAGACTTGGCAGACCTCAGTCACTGTGCTCACGTTTGTTCTCTTGTATGATTAGATTTTCAGTTACTTAGACTTGGCAGACCTCAGTCACTGTGCTCAAGTTTGTTCTCTAATTGTATGATTAGATTTTCAGTTACTTAGACTTGGCAGACCTCAGTCACTGTGCTCAAGTTTGTTCTCTTGTATGATTAGATTTTCAGTTACTTAGACTTGGCAGACCTCAGTCACTGTGCTCAAGTTTGTTCTCTTGTATGATTAGATTTTCAGTTACTTAGACTTGGCAGACCTCAGTCACTGTGCTCACGTTTGTTCTCTTGTATGATTAGATTTTCAGTTACTTAGACTTGGCAGACCTCAGTCACTGTGCTCAAGTTTGTTCTCTTGTATGATTAGATTTTCAGTTACTTAGACTTGGCAGACCTCAGTCACTGTGCTCACGTTTGTTCTCTTGTATGATTAGATTTTCAGTTACTTAGACTTGGCAGACCTCAGTCACTGTGCTCAAGTTTGTTCTCTTGTATGATTAGATTTTCAGTTACTTAGACTTGGCAGACCTCAGTCACTGTGCTCAAGTTTGTTCTCTTGTATGATTAGATTTTCAATTACTTAGACTTGGCAGACCTCAGTCACTGTGCTCACGTTTGTTCTCTTGTATGATTAGATTTTCAGTTACTTAGACTTGGCAGACCTCAGTCACTGTGCTCAAGTTTGTTCTCTTGTATGATTAGATTTTCAGTTACTTAGACTTGGCAGACCTCAGTCACTGTGCTCACGTTTGTTCTCTTGTATGATTAGATTTTCAGTTACTTAGACTTGGCAGACCTCAGTCACTGTGCTCAAGTTTGTTCTCTTGTATGATTAGATTTTCAGTTACTTAGACTTGGCAGACCTCAGTCACTGTGCTCAAGTTTGTTCTCTTGTATGATTAGATTTTCAGTTACTTAGACTTGGCAGACCTCAGTCACTGTGCTCACGTTTGTTCTCTTGTATGATTAGATTTTCAGTTACTTAGACTTGGCAGACCTCAGTCACTGTGCTCAAGTTTGTTCTCTTGTATGATTAGATTTTCAGTTACTTAGACTTGGCAGACCTCAGTCACTGTGCTCAAGTTTGTTCTCTTGTATGATTAGATTTTCAGTTACTTAGACTTGGCAGACCTCAGTCACTGTGCTCAAGTTTGTTCTCTTGTATGATTAGATTTTCAGTTACTTAGACTTGGCAGACCTCAGTCACTGTGCTCACGTTTGTTCTCTTGTATGATTAGATTTTCAGTTACTTAGACTTGGCAGACCTCAGTCACTGTGCTCAAGTTTGTTCTCTTGTATGATTAGATTTTCAGTTACTTAGACTTGGCAGACCTCAGTCACTGTGCTCAAGTTTGCAGATCATGGAAGATGATTACAGGCTATAGCTCACTGTGGAGTAGAGTCAATCTATCATGGATTAAAACAAGGTAAGTAAACACTGTGATTTTGCAATTGGATGGTCTGATTTTGTTCGCACTGTTTCATAGATGTTAGAGATTGTTATTGATATTTTTATCAGATGTGAAAATTGATATAGAATTTAAAGAATTTTCTTGTTTTATATGGTTGTGATGAAGAGTTCCATGAGGATGAAATCAAAGTTCGATTGGCGGTCAACTGCGGTTCGGGTAGTTCCGTCCGTTTCCATTGTTTAGAACAATAGCAACCGGACGGAACCGCCCAGAACCGGCAGTTGACCGCTGGTCGAGTTTTGATTTTGTCCCTAAACTAAAATGTGCTATTCCAGTTGAAATCCATACACCCTCTATGGAAGACATACCCTTAATCTTTCACACAGGGAGTGTGAATTTCAAATGGGGTTACCTGAATGGGTGACTCCATTTAAAACCTCCTGTGTAGGAGATTAAGGTTATGTCTTCCATAGGGGTATTTCAACTGGAATGGCCCAATGAAAGATACAGGTCTATGTTTTTCCCTAATTTGAACATATGATTTCTAATGCATAACTCTAGATAGCCAGTCTCTGAAGTACAAAGTACCTACCCGGACGCACACATTGTGCCGGCTTTGAAGGCACGCAGACCTGCAGCAGAGATGCAGCACTACGCACTGTTAACAAACTGTATGCGCGCTTGTTGTCACTTTGTACTTCAGAGTGGACAACGTGTAGGTCAAGTGTGTAACCAGCCTCTGTGTTTTGAGAAGACAAAAGTCTGGTCACTGAGAATTACAGAGGGAAGAGCATACAAAAAGTGCTGAGAGGGGGCACTTTACCCTATTACCCCCCATTTATGCCACTACAGGGAGCTGACATCTTGATGTCATAGGAAAATTGATATGATTCCACCTGGCTGGTTTGAATTATCATCAAATGCAAGCTTGAAATTCAATTCAATTTCAATTCAATTCAAGAAACATTTATTTCACAACTTCAATAATACATGATATAATGACAAATGCCAGAATTAGGGAAACAATAGCAAACAAAATTATTTAGGCAAGTAGTCTTACCGATCACAAGCCCACTGCTGACAGTCAAATGCGATCACTGTAGAACAGACATGTGATTGGGCAAAAGACAGGACAAAAGTGAGCCTGAGATAAGATATAACAAGTGGCATCAACCTGAAAAGGAGTTGTGGGGCAACACGCGCGGAGTAAGCTTGTGGGGTGCGGGTTGCCGGCAAACAGTACAAACAAAAAAACATTCAAAATGTACTTTTTGTTACTTCTATAAATTAAAGTTCAATACTGAATGCTTGAATACTGAGAAAATGCATTTGAAAAATAGACAAATCTTGCACAGTAGTGTACATGTATTTTGAATTTTTGTAGCATATGAAGAGCTTATTTCCAAACCGTGTTAAGTCCACAAACCCATGTTTCTGATTTCCCTGTGCGATATTGCAATGGCTTGTGATCACAGACCTAGGGTTTGTGGTTGGATGCACCATTACAAAGCAAACGCACAGTAACAATACTGTGTGAGGCTTTTGTTTCCCAAATGAGAACAATAGTCTGAATATTGTTATGCAGCATTGTTATGGTAAATTATAGCTTGCTGATGGTACAACTCATTGTTGCTAATGTCAAACTTGTCAAAGTAATTGTGATTGTATCACACAAGTAAATGAGACACATGGGTTGGGGTTGTGGACTTAACATGGTTTGGAAATAAGCTCTTCATATACATTTTTATTTGATTTCAGAGTGAAAGACAAGTATGTATGTAACTTGTTGCAGAAATGTCGAACCTACCTAATGCATCTAAACCTGAGAGGTTGTAGCGCCTTGACCCAACCCAGTTATCAAGCTATAGGTAAGTTCTTGTAATCCATAATGATTCATAAAAGGCTCAAGAGGACATATTGGCTGCACTCCATCAGAGAAGCCCTGCTCTGACTGCGCTCTAATTTGAGTGGAGTCAGGTGAAGCCAACTCAAGGTTGGTCCAGGGACTGCCTTTTGAGGAGAGTGAGAGCAATCACTCTCTACTGCTCTCCTTAAATCTGATACAAGATAATGATTTTTAGCTCTCCTTAGGTGACCATTCACTCTTTACATTCTATTGTAAATGCTCTAAATAGCTCTCCCTGAAGGCTCCAGAAGAGCTATTTAATACTCTCCTGCAAATTCCAAAAGACAGTCCTTGTTGGTCCTACTATATATCTGCGTTTGGCTGTGTTAACTAATAGTGTTTTGTTACCACCTACCTTGCGACCCATATCCAAAACCCAGTGAACTGAATCTAAGGCATAAAAGGTTTATTTTACAAATAGTAAGTAGCATAGAAACCACAAATCCTAGGATCAATATGAATAATGCTTGGAATTGTACAGCAAATGTTCAAACCACATTATTTATCCAAGCAGATGTAATCATCATGTGACCTAACACCAATTGGCCCACTCTGGCTGCAGCCTTCAAATACATCATTGAACAAGTCAGAAACTGCATTACTTTAAATGATATTGCCATTGCCTTAATTGTTATAAAGATTAAGAACCTATTGAACACATACAAACATGCCCTGGTATCGCTATCTTTCCAAACTTGAAATGTGTATCCTGTAGGCGATCATAAACATCATTGAAATGATATTAATTACAGGAAATAATCCAACATTCCAAAAGTTATGAAGCAAAATTGTTGGATTAATTTTAACCTGCAGTTTGTCATTGTCCCTTTTAAGGTAGTATTTTGTGATCCTAGCATTATCATAAGTGAATGACATAGTGACTGTGAAGCTATTCAAAGCTTCAAAAACACCTTGGTTGTCCAAGATTGTTTGATAAGATCTGTTCTGGTTTTGATAACCCAAGAAAGCCTCTATTGAAGCTTATTTCCACTGTGGTCCATTTGAACTCCGAGACGGGTTGGGAACAGTCAGTGGTTAACACCCTACTCTTTTTGAAACTGGCTGCAAGATACATGTACAGGTATAGCTCTCTGTACACAAGATCAGTGGCTTAACATCCCTGTTGAAGGATGCAGTACTTTCATGATTCATTTACCCAATTCTAAATGAATCATGGGGAGAGCAGAAGTCTGAAGTTAATGTACAGAGGTTGCCAATTAATATCAGACATTTTTCCCCAAGTTATTATCCCAGCAAATCTCCATCACCAGGAATTGAACCCAGATCTCATGCACTAAAGACAAGTACCCTAACCATTAGGCCACACTCTCCCAAAAAAAATTGTCCTTGATTGTAATAGATCACATCACTTTCTTTTTTCATTTTCAGGACAATGTCGTAATCTTCAAGATTTGAATGTATCTGAATGTGCAGGTGTGAATGATGCCATTATGAAAGATATAGTTGTTGGCTGCAAAATGCTGCTCTATCTCAATGTATCACTCACCACAATAACTGATGCTACACTCAGGTTCTTATCAAAGTAAGTCATGATGCAAGGACATATGGTTAGATGAAATGATCAATAATACAATGTGAGAAAAGTTTTTTAACACAAGTACATGTAAATGATTCTTAGAAAATAAATAAATAAGCGTAGTGATTTATAGTGTGCTACGCACAGGCACAACACCTAGACTTTGATTCACAAGCCTAGGCACACTTTACAGGTTGTCGCTGATCACTACGGCCCCACATCATTCAAAAACCATTTGACAACAACAAGTATGGACTTTGCTGCTTCAAGAACGCACACCCTAGACATTTCACAATTAACCGTCGCAACCAGGATCAGCTCCCCATGTTTCGTACAGGTTACAGCGAGACAATTAGCAATAAGTTCCTTGTCCAGGGGAATTTAAAGTTAACTCAATTTTCCATGAGATCGTACTTTACCACTGCCAGGTTTCGAACCTGCAACCTCTCGCATCATAGTCAAATCCCTTATCAATTGAGCTAGATTGACCGCTCTTCCTTCTTCCATATAGAAATGATGAATTTATGTAGCACAATTATAGATCAGTGCAATTAACAAAATGCAACTAATCATTTGGCCCAAGACACCTTACAAATCATTTTACAATATTCAGAGATGCAGCTTGGTATAGGTGCAGTACTTGAATCAGCCTAAATAATAAATGCCCATCGCAGCCAAGATCAGCACCACAACTTTGATACTGGTAGACTGGGACATTTGGCAGTAAGTTCCTTATCCACAGGTAGCAGCATGGCACACTAGTTAAGGTCTTTGCCTTTGTTATCAGAGGTCCTGGGTTCCAATCTCTGCAAGACCAAATAATAAAGAAATATATTTTTTCTGTGCACAGGTGTTGTAGAAACTTGCAGTATTTGAGCTTGGCTTACTGCAGGCGATTTACAGATAAAGGACTCCAATATCTTGGCACTGGCAGAGGGTGCAGGAAGCTGGTCTATTTGGATCTATCTGGATGTGTACAGGTAAAACGCCATGTCTAATTTGATCTTATAGCACTATCGGTGTCCGGTTTAGGTACCGATAACTCTTTTTACCATACTCTGGTGATGTAATAAATTATATCAAGCATAATAATTAACATTTGCATAGCATTATTATTTTTGATTTAAATCAAAAATGAATGCACTATGCAAATGTTCAGGGTTCGATAGAAAGAGGTATTGGTACTTATGGGGGCACCAATATGGCTTTAGGACCAAATTGAACTTTGTGCCTAAATAGGTTGCTGTGATCAAATTTAAATCTGATGCATTTGTGTTATTATTGAAAGTTTCTATATTCATACCATAGACATCAAATGAAACCGGTACTTATTCACCCGAAGATTGGTAGTGACTAGCCTAATGACTGTCATATTTATTATTTTTATGTATTAATAATAATAATTACAATATGATTTGTTTTTGTTAGGTCACTCCAATAGGATACAAGAATATCGCCAATGGCTGTTCCAACATCCAAACCTTGTGCGTTAATGACTGCACGTCACTACGAGATGAAAGCATCATAGCTCTTGCTGCCAAGTGTAATCAGATAAAATCCATCTCATTCTTGTGTACTCCCAACATCACAGATGCCGCTCTCAAAGCTATTGGAGCACATAAGAAACTACAGAGGATACGTATTGATTGTAAGTAATGGGATGCAAATTGGGTAAAAAGTAACATAGATTCAGTTTTTTCATGCCGTCATGTGGCTGCTATGTCTAAGCTATAGAGATTTAAACAAGTTAAAACTACAACAGAGGTGGTTTACATGAAACACACCAAGCTAGGTAGGTTCACATCATTGAATATAGAGGGTGTCCTTTATGAGCATAAAATGTATTATCATGGCATGCCATTTGAGTAGAATTTGGCAGTGTACTTTACTGTGTAAGCATATGGGGGAAAATTCAAAATTCATTTTTATCCTCTATAAATCCCATATAAGTCTCTTTATGTAGGCCTAAATAACCACACACAAGCAACCGGATATCATGAAAGTAAAGTTCATTTTAGCTAAAATGGTTTTAAATATCATGTCATTAAGCACAGGTTTCAATGGGAGAATGCCAAGTCATGCTAAATGGCAAGCCATGATTTGGGGATGAACAAACATTTTGAGATTAAAATTTTTTTCAAATTTGGGCAATTTTAAGGCAACATACTTTTAGTCATAACTTTGTAATTATTTAACCTGCAGATATGGTTGAACCATCTTTTTATGGAAAATTGTCATCTTTCATTTTATTGCATTGAATGGAGATATTTTAAACTTCAAAATTTTATGATTCTACCTAACCTAGCCTACAGGTCTCACCACACTTTGCAGAAAAAGGCTGATCACTATAGCCCAAGACATAACATTTATATAGCCCATTAATAAGAGGGCGAGATGGTCGAGTGGTTAAGGCGTTGCGCTGCCGGCCGGGAGATACGATCGACGAGGGTTCGAGCCTTGGGCTTGCCTTAGGTGAAAATTCTCTTCCCTCCCAAAAAGTTCCTGTATGGTCAGAAATCTTTCAATTCAGTTCAGTTATTAATTTCAGAATTTAATTGAAGAATTTCTTCTCGCCCCCATACACTGCTTATCACGTGCAGATATAGGTAGTGTATGTGCTTCGTCCGCGATTCGGAAGTCACGTAAAGCCGTTGGTCCCGTGTACAGGAAGAGTCAAACCCTGTGCACGTTAAGTGTCAGAGCTATTCGAAAAGAGAAGGGGGACCATCCCCGGTTCTGATATCTGCAATCAATCCTAGGTACCAGGATCGTGCATAGGTAAAAAATTATGCGCGTGCGACAATACTCAATTTGAGGTATGCACGTATATAGGAAGAAGAAGAATATAAATCTGTGGCATATCGCTATCTAGGTGCAGAACTCTAATTAGACTACATCTGGAAATGATCATTGCAACCAGCTTCTCAAAAATATACATTTGCTTTCTTTCTTTTACAGCCAACAACAAAATCACAGATGCATCCTTCAAAACCATAGGTCGGTGCTGCCCTGACCTTAGGCATGTGTATCTGGCCAATTGCCCTCGTATCACTGATGCTAGTCTCAAATCATTGGCTCCATGCAAAAACATCAATATACTCAATATAGCTGATTGTATCAGGTAAGTACATGTTGCACAAGATTATGTCAATCAAACTTTTGTTCACAATTGACATGCATTTGTAAATACATGTACACTGTACAGTAACCTCTAAAAAGTTACACAGCCTTCAATAGCAAATGACTTGACCTGACCTTGATTTGTGATGCATTGATTGGGTCATAAACCTTTGAGTAACTTGTAGCGTCCACTGTCCTAGCTAAAAGATGGCTACTTGGCTCTGTTGTAAATGGTCATCTTGATCCCAAGATTAGTAGTTTGTACAATTCAATGTGATATGATGTACATATAGGAGAAACAACTGCAATTTGGATGTTAATAAATGATCACTTTTTTTAAGATCATGAGTTTAATTTTACATAGATGGATTACCAATACAGGTGAACTTTCATTGTTTCACCCATATTTAAAGCAGGGAAGAAGTCAGATTGCAGCAATTACAGACCTATTTCGGTCCTTCCTGTCATCTCTAAGATTCTTGAGCGTGCTGTCCACACCCAAGTGTACAATTATCTTCAACATAATGGGCTCTTAACAACTGCGCAATCTGGCTTCAGACCCAAACATTCTACACTTACTGCAATAACTGATGTTACTGACTATATTTTTAACAACATGGATAAAGGTGAAATTACTGGGGCTGTATTTTTAGATTTAAAAAAGCATTCGATACGGTGTCTCATACTGTTCTCCTTCGCAAACTGTCCTGGTATGGAATCAAAGACACTGAGTTGGGATGGTTTTCAAATTATTTGAAAGGTCGTGAGCAAACAACTCTAATTGATGGTGTGCAATCTGATCCGCAACCAGTAACAGTCGGTGTGCCTCAAGGCTCAATATTGGGGCCCTTCTTTTTATTTTATTCATAAACCATCTTCCCAACGCAATCAATAAAAGTAAGGTTGTCTTATATGCTGACGACACTGCAGTTTTGTTTAGTTCAAACAATAAGTCTGAAATTGAGCATGGTTTAAACCAAGATCTAGACCATATTTCTAAATGGATGAACACCAACAAATTAACACTTAATGCCTCTAAAACAAAGGTTATGACTTTTGGAACACACCAAAGAACTAGAAAAATGGGTGACTTAGAAATAAAAATCAATAATGAAACTCTTGAGAATGTGAATGAGTTTAAATATCTTGGTATGTGGTTTGACCCGCAACTTAAATGGAATAAGCATATTGAAAAAATGGCTGGCAAAATATCACAAAAACTTGGTGTTTTAAAAAGGTTAAGTTGGTATATTGATCAATACACTCGTAATATTTTATGTAATGCTATCATCTTGCCTCACATCGACTACTGTTGTACAATTTGGTCAACTGCCGCAAGTAAATATATTAATCAGATTCAAGTCTTACAGAACAGAGCAGCCAGACTGACTCTTGGGTGTAAAGTTAGGGATTTACATGTGAAGGATTTGTACAAACAACTAAATTGGATGAAGGTAAATCAGCGGGCTGATTATTTTAGAATTATTCTTATGTATAAATGTATTAATAATGTGGCTCCTGAGTACCTGAGGGACAACATTCACTCACAAATAAACATTCACTCATACAACACTAGATTTGTTGCAAATAAAAATGTTTTTCATTCTTCTGTTCATACTGAAACTGGTACACGTTCCTTCAGGTACTCTGGAACAACAGCATGGAATAACCTCCCTGACAATTTAAAACAAATAAGCAATATTATTAACTTTTAAAAAGTCGCTCAAGGAGCACATTTTACAAACCTTACTAGTCTATCCTGTTTATAGTCTCATGTGTTTTAATCTTTTATGGTATTACTCTGTATATATTATGTAGTTTGTAATTTTATAATATTTATTTTGTTTTATATCTTGTATTATTGGTGCAATGACTTTCTAAGTGTAATTTACATTTATTTCCTTGTAAATCATTTGTTTATGTTTTATTGTATCGAGGGCCCCTGTGGAAAGCAGTGCTTGCACTGATCAGGGTTTACCCTCGTTAAAGATGTCATTAAATAAATAAATAAAAATGTTAATATTAAATATATTTAAGAAAAAATCTGTTTGGGTTTGGCCTTATTCAATTATCCAAGTATTAGTATGATATGATATGTGATAAATGATGAATGAAATCATTATGATTAGTGTGCTACTTATAAGTAGCTGTAGATCAGTTGTTGAGTTTCAGTTATGTTTTCAGTTATGTTTTAAAGTCATAATGTACAATCTTATAATATGAAATTCGTTACTTTTTTCAAATCTGAATTTTTGGCATTTTTGAAATGTTTACACATGTCCCAATTTAACACCTAAATGGAATCAGAAACTTTTCATGACAGCTATTACTAATATTATTCCAGCATTTTGAGTAAAGAATAGCAAAATTAAAATTTGATGGAAATCATACATTATGGCTTTAAGGGGTGCACTCTTAACTGAACATTACTGAGGAGTTGTTGACATAAAATATGTAGACAGGATGCCATGGATATACAGAAACTACACACTAATGCGTACCTCATGATGACGTAGGGCTAGTGTGATTCCACATGGTTGATTACTTGTAACAAAAAATGTCATCAAAAGTCCTATATTTATCTCATAGCTACCCATCTATTGATACAAATAATCAAAACAATAGAATGTGACCTTTTTGTGCTTTTTTTCCCTCTTTAGAATCAGTGATACTGGTGTGCGACAACTCGTAGAAGGCCCTTCAGGACCCAAGATACGGGAGATGAATCTCACCAACTGTGTCCGTGTCACAGATGTCTCCATCATCAAGATAGTACAGAAGTAAGTTGATTGACTCAATGGTGACACCATGCAGTAGCCAACATCCCCATGGGATGACGTCATTGGCTTTGCCTTCAAGCTAAACCAACTCTATATGTGGGTATTTAACATTAATTGTTTAACGCAGATGACAAGTTCAAGATGCAAACTATAAGTTAACTTTCTGGAGCCCCTCAATTACAATAGGTTAAAAATGTGCGACCATGGTGTTCGATATAATGAACTCTATTGTGTAGAATTATTGAACAGTTGTTGTTTTTGCTTTAATTTCATTTGTTCTTTCCTGTATTATTAGATAATGTAACATATCTGCAATCAAAGAAATTAATGTTGGCACACTCTGGCATAATAACTGTAAATCGCTGCCCCTCTCCCCCAATTCAATGTTGATGAAAGCAATTTTGACATTGGACTCTCCAGTCCCCCCAACATTAGTTGAGGGGGAATGGGAGATGGATGGGGAAAGGGGAAGGTTTGTACTACTCATCAAACATAGTTTACTAATTTCACTGAACTCTCAGAGCAGCAGTGAAGAGTTCCAACATATTGTCAAAGTGTGCCGACTATATATTTCTTTGATTGTGGGTGTGTATTGAAATGTGTGTGTCATTTGCATTGTGCTTAACATGGTATGCAGGAAGTGATCTCGCCTGTTGGCATGGTGCAATATTTTGCATCCGTGTGTGAAGGTCTCAATGGATTCTTCCATTTCATGCACAGAATTAGGTGGTTGAACTTCATAAAAATAGCCGTAAAGGATAGTGGACATGAATTACATGCAAACATGATTTTATGGGTGATCTGTTGGTGCTGCCTTGTTCTTCAACTTAAAATAATACAATCTCCTGTGTCATATCAGGTGGTAGAGACTATTATTAACTATTATTAATGATGTTTACCATATTGATTGTATTGTTTACAGGTGCTATAGTTTGGTATATGGCAGTTTTTGTTTCTTGGAGCATATTACTGATGGTGGAGCAGAGATGTTAGGCAACATGAATGTTCTCACATGCCTCGATATATCTGGATGTAGTATCACAGATACAGTAAGTATTATATGCACAGACAATCCGATTCCACACATTCCTACTACTCAATGACAGCCATTGAAGTGGGCCATCCCACCTGAAATGTGAAATGATGCAGGCTTTGCGGGAATTTTAAACTGTGTTCCATCACCCATGTGACAAAAGGATGCTGAAAGTTTACAAAGCAATACAATATAAGATTGATCTTGAAGCAGCATTTTTCCACCCAATGGGGCAGTTACAACACCAGTATGGTGCGGATAGCCCTTAGTAATGGCGGAATGAATTCTGATAATATGATAAGAATTGCTATCGGGCTATTACATTTGTAATCCATACACTCCATATGGAAGCCATGAACCTAATCTTTCACACAAGGGCTGTAGATTTCAAATAGAGTTACCCATTCAGGTAGCCTCATTTGAAATTCACACTCCCTGTGTGGAGATTTAAGTCATTTATCCATATAGGGGGTGTAAGGATTGCAACTGGAATAGCACAGGGAAACAAATAAAATAGGGGAAATCCATTTGCAATGAGAGATACCACACAAAGAGGTCCAAAGTATAAAGTTGTGTATAAAATCATTTGTGTGGGTGTGTTTGTAAACAATAGCAAATGATACACACATGAGAAAATCTGTGTTACTGTGGACACATAGTGCTACTAGAATATAAACAGCATAAAAATGCGTTATAAATAATGACCAGCAGTTGGAGGTGTAGAATCAGTTAGCACTTGCATAGTAAAAACTTTAAGGTTCAAAAATGTTCAAATTATGTAAAAAAGTATATGTACACCATCTTGATTGAATATAATGAAATATTACAATCCATAGGGCCTTGGTGCATTAGGAAACAGTTCCCACGTGATGTGACCATCTCGGAGTGTTTCCAAATCACAGACTTAGGAGTACAGAAGTTTGTATCACAGTGTAAGGATTTAGAGAGATTGGATATCTCTCATTGTACCAACCTGACAGATGGGGCCATCAAGAGTCTGGCATTCTGTTGTAGGAGACTTACTATTGTCAACTTAGCTGGATGTAAACTGGTAAGATCACTTGATAGAATGGACTATTCTAATTGAAATTCATACACCCCCTGTAGAAGACATGACCCTAATCTTTCATACAGGGAGTGTGAATTTCAAATGGGGTTACCTGAATGGGTGACTCCATTTGAAATCTACAGGGGGTGGATGGATTTCATCTGGAAAAGCCAAATAATAAGCAGCTTCTGAATTAAGGAAACAGTTGATGGACTTATAATGGAATCTAATCCTAACGCTATTTCAAATGCAGGTGTGTAGATTAAAGGAGTATTTTGTGATTCCAACATCCTGTTTTTACGGTATGTTTGAGTTGATATCCGCAAAATTCCCTAGTTATGCATGATTATGTCACTGTTCCATATGCCACTGTGTGTAATTTTGTTCTGTTAAGGGTACTACACCCTTCATTTTGTGTTTATTTTTGCATTTTTCTCAAAAATTATAGAGCATTGATGACAAGTAAGATATGTATATTATAGGGGCAAGGACTACAACTACTGCACTGGAAATTTTATTTCAGCACAGACAACAGTTGTGGAATTACAGTCAAAAATGAGGGAAAACCAATATTTGAACAATAAATCAATAACTACTTGCCTTGAGTTGCTGAATTTCCAGTGCAGTAGTTGTAGTCTTTGCCCCTCTATATACATATCTTACTTGTCATCAATGCGCTATAATTTGTGAGAAAAATGCAAAAATAGGCACAAAATTGGCCAGGGGTGTAGTACCCCTTAACAGAACGTAAATACAAATTTGGCAATTTTTACCAAGTGAATGAATCTGCAAGAAATATTTTGCACACAAACATTATGCAGCCAGAAGTTTCTGGTGGTATAAAAATCTCAACTTCTTTTGAGAAAAGTGGTGGATGAGATTATGGATCACTGAATGCTCCTTGAACACTGTTTGCTACATTCAGCACTTGCATCAAGAAATTATAAGTACATTCACTAAACTAGAAACAAGGCATGATACCTTTTACAAAATGTTCATACTGTAAGTGTCCAACGCATATTTACGCTATTCTATTTGGCTGCTCATACGATCTGCCAATACTGGGCAACAGTATTGAACTCTTCCCATTTCACAAATGATAGTGGTAAGTGCGTATCGGGTTTAAACGGAACCCGATTCCTAGTTAACATACAGTAATGATACCAGTTAATGAAAGTCACTAACCGTAGAGGAATCACACCTGATACCTCCAGATTTCAAAGTTGGGTCTTATCAAACTAATAAACCAAAAAAACTGATTGGCACCAATCATTTTGATACAGCCTGTATGGTTCACATTTGGTCTATTTACATTCTTATTTTTTTATTCTTTTGAGCAGATTTTCTTAATACACATGGGTTGCAATTATTAAGGAAAATGCAAATGCCTTGATAATATATGTATGTATCTGGTACTTTAATGTGTTAAAATAGGCCAAGTATTCATGTAAGCTCAGTCTATTCCAGTTGAAATCCATACACTCCATATGGAAGACATGATCCAGTCCTCCTAGACAGGGGGTGTAGATTTGAAATGGGAGTCACCCAATAAGGTAATGTCTTCCATAGGGGTGTATGGATGTCAACTGAATAGCACAATTGCTTATAGAGGTTATGCATGAAATTATTGATTGGCTCCAAACAAAGGATTTGAACTGGTGTCCTCCACCGTAATCATGGCGCAGTGCAGTCCATTCAATCAAATGTTGTCAGGAGCCTATTTGATCATAGTACATTTGTTATGTGTGTGAGACAAACTGTCACGCTAGATTGCAATCATGCTTTTGTTGAATGCATTTTAGTAGTCCGCCACATTTACGATATGATACGTCATATGCACAACCTCTATAATATCACTTTCTGTATATTATATTGACCCTTTCAGTTGACAGATCTGAGTGTACAGTACCTGTGTGGGGTTTGTCACTACTTGTTGAGTCTCGACATCTCAGGATTACTCAAAGTCACAGATAAATCCATGAAGTTTGTACGCAAAGGATGTAAGCGACTAAGAACTCTCATCATGCTGTACTGCAGAAATGTTTCCAAGTAAGTGAGATAACATTTGGTTAGTTTTTCAGTTATTTTCTGGTCTTTACTTTTGCGCTCTTGCAGTTGCCTTCAAAATCACCAATTTAAAAGACTGCAAAGATATTTTGACCCAAAGGTTTAATGTACAGCTGTTTGAGACCATAATGATACATATAATGTGACATGATCAAGGGGAATGAGTCGCATGTCAGCAATTTTCAATTAGAAGTTTTTTTACATAATTTCTTGGCAGTTTACAAAATGCTACATTTTGATGCAACCCATTCAAAATCGGACATCTGGTTACCGAGTTATGAGCAATGTATCAATGGCTGAAAACAATGTGAAACTAAAGAATTTGAACACTGTTTATGCCAATATCTCAAAAATGATATTAAATCCGACTCATTCCCCTTGGTCATGTGACAATATAGCAAACCTGTTCAGAACGGTAGAAAATCATAAAAAAACTGAAAGGAGGACTTTTTCCCCATCAAATTGGAAATGAAAAGACCATATTTTCTTTATTGATCCTGTGCAATATTTGGGCTAAAAGATGCTTTGTTTGGATGTTATAAGCCAAACTGTATCTGCAGTGGGTTAATCCACTTATTATTCACACAGTATTATAAATATATGGAATCTTCAATTCATGGTCATTTTTGGGTTGATTATCAAAAGTGATTAAAATAATGGGTATAAAATGGGGAATGGGGACTAAGTTTATTCAACCAAGGTGATATCATCATGCATACCTGCCAACTACTCCTATTTAATAGGAACTGTTCCTATTTTTGAAGCAAACAAATTATGACACATTATTTTAAATATTTTTTCTCATACATTTTGTTTACAAGCAATATGAAATTACTTTAATCTATAATTTTCGTATACTATCAATTTTAGCATGTAACATACTCTGCACTGATTTGACAATAAATAATAAGTAACTTACAGCATGTTTACCATACATTCTGACTCTAAAAGTAAAAGAATAAAATCTCACATTTAGGTTTTCAGGCCACATACGGAATTAAACTTTTTTTTTCTCCAGTCTCATCATTAACTTTTTTCTAGTTACATAACACTTAGAGTGCTTCTAGGTATGCCATTTGATGGTGCTTATTATAGCTATGTGAAAGTCACATGGGGAGGTTACCATTAATTACAAAAATTAACCCATAGCATAAAAACCAGAGTCATTGCAGTTTAAAGTGGATTTTCATTTTGATTTTTGACCCAAGTTCTTGCTTCAGTGTACTGAAAGGCACTTTAACTTTGAGGTAGAAATATCCAGGTGCTAATAAGGGATGGGTGCTAAGTTGGTTGAATGTGGTACTCGAACTGAATGATCCTAAAACAATCTAGCACCTGGTTATCTGAACCATTTCTCATTGTTTTCTTAATTTGCTTGGTCATAATTATTTGTTTTTTTACATCAATTTGTTATTTTATTAGGTCCTTAATGGTCAAACTCTCCAACAGAATCCAAACCGTCAAGTGGAGTGATGACCCCATCCCTCTCAACTTTGGTCCTGGTTTTGACTACCTCAGAATACTTGAAGAAGCAGAGAAGAAGAAGAAACTACTGGAAGAGAAATTGGCTGCTCAAAGAGAGAAGGAAGCACTGGAGAAGAGTACCGAAGAAACAAAGGAAGAGGAGGTAGATGGGGAAGGTGAAAAAGGAGAGAAAGATATGAAGGAAGGAGAAAAGGAGAAAGGAAAGATGGAGAATGAACAAAAGGATGTAACAGTTGTACGTTTCTCATCCGATGAGAATTTTGCTGGTGATCAGGCAGCAGTGAATGTAAATAGTATTGATGAGGTTCCTAGTCAACAGAGCATAGTCAGCAGTGTTGATTCATAACATGCATTTTATTTAATTTAAATGTATTTCAGCAACTAAATTTTTATTACTTCCGTGGTCTGTGCTGTGCACCGAGCATACACAAGCATAAACACACAAGTGAAAAACAATCACACCTATTGGCTGATCAATGGTCTTGACAACAAGACAGTTAGTTCACCCATTGGTCATCAGCATGTAGAAGGGGATGATACCTCTCCGCTTCTATGTGATCGCTGATCACCAGAACGTACCTGGACCACGGAAGTGATGTGACACGATCTGGTCCATGGGGGCCAAAGGAGGCAGTTTTGAAAATTGACTTACTGTAATTATTACATTATGCATACAATAGGCTATCATTTACTGAAGACACCAAAGGTCTAGCATACTTGGATCTAAAGTTATGAAGTTTTTTGATGCCTATTTTCTTATGTATTTTATTGTTTTTTACTCCATATATCTACCTTTATCTCAAGTTTCAAATTTGCTGCCTTTGGCCCCCATGGAGCAGATCATGTCACATATTAAGTACCTTTACTGTTATTATTTATTCCCCTGTAGGTGTATGGAAAGACATTATATGAAGATAGAAAGGGTTCACAAGTTCCACCTAAGAATTTTTGGTATCAATCAGAAAGTTGTTGACGAAAGTAAAAATCGATAAAACACCTCCAATTTACAATGTCACACATTGTTCACAAGTTCAAGATTCCACCTAAGACTTTTTGATATAAATCAAAAAGTTGTTGACGAAAGTGAACATTCAAAAGTTATTGGTAGCCTCTTTTCTTTTACACACCTCCAATTTACAATGTCACACAGTGTTCACAAGTTCTAAGTTCCACCTAAGACTTTTGATATAAATCGAAAAGTTGTTGATGAAAGTGAAAATTTACAATAAAAGTTATTGGTAGCCTATAGGTTTTACTAACCTGGTGCCATTTACAATGTCTCATATTGTTGCGTTTGTTCATAATAGCTCATTATGCAAGGAAAGATCCATTTTTGTCCATTCAACTCTCACAAAGAGTGCATATTCCAAACTTTAGATTACATTCTGCATACTTTGTGAGAGTACCATGGACCCAAGTGCAACTTCCAAACGGTATCTTTTCTTATCATAATGAGCCATTGTTACAGTATGCAACAGTGTGTGACATTTTAAAGTGAAAACTCATGAACTCATACATTAAACCAATAGTGTTGCTTTTGATTTGTACCTTCTATCAGTTACATTTTCATTACTTGGTCACTTCTGCACCCTTTGCCATCACTGATATCTCAAATTAAAGACAATGTTACATCCTTGTTGTCATTTTAGTCACCTTGATTGAAATTTGTTCAAATTTTTATTTCGTCAACAACTTTTCAACAATTTAAAAAAGTCTTAGGGGGGAACTTTGAACTCGTTGTGTATAACATATGATATTACATCAAAATGGTGCTCAGTGGTTTTCTAAGGAAAAAATGTTATCAAAACGGTTCGGAAAGAGATTTTACAAGAACTAGTCTGCGCCTCTGCTAAGAAATGTATATGTAGTGAGTGTCCTTTGCAATAATTTCAGAGAAGCACAGGGTAGTTTCATAAATAAGTTGGTATACAATCCATGTAAGCTCAAGTAACTCATGATGGTTTATCTCAGATGTACATGAATGTTCTGTGAGAATGGATCCTCTGTCAATCAACATTGAAACTATGCAAATATGGGCTATTCTATTTAAAATCCATTCTCCTCCTGTGGAAGATTTTGGAAATATCTTCCAATGGGGGAGTTTGAATTTTACATGAAATGAACACTTCAGGCAACTCCATTTGAAACTCATCCACCCTCTGTTGAAGATTCAGGTTGAATCTTTCTTAGAGGGTGTATGAAATTCAAATGTGTTCATTCCATTTGAAATTCATACTCCCCCTGTGGAAGATATTTCCAAAATCTTCCACAGGAGGAGTATGGATTTTAAATGGAATAGCCCAATCCACGCATTGCACTATTTTTGTAAAATATTTTGGGAAATCCACACAGGTGGTGTGATCCCAGCTCATTGCTGTGTTAACTAGTTTTTTTATTTCACACTATAATTTGTTTTAATCTTAAAAGTGCAATTTATAGTACTGGCAGAATTCTTAGGGCACCCTATGTTACTGTTAAGGTTAGGGGTAGGGTTACCATGATGGATCCAGGGGGAAAAGAAGAGGAACCAGTCCCCTGGGTAATTTGACACTTTCTAATCCTGGATCCACCTCTGGATTAATTTCAGTAGATATCATACTGTCCAAAGATTCTTTTTTTCATGATCAGGCACTTAACATACAATTTGTGAATAGGGTATCTAAAACAAGGAAAGTTTTAACTCTTTCCTTGATTTAGATACCCTATTAAAAGACTTGGTGTTTAAGGTCCTTTGAGAAAAATGGTACATGAAATATGTGAAAGTGTAATAAAGTGTTCCCAGTTGTAATTGAAGGGATATAGGGTGGGGAATATGAATTATTTACTTGCTCAGGGGGTAAAATAATACTAATACCTGTTTAGGGTAGGAGAGTGCACCTGTCATACTTGTTTAGGGGTGAATTTTCAGAACATTTGTGAGACACCTCATGTCAATCAGTGCCTTGCTCCCACTCTGGGTTAGGGTGTACCCAGTATTTAGAAGTCCCCCCCCCCCCAAATTGATGTTCATACATTAGTGTATAAATGTATATAATCAATCTATTGAAATGTTAACAAGTTCATGTACATAATTCTGAATATGTATAAATTCTGTCAAATCATTAGATTAATTCATTTTATAGCCTGTTTTCCATTTTAAAAACAAAACAAATCAATCAATATACAGTGTATATGTAGTTATGAAAGTTAAGAAATGATTTTTTTTCTACTTGACAGCTGAGTTAAAAACTATGCACAGATATTTTATACCAAAGAAACGATGTACTTTATGAATGCTATCATAAGTGTATCATGATTTTTGAAGGAATGTGTTCTGCCGTTGCTTTTATCAAAACTTAGTGTGCAGAAGTTTTAAATTAAAATTAAAGTAAAGTACGTCATAAAAGAATTTAAAGAAACATTGAGGGCATCCTCAGCAAATGTTACAATATGGCTTTAAGTGTCTGGCTATGAATTCTAGGCACAATGAAGCGTGTAGTGTCTGAGGCAGATCTTAATCCGTCACAAGCAAGACTGTACAACTCCAGGCAAGATGTTAAATATATATTGGACCAATCCTGGCAAGAAACTTGTAGACATATAGCAGAAATTAAGAAAATTCTGGTACAGGTAATGAAGTTTGTGTAACAGATGCGAAGCATGGTCTTGTTTTATATATTCTGTCAATATATTTGATACAGTTGACCACACAAGCACCAGGATTGAGCACACATGATAAATTTATAATAACAAATCTGTTTAATGTATTGAAATGAGTGTACAAAACAGGGTTACAGTGCTCCTTTAATTCTACTTGGCCCATGCAATATTGATATATTGAAAGTATTGAAATGAGGGTACAAAACATGGTTATGTTACTTTAAGTCTACTTGGCACATCCTATATTGATATTGAAAGTATTGAAATGAGGGTATAAAACAGGGTTATAGTGTTCCTTTAAGTTTACTTGGCACTTGCAATATTGATATTGTAAAGATAAGTATTGAAATGAGTGTGCTAAACAGGGTTACAGTGCTCCTTTAAGTTGTTTATTTTCTGTTGTATGACCATCATTTATATATTTTATATCATGATTCTATTATGTATTCTATAGTCTATGATACAACAATAAATGCTCAAATAAATAAAATAATATCATTTTGTTCCTTATTGTATTCTTGTGTTCTATTTTATGTGTATTTGTATCTGAATTGAGCAGTAATAACTTATACATGTTTCGGTGTTTTTTTTATCATTTGTTTGGTTTTTTAACACTTTTTCACGATACCCCATAATAAAAAGATAATTGGTAAATGGTTTATTTGAAAATTTTCATATTTCATCATCTTTTACAGCAATGTTGATCCAACATTGTGGAACACCATGTGAACAGATATTTCCATATTTTCAATTCTGATATAAAATTGGATAGATTGAGCCCATATTTATTTGTCGAGCTATGAGTTTTTAAATATTGGACGAGACGTAGTCGAGTACCCCCCCTGACAAAAAATGAAACAGAAAATCAGGAGGGCAAAGGAAAAGAAAAGGGGCAAGGACTAAGCCCCTTTTCTACCAAAATTAAGCCTAATCATGGGCCAAAAGAGTGCAAAATACAAACATTTTGCATGCTACCCATGCACATAGTAATGACAGCCCCTTTTCATCCTGATAATGGGCAAAAATAGTGTAAAATACCAAATTTGTATACGCTACACGCGCACATTGTCCCAATAAGGCCTTTGTTTGAAGCTCGAAAATCTCCCTGTGGTTTAGACCCGGGGGGGGTCACTCCCATTGTGGCCTGTACACCATCCGCGATAATCAACTTTTGAAAAGCACCCTTGTCAGGATTGGACTGAAATTCCCAACCGATGCTAAGCTAAAGCCACGCAGCATAATGTGAACAACAAAGAGACGGGATAATGTCACGCAACAAAAGGATTGTAATATAATTTGGAACACGATGTTTCAATTTTCGTTCCAAATGTTCCAATTTACGTTCCAATTGTTTCAATTTACGTTCCAATTGTTTCAAATGTTTCAATTGTTTCATAATAGAGAAGATTTGGTAAAAAATAGCGCAAGGATGACACGCAAAATCGTGAAGCGTTCCATATTTTTTTTGAATCATTTCTGACAAAATTGAAACATTTGGAACAATTTGGAACACGATGTTTCAATTTTCGTACCAAATGTTTCAATTTATTTTCAATTGTTTCAATTTATAGATATTGTGCTGTCTACTGAAGATAACATTGTTGAATGAAATACTGTACAGTGTGCTGTCTACTGAAGATAACATTGTTGAATGAAATACTGTACAGTGTGCTGTCTACTGAAGATAACATTGTTGAATGAAATACTGTACAGTGTGCTGTCTACTGAAGATAACATTGTTGAATGAAATACTGCACAGTGTGCTGTCTACTGAAGATAACATTGTTGAATGAAATACTGCACAGTGTGCTGTCTACTGAAGATAACATTGTTGAATGAAATACTGTACAGTGTGCTGTCTACTGAAGATAACATTGTTGAATGAAATACTGTACAGTGTGCTGTCTACTGAAGATAACATTGTTGAATGAAATACTGTACAGTGTGCTGTCTACTGAAGATAACATTGTTGAATGAAATACTGGACAGTGTGCTGTCTACTGAAGATAACATTGTTGAATGAAATACTGCACAGTGTGCTGTCTACTGAAGATAACATTGTTGAATGAAATACTGCACAGTGTGCTGTCTACTGAAGATAGCATTGTTGAATGAAATACTGTACAGTGTGCTGTCTACTGATATGTGCTGTCTATTGAAATTGACATAAGGTTGACATTAAAAGTTTGAAACATTAGCCAAGGGTTTTTAATGGTTGGGGCGATTTAACCAAATTTGTGGTGGTGATTTTAATGCAGTTTTATTTTATTTACACCTTGTTTAAAAAAGTGTGAAGTTTATCAGCTTTTAATATGCAATTTCCCGTTTTCACACAGTGATAAGGGGCCTAAATATAAATTCAACGTGGACAGAAAGTATCACACAATCTCACATAGACTCAGTGATTAGCACAGCGCATTATTAAGGCCTACATATTTTAGTGTGTAAAACGCTGTATGAAATCTAAATCCTGAAAGTCATGGGGCGATTTAACCAAAATTTGTGGTGGTAATTTTACTGCAGTTTTATTTTATTTACACCTTGTTTAAAAAAGTGTACAGTTTGTCAGCTTTTAATATGCAATTTCCCGTTTTCACACAGTGATATGGGGCCTAAATATAAATTCAACGACAACGTGGACAGAAAGTATCACACAATCTCACAGTGACTCAGTGATTAGCACAGCGCATGATTAAGGCCTACATATTTTAGTGTGTAAAACGCTGTATGAAATCTAAATCCTGAAAGTCATTGTCTTCCACTATATTTTGAGAGATGGATGATAGCAAGTCATGTTTCTGATATGTGTGTCGAATTAACTGCAGATTTATATAATTATAGGTATGGTACTCAAAAACACAAGGTTTACTAGAATGAAACTCATGAACTAATAAGTCAACATTCACAACTGCTACTTCACTGGCGAAAAACGTGACACCGCACTTTAATCAGTTTGACATAATTATAAACATTAAACAAAATTAAAAAGTGTAATTTTGACTTGTTCATTATGTTCACTGGAATGAAACTATTAGTTCATGTATTCGTTCATGTAGGGGCTATCGGTGATAATTTGGCGAACATCCTTTAAATGATATGCTGATAGGGCCTACTTCAATTAACGTGCGTTGTCACCAAACTTGGTTAACATAACTACTTAACTGTATCCAATGGCCTAAAACTTGGCTTATATAGTGTTCATAAACGACAAACGAAAAGGTTACCGTGTCCTAGCATTATAGTCACCGACTGATTTCGTGCTTCATGAATCACAAAAGCTCTAGGTTAGTTGGTCGATGTGCATGCAGATCTCGTTTGAGCAAACGACTTTCGCTAGTTACCGATTCGGCACGCATAATCCGCGGCGGGTAATTTAAACGTAATATAATGGATCGTGACCTGCAATGGCTGTTAGTCAGTGTCGGGCGCCCTCTGTTGGTTATTATTGGTAAAATAGCACGTTGTAACAACGTTTTGACACCAAGGAATATATGTTCGATGCTTTGTGATGATATAAATATCAAGTCCGTGCTATCTTTTATCGTGCTTGCTTCGGCAGCACATATACTAAAATTGGAACGATACAGAGAAGATTAGCATGGCCCCTGCGCAAGGATGACACGCAAAATCGTGAAGCGTTCCATATTTTTTTGAATCATTTCTGACAAAATTGAAACATTTGGAACAATTTGGAACACGATGTTTCAATTTTCGTACCAAATGTTTCAATTTATTTTCAATTGTTTCAATTTATAGATATTGTGCTGTCTACTGAAGATAACATTGTTGAATGAAATACTGTACAGTGTGCTGTCTACTGAAGATAACATTGTTGAATGAAATACTGTACAGTGTGCTGTCTACTGAAGATAACATTGTTGAATGAAATACTGTACAGTGTGCTGTCTACTGAAGATAACATTGTTGAATGAAATACTGCACAGTGTGCTGTCTACTGAAGATAACATTGTTGAATGAAATACTGCACAGTGTGCTGTCTACTGAAGATAACATTGTTGAATGAAATACTGTACAGTGTGCTGTCTACTGAAGATAACATTGTTGAATGAAATACTGTACAGTGTGCTGTCTACTGAAGATAACATTGTTGAATGAAATACTGTACAGTGTGCTGTCTACTGAAGATAACATTGTTGAATGAAATACTGGACAGTGTGCTGTCTACTGAAGATAACATTGTTGAATGAAATACTGCACAGTGTGCTGTCTACTGAAGATAACATTGTTGAATGAAATACTGCACAGTGTGCTGTCTACTGAAGATAGCATTGTTGAATGAAATACTGTACAGTGTGCTGTCTACTGATATGTGCTGTCTATTGAAATTGACATAAGGTTGACATTAAAAAGTTTGAAACATTAGCCAAGGGTTTTTAATGGTTGGGGCGATTTAACCAAATTTGTGGTGGTGATTTTAATGCAGTTTTGGTTTAGCGACACCGTGTTTAAAAAAGGGTGAAGTTTATCAGCTTTTAATATGCAATTTCCGTTTTCACACAGTGATAAGGGGCCTAAATATAAATTCAACGTGGACAGAAAGTATCACACAATCTCACATAGACTCAGTGATTAGCACAGCGCATTATTAAGGCCTACATATTTTAGTGTGTAAAACGCTGTATGAAATCTAAATCCTGAAAGTCATGGGGCGATTTAACCAAAATTTGTGGTGGTAATTTTACTGCAGTTTTATTTTATTTACACCTTGTTTAAAAAAGTGTACAGTTTGTCAGCTTTTAATATGCAATTTCCCGTTTTCACACAGTGATATGGGGCCTAAATATAAATTCAACGACAACGTGGACAGAAAGTATCACACAATCTCACAGTGACTCAGTGATTAGCACAGCGCATGATTAAGGCCTACATATTTTAGTGTGTAAAACGCTGTATGAAATCTAAATCCTGAAAGTCATTGTCTTCCACTATATTTTGAGAGATGGATGATAGCAAGTCATGTTTCTGATATGTGTGTCGAATTAACTGCAGATTTATATAATTATAGGTATGGTACTCAAAAAACACAAGGTTTACTAGAATGAAACTCATGAACTAATAAGTCAACATTCACAACTGCTACTTCACTGGCGAAAAACGTGACACCGCACTTTAATCAGTTTGACATAATTATAAACATTAAACAAAATTAAAAAGTGTAATTTTGACTTGTTCATTATGTTCACTGGAATGAAACTATTAGTTCATGTATTCGTTCATGTAGGGGCTATCGGTGATAATTTGGCGAACATCCTTTAAATGATATGCTGATAGGGCCTACTTCAATTAACGTGCGTTGTCACCAAACTTGGTTAACATAACTACTTAACTGTATCCAATGGCCTAAAACTTGGCTTATATAGTGTTCATAAACGACAAACGAAAAGGTTACCGTGTCCTAGCATTATAGTCACCGACTGATTTCGTGCTTCATGAATCACAAAAGCTCTAGGTTAGTTGGTCGATGTGCATGCAGATCTCGTTTGAGCAAACGACTTTCGCTAGTTACCGATTCGGCACGCATAATCCGCGGCGGGTAATTTAAACGTAATATAATGGATCGTGACCTGCAATGGCTGTTAGTCAGTGTCGGGCGCCCTCTGTTGGTTATTATTGGTAAAATAGCACGTTGTAACAACGTTTTGACACCAAGGAATATATGTTCGATACTTTTGATGATATAAATATCAAGTCCGTGCTATCTTTTATCGTGCTTGCTTCGGCAGCACATATACTAAAATTGGAACGATACAGAGAAGATTAGCATGGCCCCTGCGCAAGGATGACACGCAAAATCGTGAAGCGTTCCATATTTTTTTGAATCATTTCTGACAAAATTGAAACATTTGGAACAATTTGGAACACGATGTTTCAATTTTCGTACCAAATGTTTCAATTTATTTTCAATTGTTTCAATTTATAGATATTGTGCTGTCTACTGAAGATAACATTGTTGAATGAAATACTGTACAGTGTGCTGTCTACTGAAGATAACATTGTTGAATGAAATACTGTACAGTGTGCTGTCTACTGAAGATAACATTGTTGAATGAAATACTGTACAGTGTGCTGTCTACTGAAGATAACATTGTTGAATGAAATACTGCACAGTGTGCTGTCTACTGAAGATAACATTGTTGAATGAAATACTGCACAGTGTGCTGTCTACTGAAGATAACATTGTTGAATGAAATACTGTACAGTGTGCTGTCTACTGAAGATAACATTGTTGAATGAAATACTGTACAGTGTGCTGTCTACTGAAGATAACATTGTTGAATGAAATACTGTACAGTGTGCTGTCTACTGAAGATAACATTGTTGAATGAAATACTGGACAGTGTGCTGTCTACTGAAGATAACATTGTTGAATGAAATACTGCACAGTGTGCTGTCTACTGAAGATAACATTGTTGAATGAAATACTGCACAGTGTGCTGTCTACTGAAGATAGCATTGTTGAATGAAATACTGTACAGTGTGCTGTCTACTGATATGTGCTGTCTATTGAAATTGACATAAGGTTGACATTAAAAAGTTTGAAACATTAGCCAAGGGTGTTTAATGGTTGGGGCGATTTAACCAAATTTGTGGTGGTGATTTTAATGCAGTTTTATTTTATTTACACCTTGTTTAAAAAAGTGTGAAGTTTATCAGCTTTTAATATGCAATTTCCCGTTTTCACACAGTGATATAGGGCCTAAATATAAATTCAACTTGGACAGAAAGTATCACACAATCTCACATAGACTCAGTGATTAGCACAGCGCATTATTAAGGCCTACATATTTTAGTGTGTAAAACGCTGTATGAAATCTAAATCCTGAAAGTCATGGGGCGATTTAACCAAAATTTGTGGTGGTAATTTTACTGCAGTTTTATTTTATTTACACCTTGTTTAAAAAAGTGTACAGTTTGTCAGCTTTTAATATGCAATTTCCCGTTTTCACACAGTGATATGGGGCCTAAATATAAATTCAACGACAACGTGGACAGAAAGTATCACACAATCTCACAGTGACTCAGTGATTAGCACAGCGCATGATTAAGGCCTACATATTTTAGTGTGTAAAACGCTGTATGAAATCTAAATCCTGAAAGTCATTGTCTTCCACTATATTTTGAGAGATGGATGATAGCAAGTCATGTTTCTGATATGTGTGTCGAATTAACTGCAGATTTATATAATTATAGGTATGGTACTCAAAAACACAAGGTTTACTAGAATGAAACTCATGAACTAATAAGTCAACATTCACAACTGCTACTTCACTGGCGAAAAACGTGACACCGCACTTTAATCAGTTTGACATAATTATAAACATTAAACAAAATTAAAAAGTGTAATTTTGACTTGTTCATTATGTTCACTGGAATGAAACTATTAGTTCATGTATTCGTTCATGTAGGGGCTATCGGTGATAATTTGGCGAACATCCTTTAAATGATATGCTGATAGGGCCTACTTCAATTAACGTGCGTTGTCACCAAACTTGGTTAACATAACTACTTAACTGTATCCAATGGCCTAAAACTTGGCTTATATAGTGTTCATAAACGACAAACGAAAAGGTTACCGTGTCCTAGCATTATAGTCACCGACTGATTTCGTGCTTCATGAATCACAAAAGCTCTAGGTTAGTTGGTCGATGTGCATGCAGATCTCGTTTGAGCAAACGACTTTCGCTAGTTACCGATTCGGCACGCATAATCCGCGGCGGGTAATTTAAACGTAATATAATGGATCGTGACCTGCAATGGCTGTTAGTCAGTGTCGGGCGCCCTCTGTTGGTTATTATTGGTAAAATAGCACGTTGTAACAACGTTTTGACACCAAGGAATATATGTTCGATACTTTTGATGATATAAATATCAAGTCCGTGCTATCTTTTATCGTGCTTGCTTCGGCAGCACATATACTAAAATTGGAACGATACAGAGAAGATTAGCATGGCCCCTGCGCAAAAAAAGGGGCATAAAGTTCTCTACGAGGGGGCAAGAGGGGAAGAGAAAGGGGGAAGAGGGGAAAGAGAAGGGGAGAGAAGAAGCTGCACATGTGACCATATGACATCATAATTTTCAACCAATTGCATGATTTCTTTTCCCCTTTATTAATAATTAGCTGTTTTTGTTGTTTTTTTGTTAGAATTTTGTAAAAAAACCTGTTATTTTCAATAAATCAAATAGAACTATATTTTTATCAAATTGAAAATAGCCCATTTTTGACATAATTTTCACAAAAACGTTATTTTTAATACTTTGAACAAATAATCAGATAAAACTATATTCTTTATCACATTTCTAAATCTTTCAGCATTGAAAATATCCCATTTTTACATTATTTTTCACTGAAATTGTTGAACTTTTACTGCTGCAATTTCCTATGCCTAGTTATTTGTAAATTTAATCTGTTTCTTTTGGCTTAAATCCATTTTTTTTAAACATGGAAAAATAGCATGATTATATGGGCATTACTTGAAATTTTTACAATTTAAACTGACTTTGTTTAGTATTTTAAGTTTTATTCTATAAAGCACCTTGAAGTGGTTATGTAAGGTGCTATAAATGCAGTGTTTAATATTTGTAATCATAACATGCCTTTCCCCCCTTTATTTACCCTAATTTCTTCACTATCACCAAAAGACCCTAAAATTTCTTCAAAACACTTTAAAAAATAGATAGAAAATTAATCTATAAGATGCTGATCAGGGGAAAATCCTATGAAAATTTAATCAAATTAGATTGAAATCCAATCTATTTGGATGAATAATTCAAACTTATTTCAATCTAATAGAGTTATGAATATCCCTTTAACAAGTATGTTGTAACGCTTCATTGTTGACATGTTTGCAAACGATCCTGTTATTCCCATTTCCCACTGAATCCATCGATGACTATTTTGGAGGACAAAACATTTTTATTTTGTTTAATTGCATTAGCATACCACTCACAGATCAGAATATCACAACAATAAGAAAGCTACAAATGACACATGTATTGAAGTACTACAAATATATGTTTTTATTCAAAAAAAAGAAAAAAAAAAGAAAAAACGAAAGAAAAAAGAGGAAAACTTGTTATCATCAACATAATAATATACATCAAAATGTGAACAAATTAAAATATATAATAATTTAAAATTAAACTTCTACACATATACTACTTCGAGGGTTGACAAACAGAAGGCCTTAACTCACTTTTGTCCATTTTGAAATTTTGGTGCCAAAATAATCTGTAATATCCACAGATTCTTAAAATCATAAAGCCTTAACTCAATTCAACTTCCTGTTGCATCTATAGCACAATAATACTTGGTCACATCTCAATGCAAAATATTATTTTTACTCATTTTTCTCAAAAAGGCACTTTTTGAGTTAAGGCCTTCTGTTTGTCAACCCTCGACTTGTTTATTTCGTTTACCAGAAGCGCTTTCGAGGAACTTCCTCGTCATCAGCCGATGTTGTTAACAATATCTGCTGATGGCGAGAAAGTTGCTCGAAAGTGCTCCTGGTAGTGAAATAAACAAATAGTGCAGAATGTTAAGCCATTCTCATTTTGTTACCAAAATCTACAAGTCTATTTCTAATTTTAAGTACAAAATTCTTTTAAAAATGAGGTATAAAAGCAGTGTGAAGTACAAAATTGAGAATAGTTTAGAATTAAACTTCTACACTGATTGTTTATTTTGCTTACAAGAGCACTTTCGAGGAACTTCCTCATCATCAACTGATGTTGTTAACAACATCAGATGGGGAGGGATTTCCTCGAAAGCGCTCCTGGTAAGCGAAATAAACAAATAGTGTAGAGTCTTAAATTATTCTCATTTTGTTACCAATATGTATAAATTTACTATTCTATTTCTAACTCTAAGTATAAAATTCTTTTAAAAATGAGGTATCAAAACAGAGTATACAGAGATACCAAAATCTACAAGTCTATTTCTAATTTTAAGTACAAAATTCTTTTAAAAATGAGGTATAAAAGCAGTGTGAAGTAAAAAATTGAGAATAATTTAAAATTAAACTTCTACACTACTTGTTTATTTTGCTTTCCAGGAGCGCTTTCGATGAACTTCCTCGTCATCAGCTGATGTTAACAACATCTGATGACGGGAGGGAGTTCCTTGAAAGCGCTCCCGGTAAGCGAAATAAACAAATAGTGTAGAATTTTAAATTGTTCTCATTTTGTTACCAATATGCATGAATCTACAATTCTATTCCTAATTCTAAGTATAAAATTCTTTTTAAAAATGAGGTATAAAAACAGTATCAGGCACATACAATGTATAGAAAATTAACTCAAGGGCTAAACCTACCCACGCTCCCCTTAATATAATTATTGTTATAAGTCCAAAATCAATCTTTTACGCTTGATCGTGTCTGAAAAATATAAAATTACAATTCTTCTTGATGTAAGGTAACAAGACCAAGTTTATACACAATATTTTGCAAAAATGCTGTACCAACAAGCATTTAATAAGTAAATTTGATCACAAAAGCTTTGGATTTTACAAAACACTGCAAAGAACTGCATGAGATATTATGATCAAATTGGCCTATTTATGATTATTGACTATTGGTGTAGCATCTTGCACAGGAAAATCCATGATAGGTCCTGTAAAACAAGGTACAATATGTGTGTTTGGGATGTTTCACTACCACTCTTATCACTCTATATTCTTGTTTTATAATAACAAGGAAAGTGAAGATACTATTTCAAAAAAGCTATTTTATATAATTTAATAAATGCCAAAGTGCTGTAAAATCTGCCTGGAATTGCCAAAATTATTACTTTAAATGCTTTCAAATCCTTGTATGATTATAAATTTTGTTTTCTTTCAAATAAGGGTCACTGAAATAGTTACAGAATGTGATTCTTGAACAATTGCATACTATAGCACACAGATGTATAATTAAATGTTTTGCAAGAATTGCATGTTTTGGTTGTTTGGCTTGTCATTTTCTGTGTCTTCATTAACTAATCCTGTTGAACTTGACTAACTCATTCATTACCTGAGGAATATACAAATGTTTTTCACATTATGACCCATTAAAAGATAAAATTGGACAATTTGGTCCACAATATGAGCACACTTTGTCAAAATACTTTTTCTTTGGTTAGGCGCACACTGTCAATATGAGATAAATTGCACAATAATATGAGCACACAATGACTTACTTTATAGACACATATCTTAAGAGCATTTAAGGTCATGCTTTTCATGTTTTCTTCAAATATCTACAAGATTCCTGAGTGTTACTTTTAACGGTACATGAAGTGTTTCAGGAACACATTAACTATCACAGAGTAACTTTAATTTTGAGCACTTAAATCAAAAATGTCCAACGTTCAACCCAACATTGGACGTTTTTCCGACAAATCCAGGCTGCTGGTCAAGCATCTACCAGTCATGCATAGTGTGATATGCATTATCACCTGTTAGCCTGGATTTGTTTTAAACATGCAACGATAGGTTGAATATTCTTTAACATTGGTTAACCCTATAATGCCCACCATATGCAACACAGGATCACAAAAATCAGTATATGCCCAGCCTTTTCATGGCAATATAAGCCCTGTTAAACATGTTACAAATTAGCCTCAAGACTGATGGTTATGCTGTGTGGCAACTCACTTTTTGAAACATCTAAGGACACTTTATTCCAGCTTTACAAAAGACACTGCCTCAAATAAATGCAACATAATGAAGTGAGTGTGCAATAATTAAATTCTTACACCACCAATAAGAAGCTGCTTTTAAATTTACAACTGGGTGAATGTTCACATTCTTAAATATTTCAAAAAGAGAGTTACCATTTAACATGAATTGATACAGGGAAGAAAATAGATGAGACTTGTTTATTGCAAGCTGGGACCTCCTCCATCAGGTCTCTGGGTACTTCCTTCAGTAGTTGACTGGGCACTCTTTTCAGCAGCTGACTGGGCACTCTGTGCAGCAGCTGACTGGGTACTCTTTTCAGCGGCTGACTGGGCACTCTTCTCGGCAGCTGACTGGGCACTCTGTGCAGCAGCTGACTGGGTACTCTTTTCAGGGGCTGACTGGGCACTCTTTTCGGCAGCTGCCTTTGCTTTCTTCTGCCTTGCTTCCTCTCTACGTTCAGCTAGCCACTCTTGCTTGGAAGGAGCCCCAAATACATTAGGGCAATAACGTTTTCCACGAAATTGGGTGTGGTCCCCTGATGTCATTGGGTTATCACAAGCCCGGCAGGTGTACTGCTTCCTCTCTACTTTACCGGCAGGGACTTTACCTTGTTGTTGTTTCTGAATTGCTGTCTTCTTGCGATGACGCCACTCAGTTGTTCTGGAGTGTGAAGAAGATACAGATGTGCCATCAGTTGGAGTAATAGGCTGGGTGTCACTGTCTGTAATAACATCAGCTATATCAGACGGTAAGTCTTGTGGTGTTTCTGCTGCCTTATGTCGGGTGACAACCAGTCCGGTCCTGTCTTCAGGCTCATCAAATTCATGTTGATGCATTGGCTCCTGAGGAGTCTGTGGCTGGATTTGTGCAGGAGGTAGCGACTCTGCAGCTACGGCCAACTGTCCAGGTGGATCTCGTCCCTGCAACAAAGTGGTAACCTCTTGGCGCCTTTGCTCATTCTTAAACCATTTTACTAGTGTGGTTTCATTGATGTGGTATAACATGATGTTGGTGCCTTCCAAAAGAGCTTCACTGTTGAGCAGTCTTAGACGAACCTGAAATATATGATTATGAGGTATATCTCTCTTAATTCCAATATTCAATTTTGAAGAGTGTGCACTCACCAAGGATGTTGAATGGTTAAAGTTAATCTTTTCCATTGAATTTACCGTCTAAAAATCAATCTTAAAAAATACCTACAATTCAATCTAAATGATTAAACTTTTCAACCGTTCAATGTCTGTGGTGAGTGCATACTAGTAAAAATTGAATATTCAATCTTTGGAATTAAGAGAGACAATAACATTGTGATTAATATCAGTTTAGTATCATAATGTAATAAAACTCTCAAAGTGTGTCACAATAATTGCACCCAAGGAGCACTGCAACATTTTCAGTTGATTGTGTGGTAAAAAATATGTTGACGGTTTTCACAAGGGTATGAAGCGGAAAAAAGCGCCTTCAGGCACAGATATTGCATGCATACTACAAATCATTCTTACACATGCAAAAGTGATTTAATTATTTTATTTTTTGTTATTCCATTTGTCTTACATGAATTGTATTATTTCCAAGTCCCTAGAAAATTTCAGGAAGCGAATAGCAAGGAAAAATAATTCTGGGGGATGTGTATAATTATTGATGTTTGGAAAAAGGTGTGGCTGCATTAATTTCCAGGACCAACTAACCGGATCCTAACTTTCCTGACTAAATTTTCACAATGCGTCAAGTTTACAGAAGACTGAAGAAACTGGAGATTGTGTCATCATCTGTAACCACACACATCCACACCGTTTTTCTAAATATCAATATTGAATACCATAAACATGACTAATTCCACATACCTCATTATATGCTGCCAGTATTAGCTTCCATCTTGAGGTGTAGGTTTGCCGGCCAGTGTCAGATTTCTCAGTCCTAGGTTGCGTGATCTTGGCACACAAGTGCACACAAATGGCTTCTACGAGACGACTACGGGCAGGGCTCAAGGCAGGGGAACCACCAGAGAGAAAGCATCTATAGGAAAATATAAGGCAAAAAGAAATTTAGGATCAAGTTATTTTTGCCTAAAGTAAGCATTGAAATCACAGATTTAACAAACATGAACCCCTTATTTTGCAGCGAGTACTGCATCTGAGTCTTCACACATTAATATTAATTCATACTTGAAAGTGAAAAGCGGGGTGAAAAGACCAGATACCAACACACTTCAATGTGAAGTAAGGAAATGTCAAAATGATTCTTTGACAGGGATTTTTTTTATATTTCATTTCAACAATTTAGAAAACAAAACTTTAAATTGGCATGTTCTCCTATTGTTTCATTATGTACTGAATATCTGCTGTAACATACCTCCTCATAGCTTCCACTCCATGATAACCAGATTGATATTTCTTTGTTTGTTTGAAGCGGCCTTGAGGAGGCTTCTTGACAACCGGCTTGAAAGTGATAGGCTTCTTGTCAAAGTCGAGGAGATCCTTCCAAAGGGTCTTGATTTTCTGGGCCTGTTTGTTGGTCACACACAAACCTCGCAGCGAGACCAGAGCCTGGGCCAGGGCATCCACTTTGTCCCAACCAGGGATGCCGCGTGCATCACGTGCCCCATCTGTGCTACTGTCGATCTAATAAAATAAGAACAGAACAAAACAAAACAACATTATATTATTGACAACTTAGTTATCAAAATGATGTCTTGGATAAGCAATTTAACAGTTCAGGAATAACCCAGTTTTTAACTGTTAGTAAGCAGAGAGCATAACTCTATAAGATAAGAGGACACACACTTATATTAAAGTATCTCAGTCTGTCATTAGATTGCCAGATAAGCATAAATTTAAACATGGTAAAGGCATCATTTATTTTCCTTTCCAATTAATTATAAGCATAAATATTTCAATGATCTGGGTTCAAGTTACAAGTTGGGGTTTCTTTTCAAGAGAAGTGAAATGAAAAGGAAATTAAAGCAAATTGAATAGCATTCGCATTAGTGTGACCCACTCTAATCCACTCAGACAAATCACGTCCTGCAAGTAAATCATCAAGAATATATCGACAGATTTTGACTAATCAATTTCTGGGTTTTGTTTTGACATGTAATATATATATATATATAACTGATTGGATTAGATCTGGTCACATAAGAAATATACATATTATTTACCTCCTCCTCCTCATCATTGTTATCATCACTTGCACTGTCATCACTGCCACTGGGTGTACCAGGAGTGGGAATATGCTCCAGCTCATCATCACCTCCTTCCATCTCCGAGGTCTCCCCGGATTCATCATAATCCTCAAATCCTTCATCAATCTTCTGTTCCAGTTGCTCTGAATCTGAGGCCACAACAAACTCGGACTGCTGCCAAAGGTACTGGACACCGATGTCCTCTCCTGTGTATTTAGCGGGAGCATGGCTACGAGGAAGTATCTTCTTATTGTGAACTGCCATCGACAACTTGTTAACCTTTTCCTTGAGCCGCATATCAAATGACCGGATTTCTTCAGGACCAGCAGAAAGTGAGCTGACAGCCCTCATAGCATTCCATCTGCTGATACCATCCAGTAAGTATGCCTGGAAATGAACAGAGTTTGCCGATGTTCCCGGTATAAATCTTGCCAGATGAAGATGGAAGCACTCCAAGGAGGTTGTACCACGGGCACATCTAAACACCGGCAGGCTGATGCCACCTTTGATGATCTGACCAGTGATGGTGTAGAGCGGCACATTCGGTGGATCCTGTATACAAGAGATATGTTGCTTCTGTTCTTCCCATATGCTTTTCATTTCCTTCCTGAAGAGTGGCACGCCCAAGACATCTGTTGCTCCTGACAAGGACAAGAGCAATGACTCTATCAACTCTGTTGTCTTGTCAGCACCTCTTGTCCTGCGGCGACAATGGCGGGCCAGCTCATCTTTTGTGATGGCCTTCTGAACTGCCTTATTTAATGGCGCAGGAATGCCAGCCTTCAGCATCTCACCCCTCTTAGCTGCCATCAGCTCCTGGAAATCACCACGATCCCACTCGAAAATACATCCTGAAAGACGCTTCATGAAGATTCCATAGAGTGGATGGGACTCTGATGAGCAGCTCAGTGCCATTCGTCTCATGTAGTGCCATATGTCGAGGCGCACTTGCAGCTCTGGCCATCTGCTGAAGAGAACCTGGAACCTTGACATCCCAGATTCACTGCAGCAGTCTCGGTCTGTGTACAGGAGATGTGGTGGTTCTACCCCAGCGCCATCAAACCTATTCATGAGGCCATCAGCCATCTTCTGAAGTGATGTTGTTCCCTCAGATGTGGTGAGAATTACCTGAAGAACTTCACCCTTCTCATTGCCAACGGTTGTGGCCCAAGCAGCGGCAGTGTCAGTCAACTTCTTGGTCACCTTCTTGGTTGAATCAATTTTGATGACCGAACCATAAACAGAAGTGATTGATGCTTGAAGCTGCGGGAGACGTGTCCATACATCTCTCACATATGCAGCAAGGAACCATCTAGCCCGTGGTAGGTCTCGCATTGGAGCTGCCTCCTCGTATATTGCTGGGGCCAACTTCAGTGCCTGCAAACCTTTCTGATGCTGTTGGCAGTCGCTGAGGTAGACGGCCAACTTCTTCAGCCACGTGTCACTGTGCACCTCTTGTAGATTATGTTGTAATGCAGTGGGACTGTTTCCCAGGGTGCGTGCCCGAAGAAGCGCCACAAGTGATTCGTCGCAGGCATACTTGTGGGTCAGAATGACAGGGAACCTGGCACGAATCCCCTCTGGAAGTTGATCCAGAATCCGCTTATCCCAGCTGATGTACGTGCCACCACAAGACTTACAGTCCATATACTCCCCAGCCAAATAATAGAAATCACGGAGGTCAAGCACCAGCCGCACCCTGTTGTAGACACCCTTTGACCGTAGTGATGCTGCTGGACATTTAGGGCATCTAAAATCAAACAGATTCATTTTCCTCGGCATCCACAGAAATAAGCGCCTCAAGAAATACTGCTGAGGGCTTGGCTGAGACGTATGGGGCTTCACACTCGGCGGGTACCACCAGTTCTTCAGAGTGCTCACCAGCTTCCCCTTCGCCGCATATAAACTCTGTCCAACCCAAGCACGGTCCCCAGGCTCCATATTTCCTTCCCATCCAACTGCAAGCCGTTGACCATAGTCGATCTTCTGTCTGGGAAACAAGCTTTTACTCTGTAATATAATAAGGCAAGAACAAACATAATTGTTATAGTTTTGTTATCATACTTGAGCATGGACCACAGAATTAGAGAAGGACTTTCCCATACCGCCATGTACAATCACACCGTCAGCTATGGGAAAATGAGGGGTATTCAGGTCTTTGCCGAGGGTATGCGGAGATGAACGAAAACAATTCTGCATCTAATCTTATGCGTCTTGCAATATTGACGCGTTTCACAATGAAGCATGTCAAATTAAACTTAGTATGCAATGTTGTGCTTGCATGACAACGAATGTCTTGAGAGCATTGCAAGGGAAACCGCTTAATGCCTGTATCAAAATTGCTGTCAAGTCCCGGTTCTCCTTCTTAATTCTGTGGCACCGTATGGACAACATCATTTTGGTTAAAATTGTCAAAAGTGCCAATCTGGCTGAAGTATGCATCATATGTATACACATTTTACGGTAGCTAGCGCTGTTATAACAAAAAGCCAGTAATTTCATAAGGGCTTGTACTTCAACGCATCCAGAGAAGCAGACAATGATCCTTTCACTTGATTATATGTGATCATTGTAATACAGTTATATGAATAATGTAAGTGGTGCAAGGCAGTTCACTCAGTCTTATGATAACTTGGCTCTATAAATACTGTCAGCTGCTCGACATAGGAATATTAAAACTTATAATTACAATCTTGCTGACAAAAAGTGATTAAATATGAGGTATTAAAATATAAAATCATGCTGCTTATTTTAGGTTGATGATAAGTACCTCAGGTGAGACTTTTTTGGTTCCAGAAAATATCATTCTAAATGCATTGCATGGTTATTATGTTAAATGCTTTTTTAAAACAAAAATATACCCACCTAATGGAATGGAAGCTACATTCTAGAAATTAAAAGTTTAACAATTAAACACTTTGCTGAATCTAGAGTAATAATAAACATAAGATTTTTATGCATTGAAAACCCATACCTTCTGGTTAGGAACACTGCTCTCAGCTGAAGGGTCTGTTTTTTGTGGGGGTTCAGTGTCTGCTGGCAATGATGATGTAGATATCACTGACAGTACTGTTGATGCTGCTGAAGACACCTCTGACGGTGCTGTTGATGCTGCTGCAGATACCTTTGACGGTGCTTTTGATGTTGCTGATGATACCTTTGATGGTACTGTTGATGACGATACCTTTGACGGTGCTTTTGATGCTGCTGCAGATACTTTTGATGGTGCTATTGATGCTGCTGCAGATGATACTGATGGCTGTAATAATGAGGTCTGAAAATGAAATTAAAAAAAGATTCCCTGTGATTCTAAGTTTAATCCAAGGCATGAAACTTGCTCTTATTTGAGAAGCTGCAATTTCTTAATGCTTTTAATTCTACACATGTAAGAGGTAAATCAATTAAAAATAGTCACAGCAGAGTGAATTTGCAATAATTGAATATCTCAGTTGACCTCTGTTTCATATTATCTTCTGGAAGGTCCTTTTTAAGCATTACCCCTAGCGTATATGCACGAGACCTCAAGCATGTGCATATAATTTGGTTCATTTCCAAGTTTGGTAGTAACGTCAATGCTACTTCAAGCCGGGCTTCAAGCAAAACATTTATAGCACCTTTTAAGGAAGGTTGTAAACATTGCTCAACCCAATCCCAAACAGCAAGTGTGACCAAGGCACTGTAGCTTTTGGTGTGTGCATCTTATATTTGACTGAACTAGAAAAAAAATTATTGTTAAAACATTAAAACCTCACCTGGTAGCTGGAAGAACTGGTCTGACGGGTAGGAGCTGTACTATATGGGGTTTGAGGTTCTGCTGCTGGTGATGACGGATGTAATGTAGGTGATGATGGCTGTAATATGGACTGTGGTGTCTGTTTAAAAATACAAACATTGACAAAGCGAGTTAACATTGTTCACATACATAATATCATTGTAATCCATATTTTGAAGGCTAAACCATAACCATATTACATTCTTTATGTTTATGAACACAAAACATAATAAAAAGTTGCAACACAGTTTTCTCAACATCTTAAAATATTCCTGTTTAAGCCAGTGTAACTGTGTAATGAATGCTCAGCAAATCCTGAGTCACCTGGTAGCTGGTGGACAGCTCTCTCCAACACTACCAACAGTAAAATACCTAAGCTCTTGGATTTCTAGAAAAGATTTTTCTGTTAACAAATAAATAACAAACAATTAACAAATAAATAATCAAAAGCATAACTGAATGCCTTACCTGGTAGGTCAGGGTAATAGTCTCAGGGGATGAGGCTGTTCTCTCTGATCTTGAAGGATCTCCTGCTGGCGACAGGATTGGTGGCCCTGGTGATAGGATTGGTCTTGGTGAAGGTCTTGGTGATGGTCTTGGTGGCCCGGGTGATAGGATTGATGGTCTTGGTGATGGTCTTGGTGACAGGATTGGTGGCCCTGGTGAGGCAGCAGGGCTTTGCCTTTGTGACTAGATTAGAAAACAAATTTCATGACATCATAAAAGCAAAATCTGCACCTATATTTAACCGCAAACTTTATTCCGCATGGGGCTTCCTCACTGCATCCAAGATTTGCAAGTGACTAAATTGTATAAAAAAAAATTTGTCTGTAAGTTCTTGCACAGTATCATAGCCCGGATATAGTGTGAGGAGGCAAACCAAAGTTAATTTGGTCCCCATTTATCATATTTTTGTACCATTATGAGTCGCTACGCCCCTGTTCTTTCAATAAAGTTTACTTTATATTAATTTCCATTTGTACTCACCTGACTGAAACAATTTAACTGTGAGTAACACCACTTTATTTTAAAATACAATAATTAAACTAGTACATTGTTAAGAAATCTGTTTCAGTAAAATGGTTACTTATCATACAAGCTCATATCTCAAGTTTGATGTGTTGAGTGAGCCTAAAAAGGGACATAAACAAAAGGGACATAAACATGTAACCCTGCTTACCGGTGAAGCAGCTGTACCCGGTATGTAAGGCACAAACCGTTTGCTGGCCCCCCTGCACAATTCTGCTTCTGCCCGAAAAACACCTCTGGAGCCAGTAGCAACATATTGTTTCATACCTTGCAGAGGTACCTGAAAATTACAATAACACAAACATTTGCTTACATGTATAAGAAATTAGACATGATAGTAATGCTAAATTGAGCATGGAATTTAGTCAACACTTTAATGTGTTTCCCCTAACTTCTTCTCGTCTTGATTTTTAGAAATGACGTCATTGCATAGGCCTCTTTTTATTAAGTTGCACAGCCATTCTTGGATCACAAGGGTGTACACAATCAAAACACTCTTACACAACAAATGCTAACTATCATCAACTATATTTCAAAATTAGTTGTTATCAGACCAGTGTAATCAAACTCAAGCTTGTACATGTATGTACAAGTAGCTAATATCTCAGAACATGTTCTTACCTGGGACATGGTAGATGCTGGCCCAGATGCTGCTGAGGCTCCCTGCGATGATGAGGCAACCGATGGTCTGTGAAGAGATGATGGAGGGGCTCCCTGCGAAGATGAGGCAACTGATGGTCTGTGCAGAGATTCTGCTGGCATGTGAAGAGATGACGGAGAGGCTCCCTGCGATGATGAGGCAACCGATGGTCTGTGAAGAGATGATGGAGGGGCTCCCTGCGAAGATGAGGCAACCGATGGTCTGTGCAGAGATTCTGCAGGCATGTGAAGAGATGATGGAGAGGCTCCCTGCAGTGATGATGCAGCTGGTATAGCTCTTTGGGTCTGAAAGTAGTATTTTGCCAATTTATAATATTATTATAGTATAGTAAAATGCACAAAAATTTGTTTTTGGGGACTGCTATAATAGGAAACAAACAAAATTATGTTATTATTATGATTTGATTATTTTTTAAATTCAAATTTAAAGACATTTCCTGGTTCATTGCAAATCATAAAATGTCACGTTAACATATGCCACAAAATGTCAAAAATTTAATGAAATAAATGCAACTGCAAAGACCTTGGAATTATATTCTCTTAAAACCAATTAAACCATTAACTCACCTGTACATCATGGTACCGACAATTGCAGGTAAGGATTCTGCCAAAAGGATCCCTTGATGAAGGACTTCGATGCCTTGGGCATTTGTCAATCTTGTCCAGCTCCTTACTCCATTTTGAACTTTTTGGTGGCTTCTGACCCTTCCCAAATTTAAAGGTGCCATGTGCATAGCCTGTCAATCTTTCTCGCCATTCCTTATCGCTCCTGCCTGTCTTTGGCATGGGGACACTGACAACTGTAAAGATTGAAGATATGAATAACAATGACTCTCAATGAAGATATCTTAATACTAATTATAGAGAGTTTGTCCGTCTGTCCGCATGGGCAGCTATCGGCGCTGCTGAGCTATCGGCGTGCTCGCAGAGCGCGCACGCTGTGAGTATCAACGGGCGGGTGCGCGGAGTACCGACGGGCGTAATGCGGGTATCGGAAAGCATTACAGTTATATTGATCACTGAGAGACGCAGGCATAATATCATAGTAGTTTAAAAGGCCAGGGCAGGTATACGGGTAACGGGTGTTTGGTAATTAGAGATAGGCCTATTATGAGAACCACCCAACCCGAGAACCGCGAAATCTAGTGTGATATAATAATGAAAACCTCAGATTGACTTGTTGTTGAGCAGTTGGGAGGCTCGGCGGGAGGCTCGGATGGAAAGGAAGTAAAACCTGAAAGGTATCATAGCCCAAACTTTGCTACTTCACAGATGGTTTAAAAAATCCTGAAACCATATATTTAGGCCTAAAAAAAATTGTTTGATTGGCGTAACCTGACCGACCCTAAAAATAGGCCCGGACTTTTTCTCTTGCAAAAAAAAAAAAAATTAATAATAATTATAAAATTGCAGACTGACCTTCCCTAGTTTTTTTATGTACACCAATCAAACATTTTTTTTCAGGCCTTATCATTAATATAAAGGAAATTACCGTTGTTGAAGACCTAACAATAAAACTTAAATTATCTTCAGTATTCATGACATAAGCCTACTTTGAAACTTAATTCCTTAAATTGGACATGCATGCAAGCTCAATAGATTCAAGTGCACTTAGTAAGTCAACTCTAATTGGAAATACTTGATAATACTAAACCACCAAGTTTCAGATCAAAGTCAATATCTGCTACAATCACACAATAACGTCACCATAATAGATGTACTCCTAATATTACTACCTTGAGCAGTTAAATGCATGTTCAATATTTCACAGACAAAATAATTAATGTTTATAAACTAGGGGTGGTGGTGGTTACATTCATGTTAAGTTGCAAGGAAATTGATAGTAGGCCTATGATACGCTATATTTTAACGCAAGACCAAAGCTCAGGGAGAGTGGATAAAGGGGGGGCTAAACATGTTATTTTTTTATTTGGCCTTATCCACTTACGTGTTTAAGTTTCTTTCATGTTGATTACAAAAACTTAATTTATCTATCAGATTAAAAATTTCAATGATGTAGTAATTAAAAATTAGAAAAATCTTTAAAAATTTTTATTGAAAAACTAAAATAAAAAAATGAACTGATCCCAGAAAGTGAGGGTGAGGAGAAACTTTTCTTTCAAGTGGTCTTATTTGAAGTGTATCTGTTCCAGGAGAAAACAATGGACTATGGAGGCCGGGTATGGAGGCAGGAAATGAGATGCCATATAAATAGGGATTAACTAAAGAAGAAGATGAATAAAAAAGGATGAAAAGATAAAAAGCAGAAGTAATGTAAATTTTAAGAGGTTACAAAATGGGATAAAGCAAAAGGTGAATTTAACAAAAAGCTGAAATAAGATTTATCATGATGAAAGAGCATCGGCATTCAGCATTGTTCAGCAATAAAATTTAATGGGGTCATTCATCATGAGATGCACTCAACTCAAGTTCAATGCCAGTGATATAGTAACCTACATGCTGACCCGCCTACATGACTCTTGGGACGGTTCACTGTTCGTGTAGTTTCTTGGAATAGACGGTATAGGAGGAGCATGACAACATGTTAAATTACTAACAAAATATAAAAAAAGATAAAAGAGCATGTTTGAATAAATTATGAGAGTTCATTATGGATGAAAGTCGAAACGAAACTATTCAGCAATAAAAATGGGATCGCTCAGTTCATGAGTTTTCAGTTCAATGGTATACCGGTACTTCTCAGAGAATTTTTTTTTAAATCATGAATTATAGATGTTTACACGATTTCTTCACGATTTTGTTTTTTCAGAAATGGTATTTTCAGCAGTAAAAAGCACGTTTTTTACAGCTTGTTACATCTTCTTAGCAGCACAGTAGGGCAACATGCAGGACAACCGCACATCGGCGTTACTTTTTTATTGAAATTAAAACAAATTTGCTTCAGTTACGTATCATGGTATGCATTTAACAAAGAATTGCCTTATTTATAAAACGAAATCCAAAATATTTAGAAAGCCTTACCTTTCAAAATCCGTGCTTTTAAAACAGATAACTCCTGCGCACTCAAACTTCTCCGATTTACATCAAGAGAGAAAGATAGACACGCCGAGTGAACAGGGTATAATGCAGGCAGTCCGTACTAGCCGTCGCCGAAGTTCCCCCGTGTGCAGGTGGTCTCGATTACCGCAACAATCGGACGCACGAAAAACAACTTAAACGGCCGAATTTCACAAAACTCCGAGATTGTCGTATTCCTACATCACCTCTTAGTTGAAATCATACATAAATCAGTTTAAAAACTGCATTAAACTGCATTTTCAGCCCAGAATTGACGAAATCATCCTGGCAAAATCTGTCGCTAGAAAATGGCCGATCGATGTAAACTTTTCAGACTCACTGACGATGACGTCACAAACATGCATCAAAATTAATCTCATTACTAGCTAGTGTACGCTATAACGTATTCGCTATCAATTTACACACACAATTTCTGAACCAGTCACAAACGCATTATTGAAAAATAAATTGGAACGAAAATTGGAACAAAAATTGAAACAAAATTGAAACATTTGGAACAAATTGGAACACGATGTTTCAATTTACGTTCCAAATGTTCCAATTGTTTCAAATGTTTCAATTGTTCCAATTTATAGAGAACCATGGGGCAATAATAGCGCAAGGATGACACGCAAAATCGTGAAGCGTTCCATATTTTTTTTGAATCATTTCTGACAAAATTGAAACATTTGGAACAATTTGGAACACGATGTTTCAATTTTCGTACCAAATGTTTCAATTTATTTTCAATTGTTTCAATTTATAGATATTGTGCTGTCTACTGAAGATAACATTGTTGAATGAAATACTGTACAGTGTGCTGTCTACTGAAGATAACATTGTTGAATGAAATACTGTACAGTGTGCTGTCTACTGAAGATAACATTGTTGAATGAAATACTGTACAGTGTGCTGTCTACTGAAGATAACATTGTTGAATGAAATACTGCACAGTGTGCTGTCTACTGAAGATAACATTGTTGAATGAAATACTGCACAGTGTGCTGTCTACTGAAGATAACATTGTTGAATGAAATACTGTACAGTGTGCTGTCTACTGAAGATAACATTGTTGAATGAAATACTGTACAGTGTGCTGTCTACTGAAGATAACATTGTTGAATGAAATACTGTACAGTGTGCTGTCTACTGAAGATAACATTGTTGAATGAAATACTGGACAGTGTGCTGTCTACTGAAGATAACATTGTTGAATGAAATACTGCACAGTGTGCTGTCTACTGAAGATAACATTGTTGAATGAAATACTGCACAGTGTGCTGTCTACTGAAGATAGCATTGTTGAATGAAATACTGTACAGTGTGCTGTCTACTGATATGTGCTGTCTATTGAAATTGACATAAGGTTGACATTAAAAAGTTTGAAACATTAGCCAAGGGTTTTTTAATGGTTGGGGCGATTTAACCAAATTTGTGGTGGTGATTTTAATGCAGTTTTATTTTATTTACACCTTGTTTAAAAAAGTGTGAAGTTTATCAGCTTTTAATATGCAATTTCCGTTTTCACACAGTGATAAGGGGCCTAAATATAAATTCAACGTGGACAGAAAGTATCACACAATCTCACATAGACTCAGTGATTAGCACAGCGCATTATTAAGGCCTACATATTTTAGTGTGTAAAACGCTGTATGAAATCTAAATCCTGAAAGTCATGGGGCGATTTAACCAAAATTTGTGGTGGTAATTTTACTGCAGTTTTATTTTATTTACACCTTGTTTAAAAAAGTGTACAGTTTGTCAGCTTTTAATATGCCCTTTCCCGTTTTCACACTGTGATATGGGGCCTAAATATAAATTCAACGACAACGTGGACAGAAAGTATCACACAATCTCACAGTGACTCAGTGATTAGCACAGCGCATGATTAAGGCCTACATATTTTAGTGTGTAAAACGCTGTATGAAATCTAAATCCTGAAAGTCATTGTCTTCCACTATATTTTGAGAGATGGATGATAGCAAGTCATGTTTCTGATATGTGTGTCGAATTAACTGCAGATTTATATAATTATAGGTATGGTACTCAAAAAACACAAGGTTTACTAGAATGAAACTCATGAACTAATAAGTCAACATTCACAACTGCTACTTCACTGGCGAAAAACGTGACACCGCACTTTAATCAGTTTGACATAATTATAAACATTAAACAAAATTAAAAAGTGTAATTTTGACTTGTTCATTATGTTCACTGGAATGAAACTATTAGTTCATGTATTCGTTCATGTAGGGGCTATCGGTGATAATTTGGCGAACATCCTTTAAATGATATGCTGATAGGGCCTACTTCAATTAACGTGCGTTGTCACCAAACTTGGTTAACATAACTACTTAACTGTATCCAATGGCCTAAAACTTGGCTTATATAGTGTTCATAAACGACAAACGAAAAGGTTACCGTGTCCTAGCATTATAGTCACCGACTGATTTCGTGCTTCATGAATCACAAAAGCTCTAGGTTAGTTGGTCGATGTGCATGCAGATCTCGTTTGAGCAAACGACTTTCGCTAGTTACCGATTCGGCACGCATAATCCGCGGCGGGTAATTTAAACGTAATATAATGGATCGTGACCTGCAATGGCTGTTAGTCAGTGTCGGGCGCCCTCTGTTGGTTATTATTGGTAAAATAGCACGTTGTAACAACGTTTTGACACCAAGGAATATATGTTCGATACTTTTTGATGATATAAATATCAAGTCCGTGCTATCTTTTATCGTGCTTGCTTCGGCAGCACATATACTAAAATTGGAACGATACAGAGAAGATTAGCATGGCCCCTGCGCAAGGATGACACGCAAAATCGTGAAGCGTTCCATATTTTTTTTGAATCATTTCTGACAAAATTGAAACATTTGGAACAATTTGGAACACGATGTTTCAATTTTCGTACCAAATGTTTCAATTTATTTTCAATTGTTTCAATTTATAGATATTGTGCTGTCTACTGAAGATAACATTGTTGAATGAAATACTGTACAGTGTGCTGTCTACTGAAGATAACATTGTTGAATGAAATACTGTACAGTGTGCTGTCTACTGAAGATAACATTGTTGAATGAAATACTGTACAGTGTGCTGTCTACTGAAGATAACATTGTTGAATGAAATACTGCACAGTGTGCTGTCTACTGAAGATAACATTGTTGAATGAAATACTGCACAGTGTGCTGTCTACTGAAGATAACATTGTTGAATGAAATACTGTACAGTGTGCTGTCTACTGAAGATAACATTGTTGAATGAAATACTGTACAGTGTGCTGTCTACTGAAGATAACATTGTTGAATGAAATACTGTACAGTGTGCTGTCTACTGAAGATAACATTGTTGAATGAAATACTGGACAGTGTGCTGTCTACTGAAGATAACATTGTTGAATGAAATACTGCACAGTGTGCTGTCTACTGAAGATAACATTGTTGAATGAAATACTGCACAGTGTGCTGTCTACTGAAGATAGCATTGTTGAATGAAATACTGTACAGTGTGCTGTCTACTGATATGTGCTGTCTATTGAAATTGACATAAGGTTGACATTAAAAAGTTTGAAACATTAGCCAAGGGTTTTTTTAATGGTTGGGGCGATTTAACCAAATTTGTGGTGGTGATTTTAATGCAGTTTTATTTTATTTACACCTTGTTTAAAAAAGTGTGAAGTTTATCAGCTTTTAATATGCAATTTCCCGTTTTCACACAGTGATAAGGGGCCTAAATATAAATTCAACGTGGACAGAAAGTATCACACAATCTCACATAGACTCAGTGATTAGCACAGCGCATTATTAAGGCCTACATATTTTAGTGTGTAAAACGCTGTATGAAATCTAAATCCTGAAAGTCATGGGGCGATTTAACCAAAATTTGTGGTGGTAATTTTACTGCAGTTTTATTTTATTTACACCTTGTTTAAAAAAAGTGTACAGTTTGTCAGCTTTTAATATGCAATTTCCCGTTTTCACACAGTGATATGGGGCCTAAATATAAATTCAACGACAACGTGGACAGAAAGTATCACACAATCTCACAGTGACTCAGTGATTAGCACAGCGCATGATTAAGGCCTACATATTTTAGTGTGTAAAACGCTGTATGAAATCTAAATCCTGAAAGTCATTGTCTTCCACTATATTTTGAGAGATGGATGATAGCAAGTCATGTTTCTGATATGTGTGTCGAATTAACTGCAGATTTATATAATTATAGGTATGGTACTCAAAAAACACAAGGTTTACTAGAATGAAACTCATGAACTAATAAGTCAACATTCACAACTGCTACTTCACTGGCGAAAAACGTGACACCGCACTTTAATCAGTTTGACATAATTATAAACATTAAACAAAATTAAAAAGTGTAATTTTGACTTGTTCATTATGTTCACTGGAATGAAACTATTAGTTCATGTATTCGTTCATGTAGGGGCTATCGGTGATAATTTGGCGAACATCCTTTAAATGATATGCTGATAGGGCCTACTTCAATTAACGTGCGTTGTCACCAAACTTGGTTAACATAACTACTTAACTGTATCCAATGGCCTAAAACTTGGCTTATATAGTGTTCATAAACGACAAACGAAAAGGTTACCGTGTCCTAGCATTATAGTCACCGACTGATTTCGTGCTTCATGAATCACAAAAGCTCTAGGTTAGTTGGTCGATGTGCATGCAGATCTCGTTTGAGCAAACGACTTTCGCTAGTTACCGATTCGGCACGCATAATCCGCGGCGGGTAATTTAAACGTAATATAATGGATCGTGACCTGCAATGGCTGTTAGTCAGTGTCGGGCGCCCTCTGTTGGTTATTATTGGTAAAATAGCACGTTGTAACAACGTTTTGACACCAAGGAATATATGTTCGATACTTTTTGATGATATAAATATCAAGTCCGTGCTATCTTTTATCGTGCTTGCTTCGGCAGCACATATACTAAAATTGGAACGATACAGAGAAGATTAGCATGGCCCCTGCGCAAGGATGACACGCAAAATCGTGAAGCGTTCCATATTTTTTTGAATCATTTCTGACAAAATTGAAACATTTGGAACAATTTGGAACACGATGTTTCAATTTTCGTACCAAATGTTTCAATTTATTTTCAATTGTTTCAATTTATAGATATTGTGCTGTCTACTGAAGATAACATTGTTGAATGAAATACTGTACAGTGTGCTGTCTACTGAAGATAACATTGTTGAATGAAATACTGTACAGTGTGCTGTCTACTGAAGATAACATTGTTGAATGAAATACTGTACAGTGTGCTGTCTACTGAAGATAACATTGTTGAATGAAATACTGCACAGTGTGCTGTCTACTGAAGATAACATTGTTGAATGAAATACTGCACAGTGTGCTGTCTACTGAAGATAACATTGTTGAATGAAATACTGTACAGTGTGCTGTCTACTGAAGATAACATTGTTGAATGAAATACTGTACAGTGTGCTGTCTACTGAAGATAACATTGTTGAATGAAATACTGTACAGTGTGCTGTCTACTGAAGATAACATTGTTGAATGAAATACTGGACAGTGTGCTGTCTACTGAAGATAACATTGTTGAATGAAATACTGCACAGTGTGCTGTCTACTGAAGATAACATTGTTGAATGAAATACTGCACAGTGTGCTGTCTACTGAAGATAGCATTGTTGAATGAAATACTGTACAGTGTGCTGTCTACTGATATGTGCTGTCTATTGAAATTGACATAAGGTTGACATTAAAAAGTTTGAAACATTAGCCAAGGGTTTTTAATGGTTGGGGCGATTTAACCAAATTTGTGGTGGTGATTTTAATGCAGTTTTATTTTATTTACACCTTGTTTAAAAAAGTGTGAAGTTTATCAGCTTTTAATATGCAATTTCCCGTTTTCACACAGTGATAAGGGGCCTAAATATAAATTCAACGTGGACAGAAAGTATCACACAATCTCACATAGACTCAGTGATTAGCACAGCGCATTATTAAGGCCTACATATTTTAGTGTGTAAAACGCTGTATGAAATCTAAATCCTGAAAGTCATGGGGCGATTTAACCAAAATTTGTGGTGGTAATTTTACTGCAGTTTTATTTTATTTACACCTTGTTTAAAAAAGTGTACAGTTTGTCAGCTTTTAATATGCAATTTCCCGTTTTCACACAGTGATATGGGGCCTAAATATAAATTCAACGACAACGTGGACAGAAAGTATCACACAATCTCACAGTGACTCAGTGATTAGCACAGCGCATGATTAAGGCCTACATATTTTAGTGTGTAAAACGCTGTATGAAATCTAAATCCTGAAAGTCATTGTCTTCCACTATATTTTGAGAGATGGATGATAGCAAGTCATGTTTCTGATATGTGTGTCGAATTAACTGCAGATTTATATAATTATAGGTATGGTACTCAAAAAACACAAGGTTTACTAGAATGAAACTCATGAACTAATAAGTCAACATTCACAACTGCTACTTCACTGGCGAAAAACGTGACACCGCACTTTAATCAGTTTGACATAATTATAAACATTAAACAAAATTAAAAAGTGTAATTTTGACTTGTTCATTATGTTCACTGGAATGAAACTATTAGTTCATGTATTCGTTCATGTAGGGGCTATCGGTGATAATTTGGCGAACATCCTTTAAATGATATGCTGATAGGGCCTACTTCAATTAACGTGCGTTGTCACCAAACTTGGTTAACATAACTACTTAACTGTATCCAATGGCCTAAAACTTGGCTTATATAGTGTTCATAAACGACAAACGAAAAGGTTACCGTGTCCTAGCATTATAGTCACCGACTGATTTCGTGCTTCATGAATCACAAAAGCTCTAGGTTAGTTGGTCGATGTGCATGCAGATCTCGTTTGAGCAAACGACTTTCGCTAGTTACCGATTCGGCACGCATAATCCGCGGCGGGTAATTTAAACGTAATATAATGGATCGTGACCTGCAATGGCTGTTAGTCAGTGTCGGGCGCCCTCTGTTGGTTATTATTGGTAAAATAGCACGTTGTAACAACGTTTTGACACCAAGGAATATATGTTCGATACTTTTGATGATATAAATATCAAGTCCGTGCTATCTTTTATCGTGCTTGCTTCGGCAGCACATATACTAAAATTGGAACGATACAGAGAAGATTAGCATGGCCCCTGCGCAAGGATGACACGCAAAATCGTGAAGCGTTCCATATTTTTTTGAATCATTTCTGACAAAATTGAAACATTTGGAACAATTTGGAACACGATGTTTCAATTTTCGTACCAAATGTTTCAATTTATTTTCAATTGTTTCAATTTATAGATATTGTGCTGTCTACTGAAGATAACATTGTTGAATGAAATACTGTACAGTGTGCTGTCTACTGAAGATAACATTGTTGAATGAAATACTGTACAGTGTGCTGTCTACTGAAGATAACATTGTTGAATGAAATACTGTACAGTGTGCTGTCTACTGAAGATAACATTGTTGAATGAAATACTGCACAGTGTGCTGTCTACTGAAGATAACATTGTTGAATGAAATACTGCACAGTGTGCTGTCTACTGAAGATAACATTGTTGAATGAAATACTGTACAGTGTGCTGTCTACTGAAGATAACATTGTTGAATGAAATACTGTACAGTGTGCTGTCTACTGAAGATAACATTGTTGAATGAAATACTGTACAGTGTGCTGTCTACTGAAGATAACATTGTTGAATGAAATACTGGACAGTGTGCTGTCTACTGAAGATAACATTGTTGAATGAAATACTGCACAGTGTGCTGTCTACTGAAGATAACATTGTTGAATGAAATACTGCACAGTGTGCTGTCTACTGAAGATAGCATTGTTGAATGAAATACTGTACAGTGTGCTGTCTACTGATATGTGCTGTCTATTGAAATTGACATAAGGTTGACATTAAAAAGTTTGAAACATTAGCCAAGGGTTTTTTAATGGTTGGGGCGATTTAACCAAATTTGTGGTGGTGATTTTAATGCAGTTTTATTTTATTTACACCTTGTTTAAAAAAGTGTGAAGTTTATCAGCTTTTAATATGCAATTTCCCGTTTTCACACAGTGATAAGGGCCTAAATATAAATTCAACGTGGACAGAAAGTATCACACAATCTCACATAGACTCAGTGATTAGCACAGCGCATTATTAAGGCCTACATATTTTAGTGTGTAAAACGCTGTATGAAATCTAAATCCTGAAAGTCATGGGGCGATTTAACCAAAATTTGTGGTGGTAATTTTACTGCAGTTTTATTTTATTTACACCTTGTTTAAAAAAGTGTACAGTTTGTCAGCTTTTAATATGCAATTTCCCGTTTTCACACAGTGATATGGGGCCTAAATATAAATTCAACGACAACGTGGACAGAAAGTATCACACAATCTCACAGTGACTCAGTGATTAGCACAGCGCATGATTAAGGCCTACATATTTTAGTGTGTAAAACGCTGTATGAAATCTAAATCCTGAAAGTCATTGTCTTCCACTATATTTTGAGAGATGGATGATAGCAAGTCATGTTTCTGATATGTGTGTCGAATTAACTGCAGATTTATATAATTATAGGTATGGTACTCAAAAAACACAAGGTTTACTAGAATGAAACTCATGAACTAATAAGTCAACATTCACAACTGCTACTTCACTGGCGAAAAACGTGACACCGCACTTTAATCAGTTTGACATAATTATAAACATTAAACAAAATTAAAAGTGTAATTTTGACTTGTTCATTATGTTCACTGGAATGAAACTATTAGTTCATGTATTCGTTCATGTAGGGGCTATCGGTGATAATTTGGCGAACATCCTTTAAATGATATGCTGATAGGGCCTACTTCAATTAACGTGCGTTGTCACCAAACTTGGTTAACATAACTACTTAACTGTATCCAATGGCCTAAAACTTGGCTTATATAGTGTTCATAAACGACAAACGAAAAGGTTACCGTGTCCTAGCATTATAGTCACCGACTGATTTCGTGCTTCATGAATCACAAAAGCTCTAGGTTAGTTGGTCGATGTGCATGCAGATCTCGTTTGAGCAAACGACTTTCGCTAGTTACCGATTCGGCACGCATAATCCGCGGCGGGTAATTTAAACGTAATATAATGGATCGTGACCTGCAATGGCTGTTAGTCAGTGTCGGGCGCCCTCTGTTGGTTATTATTGGTAAAATAGCACGTTGTAACAACGTTTTGACACCAAGGAATATATGTTCGATACTTTTGATGATATAAATATCAAGTCCGTGCTATCTTTTATCGTGCTTGCTTCGGCAGCACATATACTAAAATTGGAACGATACAGAGAAGATTAGCATGGCCCCTGCGCAAGGATGACACGCAAAATCGTGAAGCGTTCCATATTTTTTTGAATCATTTCTGACAAAATTGAAACATTTGGAACAATTTGGAACACGATGTTTCAATTTTCGTACCAAATGTTTCAATTTATTTTCAATTGTTTCAATTTATAGATATTGTGCTGTCTACTGAAGATAACATTGTTGAATGAAATACTGTACAGTGTGCTGTCTACTGAAGATAACATTGTTGAATGAAATACTGTACAGTGTGCTGTCTACTGAAGATAACATTGTTGAATGAAATACTGTACAGTGTGCTGTCTACTGAAGATAACATTGTTGAATGAAATACTGCACAGTGTGCTGTCTACTGAAGATAACATTGTTGAATGAAATACTGCACAGTGTGCTGTCTACTGAAGATAACATTGTTGAATGAAATACTGTACAGTGTGCTGTCTACTGAAGATAACATTGTTGAATGAAATACTGTACAGTGTGCTGTCTACTGAAGATAACATTGTTGAATGAAATACTGTACAGTGTGCTGTCTACTGAAGATAACATTGTTGAATGAAATACTGGACAGTGTGCTGTCTACTGAAGATAACATTGTTGAATGAAATACTGCACAGTGTGCTGTCTACTGAAGATAACATTGTTGAATGAAATACTGCACAGTGTGCTGTCTACTGAAGATAGCATTGTTGAATGAAATACTGTACAGTGTGCTGTCTACTGATATGTGCTGTCTATTGAAATTGACATAAGGTTGACATTAAAAAGTTTGAAACATTAGCCAAGGGTTTTTTAATGGTTGGGGCGATTTAACCAAATTTGTGGTGGTGATTTTAATGCAGTTTTATTTTATTTACACCTTGTTTAAAAAAAAAGTGTGAAGTTTATCAGCTTTTAATATGCAATTTCCGTTTTCACACAGTGATAAGGGCCTAAATATAAATTCAACGTGGACAGAAAGTATCACACAATCTCACATAGACTCAGTGATTAGCACAGCGCATTATTAAGGCCTACATATTTTAGTGTAAAACGCTGTATGAAATCTAAATCCTGAAAGTCATGGGGCGATTTAACCAAAATTTGTGGTGGTAATTTTACTGCAGTTTTATTTTATTTACACCTTGTTTAAAAAAGTGTACAGTTTGTCAGCTTTTAATATGCAATTTCCCGTTTTCACACAGTGATATGGGGCCTAAATATAAATTCAACGACAACGTGGACAGAAAGTATCACACAATCTCACAGTGACTCAGTGATTAGCACAGCGCATGATTAAGGCCTACATATTTTAGTGTGTAAAACGCTGTATGAAATCTAAATCCTGAAAGTCATTGTCTTCCACTATATTTTGAGAGATGGATGATAGCAAGTCATGTTTCTGATATGTGTGTCGAATTAACTGCAGATTTATATAATTATAGGTATGGTACTCAAAAACACAAGGTTTACTAGAATGAATCTCATGAACTAATAAGTCAACATTCACAACTGCTACTTCACTGGCGAAAACGTGACACCGCACTTTAATCAGTTTGACATAATTATAAACATTAAACAAAATTAAAAAGTGTAATTTTGACTTGTTCATTATGTTCACTGGAATGAAACTATTAGTTCATGTATTCGTTCATGTAGGGGCTATCGGTGATAATTTGGCGAACATCCTTTAAATGATATGCTGATAGGGCCTACTTCAATTAACGTGCGTTGTCACCAAACTTGGTTAACATAACTACTTAACTGTATCCAATGGCCTAAAACTTGGCTTATATAGTGTTCATAAACGACAAACGAAAAGGTTACCGTGTCCTAGCATTATAGTCACCGACTGATTTCGTGCTTCATGAATCACAAAAGCTCTAGGTTAGTTGGTCGATGTGCATGCAGATCTCGTTTGAGCAAACGACTTTCGCTAGTTACCGATTCGGCACGCATAATCCGCGGCGGGTAATTTAAACGTAATATAATGGATCGTGACCTGCAATGGCTGTTAGTCAGTGTCGGGCGCCCTCTGTTGGTTATTATTGGTAAAATAGCACGTTGTAACAACGTTTTGACACCAAGGAATATATGTTCGATACTTTTGATGATATAAATATCAAGTCCGTGCTATCTTTTATCGTGTTTGCTTCGGCAGCACATATACTAAAATTGGAACGATACAGAGAAGATTAGCATGGCCCCTGCGCAAGGATGACACGCAAAATCGTGAAGCGTTCCATATTTTTTTTGAATCATTTCTGACAAAATTGAAACATTTGGAACAATTTGGAACACGATGTTTCAATTTTCGTACCAAATGTTTCAATTTATTTTCAATTGTTTCAATTTATAGATATTGTGCTGTCTACTGAAGATAACATTGTTGAATGAAATACTGTACAGTGTGCTGTCTACTGAAGATAACATTGTTGAATGAAATACTGTACAGTGTGCTGTCTACTGAAGATAACATTGTTGAATGAAATACTGTACAGTGTGCTGTCTACTGAAGATAACATTGTTGAATGAAATACTGCACAGTGTGCTGTCTACTGAAGATAACATTGTTGAATGAAATACTGCACAGTGTGCTGTCTACTGAAGATAACATTGTTGAATGAAATACTGTACAGTGTGCTGTCTACTGAAGATAACATTGTTGAATGAAATACTGTACAGTGTGCTGTCTACTGAAGATAACATTGTTGAATGAAATACTGTACAGTGTGCTGTCTACTGAAGATAACATTGTTGAATGAAATACTGGACAGTGTGCTGTCTACTGAAGATAACATTGTTGAATGAAATACTGCACAGTGTGCTGTCTACTGAAGATAACATTGTTGAATGAAATACTGCACAGTGTGCTGTCTACTGAAGATAGCATTGTTGAATGAAATACTGTACAGTGTGCTGTCTACTGATATGTGCTGTCTATTGAAATTGACATAAGGTTGACATTAAAAAGTTTGAAACATTAGCCAAGGGTTTTTAATGGTTGGGGCGATTTAACCAAATTTGTGGTGGTGATTTTAATGCAGTTTTATTTTATTTACACCTTGTTTAAAAAAGTGTGAAGTTTATCAGCTTTTAATATGCAATTTCCCGTTTTCACACAGTGATAAGGGGCCTAAATATAAATTCAACGTGGACAGAAAGTATCACACAATCTCACATAGACTCAGTGATTAGCACAGCGCATTATTAAGGCCTACATATTTTAGTGTGTAAAACGCTGTATGAAATCTAAATCCTGAAAGTCATGGGGCGATTTAACCAAAATTTGTGGTGGTAATTTTACTGCAGTTTTATTTTATTTACACCTTGTTTAAAAAAGTGTACAGTTTGTCAGCTTTTAATATGCAATTTCCCGTTTTCACACAGTGATATGGGGCCTAAATATAAATTCAACGACAACGTGGACAGAAAGTATCACACAATCTCACAGTGACTCAGTGATTAGCACAGCGCATGATTAAGGCCTACATATTTTAGTGTGTAAAACGCTGTATGAAATCTAAATCCTGAAAGTCATTGTCTTCCACTATATTTTGAGAGATGGATGATAGCAAGTCATGTTTCTGATATGTGTGTCGAATTAACTGCAGATTTATATAATTATAGGTATGGTACTCAAAAAACACAAGGTTTACTAGAATGAAACTCATGAACTAATAAGTCAACATTCACAACTGCTACTTCACTGGCGAAAAACGTGACACCGCACTTTAATCAGTTTGACATAATTATAAACATTAAACAAAATTAAAAAGTGTAATTTTGACTTGTTCATTATGTTCACTGGAATGAAACTATTAGTTCATGTATTCGTTCATGTAGGGGCTATCGGTGATAATTTGGCGAACATCCTTTAAATGATATGCTGATAGGGCCTACTTCAATTAACGTGCGTTGTCACCAAACTTGGTTAACATAACTACTTAACTGTATCCAATGGCCTAAAACTTGGCTTATATAGTGTTCATAAACGACAAACGAAAAGGTTACCGTGTCCTAGCATTATAGTCACCGACTGATTTCGTGCTTCATGAATCACAAAAGCTCTAGGTTAGTTGGTCGATGTGCATGCAGATCTCGTTTGAGCAAACGACTTTCGCTAGTTACCGATTCGGCACGCATAATCCGCGGCGGGTAATTTAAACGTAATATAATGGATCGTGACCTGCAATGGCTGTTAGTCAGTGTCGGGCGCCCTCTGTTGGTTATTATTGGTAAAATAGCACGTTGTAACAACGTTTTGACACCAAGGAATATATGTTCGATACCTCTTGATGATATAAATATCAAGTCCGTGCTATCTTTTATCGTGCTTGCTTCGGCAGCACATATACTAAAATTGGAACGATACAGAGAAGATTAGCATGGCCCCTGCGCAAGGATGACACGCAAAATCGTGAAGCGTTCCATATTTTTTTGAATCATTTCTGACAAAATTGAAACATTTGGAACAATTTGGAACACGATGTTTCAATTTTCGTACCAAATGTTTCAATTTATTTTCAATTGTTTCAATTTATAGATATTGTGCTGTCTACTGAAGATAACATTGTTGAATGAAATACTGTACAGTGTGCTGTCTACTGAAGATAACATTGTTGAATGAAATACTGTACAGTGTGCTGTCTACTGAAGATAACATTGTTGAATGAAATACTGTACAGTGTGCTGTCTACTGAAGATAACATTGTTGAATGAAATACTGCACAGTGTGCTGTCTACTGAAGATAACATTGTTGAATGAAATACTGCACAGTGTGCTGTCTACTGAAGATAACATTGTTGAATGAAATACTGTACAGTGTGCTGTCTACTGAAGATAACATTGTTGAATGAAATACTGTACAGTGTGCTGTCTACTGAAGATAACATTGTTGAATGAAATACTGTACAGTGTGCTGTCTACTGAAGATAACATTGTTGAATGAAATACTGGACAGTGTGCTGTCTACTGAAGATAACATTGTTGAATGAAATACTGCACAGTGTGCTGTCTACTGAAGATAACATTGTTGAATGAAATACTGCACAGTGTGCTGTCTACTGAAGATAGCATTGTTGAATGAAATACTGTACAGTGTGCTGTCTACTGATATGTGCTGTCTATTGAAATTGACATAAGGTTGACATTAAAAAGTTTGAAACATTAGCCAAGGGTTTTTAATGGTTGGGGCGATTTAACCAAATTTGTGGTGGTGATTTTAATGCAGTTTTATTTTATTTACACCTTGTTTAAAAAAGTGTGAAGTTTATCAGCTTTTAATATGCAATTTCCCGTTTTCACACAGTGATAAGGGGCCTAAATATAAATTCAACGTGGACAGAAAGTATCACACAATCTCACATAGACTCAGTGATTAGCACAGCGCATTATTAAGGCCTACATATTTTAGTGTGTAAAACGCTGTATGAAATCTAAATCCTGAAAGTCATGGGGCGATTTAACCAAAATTTGTGGTGGTAATTTTACTGCAGTTTTATTTTATTTACACCTTGTTTAAAAAAAAAGTGTACAGTTTGTCAGCTTTTAATATGCAATTTCCCGTTTTCACACAGTGATATGGGGCCTAAATATAAATTCAACGACAACGTGGACAGAAAGTATCACACAATCTCACAGTGACTCAGTGATTAGCACAGCGCATGATTAAGGCCTACATATTTTAGTGTGTAAAACGCTGTATGAAATCTAAATCCTGAAAGTCATTGTCTTCCACTATATTTTGAGAGATGGATGATAGCAAGTCATGTTTCTGATATGTGTGTCGAATTAACTGCAGATTTATATAATTATAGGTATGGTACTCAAAAACACAAGGTTTACTAGAATGAAACTCATGAACTAATAAGTCAACATTCACAACTGCTACTTCACTGGCGAAAAACGTGACACCGCACTTTAATCAGTTTGACATAATTATAAACATTAAACAAAATTAAAAAGTGTAATTTTGACTTGTTCATTATGTTCACTGGAATGAAACTATTAGTTCATGTATTCGTTCATGTAGGGGCTATCGGTGATAATTTGGCGAACATCCTTTAAATGATATGCTGATAGGGCCTACTTCAATTAACGTGCGTTGTCACCAAACTTGGTTAACATAACTACTTAACTGTATCCAATGGCCTAAAACTTGGCTTATATAGTGTTCATAAACGACAAACGAAAAGGTTACCGTGTCCTAGCATTATAGTCACCGACTGATTTCGTGCTTCATGAATCACAAAAGCTCTAGGTTAGTTGGTCGATGTGCATGCAGATCTCGTTTGAGCAAACGACTTTCGCTAGTTACCGATTCGGCACGCATAATCCGCGGCGGGTAATTTAAACGTAATATAATGGATCGTGACCTGCAATGGCTGTTAGTCAGTGTCGGGCGCCCTCTGTTGGTTATTATTGGTAAAATAGCACGTTGTAACAACGTTTTGACACCAAGGAATATATGTTCGATACTTTTGATGATATAAATATCAAGTCCGTGCTATCTTTTATCGTGCTTGCTTCGGCAGCACATATACTAAAATTGGAACGATACAGAGAAGATTAGCATGGCCCCTGCGCAAGGATGACACGCAAAATCGTGAAGCGTTCCATATTTTTTTGAATCATTTCTGACAAAATTGAAACATTTGGAACAATTTGGAACACGATGTTTCAATTTTCGTACCAAATGTTTCAATTTATTTTCAATTGTTTCAATTTATAGATATTGTGCTGTCTACTGAAGATAACATTGTTGAATGAAATACTGTACAGTGTGCTGTCTACTGAAGATAACATTGTTGAATGAAATACTGTACAGTGTGCTGTCTACTGAAGATAACATTGTTGAATGAAATACTGTACAGTGTGCTGTCTACTGAAGATAACATTGTTGAATGAAATACTGCACAGTGTGCTGTCTACTGAAGATAACATTGTTGAATGAAATACTGCACAGTGTGCTGTCTACTGAAGATAACATTGTTGAATGAAATACTGTACAGTGTGCTGTCTACTGAAGATAACATTGTTGAATGAAATACTGTACAGTGTGCTGTCTACTGAAGATAACATTGTTGAATGAAATACTGTACAGTGTGCTGTCTACTGAAGATAACATTGTTGAATGAAATACTGGACAGTGTGCTGTCTACTGAAGATAACATTGTTGAATGAAATACTGCACAGTGTGCTGTCTACTGAAGATAACATTGTTGAATGAAATACTGCACAGTGTGCTGTCTACTGAAGATAGCATTGTTGAATGAAATACTGTACAGTGTGCTGTCTACTGATATGTGCTGTCTATTGAAATTGACATAAGGTTGACATTAAAAAGTTTGAAACATTAGCCAAGGGTTTTTTAATGGTTGGGGCGATTTAACCAAATTTGTGGTGGTGATTTTAATGCAGTTTTATTTTATTTACACCTTGTTTAAAAAAGTGTGAAGTTTATCAGCTTTTAATATGCAATTTCCCGTGTTCACACAGTGATAAGGGGCCTAAATATAAATTCAACGTGGACAGAAAGTATCACACAATCTCACATAGACTCAGTGATTAGCACAGCGCATTATTAAGGCCTACATATTTTAGTGTGTAAAACGCTGTATGAAATCTAAATCCTGAAAGTCATGGGGCGATTTAACCAAAATTTGTGGTGGTAATTTTACTGCAGTTTTATTTTATTTACACCTTGTTTAAAAAAGTGTACAGTTTGTCAGCTTTTAATATGCAATTTCCCGTTTTCACACAGTGATATGGGGCCTAAATATAAATTCAACGACAACGTGGACAGAAAGTATCACACAATCTCACAGTGACTCAGTGATTAGCACAGCGCATGATTAAGGCCTACATATTTTAGTGTGTAAAACGCTGTATGAAATCTAAATCCTGAAAGTCATTGTCTTCCACTATATTTTGAGAGATGGATGATAGCAAGTCATGTTTCTGATATGTGTGTCGAATTAACTGCAGATTTATATAATTATAGGTATGGTACTCAAAAAACACAAGGTTTACTAGAATGAAACTCATGAACTAATAAGTCAACATTCACAACTGCTACTTCACTGGCGAAAAACGTGACACCGCACTTTAATCAGTTTGACATAATTATAAACATTAAACAAAATTAAAAAGTGTAATTTTGACTTGTTCATTATGTTCACTGGAATGAAACTATTAGTTCATGTATTCGTTCATGTAGGGGCTATCGGTGATAATTTGGCGAACATCCTTTAAATGATATGCTGATAGGGCCTACTTCAATTAACGTGCGTTGTCACCAAACTTGGTTAACATAACTACTTAACTGTATCCAATGGCCTAAAACTTGGCTTATATAGTGTTCATAAACGACAAACGAAAAGGTTACCGTGTCCTAGCATTATAGTCACCGACTGATTTCGTGCTTCATGAATCACAAAAGCTCTAGGTTAGTTGGTCGATGTGCATGCAGATCTCGTTTGAGCAAACGACTTTCGCTAGTTACCGATTCGGCACGCATAATCCGCGGCGGGTAATTTAAACGTAATATAATGGATCGTGACCTGCAATGGCTGTTAGTCAGTGTCGGGCGCCCTCTGTTGGTTATTATTGGTAAAATAGCACGTTGTAACAACGTTTTGACACCAAGGAATATATGTTCGATACTTTTGATGATATAAATATCAAGTCCGTGCTATCTTTTATCGTGCTTGCTTCGGCAGCACATATACTAAAATTGGAACGATACAGAGAAGATTAGCATGGCCCCTGCGCAAGGATGACACGCAAAATCGTGAAGCGTTCCATATTTTTTTGAATCATTTCTGACAAAATTGAAACATTTGGAACAATTTGGAACACGATGTTTCAATTTTCGTACCAAATGTTTCAATTTATTTTCAATTGTTTCAATTTATAGATATTGTGCTGTCTACTGAAGATAACATTGTTGAATGAAATACTGTACAGTGTGCTGTCTACTGAAGATAACATTGTTGAATGAAATACTGTACAGTGTGCTGTCTACTGAAGATAACATTGTTGAATGAAATACTGTACAGTGTGCTGTCTACTGAAGATAACATTGTTGAATGAAATACTGCACAGTGTGCTGTCTACTGAAGATAACATTGTTGAATGAAATACTGCACAGTGTGCTGTCTACTGAAGATAACATTGTTGAATGAAATACTGTACAGTGTGCTGTCTACTGAAGATAACATTGTTGAATGAAATACTGTACAGTGTGCTGTCTACTGAAGATAACATTGTTGAATGAAATACTGTACAGTGTGCTGTCTACTGAAGATAACATTGTTGAATGAAATACTGGACAGTGTGCTGTCTACTGAAGATAACATTGTTGAATGAAATACTGCACAGTGTGCTGTCTACTGAAGATAACATTGTTGAATGAAATACTGCACAGTGTGCTGTCTACTGAAGATAGCATTGTTGAATGAAATACTGTACAGTGTGCTGTCTACTGATATGTGCTGTCTATTGAAATTGACATAAGGTTGACATTAAAAAGTTTGAAACATTAGCCAAGGGTTTTTTAATGGTTGGGGCGATTTAACCAAATTTGTGGTGGTGATTTTAATGCAGTTTTATTTTATTTACACCTTGTTTAAAAAAGTGTGAAGTTTATCAGCTTTTAATATGCAATTTCCCGTTTTCACACAGTGATAAGGGGCCTAAATATAAATTCAACGTGGACAGAAAGTATCACACAATCTCACATAGACTCAGTGATTAGCACAGCGCATTATTAAGGCCTACATATTTTAGTGTGTAAAACGCTGTATGAAATCTAAATCCTGAAAGTCATGGGGCGATTTAACCAAAATTTGTGGTGGTAATTTTACTGCAGTTTTATTTTATTTACACCTTGTTTAAAAAAGTGTACAGTTTGTCAGCTTTTAATATGCAATTTCCGTTTTCACACAGTGATATGGGGCCTAAATATAAATTCAACGACAACGTGGACAGAAAGTATCACACAATCTCACAGTGACTCAGTGATTAGCACAGCGCATGATTAAGGCCTACATATTTTAGTGTGTAAAACGCTGTATGAAATCTAAATCCTGAAAGTCATTGTCTTCCACTATATTTTGAGAGATGGATGATAGCAAGTCATGTTTCTGATATGTGTGTCGAATTAACTGCAGATTTATATAATTATAGGTATGGTACTCAAAAAACACAAGGTTTACTAGAATGAAACTCATGAACTAATAAGTCAACATTCACAACTGCTACTTCACTGGCGAAAAACGTGACACCGCACTTTAATCAGTTTGACATAATTATAAACATTAAACAAAATTAAAAGTGTAATTTTGACTTGTTCATTATGTTCACTGGAATGAAACTATTAGTTCATGTATTCGTTCATGTAGGGGCTATCGGTGATAATTTGGCGAACATCCTTTAAATGATATGCTGATAGGGCCTACTTCAATTAACGTGCGTTGTCACCAAACTTGGTTAACATAACTACTTAACTGTATCCAATGGCCTAAAACTTGGCTTATATAGTGTTCATAAACGACAAACGAAAAGGTTACCGTGTCCTAGCATTATAGTCACCGACTGATTTCGTGCTTCATGAATCACAAAAGCTCTAGGTTAGTTGGTCGATGTGCATGCAGATCTCGTTTGAGCAAACGACTTTCGCTAGTTACCGATTCGGCACGCATAATCCGCGGCGGGTAATTTAAACGTAATATAATGGATCGTGACCTGCAATGGCTGTTAGTCAGTGTCGGGCGCCCTCTGTTGGTTATTATTGGTAAAATAGCACGTTGTAACAACGTTTTGACACCAAGGAATATATGTTCGATACTTTTGATGATATAAATATCAAGTCCGTGCTATCTTTTATCGTGCTTGCTTCGGCAGCACATATACTAAAATTGGAACGATACAGAGAAGATTAGCATGGCCCCTACGCAAGGATGACACGCAAAATCGTGAAGCGTTCCATATTTTTTTGAATCATTTCTGACAAAATTGAAACATTTGGAACAATTTGGAACACGATGTTTCAATTTTCGTACCAAATGTTTCAATTTATTTTCAATTGTTTCAATTTATAGATATTGTGCTGTCTACTGAAGATAACATTGTTGAATGAAATACTGTACAGTGTGCTGTCTACTGAAGATAACATTGTTGAATGAAATACTGTACAGTGTGCTGTCTACTGAAGATAACATTGTTGAATGAAATACTGTACAGTGTGCTGTCTACTGAAGATAACATTGTTGAATGAAATACTGCACAGTGTGCTGTCTACTGAAGATAACATTGTTGAATGAAATACTGCACAGTGTGCTGTCTACTGAAGATAACATTGTTGAATGAAATACTGTACAGTGTGCTGTCTACTGAAGATAACATTGTTGAATGAAATACTGTACAGTGTGCTGTCTACTGAAGATAACATTGTTGAATGAAATACTGTACAGTGTGCTGTCTACTGAAGATAACATTGTTGAATGAAATACTGGACAGTGTGCTGTCTACTGAAGATAACATTGTTGAATGAAATACTGCACAGTGTGCTGTCTACTGAAGATAACATTGTTGAATGAAATACTGCACAGTGTGCTGTCTACTGAAGATAGCATTGTTGAATGAAATACTGTACAGTGTGCTGTCTACTGATATGTGCTGTCTATTGAAATTGACATAAGGTTGACATTAAAAAGTTTGAAACATTAGCCAAGGGTTTTTAATGGTTGGGGCGATTTAACCAAATTTGTGGTGGTGATTTTAATGCAGTTTTATTTTATTTACACCTTGTTTAAAAAAGTGTGAAGTTTATCAGCTTTTAATATGCAATTTCCCGTTTTCACACAGTGATAAGGGGCCTAAATATAAATTCAACGTGGACAGAAAGTATCACACAATCTCACATAGACTCAGTGATTAGCACAGCGCATTATTAAGGCCTACATATTTTAGTGTGTAAAACGCTGTATGAAATCTAAATCCTGAAAGTCATGGGGCGATTTAACCAAAATTTGTGGTGGTAATTTTACTGCAGTTTTATTTTATTTACACCTTGTTTAAAAAAGTGTACAGTTTGTCAGCTTTTAATATGCAATTTCCCGTTTTCACACAGTGATATGGGGCCTAAATATAAATTCAACGACAACGTGGACAGAAAGTATCACACAATCTCACAGTGACTCAGTGATTAGCACAGCGCATGATTAAGGCCTACATATTTTAGTGTGTAAAACGCTGTATGAAATCTAAATCCTGAAAGTCATTGTCTTCCACTATATTTTGAGAGATGGATGATAGCAAGTCATGTTTCTGATATGTGTGTCGAATTAACTGCAGATTTATATAATTATAGGTATGGTACTCAAAAAACACAAGGTTTACTAGAATGAAACTCATGAACTAATAAGTCAACATTCACAACTGCTACTTCACTGGCGAAAACGTGACACCGCACTTTAATCAGTTTGACATAATTATAAACATTAAACAAAATTAAAAAGTGTAATTTTGACTTGTTCATTATGTTCACTGGAATGAAACTATTAGTTCATGTATTCGTTCATGTAGGGGCTATCGGTGATAATTTGGCGAACATCCTTTAAATGATATGCTGATAGGGCCTACTTCAATTAACGTGCGTTGTCACCAAACTTGGTTAACATAACTACTTAACTGTATCCAATGGCCTAAAACTTGGCTTATATAGTGTTCATAAACGACAAACGAAAAGGTTACCGTGTCCTAGCATTATAGTCACCGACTGATTTCGTGCTTCATGAATCACAAAAGCTCTAGGTTAGTTGGTCGATGTGCATGCAGATCTCGTTTGAGCAAACGACTTTCGCTAGTTACCGATTCGGCACGCATAATCCGCGGCGGGTAATTTAAACGTAATATAATGGATCGTGACCTGCAATGGCTGTTAGTCAGTGTCGGGCGCCCTCTGTTGGTTATTATTGGTAAAATAGCACGTTGTAACAACGTTTTGACACCAAGGAATATATGTTCGATACTTTTTGATGATATAAATATCAAGTCCGTGCTATCTTTTATCGTGCTTGCTTCGGCAGCACATATACTAAAATTGGAACGATACAGAGAAGATTAGCATGGCCCCTGCGCAAGGATGACACGCAAAATCGTGAAGCGTTCCATATTTTTTTGAATCATTTCTGACAAAATTGAAACATTTGGAACAATTTGGAACACGATGTTTCAATTTTCGTACCAAATGTTTCAATTTATTTTCAATTGTTTCAATTTATAGATATTGTGCTGTCTACTGAAGATAACATTGTTGAATGAAATACTGTACAGTGTGCTGTCTACTGAAGATAACATTGTTGAATGAAATACTGTACAGTGTGCTGTCTACTGAAGATAACATTGTTGAATGAAATACTGTACAGTGTGCTGTCTACTGAAGATAACATTGTTGAATGAAATACTGCACAGTGTGCTGTCTACTGAAGATAACATTGTTGAATGAAATACTGCACAGTGTGCTGTCTACTGAAGATAACATTGTTGAATGAAATACTGTACAGTGTGCTGTCTACTGAAGATAACATTGTTGAATGAAATACTGTACAGTGTGCTGTCTACTGAAGATAACATTGTTGAATGAAATACTGTACAGTGTGCTGTCTACTGAAGATAACATTGTTGAATGAAATACTGGACAGTGTGCTGTCTACTGAAGATAACATTGTTGAATGAAATACTGCACAGTGTGCTGTCTACTGAAGATAACATTGTTGAATGAAATACTGCACAGTGTGCTGTCTACTGAAGATAGCATTGTTGAATGAAATACTGTACAGTGTGCTGTCTACTGATATGTGCTGTCTATTGAAATTGACATAAGGTTGACATTAAAAAGTTTGAAACATTAGCCAAGGGTTTTTTTATGGTTGGGGCGATTTAACCAAATTTGTGGTGGTGATTTTAATGCAGTTTTATTTTATTTACACCTTGTTTAAAAAAGTGTGAAGTTTATCAGCTTTAATATGCAATTTCCCGTTTTCACACAGTGATAAGGGGCCTAAATATAAATTCAACGTGGACAGAAAGTATCACACAATCTCACATAGACTCAGTGATTAGCACAGCGCATTATTAAGGCCTACATATTTTAGTGTGTAAAACGCTGTATGAAATCTAAATCCTGAAAGTCATGGGGCGATTTAACCAAAATTTGTGGTGGTAATTTTACTGCAGTTTTATTTTATTTACACCTTGTTTAAAAAAAAGTGTACAGTTTGTCAGCTTTTAATATGCAATTTCCCGTTTTCACACAGTGATATGGGGCCTAAATATAAATTCAACGACAACGTGGACAGAAAGTATCACACAATCTCACAGTGACTCAGTGATTAGCACAGCGCATGATTAAGGCCTACATATTTTAGTGTGTAAAACGCTGTATGAAATCTAAATCCTGAAAGTCATTGTCTTCCACTATATTTTGAGAGATGGATGATAGCAAGTCATGTTTCTGATATGTGTGTCGAATTAACTGCAGATTTATATAATTATAGGTATGGTACTCAAAAACACAAGGTTTACTAGAATGAAACTCATGAACTAATAAGTCAACATTCACAACTGCTACTTCACTTGCGAAAAACGTGACACCGCACTTTAATCAGTTTGACATAATTATAAACATTAAACAAAATTAAAAAGTGTAATTTTGACTTGTTCATTATGTTCACTGGAATGAAACTATTAGTTCATGTATTCGTTCATGTAGGGGCTATCGGTGATAATTTGGCGAACATCCTTTAAATGATATGCTGATAGGGCCTACTTCAATTAACGTGCGTTGTCACCAAACTTGGTTAACATAACTACTTAACTGTATCCAATGGCCTAAAACTTGGCTTATATAGTGTTCATAAACGACAAACGAAAAGGTTACCGTGTCCTAGCATTATAGTCACCGACTGATTTCGTGCTTCATGAATCACAAAAGCTCTAGGTTAGTTGGTCGATGTGCATGCAGATCTCGTTTGAGCAAACGACTTTCGCTAGTTACCGATTCGGCACGCATAATCCGCGGCGGGTAATTTAAACGTAATATAATGGATCGTGACCTGCAATGGCTGTTAGTCAGTGTCGGGCGCCCTCTGTTGGTTATTATTGGTAAAATAGCACGTTGTAACAACGTTTTGACACCAAGGAATATATGTTCGATACTTTTTGATGATATAAATATCAAGTCCGTGCTATCTTTTATCGTGCTTGCTTCGGCAGCACATATACTAAAATTGGAACGATACAGAGAAGATTAGCATGGCCCCTGCGCAAGGATGACACGCAAAATCGTGAAGCGTTCCATATTTTTTTTGAATCATTTCTGACAAAATTGAAACATTTGGAACAATTTGGAACACGATGTTTCAATTTTCGTACCAAATGTTTCAATTTATTTTCAATTGTTTCAATTTATAGATATTGTGCTGTCTACTGAAGATAACATTGTTGAATGAAATACTGTACAGTGTGCTGTCTACTGAAGATAACATTGTTGAATGAAATACTGTACAGTGTGCTGTCTACTGAAGATAACATTGTTGAATGAAATACTGTACAGTGTGCTGTCTACTGAAGATAACATTGTTGAATGAAATACTGCACAGTGTGCTGTCTACTGAAGATAACATTGTTGAATGAAATACTGCACAGTGTGCTGTCTACTGAAGATAACATTGTTGAATGAAATACTGTACAGTGTGCTGTCTACTGAAGATAACATTGTTGAATGAAATACTGTACAGTGTGCTGTCTACTGAAGATAACATTGTTGAATGAAATACTGTACAGTGTGCTGTCTACTGAAGATAACATTGTTGAATGAAATACTGGACAGTGTGCTGTCTACTGAAGATAACATTGTTGAATGAAATACTGCACAGTGTGCTGTCTACTGAAGATAACATTGTTGAATGAAATACTGCACAGTGTGCTGTCTACTGAAGATAGCATTGTTGAATGAAATACTGTACAGTGTGCTGTCTACTGATATGTGCTGTCTATTGAAATTGACATAAGGTTGACATTAAAAGTTTGAAACATTAGCCAAGGGTTTTTAATGGTTGGGGCGATTTAACCAAATTTGTGGTGGTGATTTTAATGCAGTTTTATTTTATTTACACCTTGTTTAAAAAAAAGTGTGAAGTTTATCAGCTTTTAATATGCAATTTCCCGTTTTCACACAGTGATAAGGGCCTAAATATAAATTCAACGTGGACAGAAAGTATCACACAATCTCACATAGACTCAGTGATTAGCACAGCGCATTATTAAGGCCTACATATTTTAGTGTGTAAAACGCTGTATGAAATCTAAATCCTGAAAGTCATGGGGCGATTTAACCAAAATTTGTGGTGGTAATTTTACTGCAGTTTTATTTTATTTACACCTTGTTTAAAAAAAGTGTACAGTTTGTCAGCTTTTAATATGCAATTTCCCGTTTTCACACAGTGATATGGGGCCTAAATATAAATTCAACGACAACGTGGACAGAAAGTATCACACAATCTCACAGTGACTCAGTGATTAGCACAGCGCATGATTAAGGCCTACATATTTTAGTGTGTAAAACGCTGTATGAAATCTAAATCCTGAAAGTCATTGTCTTCCACTATATTTTGAGAGATGGATGATAGCAAGTCATGTTTCTGATATGTGTGTCGAATTAACTGCAGATTTATATAATTATAGGTATGGTACTCAAAAACACAAGGTTTACTAGAATGAAACTCATGAACTAATAAGTCAACATTCACAACTGCTACTTCACTGGCGAAAACGTGACACCGCACTTTAATCAGTTTGACATAATTATAAACATTAAACAAAATTAAAAAGTGTAATTTTGACTTGTTCATTATGTTCACTGGAATGAAACTATTAGTTCATGTATTCGTTCATGTAGGGGCTATCGGTGATAATTTGGCGAACATCCTTTAAATGATATGCTGATAGGGCCTACTTCAATTAACGTGCGTTGTCACCAAACTTGGTTAACATAACTACTTAACTGTATCCAATGGCCTAAAACTTGGCTTATATAGTGTTCATAAACGACAAACGAAAAGGTTACCGTGTCCTAGCATTATAGTCACCGACTGATTTCGTGCTTCATGAATCACAAAAGCTCTAGGTTAGTTGGTCGATGTGCATGCAGATCTCGTTTGAGCAAACGACTTTCGCTAGTTACCGATTCGGCACGCATAATCCGCGGCGGGTAATTTAAACGTAATATAATGGATCGTGACCTGCAATGGCTGTTAGTCAGTGTCGGGCGCCCTCTGTTGGTTATTATTGGTAAAATAGCACGTTGTAACAACGTTTTGACACCAAGGAATATATGTTCGATACTTTTGATGATATAAATATCAAGTCCGTGCTATCTTTTATCGTGCTTGCTTCGGCAGCACATATACTAAAATTGGAACGATACAGAGAAGATTAGCATGGCCCTGCGCAAGGATGACACGCAAAATCGTGAAGCGTTCCATATTTTTTGAATCATTTCTGACAAAATTGAAACATTTGGAACAATTTGGAACACGATGTTTCAATTTTCGTACCAAATGTTTCAATTTATTTTCAATTGTTTCAATTTATAGATATTGTGCTGTCTACTGAAGATAACATTGTTGAATGAAATACTGTACAGTGTGCTGTCTACTGAAGATAACATTGTTGAATGAAATACTGTACAGTGTGCTGTCTACTGAAGATAACATTGTTGAATGAAATACTGTACAGTGTGCTGTCTACTGAAGATAACATTGTTGAATGAAATACTGCACAGTGTGCTGTCTACTGAAGATAACATTGTTGAATGAAATACTGCACAGTGTGCTGTCTACTGAAGATAACATTGTTGAATGAAATACTGTACAGTGTGCTGTCTACTGAAGATAACATTGTTGAATGAAATACTGTACAGTGTGCTGTCTACTGAAGATAACATTGTTGAATGAAATACTGTACAGTGTGCTGTCTACTGAAGATAACATTGTTGAATGAAATACTGGACAGTGTGCTGTCTACTGAAGATAACATTGTTGAATGAAATACTGCACAGTGTGCTGTCTACTGAAGATAACATTGTTGAATGAAATACTGCACAGTGTGCTGTCTACTGAAGATAGCATTGTTGAATGAAATACTGTACAGTGTGCTGTCTACTGATATGTGCTGTCTATTGAAATTGACATAAGGTTGACATTAAAAAGTTTGAAACATTAGCCAAGGGTTTTTAATGGTTGGGGCGATTTAACCAAATTTGAGGTGGTGATTTTAATGCAGTTTTATTTTATTTACACCTTGTTTAAAAAAGTGTGAAGTTTATCAGCTTTTAATATGCAATTTCCGTTTTCACACAGTGATAAGGGCCTAAATATAAATTCAACGTGGACAGAAAGTATCACACAATCTCACATAGACTCAGTGATTAGCACAGCGCATTATTAAGGCCTACATATTTTAGTGTGTAAAACGCTGTATGAAATCTAAATCCTGAAAGTCATGGGGCGATTTAACCAAAATTTGTGGTGGTAATTTTACTGCAGTTTTATTTTATTTACACCTTGTTTAAAAAAGTGTACAGTTTGTCAGCTTTTAATATGCAATTTCCCGTTTTCACACAGTGATATGGGGCCTAAATATAAATTCAACGACAACGTGGACAGAAAGTATCACACAATCTCACAGTGACTCAGTGATTAGCACAGCGCATGATTAAGGCCTACATATTTTAGTGTGTAAAACGCTGTATGAAATCTAAATCCTGAAAGTCATTGTCTTCCACTATATTTTGAGAGATGGATGATAGCAAGTCATGTTTCTGATATGTGTGTCGAATTAACTGCAGATTTATATAATTATAGGTATGGTACTCAAAAACACAAGGTTTACTAGAATGAAACTCATGAACTAATAAGTCAACATTCACAACTGCTACTTCACTGGCGAAAAACGTGACACCGCACTTTAATCAGTTTGACATAATTATAAACATTAAACAAAATTAAAAAGTGTAATTTTGACTTGTTCATTATGTTCACTGGAATGAAACTATTAGTTCATGTATTCGTTCATGTAGGGGCTATCGGTGATAATTTGGCGAACATCCTTTAAATGATATGCTGATAGGGCCTACTTCAATTAACGTGCGTTGTCACCAAACTTGGTTAACATAACTACTTAACTGTATCCAATGGCCTAAAACTTGGCTTATATAGTGTTCATAAACGACAAACGAAAAGGTTACCGTGTCCTCGCATTATAGTCGCCGACTGATTTCGTGCTTCATGAATCACAAAAGCTCTAGGTTAGTTGGTCGATGTGCATGCAGATCTCGTTTGAGCAAACGACTTTCGCTAGTTACCGATTCGGCACGCATAATCCGCGGCGGGTAATTTAAACGTAATATAATGGATCGTGACCTGCAATGGCTGTTAGTCAGTGTCGGGCGCCCTCTGTTGGTTATTATTGGTAAAATAGCACGTTGTAACAACGTTTTGACACCAAGGAATATATGTTCGATACTTTTTGATGATATAAATATCAAGTCCGTGCTATCTTTTATCGTGCTTGCTTCGGCAGCACATATACTAAAATTGGAACGATACAGAGAAGATTAGCATGGCCCTGCGCAAGGATGACACGCAAAATCGTGAAGCGTTCCATATTTTTTTTGAATCATTTCTGACAAAATTGAAACATTTGGAACAATTTGGAACACGATGTTTCAATTTTCGTACCAAATGTTTCAATTTATTTTCAATTGTTTCAATTTATAGATATTGTTGTGAAGATAACATTGTTGAATGAAATACTGCACAGTGTGCTGTCTACTGAAGATAGCATTGTTGAACTGACATACTGTACAGTGTGCTGTATACTGAAGATAACATTGTTGAATGAAATACTGTACAGTGTGCTGTCTACTGAAGATAACATTGTTGAATGAAATACTGCACAGTGTGCTGTCTACTGAAGATAACATTGTTGAATGAAATACTGCACAGTGTGCTGTCTACTGAAGATAACATTGTTGAATGAAATACTGTACAGTGTGCTGTCTACTGAAGATAACATTGTTGAATGAAATACTGCACAGTGTGCTGTCTACTGAAGATAACATTGTTGAATGAAATACTGTACAGTGTGCTGTCTACTGAAGATGAAGATAACATTGTACTGAATGATAATATTGTTGAAATACTGCACAGTGTGCTGTCTACTGAAGATAACATTGTTGAATGAAATACTGCACAGTGTGCTGTCTACTGAAGATAGCATTGTTGAATGAAATACTGTACAGTGTGCTGTCTACTGATATGTGCTGTCTATTGAAATTGACATAAGGTTGACATTAAAAAGTTTGAAACATTAGCCAAGGGTTTTTTAATGGTTAGAACGATTTAACCAAATTTGTGGTGGTGATTTTAATGCAGTTTTATTTAACACCTTGTTTGTTGAAGTTTATCAGCTTTTAAATACTGTTTTCACACAGTGATAAGGGCTTCAATGGACAGAAAGTATAACAATTGTTGATTGAAATACTAAGGCCACAGTGTGCTGTCTACTGAAAAGATTTAACATTGTTGTCAGCTTTTAATACTGCATTGATATTTAAATATAAATTCAGCGACTTAACGTGTGGACATGAAGAGTAACACCAGTGATGTTTAAACAATTTTTAGTGTACCAAAACGTTTGTCAAATCTAAATCCTAACTGCACAGATGTGCTGTCTGATATGGCATTGTTGAATGAAATACTGTACAGTGGCTATTCTACTGATATTGTGCTGTCTATTGATTAGTTCATTGACATAAGGTTGATACTGATAGGGCATTTAAAAAGTTGTGAAACATTAACTGCCAAGGGTTTTTAATAGTGTTAAATTAAATGTCCCAGCATTATAATACTGTATTTGTGCTTCACTGAACATCATAATATTGTTGAATGAAATGCTCGTTTACAGATGTGCTGTTATTTACACGGGTAATTTAAAGCATTGTTGAATGAAATTAAAGTGTGAAGTTTATCTAGCTTTTAATATGCAATTTAACATTTTCACACAGTGAAAGGGGCCTAAATATAAATTCAACGTGGACAGAAAATTGTTATCACACAATCTCACAATCTCAGTTTCAATTTATAGATATTGTGCTGTCTACTGAAGATAACATTGTTGAATGAAATACTGTACAGTGTGCTGTCTACTGAAGATAACATTTTTGAATGAAATACTAAATGAAACCTGAAAGTCATGAAGATAACATTGTTGAATGAAATACGGGAAATTGTGCTGTCTACTGAAGATAACATTGTTGAATGAAATACTGTACAGTGTGCTGTCTACTGAAGATAACATTGTGAATGTGCTGTCTACTGAAGATAACATTGTTGAATGAAATACTGTACAGTGTGCTGTCTACTGAAGATAACATTGTTGAATGAAATACTGTACAGTGTGCTGTCTACTGAAGATAACATTGTTGAATGAAATACTGTCTACAGTGTGCTGTCTGTGCTGTCTACTGATATGTGCTGACTATTGAAATTGACATAAGGTTGGCATTAAAAAGTTTGAAACATTACAAGGGTTTTTAATGGTTTGATTTAACCAAATTTGTGGTGGTGATTTTAATGCAGTTTTATTTTATTTACACCTTGTTTAAAAAAGTGTGAAGTTTATCAGCTTTTAATATGCAATTTCCGCTTTTCACACAGTGATAAGGGCCTAAATATAAATTCAACGTGGACAGAAAGTATCACACAATCTCACATAGACTCAGTGATTAGCACAGCGCATTATTAAGGCCTACATATTTTAGTGTGTAAAACGCTGTATGAAATCTAAATCCTGAAAGTCATGGGCCGATTTAACCAAAATTTGTGGTGGTAATTTTACTGCAGTGTTATTTTATTTACACCTTGTTTAAAAAAAGTGTACAGTTTGTCAGCTTTTAATATGCAATTTCCCGTTTTCACACAGTGATATGGGGCCTAAATATAAATTCAACGACAACGTGGACAGAAAGTATCACACAATCTCACAGTGACTCAGTGATTAGCACAGCGCATGATTAAGGCCTACATATTTTAGTGTGTAAAACGCTGTATGAAATCTAAATCCTGAAAGTCATTGTCTTCCACTATATTTTGAGAGATGGATGATAGCAAGTCATGTTTCTGATATGTGTGTCGAATTAACTGCAGATTTATATAATTATAGGTATGGTACTCAAAAAACACAAGGTTTACTAGAATGAAACTCATGAACTAATAAGTCAACATTCACAACTGCTACTTCACTGGCGAAAAACGTGACACCGCACTTTAATCAGTTTGACATAATTATAAACATTAAACAAAATTAAAAAGTGTAATTTTGACTTGTTCATTATGTTCACTGGAATGAAACTATTAGTTCATGTATTCGTTCATGTAGGGGCTATCGGTGATAATTTGGCGAACATCCTTTAAATGATATGCTGATAGGGCCTACTTCAATTAACGTGCGTTGTCACCAAACTTGGTTAACATAACTACTTAACTGTATCCAATGGCCTAAAACTTGGCTTATATAGTGTTCATAAACGACAAACGAAAAGGTTACCGTGTCCTAGCATTATAGTCACCGACTGATTTCGTGCTTCATGAATCACAAAAGCTCTAGGTTAGTTGGTCGATGTGCATGCAGATCTCGTTTGAGCAAACGACTTTCGCTAGTTACCGATTCGGCACGCATAATCCGCGGCGGGTAATTTAAACGTAATATAATGGATCGTGACCTGCAATGGCTGTTAGTCAGTGTCGGGCGCCCTCTGTTGGTTATTATTGGTAAAATAGCACGTTGTAACAACGTTTTGACACCAAGGAATATATGTTCGATACTTTTTGATGATATAAATATCAAGTCCGTGCTATCTTTTATCGTGCTTGCTTCGGCAGCACATATACTAAAATTGGAACGATACAGAGAAGATTAGCATGGCCCCTGCGCAAGGATGACACGCAAAATCGTGAAGCGTTCCATATTTTTTTGAATCATTTCTGACAAAATTGAAACATTTGGAACAATTTGGAACACGATGTTTCAATTTTCGTACCAAATGTTTCAATTTATTTTCAATTGTTTCAATTTATAGATATTGTGCTGTCTACTGAAGATAACATTGTTGAATGAAATACTGTACAGTGTGCTGTCTACTGAAGATAACATTGTTGAATGAAATACTGTACAGTGTGCTGTCTACTGAAGATAACATTGTTGAATGAAATACTGTACAGTGTGCTGTCTACTGAAGATAACATTGTTGAATGAAATACTGCACAGTGTGCTGTCTACTGAAGATAACATTGTTGAATGAAATACTGCACAGTGTGCTGTCTACTGAAGATAACATTGTTGAATGAAATACTGTACAGTGTGCTGTCTACTGAAGATAACATTGTTGAATGAAATACTGTACAGTGTGCTGTCTACTGAAGATAACATTGTTGAATGAAATACTGTACAGTGTGCTGTCTACTGAAGATAACATTGTTGAATGAAATACTGGACAGTGTGCTGTCTACTGAAGATAACATTGTTGAATGAAATACTGCACAGTGTGCTGTCTACTGAAGATAACATTGTTGAATGAAATACTGCACAGTGTGCTGTCTACTGAAGATAGCATTGTTGAATGAAATACTGTACAGTGTGCTGTCTACTGATATGTGCTGTCTATTGAAATTGACATAAGGTTGACATTAAAAAGTTTGAAACATTAGCCAAGGGTTTTTAATGGTTGGGGCGATTTAACCAAATTTGTGGTGGTGATTTTAATGCAGTTTTATTTTATTTACACCTTGTTTAAAAAAGTGTGAAGTTTATCAGCTTTTAATATGCAATTTCCGTTTTCACACAGTGATAAGGGGCCTAAATATAAATTCAACGTGGACAGAAAGTATCACACAATCTCACATAGACTCAGTGATTAGCACAGCGCATTATTAAGGCCTCACATATTTTAGTGTGTAAAACGCTGTATGAAATCTAAATCCTGAAAGTCATGGGGCGATTTAACCAAAATTTGTGGTGGTAATTTTACTGCAGTTTTATTTTATTTACACCTTGTTTAAAAAAGTGTACAGTTTGTCAGCTTTTAATATGCAATTTCCCGTTTTCACACAGTGATATGGGGCCTAAATATAAATTCAACGACAACGTGGACAGAAAGTATCACACAATCTCACAGTGACTCAGTGATTAGCACAGCGCATGATTAAGGCCTACATATTTTAGTGTGTAAAACGCTGTATGAAATCTAAATCCTGAAAGTCATTGTCTTCCACTATATTTTGAGAGATGGATGATAGCAAGTCATGTTTCTGATATGTGTCGAATTAACTGCAGATTTATATAATTATAGGTATGGTACTCAAAAAACACAAGGTTTACTAGAATGAAACTCATGAACTAATAAGTCAACATTCACAACTGCTACTTCACTGGCGAAAAACGTGACACCGCACTTTAATCAGTTTGACATAATTATAAACATTAAACAAAATTAAAAAAGTGTAATTTTGACTTGTTCATTATGTTCACTGGAATGAAACTATTAGTTCATGTATTCGTTCATGTAGGGGCTATCGGTGATAATTTGGCGAACATCCTTTAAATGATATGCTGATAGGGCCTACTTCAATTAACGTGCGTTGTCACCAAACTTGGTTAACATAACTACTTAACTGTATCCAATGGCCTAAAACTTGGCTTATATAGTGTTCATAAACGACAAACGAAAAGGTTACCGTGTCCTAGCATTATAGTCACCGACTGATTTCGTGCTTCATGAATCACAAAAGCTCTAGGTTAGTTGGTCGATGTGCATGCAGATCTCGTTTGAGCAAACGACTTTCGCTAGTTACCGATTCGGCACGCATAATCCGCGGCGGGTAATTTAAACGTAATATAATGGATCGTGACCTGCAATGGCTGTTAGTCAGTGTCGGGCGCCCTCTGTTGGTTATTATTGGTAAAATAGCACGTTGTAACAACGTTTTGACACCAAGGAATATATGTTCGATACTTTTGATGATATAAATATCAAGTCCGTGCTATCTTTTATCGTGCTTGCTTCGGCAGCACATATACTAAAATTGGAACGATACAGAGAAGATTAGCATGGCCCCTGCGCAAGGATGACACGCAAAATCGTGAAGCGTTCCATATTTTTTTTTGAATCATTTCTGACAAAATTGAAACATTTGGAACAATTTGGAACACGATGTTTCAATTTTCGTACCAAATGTTTCAATTTATTTTCAATTGTTTCAATTTATAGATATTGTGCTGTCTACTGAAGATAACATTGTTGAATGAAATACTGTACAGTGTGCTGTCTACTGAAGATAACATTGTTGAATGAAATACTGTACAGTGTGCTGTCTACTGAAGATAACATTGTTGAATGAAATACTGTACAGTGTGCTGTCTACTGAAGATAACATTGTTGAATGAAATACTGCACAGTGTGCTGTCTACTGAAGATAACATTGTTGAATGAAATACTGCACAGTGTGCTGTCTACTGAAGATAACATTGTTGAATGAAATACTGTACAGTGTGCTGTCTACTGAAGATAACATTGTTGAATGAAATACTGTACAGTGTGCTGTCTACTGAAGATAACATTGTTGAATGAAATACTGTACAGTGTGCTGTCTACTGAAGATAACATTGTTGAATGAAATACTGACAGTGCGCTGTCTACTGAAGATAACATTGTTGAATGAAATACTGCACAGTGTGCTGTCTACTGAAGATAACATTGTTGAAGCACAGTGTGCTGTCTACTGAAGATAGCATTGTTGAATGAAATACTGTACAGTGTGCTGTCTACTGATATGTGCTGTCTATTGAAATTGACATAAGGTTGACATTAAAAAGTTTGAAACATTAGCCAAGGGTTTTTTAATGGTTGGGGCGATTTAACCAAATTTGTGGTGGTGATTTTAATGCAGTTTTATTTTATTTACACTTTGTTTAAAAAAAAAAGTGTGAAGTTTATCAGCTTTTAATATGCAATTTCCCGTTTGCACACAGTGCTAAGGGTCCTAAATATAAATTCAACGTGACAGAAAGTATCACACAATCTCACATAGACTCAGTGATTAGCACAGCATTATTAAGGCCTACATATTTTAGTGTGTAAAACGCTGTATGAAATCTAAATCCTGAAAGTCATGGGGCGATTTAACCAAAATTTGTGGTGGTAATTTTACTGCAGTTTTATTTTATTTACACCTTGTTTAAAAAAGTGTACAGTTTGTCAGCTTTAATATGCAATTTCCGTTTTCACACAGTGATATGGGGCCTAAATATAAATTCAACGACAACGTGGACAGAAAGTATCACACAATCTCACAGTGACTCAGTGATTAGCACAGCGCATGATTAAGGCCTACATATTTTAGTGTGTGTAAAACGCTGTATGAAATCTAAATCCTGAAAGTCATTGTCTTCCACTATATTTTGAGAGATGGATGATAGCAAGTCATGTTTCTGATATGTGTGTCGAATTAACTGCAGATTTATATAATTATAGGTATGGTACTCAAAAAACACAAGGTTTACTAGAATGAAACTCATGAACTAATAAGTCAACATTCACAACTGCTACTTCATTGGCGAAAAACGTGACACCGCACTTTAATCAGTTTGACATAATTATAAACATTAAAACAAAATTAAAAGTGTAATTTTGACTTGTTCATTATGTTCACTGGAATGAAACTATTAGTTCATGTATTCGTTCATGTAGGGGCTATCGGTGATAATTTGGCGAACATCCTTTAAATGATATGCTGATAGGGCCTACTTCAATTAACGTGCGTTGTCACCAAACTTGGTTAACATAACTACTTAACTGTATCCAATGGCCTAAAACTTGGCTTATATAGTGTTCATAAACGACAAACGAAAAAGGTTACCGTGTCCCAGCATTATAGTCACCGACTGATTTCGTGCTTCATGAATCACAAAAAGCTCTAGGTTAGGTGGTCGATGTGCATGCAGATCTCGTTTGAGCAAACGACTTTCGCTAGTTACCGATTCGGCACGCATAATCCGCGGCGGGTAATTTAAACGTAATATAATGGATCGTGACCTGCAATGGCTGTTAGTCAGTGTCGGGCGCCCTCTGTTGGTTATTATTGGTAAAATAGCACGTTGTAACAACGTTTTGACACCAAGGAATATATGTTCGATACTTTTGATGATATAAATATCAAGTCCGTGCTATCTTTATCGTGCTTGCTTCGGCAGCACATATACTAAAATTGGAACGATACAGAGAAGATTAGCATGGCCCCTGCGCAAGGATGACACGCAAAATCGTGAAGCGTTCCATATTTTTTTTTTGAATCATTTTCTGACAAAATTGAAACATTTGGAACAATTTGGAACACGATGTTTCAATTTTCGTACCAAATGTTTCAATTTATTTTCAATTGTTTCAATTTATAGATATTGTGCTGTCTACTGAAGATAACATTGTTGAATGAAATACTGTACAGTGTGCTGTCTACTGAAGATAACATTGTTGAATGAAATACTGTACAGTGTGCTGTCTACTGAAGATAACATTGTTGAATGAAATACTGTACAGTGTGCTGTCTACTGAAGATAACATTGTTGAATGAAATACTGCACAGTGTGCTGTCTACTGAAGATAACATTGTTGAATGAAATACTGCACAGTGTGCTGTCTACTGAAGATAACATTGTTGAATGAAATACTGTACAGTGTGCTGTCTACTGAAGATAACATTGTTGAATGAAATACTGTACAGTGTGCTGTCTACTGAAGATAACATTGTTGAATGAAATACTGTACAGTGTGCTGTCTACTGAAGATAACATTGTTGAATGAAATACTGGACAGTGTGCTGTCTACTGAAGATAACATTGTTGAATGAAATACTGCACAGTGTGCTGTCTACTGAAGATAACATTGTTGAATGAAATACTGCACAGTGTGCTGTCTACTGAAGATAGCATTGTTGAATGAAATACTGTACAGTGTGCTGTCTACTGATATGTGCTGTCTATTGAAATTGACATAAGGTTGACATTAAAAAGTTTGAAACATTAGCCAAGGGTTTTTAATGGTTAAAGCGATTTAACCAAATTTGTGGTGGTGATTTTAATGCAGTTTTATTTTATTTACACCTTGTTTAAAAAGTGTGAAGTTTATCAGCTTTTAATATGCAATTTCCCGTTTTCACACAGTGATAAGGGCCTAAATATAAATTCAACGTGGACAGAAAGTATCACACAATCTCACATAAACTCAGTGATTAGCACAGCGCATTATTAAGGCCTACATATTTTAGTGTGTAAAACGCTGTATGAAATCTAAATCCTGAAAGTCATGGGGCGATTTAACCAAAATTTGTGGTGGTAATTTTACTGCAGTTTTATTTTATTTACACCTTGTTTAAAAAAGTGTACAGTTTGTCAGCTTTTAATATGCAATTTCCCGTTTTCACACAGTGATATGGGGCCTAAATATAAATTCAACGACAACGTGGACAGAAAGTATCACACAATCTCACAGTGACTCAGTGATTAGCACAGCGCATGATTAAGGCCTACATATTTTAGTGTGTAAAACGCTGTATGAAATCTAAATCCTGAAAGTCATTGTCTTCCACTATATTTTGAGAGATGGATGATAGCAAGTCATGTTTCTGATATGTGTGTCGAATTAACTGCAGATTTATATAATTATAGGTATGGTACTCAAAAAACACAAGGTTTACTAGAATGAAACTCATGAACTAATAAGTCAACATTCACAACTGCTACTTCACTGGCGAAAAACGTGACACCGCACTTTAATCAGTTTGACATAATTATAAACATTAAACAAAATTAAAAAGTGTAATTTTGACTTGTTCATTATGTTCACTGGAATGAAACTATTAGTTCATGTATTCGTTCATGTAGGGGCTATCGGTGATAATTTGGCGAACATCCTTTAAATGATATGCTGATAGGGCCTACTTCAATTAACGTGCGTTGTCACCAAACTTGGTTAACATAACTACTTAACTGTATCCAATGGCCTAAAACTTGGCTTATATAGTGTTCATAAACGACAAACGAAAAGGTTACCGTGTCCCAGCATTATAGTCACCGACTGATTTCGTGCTTCATGAATCACAAAAGCTCTAGGTTAGTTGGTCGATGTGCATGCAGATCTCGTTTGAGCAAACGACTTTCGCTAGTTACCGATTCGGCACGCATAATCCGCGGCGGGTAATTTAAACGTAATATAATGGATCGTGACCTGCAATGGCTGTTAGTCAGTGTCGGGCGCCCTCTGTTGGTTATTATTGGTAAAATAGCACGTTGTAACAACGTTTTGACACCAAGGAATATATGTTCGATACTTTTGATGATATAAATATCAAGTCCGTGCTATCTTTTATCGTGCTTGCTTCGGCAGCACATATACCAAAATTGGAACGATACAGAGAAGATTAGCATGGCCCCTGCGCAAGGATGACACGCAAAATCGTGAAGCGTTCCATATTTTTTTGAATCATTTCTGACAAAATTGAAACATTTGGAACAATTTGGAACACGATGTTTCAATTTTCGTACCAAATGTTTCAATTTATTTTCAATTGTTTCAATTTATAGATATTGTGCTGTCTACTGAAGATAACATTGTTGAATGAAATACTGTACAGTGTGCTGTCTACTGAAGATAACATTGTTGAATGAAATACTGTACAGTGTGCTGTCTACTGAAGATAACATTGTTGAATGAAATACTGTACAGTGTGCTGTCTACTGAAGATAACATTGTTGAATGAAATACTGCACAGTGTGCTGTCTACTGAAGATAACATTGTTGAATGAAATACTGCACAGTGTGCTGTCTACTGAAGATAACATTGTTGAATGAAATATCTGTACAGTGTGCTGTCTACTGAAGATAACATTGTTGAATGAAATACTGTACAGTGTGCTGTCTACTGAAGATAACATTGTTGAATGAAATACTGTACAGTGTGCTGTCTACTGAAGATAACATTGTTGAATGAAATACTGGACAGTGTGCTGTCTACTGAAGATAACATTGTTGAATGAAATACTGCACAGTGTGCTGTCTACTGAAGATAACATTGTTGAATGAAATACTGCACAGTGTGCTGTCTACTGAAGATAGCATTGTTGAATGAAATACTGTACAGTGTGCTGTCTACTGATATGTGCTGTCTATTGAAATTGACATAAGGTTGACATTAAAAAGTTTGAAACATTAGCCAAGGGTTTTTAATGGTTGGGGCGATTTAACCAAATTTGTGGTGGTGATTTTAATGCAGTTTTATTTTATTTACACCTTGTTTAAAAAAGTGTGAAGTTTATCAGCTTTTAATATGCAATTTCCGTTTTCACACAGTGATAAGGGGCCTAAATATAAATTCAACGTGGACAGAAAGTATCACACAATCTCACATAGACTCAGTGATTAGCACAGCGCATTATTAAGGCCTACATATTTTAGTGTGTAAAACGCTGTATGAAATCTAAATCCTGAAAGTCATGGGGCGATTTAACCAAAATTTGTGGTGGTAATTTTACTGCAGTTTTATTTTATTTACACCTTGTTTAAAAAAGTGTACAGTTTGTCAGCTTTTAATATGCAATTTCCCGTTTTCACACAGTGATATGGGGCCTAAATATAAATTCAACGACAACGTGGACAGAAAGTATCACACAATCTCACAGTGACTCAGTGATTAGCACAGCGCATGATTAAGGCCTACATATTTTAGTGTGTAAAACGCTGTATGAAATCTAAATCCTGAAAGTCATTGTCTTCCACTATATTTTGAGAGATGGATGATAGCAAGTCATGTTTCTGATATGTGTCGAATTAACTGCAGATTTATATAATTATAGGTATGGTACCAAAAAACACAAGGTTTACTAGAATGAAACTCATGAACTAATAAGTCAACATTCACAACTGCTACTTCACTGGCGCAAAACGTGACACCGCACTTTAATCAGTTTGACATAATTATAAACATTAAACAAAATTAAAAAGTGTAATTTTGACTTGTTCATTATGTTCACTGGAATGAAACTATTAGTTCATGTATTCGTTCATGTAGGGGCTATCGGTGATAATTTGGCGAACATCCTTTAAATGATATGCTGATAGGGCCTATTTCAATTAACGTGCGTTGTCACCAAACTTGGTTAACATAACTACTTAACTGTATCCAATGGCCTAAAACTTGGCTTATATACTGCTATGAGACGCTTTGTTAAAAAGTTTGTGACGTCAATAATGCAATCTTATTGAGCACGCAAGCCTGAAGGAAATAGCGCTATTGGTGGCATCGAGGGACAAAAGTTTTAATCTGGAGTTTGAAGAAGCTAAATAGGCCTTTATAGGCCTAATTGCTTGACATCCTTCATTCAGATTGATTAAAGAATAACTCACTATAGGCCTATTCGGCATTGGCCTAGAACATTGCTATACGTCCAAGAAAAGCGCAGGCCTAGCTAGGCTAAGCTGACCTTGTATCTTGGATTTGAACTCGCTCAGGTATATAAGCTTACCTGATCACAGCACTAATCAAGTTCATTATTCTTTTATGTGTTAAAAGGCACAAAATAATTCGTAATTTTCTCATGACTAACACGTCCTCATGCATTCAAAACACTCTTTTGTCAAGTTTACCTTAGAATCTGCAATATTTTGGTAGTTGAGCTGCTCGATTTTTTGCAGTGGTGCTTCGAAAACGATGTAAATTTAAGGGGCACGAAAAGAAAGCGTCGCCTTTGAAAATACATGCGCCGAGGCTTTTTAAGCTTTTCACTTCTCAAATCTGGTTCTCGACGCATTGCTTTGTGGGATATCTTACACATCACGGAACACAATTCAAGTGGTTGTTTTCGCATCCATGGGCAACAAGAACATCTCAGCTTTTACATAACATCCTACAATGATGTTATACACACATTTTGGTGGAAATACGCACATATTTGGCCTCAATTTGGTGTTTTCTAAGGTACTATACAGACGTAGCACTTCCGGTCGCGGAAGCTTACTATTCAGTTCCCCCTTCTACTAATCGCTACAACCCAGTGCTTCTATGCCGTGACGTCCTTCGGTGAATTGAACCCAAAAGCGTTCCTAAAAATCAGAATTGTAATATTTTAATTCTTTTTATACTTAGGCCCAGATAGTAGAAAAAAAGCCACAGAGCACAACTATCACAAAAATTGGGCACATCAGCCTTCATTCCAATTTTTTCCCATTTAGGGAGCGATCGTTATTTACGACAGGGGGATGGACATTTTAAGGGGGAACCCGATTTTTTTTGGGGTCTTGAGGGGGACCGCGAAATTTTTAGTTGAACCAGGAGGATTGTTTTAAATTGTGAAATTGGGAAAACAAGGGGGGGGGTCCAAAAATTTTGAGCGGACGTGATGGGGAACGTGAATTTTTTTGTCGATAATTTTTCCAAAACGCCCACTCCCCTGCCGTAAATAACGATCGGTCCCTTAGATCAACCAGGTATGGTCCAATGAATGGAAACACAATTTTGCTATATTTTTCATTCAGATGGGGTTGGGCTTGATTTAGTGGCGTGATTTCTTACCGTGTTAGTGTCACCTGCACG